>NW_027507748.1:298566616-299166616 GCF_037356315.1 Lithobates pipiens | reverse complement strand
TATAGCTATAGGCTCCCGTCTTAAAAAAGGCGCTGCATTTCAATACTCGTCTATCATGACTAAACTACGCTCAGCTGAAAAACTATTGGTAGCTTCCCCCACGGGGCTGGGCTCTGGACTGTAGTATCATTACGAAACCAACTTAGATCCCTGACTATGAGCAAAATTGACAAATTTGGTCCAAGCAGAAATTCTTTGAATATTCAAATAAACCCCATAAAATGCTAGTAAACAAATTGAAACCTCGTTCCTTTCAATCCTCCCCTGACTTTCTTAGACAACCTGATGGAACTCCCACCTACTGCCCCCTTACTATGTCTAAACGTTTTGGAGAAATTTATCAACAGTTATATAATTGCCTGCAGACAGATCCTAACTATAGTTTCACACAAGAGAAATTTTAGCTATTCTTTGAACACTTACAGCTACCCACACTTTCACCAAACACCTTACAACCCTGAATTCAGCAGTTACACCCGAAGAGTCGGAGGAGGTGGTTAAACAGCTTCCCACCCAGAAATTCCCTGGCCCGGATGGTTTACCCTACTCTTATTATAAAACCTTCCTGCCAACTCTAAGCCCCCATATGATCTCTCTATATGCTTCACTATTCAAAGGGACTATACCGCATCCACAATTTCTTTATGCCCATATTTTGGTGATCCCGAAACCTGGCAAAGATCCCTCCCTTCCCGATAACTATAGGCCCATTGCATTACTAAATTCGGACTACAAGATTTTCACAAAAGTACTGGCTAGCAGGCGATCTCATATAATCCCTAAACTTATACATAAGGACCAGGTAGGCTTTGTACAAGCTAGACATGCAGGAGACAATATGAGACGTACAGTGGACCTCATAGATCTATTAAACAAGACATCCCGCTGGCCCTAGGCTTAAGTCTTGATGCGCAAAAAGCCTTCAATCGGCTTAGTTGGCCATATATGTCTGCTACCCTCTCCAATTACTGATTTGAAGGCCCTTTCATAGGAGCTCTAAGTGCCCTTTATTCCTGTCCTTCTTCCCAATTTCAATTAGCCTCTTATTTATCGTCACCTTTCTCGTTAAGTAATGGAACCAGGCAGGGATGCCCCCTATCCCCCCTCCTTTTCATAATTTTGTCTAGCGGTAGCTATCCGTATGCACCCTGATATTCGGGGAGTCCTACTACGCCAAAAAGAATATAAGCTATCCCTGTTTGCAGGCGATGCCCTTCTAACTCTGAGGAGGCCTCATATCTCTCTTCCTAATCTTACAGCCTTGTTGAAGGTCTTCAGCACTATATCTAGATATAAAATCAATACAAGTAAAACAGAAGCTCTACTTTTACATATCCAGCCTTGGTGTACAGACTCTCTCAAGTATTTGGGTGTAAACATAAACTCATCATACTCAACCTTGTATCAAGCTAACTAACTACCCCCCACTCTTTCGGGACATTGATTGACTCCTGCGGCAATGGGATGCTTATCCCATTTCTCTCTTGGGCCGCATCAATGTCCTAAAGATGTCTATAGTCTGTAATTGCAGATATAAAGGTTGCTTACAGATTATTGGTAGCGATTTTCAAGCTTCATGGGGATATGCAAAAAATGCCAGAAAAATGCAATTAAGTTGCTAGTAATCGCAGATATAGAGGTTGCTTATAGATTATTGGTAGCGATTTTCAAGCTTCATGGGGATATGCAAAAAATGCCAGAAAAATGCAATTAAGTTGCCAGTAATCGCAGATATAAAGGTTGCTTACAGATTATTGGTAGCGATTTTCAAGCTTCATGGGGATATGCAAAAAATGCCAGAAAAATGCAATTAAGTTGCCAGTAATCGCAGATATAAAGGTTGCTTACAGATTATTGGTAGCGATTTTCAAGCTTCATGGGGATATGCAAAAAATGCCAGAAAAATGCAATTAAGTTGCCAGTAATCGCAGATATAAAGGTTGCTTACAGATTATTGGTAGCGATTTTCAAGCTTCATGGGGATATGCAAAAAATGCCAGAAAAATGCAATTAAGTTGCCAGTAATCACAGATATAAAGGTTGCTTACAGATTATTGGTAGCGATTTTCAAGCTGCATGGGGATATGCAAAAAATGCCAGAGTCATGCAGTCACTCAGCCCCCCCTGAGCCTTCAGTGATATCACTTTATGCAAAATTGCATCACAGTTTGTGCTCCAACTCGAAACCTCCCATATACTATTCAGCAGCGACCAGCGATAGCAGATGAAAAATAGAGTGCAGTTTAGTCCCCAATATTCACAAGTATATAGGCTGCTCACAAGCTGTTAGCTGTGATTTTTAGGCTTCAAAGAGAAAAGCGCCCCCCCCCCCCCCCCGAGCTTTCAGCGGTATCGCCTTGTTCAAGATTGCTTCTCCTTTTACTTTTTTACTTTATTTACTTCTTTTTACTTTATTGCCTTACTAACCTTGAACAGTCTCCATAGAGTGGTGGTCAGCATCATATTTTGCTTGTTCAGCTTTACTTTCTCCTGTCACCTTTCACCATCCTTTCACCATCCAGCTCCGTTCTTTTTCGTACCCCCCCCCCCCCCCCCCGGAGGTTCTTGAGCTCTCCCGAGGTTCCCCTAGATCTTTCCGGGATCTCCCGATCTCTGCCGTCCTCTGCACGACTCCTCTGTGACAGTTCCGAGGCTTCCGAAGGGAGGATCACATCTGTCGGCTGCATCTCTCAAGCCTTAGACACGGACCGGCGCTCGGATCCACTCCCTCCCCCAGCCTCTCTCAGCTTCAGATCTGGCGGCGCAGGGACCGGCACTCCACGGGGTCCTCCAATCCACCGGACGTGCGGCTCCAAAGAACGGCGTTCCACGGGCTCTCCACCTCCTCACAGTGATCACGCCAGGCACTCCATCCACTTAGCCACAGGTGAGGGGGTGAAAGGGATATCCCTTATGCAGCTCGGAAATTTGCTGTGTTAGCAATCCCTGAGTGAGTCCTTCCAGGGAGATTTCATATGCGGCTCAGAGTCTCCATAACGTAGCTTAACTTCTGTGCAGATATTAATATATAGGCTCCATAATCTCTTTATGCCACAGCACAGGCACCAGCAGCAGCTTCCTACACCAGCGTGTCAGCATGCCGACCTCATGGAGCTCACCTAGTCAGCAGCTCCTCCCCCCTCCATCAGGTGTCTATGTTTTTGTCCAATTACTGATTTGAAGGCCCTTTCATAGGAGCTCTAAGTGCCCTTTATTCCTGTCCTTCCTCCCAATTTCAATTAGCCTCTTATTTATCGTCACCTTTCTCGTTAAGTAATGGAACCAGGCAGGGATGCCCCCTATCCCCTTTTCATAATTTTGTCTAGCGGCAGCTATCCGTATGCACCCTGATATTTGGGGAGTCCTACTACGCCAAAAAGAATATAAGCTATCCCTGTTTGCAGGCGATGCCCTTCTAACTCTGAGGAGGCCTCATATCTCTCTTCCTAATCTTACAGCCTTGTTGAAGGTCTTCAGCACTATATCTAGATATAAAATCAATACAAGTAAAACAGAAGCTCTACTTTTACATATCCAGCCTTGGTGTACAGACTCTCTCAAGTATTTGGGTGTAAACATAAACTCATCATACTCAACCTTGTATCAAGCTAACTAACTATCCCCCACTCTTTCGGGACATTGATTGACTCCTGCGGCAATGGGATGCTTATCCCATTTCTCTCTTGGGCCGCACCAATGTCCTAAAGATGTCTATAATGCCAAGACTCATCTACCTATTCGACACACTCCCGATTTCTATTCCCATGTCACAACTAAAGGCCATTCATAGAACATTTCTTAACTTTATCTGGCACTACAAACACACATAGAATCGCAAGTTCGGTAATGTTGGCCCCCAAGTCACGAGGCGGGTTGGGAGCCCCAGATTTTAAATATTATTTTGTCACACATCTTAAAACAATTATCACTTGGTCCTCCAGGATTGCACACACCATATGGGCAGAGATTGAGATTAGCATCACTAGACCAGTACATATATGTGCCATGGTCTGTGCAGATCTAAGCTCTTCCTCATGTCAACTCAGAAGCATATGCCTAGGCCCAATGCTATTCTCACTTGACATGTGGAAGAAATGCTCACGTCAGTTTTCTCTTGCATCCCCATGTCCCCCACTGTTAAATGTGCTGTTCAACCCCGATATTCCTGACAGTCTATCATACGATAGAATCCTTCCATGGACACAGGCATATTCCAGCTTTGAAACATTGTACACCCCCTTACTCGCACGCTTTTACCATTTGAAGAACTGCAAAAGAAATACCAGATCCCTAAAAAATTATTCTACTCCTACCTTCAAATTAGACACTACTTCACCTCTAATGAGTGTTCTCTGTATTACGGAGTGGACAAATAAAAAAAAAAGTGTGGGGTTCCCCTAAATTCAATTACCAGGCCCTTCAGGTCTGGTATGGATATTAAGGGGAACCCCGCGTCAAATAAAAAAAAATTTATGTGGGAGTCCCCCTAAATATCCATACCAGACCCTTTATCCGAGCACGCAACCTGGCAGGCCGCAGGAAAAGAGGGGGGACGAGAGAGCGCCCCCCCTCGTGAACCGTACCAGGCCACATGCCCTCAACATTGGTGGCATGCTTTGGGGGTCTGTGTCCCCCTCAAAGTACCATGTCCCCATGTTGATGGGGACAAGGGCCTCATCCCCGCAACCCTGGCTGGTGGTTGTGGGGGTCTGTAGACGGGGGGCTTATCAGAATCTGGAAGCCCCTTTAACAAGGGGAGCCCCAGATCCTAGCCCCCCCCTGTTTGAAATGGTAAGGGGGTACAAAAGTACCCCTACCATTTCACAAAGAAAGTATAAAAAATAGTTAAATAAGACAAACACACTTTTGAAAAATTCCTTTTATTAAAAAAAAAAAAAAAAAAGATTCCAGTGGTGCTAATCCATTCTTGCTATCCAGCGATGGATTATCATCTCTCCGGGGTCCAGCGATGGCTGATCTGACCAGCGACGGGTGATTTTCAGCCCAGCACTGTCCATGTATGCATCCGTCTTCTGTCACCACTGCGGAGACACTGCGGGGATCCCAGCGCTGACATTTCTTATATTAGGAGGGCGGGGCCACTCGTCACCTGACCTCGCCCCCTCTGACGCAGGTTTCTGTTTTCATCAGAGGGGGGCGGGGTCACCCATACGTCACTGGGGAACCCCTGGCTTCCCTCACCAGCGTCAGAGGGGGCGGGGTCAGGTGACGGGTGGGTTAATATAAGAAACGTCAACGCTGGGATCCCCGCAGTGTCTCTGCAGTGGAGACAGAAGACGGATGCATGTATGGAGAGCACTGGACTGAAAATCACCTGTCGCTGGATCAGATCAGCCATCGCTGCACCCCAAAGAGATGATCATCCATCGCTGGATAGCAAGAGTGGATTAGCACCGCTGGAATCTTTTTTTTTTTTTTTTTTTTTAATAAAGGAATTTTTCAAAAGTGTGTTTGTCTTATTTAACCATTTTTTACACTTTCTTTGTGAAATGGTAGGGGTACATTTGTACCCCCTTACCATTTCAAACGGGGTGGGCGGGATCTGTAGGTCCCCTTGTTAAAGGGGGATTCCAGATTCTGATAAGCCCCCCGCCCGCAGACCCCCACAACCACCGGCCAGGGTTGTGGGGATGAGGCCCTTGTCCCCATCAACATGGGGACATGGTGCTTTGAGGGGTCACAGACCCCCAAAGCATCCTCCCAATGTTGAGGGCATGTGGCCTGGTACGGTTCAGGAGGGGGGCGCTCTCTCATCCCCCCCTCTTTTCCTGCAGCCTGCCAGGTTGCGTGCTCGGATAAAGGGTCTGGTATGAATATTTAGAGGGACCCCCATGTCTGGTATGGATATTTAGGGGGACCCCCACGGCACTTTTTTTTTAATTTGACGCGGGGTTCCCCTTAATATCCATACCAGACCTGAAGGGCCTGGTAATTGAATTTAGGGGAACCCTGCGCTTTTTTTTTTTTATCAATGAATGAATTGTCCGCTCCATAATACAGAGAACACTCATTGAGTGTTCTCTGTATTACGGGAGCCGACAATTGAAAGTGATTTTAAAAGACTTTTTTTCCATGTGAAATTACACTTTGTGCAGGGACAGTTCTAAGCATGGGAAACATGCACCCCTTCACAGGCATACTATAGACACCCCCAGGTACGAAATTTTAAGGAATATTACACTTTTATTGTTTCACTTTAATCATTATTAAAATCACTGCTCCTGAAAAAACGTCCGTTTTTAAAACTTTTTTTTTTGCATTGATCCATGTCCCCTGGGGCAGGACCCAGGTCCCCAAATACTTTAGGACAGCAACTTGCATATTAGCCTTTAAAATTAGCACTTTAGATTGTGAATGTTCGAGTCCCATAGACTTTAATAGGGTTCTAAAGTTCACACGAAGTTTAGGTCTGTTCGCAGGTTCTGGTGCGAACCGAACAGGGGGGTGTTCGGCTCATCCTTAGTGGTGGCACAAAAAGTAATAGATGCGGGTAATGATTTGATGGGGGTTATTGGGGGGCAGTTGTTAGGTGGGTGTGGAATAGGCTTCCCTGAATAAGTGAGTTTTCAGGGATTTTGTAAAGGTGGACAGGTTAGGGGCTGATCGGATATACCAGGGCAGGGAGTTCGAGGGGATGGGATAGGCTCTGGAGAAGTCCTGAAGGCAAACATGAGAGGAGGTAACAAAGGAGCTAGAGAGCAGGGGGTCCTGAGAGGAGTAGAGGGGACGATTTGGGTGATATCTGCCGATGAGGTAGGTGATGTAGCTGGGGACGATGTTGTGGATGGCCTTCTAATTTGTGATCAGCATTTTGAATTTTATATGGTAGGGTAGGGGAAGCCAGTGGAGGGATTGGTATAGAGGGGCAGCAGTCGTGAATCGTTTAGTGAGGTGTATTAGTCTAGCAGCAGCATTCATAATAGACTGAAGGGGGCATAGCCTGAGTAAGGGTAGGCCATTAAGGAGAGAGTTGCAGTAGTCAAGGCAGGAAATAATCAAGGAGTGAATAAGTTGCTTTGTGGTGTCATTAGTCAGGAAGGGTTGAATTCTGGAGATGTTGCGGAGGTTAAGGCAGCAGGATTTAGCCAGTGATTGGATCTGGGGGCTGAAGAAGAGGTCAGAGTCAAGGATTACACATAGCACCCTGGCATGTGTGGAGGCACCAATGGTTGGGCTATTGATCTTAATGGTAAAGTCATGGGGGGGGAGTACTGGGAAGGAGGAAATATAACAAGCTCAGTTTTAGAAAGACTGAGTTTGAGAAAGTGATGTGACATCCATACCGATATGTCATTCAGTAAGTTTGAGATCCGTGAGGATTGAGGGGGTGAGGATTGAGGAGTGGAGAGATAGATCTGGGTGTCAAGGGCGTAGAGGTGTATTGAAAGCCATGAAAGGTTATCAACTGGCCCAGGGAAGAGGTATAGAGTGAGAATAGGAGGGGCCAAGGACGAAGCCTTGGGCTAACCCAACAGAGAGAGGAAGAGGAGCCGAGGAGGTGGAGTTGTAAGTGAGACTGAAAGTGCACTGAGATAGGTAGGTGGAGAAGCAGGATAAAGCAGAATCATAGAGGTCAAGAGAGTGTAGTTTGCTGAGAAGAAGCAGGTGGTCAATTGTGTCGAAGGCAGCAGAGAGGTCTAAGAGTATGAGTATGGAGTAATGGCCATTGGTTTTAGCAGTTAGTAAGTCATTGGTGAGTTTCAGTAGGGCAGTTTCAGTAGAATTTTGTGGACGAAGCCGGACTGTAGGGGGTCGAGAAGGTTGTTGTCCATAAGGTAGTGACTCATTCGATCATGGGCAAGACGTTCAATGAGCTTGGAGGCCAGTAGATGGGTCTTAAGTTATTCAAACAGGTGGGGTCTAGTGAGGTTTTTTAGGTATGGGGGTAACCAGTGCATGTTTGAGCGGGGAAGGAAAGAGGGGAGGGAGAGGTTGAAAATGTGGGTTAGGGAGTTTAGAATAGAGTGGGAAGGTGGTCGCAGTAATCGTGAGCAGACAGGGTCCAGGGGACAGGTGGTGAGGTGGGCCATGGAGAGGAGTTTATCAGCTTCATAGGTGGTAACTGGACAGAAGGAGGAGAGTATTGAGTGTGGTGTTGAACCTGATGTGTTGGTTAGGGGAGGAAGTTGAATGCTGGATATCTCCTTGCAAATTGTGTTGATTTTGCTTTTGAAATGGTTGACAATCTGTTGAGCGGTAAGCAAGTTGGTAGGTGGGAGCAGTGGGGGGGGGGGGGAGAAGTAAGGAATTAAGGGTATAAAAGAGTTGACAAGGTTTGGATGACAGAGTTTTGATGAGAGTGTTGTAGTAGGTTTGTTTAGCAGTGTGGAGGCAGGAGTTGTATTTGAGAAGGGAAGATCTATAGAGGCTGCGTCTCTTGAGACATCTGGTGTCGTCTGTTTGCCAGGGTTGTGGCAGATGGGGCATGGTTCTGCATGTAGAAAGAGGAGCAAGTACATCTAGGGAGAATGACAGCATGTTGTTATAGATGTAAGTGGTTAGGTCTGAGCAGGACAGGGGAGCGATTTTGTCGTAAAGGCCATCAGTAGCAAAATGAAGAAGGCAAGGGTTGAGGTTGCAAAGCTTTATGTGGGTAGTGGTTTGTGGGTTGGCAGCATGGGTGGTAGCAGACAAGGAGAGTGTTAAATGGATAAGGTTGTGATCAGAGAAAGGGGGTGTTAGAGAGGTTGCAGGGAGTGCAGCGATGTTGAGAGTATTGTCGTTGGAGTGAGTGTTGGTTTGTGTCCATTGTGTTAGGTTAAAAGAGGAGGTTAGGTTGAGCAGTTGAGAAGTGGTTGCAGTATTAACATTGATTGTGATGTTAAAGTCACCTAGGATGATGGCAGATACTTCAGAGGAGAGAAAGTAGGGTAGCCATGCAGAGAAGTCACCCAGAAAGCGTGACACCGGTCCAGGAGGACGATAAATGCCTGCGATCCTCAGACAAGCTGTAGCGAAAAGACGAAAGCTGTGCACTTTGAAAGAGCAGGGGGAAAAGAGAGGGAGGCGTGGGAAGAACCTGCAAGGTGCCTTGTGGGGAGAGGAGAAGTTCGACGCAACCTCCTTTTTGTCCACTGGGTCTGGTGGAGTGAGTCCAGAGGAGGCCACTGTGGGACAGGGCAGCTGGAGAGGTAATGTTGAATTCCTGGAGCCAGGTTTCGGTAACAGCAAATAGATTAAAGGATTTGGAAAAGGTCATTGGCAGAAGCTAGTTTGTTGAAGACCGAGTGGGTATTCTAGAGGGCACATGAAAGAGGGGGGCTGACTTGTGGAATCAGGCGAAATGGGATGAGAAGATGGGAGTTACTTCTACTGTTGGAGGAGGTAGACAGACAATTTTGGGGGTGGGAGTTGGGTGTTGGAGGGCCAGGGTTTTGTGCGATGTCCCCAGACATTAGGAGTAGTAGGAGGGTGAGGGTGATAAGGTGGAAGTGGGATTTATAGGAGGGCAGCGGAGTGGAAGTGGTGATACTGTGTGGGATTAGAATGAGCAGGAGGTGATAAGTGCAGTAATATTGAGTGGGCAGAAGAAAGGGAGTTGTGTACAGGTTGGGGGCTGGAGAGGGGGTGGTGAAGAAATGAGAGTTTGAGGAGAGAGAACGTTATAGCAAAAATTTGTGTGAGCATGTTGGAGGGTGGGGAGATGGGAATAGAAGGAAGGCTGAGGAAAGTTAGAGGATGAAGAGGAACTTTGTGTAAAATAGGTGCGGAACACTAATGTCTGTACTTACTTTTGTGTAGCAGTGTCTTAGTCAAAGTGCCTGTGTACAAGTGCCAAACACTTGTCGCCGGAGTGACACTTTGAACAAGGAGTGGCCAGCCCAAATCTTTGCCAGCCTTCACAAGCAATGAACTACATTTATACAGGGATGGTGTGGGGGGAAGATTCACAATTTTTCAATTAGGAGCTGATAAAACCAGGCTCGTGGGTGGGTGGGGTTTACGATAGCCTGGAAAGAGTGCAAAGCAAGAGGGGGCAACAGGATAAAGTTAAAGATAGATAAAGTTAAACGTTTTATCCAACAATGTTTTGTCCAAGGCAGTGTAATACATACATGATGGATAACTGTATTCCTTTCAAACATCCAAACGAATTGACTAAATGAAAGAAGCTCATTAAAAAAATGCACATGACTGGTTGTTTGAAGTGGAAACATGTTCATTTTCTTCCACTTCATTTCACGCTGTAGTAACTGAGGACCTATGTGTTATAGGCTGTAGGCACTCTTTCTTGGGTTTAGTCATTATAAATTCACTGATTATTTATTAAGGCTTATGCAGTAAACATGGGAAGAGCTTAGAATAGTTCTTCAATAATTGAAGCAATACTTGGAAATAGACCTGATATCACAAGATGTTGCAAGACAGGCTGTTACACTTTAGTCACTATCTTAATACAGTAACTCCAAATGAAAGTGACTATTTCTGTATTTGTGAACTCATTTGACAGTAAATCAACAACAGTGACTGATTTATTTGTCTTCTTTCATACATTTTGCAACCTTAAAATGCAGTCAATGCCCAATTGTATATAGAAAAAATGAGCTGAAAGAAAACCTGAAAAGGTAGCCACTCAAGATTCAAGCAGTAAGTAGAAACAAGGCTTTATTAGACAATTTATCAAATACAAAAAAAGATTTAAAAAAAAATCCATCAATTCTGTAATCAATTCTGTAATTAAAATGACAATGTTGTCAAAAGCAAAAGTAGCAACTGCTCATACCGCACACACTGACAAGTCACAGTGAAAGTAGGCCTCTTTTCAAAAGAGAACAGGGCAGACACAGTATACCTGCTTTATACCTGCAGTATGTGATCCTACCTTTTAGCCCCAACCTCCATGAAATACAGAGTCAAACCAGTAACCCAGCTATTGAGGCTCACCAATCCACTGTGGTCTGTGACAGATCTGCTGCTAGTTAGTCCAAAGGATCCAGGACAGTTCTCGGGTCAGCAGGTGGTGCTTGACTTCCGTGAGTCAGACAGCAATACTCCACAGTGTAAACAGTCAATCCCCCTTGCCAGCATTAGACCTCAAGCCTCAAGAGCTGCAGGTGTGCATGCTCACAGTAGCCAGCATGTGTGATGATATCACGCTGATGTGTTTCGCCTGCCAATAGAATTAGGCTTCTTGAGTACAGGGGTTACATTGCCTTAATTCCCCTGGCTGAGCTATAAGATCACAAATTGGCCAGAAGATGTCAGTTTCCTCATGAGACTTTAAGTGTTTTAACCCATTTTTAAGCTGACAAAGATGGCAGTAAGATTATAAATTCACTTACTGGGGTCAGAGTACTTGATTTAAAAAATGCATGGGAGCGGAATAGAAGGGGAAGAGGAGGAGGGGGTAAAGGAGGGGGTAAAGGAAAGGGAGAAGGAAGGAGGAAAGGGAACAGAAACAATATGCTAATGCTGAATCATAGGCCTGTAAAGCTCAGCTCTGCTCAATTGACTTAACCCTGCCAAAGAATTCTTCTTTAGATGCAAAAAAACTTTTCACTTACTTTGCTCTCTGTACTTTCTATTTACTGTCACATAAAACTAGTGATGTTGACACCATTAGAATGTAGTCCAGGGGATTTGGTGGGTGGGGTGGTCATCCCAGTTGGCCTTGTTGATGTGTGTATGATAATGGACGATGATGGGTGCCATATAGGCCAAATAGAGCTTGACAATGTAGCATAGGAGGGAATAGATAGCCTTCTTGAAGGTGACATGTTGAAGTTACATGTTAAAAGGTTACCCTGGAGCTTTTCAATATTTGTAGAATGTGTGGATTCTAGATAGCCAAAGCAAGAGAAAAATGATGTAAGTAAGAACATTCTGCAGAAACAAATTAACAGGATGCACAAAAATCTGAGGTCTAACTCACAACAGAAACAGCATCATTACTGAGCTGTTTAATATACAGACTTAACACTACCTACAGTATAACTGCAAGTGGAGACATATTATAGTACTCTCTTTAATCAAAGGCATACTGCCATTGTCAAAATATTGGACCACAGTAGCTCAAAATGTGGTCAGGAAACAATTTAACATAATAAATGTAAATAAAGAACGTAATCCAGGTAGTTTACACCAACAGGTCCAGAAATAATTGAACAAATCGGTCACAGAGTTATTGTCTAGTTAACCGATACATGCTTACGCTGCTAAATTGCTACATGCCCCAATTATAATATAGATAGGAATGGTTTCCCCATGGGGTTTTTTGTTGCAGCAAAAATTTCAAAAGTAGACAGTCTAATGTGTCAATATTAATACACACTGCTGCTTGACTCATTAACGTGTAAAGTTATACAATGTATTTTACTCTTTCCCCCAGAAGAAGACCTCTACTGACAATGGTCGAAACGTGTCAGTGTTTTTTCTGTGTGAATATATATATACCTATATTATGCTATGTTATTCATGTACTTTTAACAGCTGTATTATGATGTATTTGTATTAGCCTCATCCCCAGAGCTCATGTTTTAACATAGTTCATGCTTTTGGATGTTATTACTTTTTTCAATAAATTGATATTTCTCTAAATTACGTTTGAAAATTAGCTGCAACACAAAAACCCCATTCATATTATATATATATATATATATATATGGGTACCAGTTCACAAAAAAAAGCTGTAGAACAGGAGAATGGAAAAAAATGTAGACTAAGTTAATAATGGAAATAGAGGATCTTAGCTATGGCAAAAAATAACCAAATGTCAATTTAGTAAACTCAGTGAAAAGTTGTTTACAAAAGCATTCTTTGCAACTAGAGGAAAGAGTTTTAATCTCCATGTACAGAAAGAGTTCTTTATGGTAACAGATGTGAAATTGGAGAATAGGCTTTCACAGGGATTGGCTCGCTGACTCAGTAAATTGCTTAAAAAGGACTTGATGTAAGAAAAATTACTCCAGTAGAGATACAGACAGTACGAGTGGAAATATCCCAAACAGTGACAGAGACAGCAATACATATCTGATTTTTTTTTTAACCCTTGACCACCAGTTACATATTAACCCAATATGGAACCATGTAAAAAATCCTATTATTGCACCCAAAAGTCAAGGAGTATGGTACATCCTAATTACATCCTGAATTGTAGGGCATGTCCATTAGAATTACCTAACATTTAATAATGCGTATAGGTTACACAGTTTGAGTTTAAATAAATAATTAATCTGCAAAATATCAATGGGGTTCATGTTTTTTTTTTTTTTTATCACTTAAATAAAAAGTCTGATAACCCAGAAAGAAAAAAAGATAAAAAATAACATACACTATAAGCCAGTTACTTTCAGTGTCTATTGCTATCTTAAGATTTATCTATTATGTTTCATTCTTTTTTAACAAAAAAAAAGTTAATTTGTCACTGTTCTAAAATATATTTTGCTAAAGTTCCTTTTGATAATACATAGATCCAATTAGCTACTTACTGATGATTTTTCTGTATAATCAACTTCTCTAATGCCATTTGTAGACGTTTCTCAGCATGATGCTTTTCATATGGGCTGCTAAAAGCACATTAGGTCATTTCACAGACTATGATACTTGTTATTGTAGAGGATTAGGATGTTTTATAGAGCTCACCTGTCACAAGCTGAGATTGGGCTTCAACAAGAAATGCGCTTTTTTATTTTTATGTTATACAGTCTTTGTTTCTTGAATAGTTTAGAACAGCCTTGAAAATAAACTTTTCTGGTAAATAAAAAGTTATTGTGGTAGTTCTAAAATCCAGCAAACTTTTTTCTGATTCCCAGTAGAAATGGGGCCATGTTCACTTTCCATATAACCATGTGGTCATTGGCTTGGTATTACAACACAAGGTCAACAGAGTAAATATCATTTACTCAAGGTCAGTTGGCATTGGTAATTCCCATTGTTTGTTTGGAGTATGTTCTGTAGTGCTATCCCCAAACGAGTCACTGGTTAAGATGGGTCCTCTGTTCTTTGCCTCGACCTCCTCAAGGGCCTCAGTCCCTCTGAGACACTAGGTTTACCATGAAAGCAAGTAAACACAATGAAATATGGCAAATAATTGATATCACTCAATAATAGTGCTTTCTTGAAAGCAAACACCAAAAGCAGTTAGCAAGAGTAAACTCAATGTATTAATGCTCAGTAAGCTGGCAATTGTGGTAACACAGTTCAGCATACAGAATGACTAACAATGAGGGCTAAGCATAAATGGCACGGAACACACAGATTAGAATAAACAGTAGTGGTGCCACTTAAAATGCAACAGTGAGCAGTAATATGACTTGATCTAACAATATAGGAGTTACTGTATACTGCCAGTATGCACTAATGATAGTTATGTTAGGCCTTAACTGAGGCACTGTCAGAACAGTGCAACATAAGTAGTGAAGAGGAATGAGGGAAACTTGCAAGATGGACAGATAGGGGCACTTCTTAAATTTGGTCTACTGCTGGCTAATGTTGGGGCCCTGTAAATGAGTTCTGGTACACTTATGATAGTTCTTTAAACCTGCATGCAGTAAGGTGGTAATACAGTTTAGTGCAAGTTGGAATAGAAGTGGGACAGATGTAGTAATGATGCAGTTCAACTGCTCCTCAGAATTGGTAATGAGATAAAGATTTGCTATAAGGGGTGCCGATTGGGTGGTCTAATTGTCCTGCTTTCAGCTACTTGACTATTGCTAAAAGTACAAAGTGGACTAGCAGCCCCTTAACCAACTCCTGGAAGTGGCAATAGGCTCTTGCAATCAAAGGGGCCCCTTCAGTCCCGTTGTTCGATTTTACATGAAACACTGTTATATAAACCTATGCATTTGCATACTTTATAAAGGCAATCTGGCACACACTGGCAGTGTTCTTTGACTGCTTAAGGACCAGCCGCCGCAGTTATACTGTGGCAGGTTGGCTCCCCTGCACAAATCGCTGTCATTGTACGGTGGCTCATGCAGGCGCAGTTGCGGGCACGCTCTTGTGCCTGCTGCATGCTGTGGGAGCGTGCTCATGGGCCCAGTGGAATCGATGTCTGCCTGTTTAAACCAGGCGGATTCTCATTCTGACAGGGGGCATTTCAGAGATCTACTGTTCCCAGTGATCGGGAACAGTGATCTCTGGCATGTCCCAGGCAGCCTATCCCCCCTACAGTTAAAACACACCTTTTATTTAGGCATTTATTATATATTAATTATGAGGAGCTAACGTTTTAGACTGGTGTGCTACATTTACTTAAACAGGCAAAAGAACCTTAAACCAGAACTTCACTCTCTCAATCAATATTAACTATTTTTAATCATTATGCTGCTTGCATTGGTAAATACTGTAGATAGTAAAGTACATAGTAAAGGGATGGGGACAAATGTAGACACTCACTCAGGTTGAACTGGATAGACTGGTGTCTTTATTCAACCTTATGTAACTATGTAACATTGTATTTACTTGTCTTAAACATTTTTTTTTTTTACATTTCTTCAGTTTCATCCTGGTTTCTAGACGTAAGCAAATGATTCCATACATCTCAGGAGTATTCAAGGAGAGGAAAAGAGGTTTTCTCAACAAAGCACACCCTCCTGCCTGCATGCCTAAACTTAGGGCAGATTGATTCCAGGAAGTAAATACCACTTGAATCATCTGCCCTTACTCAAGATAGCCATAGTCAAAAATTCTAGGGTGTATTTTTCAAAGTTATTTCTCAACAAAATAAGGCATAATAATGCATGGATGGACTGGTTTGCTTTGAATATTAAAAATGAATTACATATAATTTTTGGTTTGTGGTGCTCAGAATCACAGATGCAGCTTAGTTCCGGTTTAATAAGTAGGCCCTGTGATACACATACCACTAGCTAAAAACGATATAGTATGTTGTGCTGTATATCTATTTACAGAACAATTTGAAAGAAAACAAAAATACTTTCTGTGCCCTAGGTTTTCTAGGTCATACTACAGACGTGTGGATACTACTGATATGAGTATTAGAAAAGCAATCAGTATTGCCAAAGCATTGACATATTTTTTATTTTTATTGACATTTCATTTAAAGTATCTGATCAGCAATGATGATAGAGACATACTACCTACAGTATATGCACAAAGGAATCAATGTAATAAATATGGTATGTTGCATATGCATGCAAAAGAAACATTATAACAAATATATAGTACACATTGTTGTTCTTTTTTTCAAAAACTCTTTAAACTGTTTATTTTATATGCAGCATATGAACACCCTAATTCTTGCATGTGTTATTGATCAGTGTCTCAGAATACCTAAAGGGAGCCTGTTTCGATCGAAATTTATCAATTTTAATTTATTTCCTACCTTTTTTTTTTATATTGTCACATACCTGGTAGTGGAGCTTCATGAGGAAGACCTCTCTTACATCTTTGTCTCAGGGCACCTGATAGAGTGGACAGGAGGCACAAAAGTGCAGAGTGGCATGAATGCCTGTTGATCTTGCTATCAATGGAGCTGAGCAGGCTGTTCAAGCTGGAGCAGAAGAAAGCATACAGTGGACCACATTGGAATGGATTGAATGGGCGACAGCAGGTAAGTAGCAGGCTGGAACAGGTAGGTCCTGACTGGCAGCAGACAAGTGATGAGCAGGCACTGGCTTTTAGCAGTCAGATGGTGAGCAGGCTCTGGCTGGTAGTAGGCAGGTGACAAGCAGGTGCTGGCTGGTCAGCAGGCAGCCAATGGTAGCAGGTAGTTAGGCAGGGCCGAGTCAATATCATATCAGCAGTATAGTGGCAACAGGAGCAGGTAGAAGCAAAGATCAGGAAGCAAGCCATAGTCAGTGCAGGCAGAGTGCAAGGGATGCTCAGGATGAGGCGGCTCAGTAACTGGTACTAGATGCATGTAACAGATCACAAATTACACTGGAAACGCTGAAAACAAGTGCATGGTAAACCGGCTTCCCAGCACCAGAAAACCAGTGATGGCTCATGCTCATTTTCGTGATTGCTAAAATGCTCATATATCTAAGAAAAGAGACAATGTTAGATGTAATATTCCAGTTACTCATGCTTACAATCGTGCGCGCACACATGCAGGAGCACATGCACATACCAGTTAGCATATGCACATGGCACCCAGTGGCCTTTTTAAACTGGTCTGACCAGACATTCCCCTGGACTTCACCTTTGCTCTGGCCTTAACCTTGTTCATCTGATCACTCTGACTTTGGGCCATTTACTGGACTTATCTTTGCCTGCTGATTCTGTCCCTCATTGCCCGTCTGTCACTGGTCACCACTTCTCCTGCTCTGATGCCAAGCTGCTTCAGTATCCTGTCCTGAGGACTGCGACCCCAGCTTCATCCACCTAAAGAGTGGACTTTTCCACCCAGCTACTACAGACCTCGTGCCCCTCCATGTCCTCATACTCTCTGTCTCCACCTTCAGGAGTGTTGGGCAGGAGGTGCAAGAGGGGCTTCCACAACATTTCCGTCATCACCTAGCCATCCTAGTGTCAACATTTATGACAAATGTGTGTGTTGGGGCACATGGTTGTACACATTTATGCATGCGTACAATGAACATGTGCATCTTTTCTATGTGAATGACTGTATGTCAGCCTGTATCTGTGCACAGAGATTAATCTTAAGGCGATATCTTGCCTTCTGTCATGCCCTTCCTGACAAATTTGCTGGCTAGTGAGTTGTTGACCCAGAGAAGGTATGCAAGTCAGGTGTCAGGTGATTCTTGGCTGCATACACTCTGATAGGTTGCTTTTAATACCCAACAGTGGCTAAATATGTATATGTATATATATATATATATATATATATATATATATATATATATATATATATATATATATATATATATATATATATATATATATATATATATATATATATATATATACACAGCATCTCACAAAAGTGAATACACCCCTCACATTTTTGTAAATATTTTATTATATCTTTTCATGTGACAACACTGAAGAAATTACACTTTGCTGCAATGTAAAGTAGTGAGTGTACAGCTTGTATAACAGTGAAAATTTGCTGCCCCCTTAAAATAACTCAACACACAGCCATGTCTAAACCTTGGCAACAAAAGCGAGTACAGCACTAAGTAAAAATGTCCAAATTGGGCCCAAAGTGTCAATATTTTGGGTGGTCACTATTTTTTCCCAGCACTGCTTTAATTCTCTTGGGCATGGAATTCACTAGAGCTGCACAGATTGCCACTGGAGTCTTCTTCCACTCCTCCATGATGACATCACAGAGCTGGTGGATGTTAGAGACCTTGTGCTGCTCCACCTTCAATTTGAGGATGCCCCACAGATGCTCTATAGGGTTTAGGTCTGGAAACATGCTTGGCCAGTCCATCACCTTTGCACTCAGCTTCTTTAGCAAGGCAGTGGTCGTCTTGTAGGTGTGTTTGGGATCGTTATCATGTTGGAATACGGCCCTGCGGCCCAGTCTCCAAAGAGAGGGGATCATGCTCTGCTCATGCTCTTGTTGGCATTCATGGTCCCCTCAATGAACTGTAGTTCCCCAGTGCTGGTAGCTCCAGACCATGACACTACCACCACCATGCTAACTGTAGGCAAGACAGACTTGTCTTGCCTACAGACAACATGCTGACTGCAATACAAGCTGTACACATGAAAAGATATAATAACATTTTAACAAGATAACATAATAACAAAATGTGAGGGGTGTACTCATTTTGTGAGATACTCTGTATATATAGATATAGATATATATCTATATATATATAGATCTACCCATATAGATCTATCTATCTATCTATCTATCTATCTATCTATCTATCTATCTATCTATCTATCTATCTATCTATATCTATAGATACAGATCTAGAGATATAGATATATAGATATAGATATATATAGATATATATAGATATATATATATATATATATATATATATATATATATATATATATATATATATATATATATATACACATATTGGGCTATTTTCTACCCAGGTTGAATCTTATTTATTAATACAGAATAAAGTGAATCAGTGAAATACTAAATTAAGGCCACTAAAGGGAGCGGATAGTCATGGGAAATGAACACGTATTTACTATAATTGGCAGCCATCTAGTGGCCATTTTACTATATTTACCTGATTTACTTTATTCTGTGTGAATGAATAATATTTGACTTGGAGAGAAAATAACCTTATACCATTCAATATCCCTTCTATTCACACTGAACTAATGTACATGCTGTTTCATAGGATGGATTTTTTTTACAATTTTTTTTTTTAATAAATATATAAATGACCATAAATCCTGATGATAGATGTCTCTTGTTTGGTCTGATAATAATGCAATTAAAAGAGTTTTGCTATATCTTTTGCAAAAGAGCAAAGTAATACTGTTGTTTTTGCTGGATATCCAGTGAACTGAAACATTTGTATGCTATGGTTGGTTGCTGTATTTTACATGTTGCTTGTAACAAAAAAAAAAAAAGAAAGAAAAGAAAATGTAAAAGTGTTCCTATGCAGAGAAATCAAGCAACTTGATTTGAGTTTTTAAACAGTTCAATGTCCTACTGGGACATTTAACACATAATAGCTTGGAAATAAAACTAAATACAACGATCATTTAGAAAGGCATAGTGCAACATGAATAAATCTTTTTGGAATCATTAATGTATTAACATTTTTATTGCATCTAAACACATCTTCTACAGCTAACATTATTTCTGAAAATCTCCTCCATGCTGCTGCATGTAAATGGTGTGAAATTGTAAGTGTTACAAGCATCCAGGCCACAGCTAACTCAGCCCTCCCTGCTCATTACAACACTGTAAACCGTCCTTCTGCCATCTGCTCTGTTCTCTAATTACACATCCAAAAAGAATCATAATTCACTATTGTATTGTAACACATCGAGAGAATGTGGACAGAAACACATACATGTGTGCTGTATTCCTTGCAGCAAGCATCTGGTTTGTTTTCGCCCAGCTTGTAATGGTATTAAAAAAGCGTAGGAACAGCTATGGCATTGTGATTATAGGCTGGCAGGGTTGGGGGGACATCAGGAATGACTGGGAGGTCTGCCCTAAGGCAGACAACAAAAGAACGTGCAGAATGTGTCCAGAATAAGCTTGCACCTGTAAAGTCATTACGCAGACTTCTCCACGGTAGATGCTGTTAAAATAAATTGGTTGTTTTCATTTCACTCATCTGAATTCATGTTTATGAGTTACCTGATTTTATTGGACTAATGAGGGCAGAACCATCATTTTTAGAATATGATGCATAATTTACCTGCACATTCTGTGCTGGATTGTTTCTACTCAAAACATTTAGCAATTTTTTTTTCAATTATAAATATTACTATATCATCTCAGCAGTGTAAACATTTCAATAGGACCTGAACAAGATCCAGTTTTACTAAGAGGTTTAATTACGTAGTAAAACACTAGGTGGGCCATTGGTACCATACGACAATGTAAGAATCTCATTCTAAATTAGCCATTTGCTTAGGATGGATATACAACAAGACATCTGACATTTCTGAGTGCTTCTTCAGCCTGTATGGATATAAACTAGTCAGGATTGTTTTACAAAAATAATTTTGACTTGGAGTATGCAAGACAAGAGTCTCGGTTTGCCTCATGGCTCCCAGTTGTGCCTTATAAGCATGGACACCACAAAAAAAACACAGATTCACAATCTGTTTCCCTGGGTTGTTTACCCAATCGCCATTGCCCTATCCTCACTGCATATAGTATTACCCTGTGGTGGGTGTGCAGCTTGACATTCAGTTAAACCCCCTTGACCTTCAATAAGTTAGACTGTGTACGGAAGCCTTGAAAGTTTATTGAACACATTGAATAGGGTAAAATTGAGAAGAAAATGAAGTAATCAAAATAAATGTACAATGTAATAAAACATGAGCTGAGTTTGTTGGTGGGTGTAACAAGTTGGGTACGTGAAGTATATGCCCAAAGCCCACCAGGGATGCTCAACAAAAGGGGAAATAGATGGTGTAGTCCTTAAAGTGATAGTTTTTTAATGAAATGTTCTTGTGCTTTTGTGCCTCCTTAAAACGCCCTCTGTTAGCTCCTGAACCTCTGCTTTCACCTTCCACTTCCATTTGTTTTTGAACGAGCAGGACATTTTAGTTGTGGTCATGTGCGCTGCTCTATGGACACTACAATCCCATATTCCAAAATCCCTAGTCCATTGTGGGAGCAGTGGCGGCTGGTGTTTTTTTTGTTTGGGGGGGGGCGGCACACAACCACCCCCTACAGTACCTCAATCAACCCCCCCCACTGTCTGTCTGGCCACCAGCACTTACCTCATTGGTGGCGGCGATCAGCGGGCATATCGGGGATCAGTGAGCACACATCATCAGGGATCAGCAGGCACACAGCAGCAGGGATTGACAGGCCATATCGGGCAGGGGATCAGGCTGCGGTGGGCATCGGGCAGGGGATCAGGCTGCAGCGGGCATCTGGCAGCCTCCTGTGTCCTCTTCCGAGATCATGGCAGCTTCCGCCATGCATCTCATCCCCTCCTCCTAGGCCTTCAGCCAATTGTGAAAACAGGTATTAGACCCACGCTTCCTGATTGGCAATTCAGTGTTAGAAAAGCATATATTAATTTGCTTTTCCAACACACCTATTTGGGCTCCGAGCACAATAGTCCACCCTATTTTAAAGCCTATTAGCGCCATGGCTATAATCCGGTGCTTTAAAAAAAACACCCCCTGCCGCTTTAATTCATGCACCCGGTGTCCTGAAAGGGCCCAGAAGCATTGACAGGGGGTGGCTGCTGCAGCCGTGGATATGCATGAATATGCATGAATCTATCCATTAACCATATAGGGGATGTTGTGGATAGAGAGGGCAGCACCCGTGTGCCCTTAATGGACGGGCTGCCCCTAGCATATACTGCCCCCAGTACATGTTGCACCTAGCACATACTGTTGACAGTACATACTGCCCCCTTTACATACTGCCCCCACCCCATACTGCCCCCAGTACATACTACCCTCTGCACATACTGCCCCCACTGCATACCGTTCCAAGTACATATTGCTCCCACCACATACTGCCCCCAGTATAGACTTCCCCCACCACATTCTTCCCCCCAGTAAATACTGCCCCTAGAACATACTACCCCAGTACATACTGCCCCACTGAATACTGCACCACTGCATACCGCCCCCTAGTACATACTGCCCCTAGCACATACTGACCCTAGCACATACATCCTCCACCACATACTTCCTCCACCACATAATGCCCCTAGCACATACTGCCCCTAGCACATACTGCCCCAAGCACATACTGTTGCCAGTACACACTGTCCCTATCCCATACTGCCCCCCTGTACATACTGCCCCCACCGCATACTGCTCCCACCGCATATTGTCCCCAGTACATACTGTCCCCAGTACATACTGCCCCCACTGAAAACTGCCCCCAGTACACACTGCCCCCTAGTACATACTGCCCCAGCACATACTGCCCCTAGCAGATGCTGCCCCCAGTACTTACTGCCCCCAATGCATACTGCCCCCAGTCCATACTGCCCCACCATATACTGTCCTCACTAATAGTGCTAACGTTGGCAAGGAGGTGAGAAAATATCCCTGCAGGGGGGTGGAAGTAGCTGGTCTTGCCCAAGGTGCAAAATAGTTTAGCACTGGCGCTGGCTCCAATGCATACATTTAAAATAAAAACCTATATGACATACTGTATATTTAGTTGGCATTAATAACACAGACACTACAAAAACACCTGTCCAGCTTCCATGCAGTAGGTTCATCCAGGGGTGGTCCATTAACCCATATGCAATGAGCATCTACAAAAAAGGAGTAATGTAGATTATTTTAGAACTTTCCCCTCCATATCCAGTGTTAAGAATAGGGATAACATAATCTGCCTGGTTTCTATTCAACAATGTCTCAGAAAATTCTTTGTGTAGATTGGCAAACTCGAAGAGGCAAAGCCATTGAAGTCTGTAAGGAAGAATTGTGTTAATAAATCCCTAGTAATTTTTTAGAGATTATAGGCAAGCTATTGTCAAAAAAGCTTGGGAAACTGGGAAATGCCATGGTGGCATGTACCATGCCAAGGTGGGTAAAGAATACTTTTCATGAGGTTTCAAATGAGCTATGGAAATAATATATATTTTTTATTTACAGACTTGGGGGATGCCTTAAAGTGGTTGTAAAGGCTGAAGTTTTTTTTTATTTTTTTACCTCCATGCATTCTGTGCATAAAGTTAAAAAAACTTCTGTATGCAGCAGCGCCCCCAGCCCCCTTTAATACCTACCTGAGACCAATCCCGATCCAGCAATGAGCAGGAGAGCCTCAGCTCCCCTGGGTCTCTCCCTCATTGACTGAGGAAAGAGCAGGAGCTGGGCGTTCCGTGTGTGAATGTGCACACAAAGCAGCGGCTCGGGAACCATTGCACAGAGCTGGTACGTATGACATGTTTATTTAAAAAAAAAAAAAAAATACCCAAACCTTTATCATCACTTTAAGGCTGTATGTGGTGTTACCGAAAAGTATGAGTTTGCAGCAAGAGCGAAACTGGCATCTTGGTTTTAGCTGTGATTTATTTATTTTTCTGTTGAAAGTAGCTTGACTTACATATAGCAATGGCAGCCCAATCTGACTCATTTTCATACAAAATAAGTTTTGGCTGTGACACATGCAAACGGCAAATAGAAATAGACCAGTGTTTTGCTGAGGCTGTCCATGTTCTTATTAATACAAAACATCATGCTGTTGGTCAATTTCTATAAAGCTCTCATTCATAATTACAGGCAGCAGATGATACAGCAGGTAAAAATGACTAGTTTTAATGAGCAAGACTGAGAAGAAATGTTCTAGATGCACAGAGCACAGACAGGTGTTTTACACTACTAGAGTACTATACTTATGCTATGGCTACACATAGCCCACATTTTTTAAAATGAGGGACTAGCACTTCCTGACCAGCGCACGACGATGTACGTCGACAGAATGGCACGGTCAGGCATATTGGCGCACAGGTACGTCCAATATTCGATGCCGCCCTGCCATCGGGAGCGCGCCGGCGGCGGCGCGCTCCCACGCTGGTCGGGACCCCGTGAGTCCGGTCGCGGGACCCGCGGACTGGATCGCCGCGGGCATCCCCGCGATCGTCTCACGGAGCGGCCGAATGGAGGAAATGCTGTATAAACAACATTTCTCCATTCTGCCTAGCAACTAGTGACGCTGATCTCTGCTCCATGTGATTGGAGCAGAGATCAGTGTACACTAAATGAAAGCCCAACCCCCCCACAGTTAGTAACACACCCCTAGGAACACTTAACCCCTACACTGCCACCCACTGGTTAACCCTTTCACTGCCAGTGTCGTTTACACAGGAATCACTGCATTTATATAGCAGTGATTACTGTATAAATGACAATGGTCCCAAAAATGTGTCAAAAATGTCCGATGGGTCCCCCACAATGTCGCAGTCACAATAAAAATCGTAGTAAAAAAAAAAAAAAAAAATTATTAATAAAAATGCTATAAAACTATCCCTATTTTGTAAACGCTATAACTCGCAGTCACAATAAAAATCGTAGTAAAACAAAAAATAATAAAAAATTATTAATAAAAATGCTATAAAACTATCCCTATTTTGTAAACGCTCTAACTTTTGCGCAAACCAATCAATAATCGCTTATTGCGATTTTTTTTACCAAAAATATGTAGAAGAATACGTATCGGCCTAAACTGAGGGAAAAAAATATTTTTTTATATATTTTTGGGGGATATTTATTATAACAAAAAGTAAAAAATAATGCGTTTTTTTCAAAATTGTCGCTCTATTTTTGTTTATAGCGCAAAAAATAAAAACCGCAGGGGTGATCAAATACCACCAAAAGAAAGCTCTATTTGTGGGAAAAAAAGGACGTCGATTTTGTTTGAGAGCCACGTCGCACGACCGCGCAATTGTCAGTTAAAGCGACGCAGTGCCGAATCGCAAAAAGTGGTCTGGTCTTTGACCAGCAAAATGGTCCGGTCTGCAAGTGGTTAAAGGCTAAGTTCACCTTTTTTTTTTTCTAAATTCTAGCTCCCCTATGTGCCAATATAGCATTAACCACTTGTTGTTCCACCACACGCCGATTTACGTTGGTAGAATGGCACGGGCAGACAAAAGGGCGTACCTGTACATCCCTTTGAATTTGCCGCCTAGCGGGTGAGCACTCCCGCTTCGTGCCACAGAAGCATGCCCACAGGTCCTACGAACTCGATATTTTTCCGGTGGCTCGCGATTGTGGCGAGGAGAGACAGAACAGGGAGATGCCTATGTAAACAAGGCATTTCCCTGTTCTGCCTAGCAACATTACAGGGCTCTACTGCTCCCAGTGATCGGGAGCAGTGATCGCTGTCATGTTCTGGTGAGCACATCCTCCCTACAGTTAGAACCCACTGAGGGAACATATTTAACCCCTTGATTGCCCCCTAATGTTTAACCCCTTCCCTGCCAGTGTCATTTACACAGTAATCAGTGTGTTTTGATAGCACTGATCGCTGCATAAATGTCACTGGTCCCAAAATAGTGTCAAACGTGTCCGATCTGTCCGCCATAATGTTGCAGTCCTGATAAAAATTGCAGATCACTGCCATTACAAGTAAAAAAAAATAATAATAATAAAAATAAATAAATCTATCCCCTATAATGTAGATGCTACAACATTCGCACAAACCAATCAATATACATTTATTATGATATTTTTTACCAAAAATATGTAGAAGAATACATATCAGCCTGTGGAAGAAATTTGTTTTTTTGTATATTTTTTGGGGATATTTATTATAGCAAAAAGTACAAAATATTGCTTTTTTTTCAAAATTGGCTGTCTTTTTTTATTTATAGCGCAAAAAACAAACAAAAAAAAAACACAGAGGTGATCAAATACCACCAAAGGAAAGCTCTATTTGTGGGGACAAAAAGACAACAATTTGTTTGGGTACAACATCGCACAACCACGTAATTGTCAGCTAAAGCGACGCTGTGCCGAATTGCAAAAAATGCTCTGATCAGGAAGAGTGTTAATCCTTCCAGGACTGAAGTGGTTAATGTTCTTCTTTTGCAAAAATGAAACAGCTTCCCATTTATTCTACACATGCTTACCTCATTGTCTTCATGGATGTTTTAAAACACGTATCCATTACTTTTACTACCAGTGTGCCCTGGGTTATGAAAAGCTCAACATACACTATACAATCTGATCGTGCAATCTCCTTTAGATCTACCATCAACTCTGCAGTGCAAGGGCCTGTCTGATGGGATACAGAGTGAATGGATAGATAGGTGGGTACTCCTAATGCATAGTTCTGGTAAATAGAAACAACATTTTACAGAGATTGTACAATCAGATTGCATAGTGTATGGCCATTTTTATACAAGTACATAGGAGGCAGTGGACAAAAACACTCAGCTATCAAGCACTGTTCCCATCTCTGCGTAGTGGGCCTCACATTCCCGGAAAGGAATTTCTTTTTCTTTTGTGGGGGGGGGGGGGGGGGTTGGGGGTGAGCGCTTTCGAGCATTTTTCAATAATCACGCATAAGGCAGCCTATCCATCTGAATGGGCTGCCCTACATGCAACAATTTCCCCAAAGAAGCTTCAGAACTTTTTTTTTAGAGCAGAGCTTGGTGTGTTTTTAACTGCGAATTTTGGTGCAGCGCATTTCTGAAATGTAAGGAAACACAGATGTAAATGGAGCCTCATTGTTCTTGTGTTGACGCACTAATTTTGCTTTCAGCACCCATTCACATCTAGCATTTTGTGGCTCATTTTTCCCGTGACACACATAGGGCAGCCTGTTGATTTGAATGGGATAGGCTACATGTACAGAATCTCACAAAAGTGAGTACACCCCTCACATTTTGTAAATATTTTATATCATTTCATGTGACAACACTGAAGAAATTACACTTTCCTACAATGTAAAGTAGTGAGTGTACAGCTTGTATAACAGTGTACATTTGCTGTCCCCTCAAAATAACTCAACACACAGCCATTAATGTCTAAACTACTGCCAACAAAAGTGAGTACACCCCTAAGTGAAAATGTCCAAATCAGGCCCAAAATGTCAATATTTTGTGTGGCCACCATTATTTTCCAGCACTGCCTTAACCCTCTCAGGCATGGAGTTCACCAGAGCTTCACAGGTTGCCACTGAAGTCCTCTTCTACTCCTCCATGACGACATCATGGAGCTGGTGGATGTTAGAAACCTTGCGCTCCTCCACCTTCCATTTGAGGATGCCCCACAAATGCTCAATAGAGTTTAGGTCTGGAGACATGCTTGGTCAGTCCATCACCTTTATCATCAGCTTCTTTAGCAAGGCAGTGGTCATCTTTAAGGTGTGTTTGGGGTCATTATCATGTTGGAATACTGCCCTGCGGCCCATTCTCTGAAGGGAGGGGCTCATGCTCTGCTTCATTATGTCACAGTACATGTTGGCATTCACGGTTCCCCAATGAACTGTAGCTCACCAGTGCTGGCAGCACTCCTGCAGCCCCAGACCATGACACTCTCACCACCATGCTTGACTGTAGGCAAAGCACACTTGTCTTTGTACTCATCACTTGGTTGACACCACACACTTGACACCATCTGAACCAAATAAGCTTATCTTGGTCTCATCAGACCACAGGACATGGTTCCAGTAATCCATGTCCTTAGTCTGCTTGTCTTCAGCAAACTGTTTGTGGGCATTCTTTGCATCATCTATTGAAGAGGCTTCCTTCTGGAACAACATCCATGCAGACCAATTTGATGCAGTGTGCGGCGTATGGTCTATGTACTGACAGGCTGACCCTCCACCCCTTAAACCTTTGCAGCAATGCTGACAGATCTCATACATCTATTTCCCTCTGGATATGATGCTGAGCATGTGCACTCAACTTCTTTAGTCGACCATGGCAAGGCCTGTTCTGAGTGGAACCTGTCCTGTTAAACCGCTGTATGTTCTTGGCCACCATGCTGCAGCTCAGTTTCAGAGTTATGGCAATCTTCTTATAGCCTAGGCCATCTTTATGTACAGTAGAGTAACAATTCTTTGTTCAGATCCCCAGAGAATTCTTTGCCATGAGGTGCCATGTTGAAGTTCCAGTGACCAGTATGAGAGAGTGAGAGCGATAACACCAAAATTAGCACATCTGCTCCCCATTCACACCCAAGACCTTGTAACACTAACAAGTCACATGACACCGGGGAGGGAAAATGGCTAATTGGGCCCAATGTGGACATTTTAACTTATGGTGTGTACTCACTTGTGTTGCCAGTGGTTTAAACATTAATGGCTGTGTGTTGAGTTATTTTGAGAGGACAGCAAATTTACACTGTTATACTAGCGATACACTCAATACTTTACATTGTAGCAAAGTGTAATTTCTTCAGTGTTGTCACATAAAAAGATTTAATAAAATATTTACAAAAATGTAAGGGGTGTACTCACTTTTGTGAGATACTGTAGCTCATGGGTACGTGTTGTGGGTTGCTTGTTTTTTACTGTGTGTTTTCCAGCTTATGCCACTCATTTTTTCACATGGCAAAATGTGTGTTTGCTTCTGTGTGTGGTGTGCCATTAACAATTAATGGCACTGAAAAGGCAACTACTAATTTTAGGTGTATAAAGGTGGCCATACACTATACATTCTGATTGTACAATCTCCTTTAGATTTACCAAATATAAATAAATATAGTAGGAGACATCTATCTAGCCAATCACTCTATATCCAATCGGGCAGGCCCTTGCATTACATAGTTGATGGCAGATCTAAAGGGGATTGTACAATCAGATATAGTGTACGTGAACTTTACAGAACCCAAGGCACACTCCTGTTTTCAATACTACATATCTACCCACATAGGCTGTTATCTCATCTCTCATTTCCTGCACACTTCAAAAATGCCAAATGAAGTATCTATGCAAGATTAAAGTTAAGGTAGGGAAAAAAATCTATGCCTGTGTATTTAGTGAGAAGAGTGATCACTGATTTATTGCATTTGATTTAAAAAAACAGGCACTTGGAAATGGGTGGGTAGGTAGGAGGGTGAATGATGCAGAGGTGTACTAAGTAGTGGTCAGGGGGTGCGGGCTGCCCCAGGTACTACACACTGGGGGGTGTCAGGCTGGCACCCCCCTCCACGATTGAAGTGGTGGCAGCGCTGCGGGATTAGGCAGCAGTGCAGTGACAGGCACAGGCAGGGAGAGGCGAGCTATTGTTGTGATGCAAGGGGGAGGAGGTGTGCGGGAGGTGCAGGGTGACACCGTTGCACCTTCCATCCCCTCCTCTCTCAGACACGGGCTGTCTGTCTGTGCGATCACGGATGTCACACAGGCACCGCCGAGCGGGCGCCTCCCCCTCCTCTCTGTTTATGTGTAAACAGGGGGAGGAGATCTGCTGAGCATGTGCCGCCGCGCTGATCTGAGGTACTGAATGGAGGGAGTCTGCACTGAATGGGTGCTACACTGAAGAGGAGGCTAGACTGAAGAGGGGGATACACTGAAGTGGGGGCTGCACTGAAGAGGGGGCTACACTGAAGGGGGCTACACTGAAGAGGGGGCTGCACTGAAGAGGGGGGCTAGACTGAAGAGGGGGCTAGACTGAAGAGGGGAATACACTGAGGGGGGCTGCACTGAAGAGGGGTCTTCACTGAAGGGGGCTACACTGAAGAGGGGGGCTGCACTGAAGGGGGGATACACTGAAGAGTGGGGCTACACTGAAGAGGGGAGTACACTGAAGAGGGGGCTAAACTGAAGAGGGGGGCTGCACTGAAGGGGATCTGCACTGAACGGGGGCTATACTGATGGGGATTTTCACTGAATGGGGGCTACACTGAAGAGGGGGCTGCACTGAACGGGGGCTACACTGAAGAGGGGGACTGCACTGAATGGGGGCTACACTAAAGGGAGTGTGCACTGAATGGGGGCTACACTGAATGGGGGGTCTACACTGAAGGGGGGCCTGTGTAACATGTAAGGGGTCCAGAGCTGCAGGGTGTTGTGTAATGTAAAGGGGTCCAGAGGATCAGGGTGTTGTGTAATGTAAAGGGGTCCAGAGGATCAGGGTGTTGTGTAATGTAAAGGGGCCCAGAGGTGCAGGGTGCTGAGTAATGTAAAGGGGCCAAGAGGCGCAGGGGGCTGTGTAATGTAAAGGGGCACAGAGGTACAGGGGGATGTGTAATGTAAAGGGGTCCAGAGGTGCAGGGTGTTGTGTAATGTAAAGGGTCCAGAAGATCAGGGTGTTGTGTAATGTAAAGGGGTTCAGTGGTGCAGGGTGCGGAGTAATATAAAGGGGCCAAGAGGCACAGGTGGCTGTGTAATGTAAAGGGGTCCAGAGGTGCAGGGGGCTGTGTAATGTAAAGGGGCCCAGAGATGCAGGGTGTTGTGTAATGTAAAGGGGTCCAGAGGTGCAGGGTCTTGTGCAATGTAAAGGGGTCCAGAGGTGCAGGGTGTTGTGTAATGTAAAGGGGTCCAGAGGTGCAGGGTGCTGTGTAATGTAAAGGGGTCCAGAGCTGCAGGATGATGTGCAATGTAAAGGGGTCCAGAGGTGCAGGGTGTTGTGTAATGTAAAGGGGTCCAGAGGTGCAGAGTGTTGTGTAATGTAAAGGGGTCCAGAGGTGAAGGGTGCTGTGTAATGTAAAGGGGTCCAGAGCTGCAGGATGATGTGCAATGTAAAGTGGTCCAGAGGTGCAGGGTGTTGTGTAATGTAAAGGGGCCCAGAGATGCAGGGTGCTGTGTAATATAAAGGGGCGCAGGGAGCTGTGTAATGTAAAGGGGTCCAGAGGTGCAGGGGGCTGTGTAATCTAAAGGGATCCAGAGGTGCAGGGTGCTGTGGAATGTAAAGGGGTCCAGAGGTTCAGGGTGCTATGTAATGTAAAGAGGTCCAGAGGTTCAGGATGCTATGTAATGTAAAGGGCTCCAGAAGGGCAGGGTGCTATGTAATCTAAAGGGGCCCAGAGATGCGGGGTGCTGTGTAATGTAAAGGGGTCCAGAGGTGCAGTTGTGGAGAGGGGGTACACAGTAGTGACAAAGAGATGTTGAAGGATGCAGGGAGCACAGTGGGGTATTTTTACATTTTAATGGGGGGGTGCCAGATATAGGGTCCGCCCCGGGTGCCAAATGCTCTAGGTACGCCCCTGGAATGATGCAGGGTGTGTGCTAATGAGGTCAGCTGGTCAACTCCTTCCTGTGTCATAACCTATAGCGTGTCCAGGATGTAAGGCAGAAGTAGTAATGGATACGTGTTTTGAAACATTCATGAAGACAATGAGGTAAGCATGTGTAGAATAAATGGAAAGCTATTTTATTTTTACAAAAGAAGTACATTAATGTTATATTGGTACAGAAAAAAAAGGTGAACTTATCTTTTAAACAAAATTCTCCTTTTTGACTTTTTAAAACCTGCTGACCATAGCTTCAAGGTGTTGCGGTGCATTCAGGTGTAAAAATAATCAGTCTGCTGAATTTGCCCAAACATTTTTCGGGGGCAGTACATTTTTGAAACAATAGGATTCACTGCGAATTTATTAGATTACAGGGAGTCTAAAACTCATCGCTGATTAGGAAAAATCACAGCAGCCATATAAAAAATACCACTCACCCATTATAATATCTGCTTCTGTTTCAGTTGACAGAATTGTCAGAATTTCAGTAACAAATTTGAAACAAATATGGTCAAAAAGCCAGAACTTCCTGTAAGGAAAGGAATTATAAATGGAAAAAAAACACTTCCACTGATAAATTACCTGCAGTGAGATTTATACCGAATACATGCTTCATATGTTTCACTGTGTTCCTTGTTTAATAAAGCCCATCTTATTGTTAGGTATTTAATATAGAACTTCCACCTTCCACTGGTATTTTAGCAGAAATAAATCTCCACTATAGCATTTTGTAAAATTATAGTATGTATATTGCTGCACATAAGCACATTTGTTTGCAAAATGTTTATAGGCAAGCCAGCAAGAAAAAATATTGCAAAACTTCCAAGTGAAAATAGCAAGGCTAAAACTGTATTTATCAAACTGGCACAAGCTGGCATGGAAGTATTTTTTCTAAACACTAATTACATTGTTTTTTACATTCTAATTATATTATGATATATATGCTGGGTTTAAACTGGTAAAATACAATTGGTGTCCACAGCAGCTAACTTGGTCACTAAGCTCAATATTTGAAACATGGCAATACACAGTAAATAAAACAAGTTATTTTAAATAAAGCTTTAACTTTTTACAATATGCAAGAAGCAGAAAAGGCATAGTCTGGTCAAACTTTAATGTGAAATACCTTCCTGCGGATGTTGTGCTGAATGCACCACAGCAACTAGGGATAGGCCGAACAGACCCCTGTTTGGTTCACACAAGAACTTTCAAACACCGTGAAAGTTCGGATGCAAATAATGAACCCCATTAAATTCAATGGGACCCAAACATCAAAAGTGCTCATTTTGAAGGCTTATATGCATGTAATTGGGCATACAATGGTTATAGGGGTCCGGATCCTGCCCTGGGGGACGTGTATCAATAAAAAAAAAAAGTTTGTGGAAAAAACGTCATTTTTCATTGAGCAGTGATTTTTTTCATTTTTAAAGTGAAAGCATAAAAATGTAAAATTCTTTCCATGCTAGTGCCTGGGGGGGTCCCTTAGTCTATCTGTAAAGTGGCAGATCTGCACCATGTCTACAATCTGCTGCAGCAATAATTGCATTTATAAAGCACAAAAAATTACATTTTCCCTGCAAGCTGCCTTTATTTTGCTCAGCAACAGCTGAGGAGCCAGTGTATATAATGAGTCTACAATGTAGTGTGCTGGGTACAAAGAGATTTCAAGATTTTTTGGATACATTCTGGTGTCACTTTGGATAGAAATAACAGGTGCGTAAATATTAGTCTTTGAGTGTTGGTGGCACCTTCCCACCTTAACCCTATAGAGGTACTCTTGATGAAACCAAGAATTGGCCTTTCCTATAATTAATTGCAATGATAGGCACCTGTCAAACAGGTGCAGAAAAATTACTCTTTGGGTGTTGGGGCCTCTTCCCACCCTATAGAGGTGCTCTTGATGAAGGCAAAAAAATATTGCAATGATATGCACCTGTCAAACAGGTGCTGAAAAAATGGTCTTTGGGTTTCAATTGTGCCCTTGAAACCAATACCAAAAACATTCTTCCAGATGAAATGATTGAACACCCTCAAAGCTAGGCAGCCTTGATATCCTGCAGAGATTCTACATTCCAAAATGACTTAATCAGTGACATTGGTATCAGGGGCTTGATAGCTGTTAATCCAGGACTGATTCATTTTTATAAAAATCAAATGGTCCAGGGAGTTTGTGGACAAATGCGTTCTATGATCAGTAAATATATCATCCCTGCCCATGCTTGCTGGACCATGTGTCAGCAGTAAGGTGGATTTTATGGCTTACTGCCTTGTCCAACAATGCCAGAACATTACCTCTGTAAATCAAAAAGTTACACCCTTATGCCGCGTACACACGATCAAACAAGCGGGTGGAAAAGTCCGGCAAACTCAAGTCCGCCGGACAATCCCCCCGTGTGTAGCCTCCGGCATACTTTTTTGACCCGAAAGTACGGCGGACTTAGAATGTAGCTTTACACTCCAATCTTCCCGCCGGACTCGCATTTCGGCGGACAATCCGGCCGTGTGTGCGCCAGTCCGCCGTACTTTTGAAATGAGCGGACTTTTCCCTTCCGGAGAAAAGTCCGCTCATTTCGAGCGGGTCTCCAGGTAGACGGGGCCCGCGAAGGAGACGCCGCTGGCCCCGCCACCTGGTATGGACTTAAAGGGGAACCCCAACGCTGAAAAAAATTGGCATGGGGGTTCCCCCCAAGTCCACAACAGACCCTTGTCCGAGCACGCTACCCGGCCGGCCAGGAAAGGAGGGGCGAACGCCCCCCCCTCCTGAGCCATACCAGGCCGCGTGCCCTCAACATGGGGGGTGCCTTGGGGAAGGGGGGCCGCGCGGCCCCCCCACCCCAAAGCACCTTGTCCCCATGTTGATGAGGACAAGGGCCTCTTCCCGACAACCCTGGCCGTTGGTTGTCGGGATCTGCGGGCGGGGGGCTTATCGGAATCCGGGAGCCCCCTTTAATAAGGGGGCCCCCGGATACCGGCCCCCCACCCTATGTGAATGAGTATGGGGTACAATGTACCCCTACCCATTCACCTGTAAAATAAAGTACAAAAAAAACACAACACACAAGATAAAATAATTTATTGCACAGCTCCGGGGGTCTTTTCGCCGGACTCCTCCGCTATCTTCTTGTAGCTCTTTTACTAGCGGAGGAGCCCGGCATTCTTCTTCGTCGCCGCGGCCTCTTCTTTCGACTTCGGGGGTCTTGTCCCCCTCCTCGGTTCTTCTGCCGGGCCACCGCGCCTTCTTATAGCTCTTCTTCTTCTCCTGGAGATGTTGACTCGACGTTCTCTCCGGCCGCAATGCCAGGGACGTGCTGCGCTGCGACTTATATAGGGACAAGGGGCGGTGTCACATGGGTTGATGGAAACAGAAGGCCTCTGACAATCTCTTCCTGGAATTTAAGGAAGGATCCAGTCCGTCCTGAAGCTGTGTATAGCACATGATCGTTCAGCAAAGCCAATTGAAAAACAGACACTTTTTTGTACCAGCGTCTGGCCTTACGGGCAACTAGGTACGGTGCTAACAACTGGTCATTGAGGTCCACCCCTCCCATATTGGTTATTTTCAAGGACACAGAGGGGTTTCTCCACAACACCAGTCACCGTAGTAATTTGGTCTGTAGTGTCTGCATGAAGGGAGGTAAGAAGTGCTCCAGGAGGATGCCCAGTGTTTTGTAGGCTCTGATGATGATACTCAGCTAGAGGAAAGCAGTAGTGTGAGCGCAGAGAGAGGGGATGCTCAAGAAGGACAGCAATCTGGCAGTCATGTTCCACAAGCTGCAGCATACTGCCAGGTTTGCTCCAGCGATGAAGAGGGAGGGGATGATGGGGGCACTGACTCCACGTGGGTGCCTGGTAGGAGAGAGGAGGAGGAGGAGGAGGCATATGTCCAACGAGGCAGGATTCCCTCCGGGGGCAGCACACCGAATGAATCAAACCGCAGAGCTCTGCCTGTGCAGGGCGCTGCCTCTGCGCTTTATTCTAAAAGTTCTTTGGTGTGGGCCTTTTTTGAGACGAGTGCATCAGATCGCACCGCTGCTATTTGCAACATATGTCTCAAGCGTATCTCGCGTGGCCAAAACATCAGCCACTTGGGCACCACATGCTTGACCAGACATATGTTGACCTGCCATGCAGCTCGTTGGCAAGCGTACCTCAAAGACCCACACCAAAGAACAAAGCGGACCTCTCCTTGCTCCTCATCAGCTGGCATCTCCAACCCCACTAGACCTTCAGTCCTCTCTAAAACCTGCTCTGAGAGGAATGAAGGTGTAGAATTAGGTGTGTCACAGCCAAGTGCTTCCGGGCACTCTGCTAGCAGTACACCCACGTCTGATTATAGCAGGCAAATGTCCCTGCCCCAGCTGCTGGACCGCCAAAAGAAGTTCACTCCCAGCCATCCACATGCCCAGCGGTTGAATGCTAGCTTGGCTAGATTGCTAGCACTTCAACTGCTGCCTTTTCAGTTGGTAGACTCGGCCCCTTTCCGTGAGTTTGTACAATGTGTGGTTCCTCAGTGGCAGGTCCCCAAACGCCACTTTTTCTCACGGAAGGCGTTTCCGGCTCTCTACCGGCATGTGGAAGGCAATGTTGTTGCCTCGCTGGACAGGGCAGTCAGCGGTAAGGTGCATATTACCGCTGACTCATGGTCCAGCAGGCATGGACAGGGACGTTGCCTGTCTTTCACGCCCCATTGGGTCACTCTTTTGGCAGCTGGGCATGCAGGACAAGGTGCAGTAGTGTTGGAGGTTGTTCCTCCACCACGTCTCCAAAATGCTACTATTGGTTGTGACACACCTCTCTCCTCCACCCCCTCCTCTTCTTCTTCCTCCATGGCCTCTTCCAGTGCTCTGTCCTCAGAACCAGCGGTGCTCCGTAGGCGTTCCAGGGGCTACGCAAGTACGCAGGCAAAACGATGCCATGCCGTGCTTGCACTGGTTTGTTTGGGGGACAGGAGCCACATTGGGGCAGATGTTTTGTCAGCTCTGCAGGGGCAGGCCGAGAGGTGGTTGACGCCACGCCAGCTTAAGCTAGGAATGGTGGTTTGCGACAATGGCACCAACCTCCTCTCCGCCCACTGACAGGGACAACTGACCCATGTGCCCTGTGTAGCTCGCGTCCTTAACCTGGTGGTGCAGCGGTTCTTGGGCAGGTACCCGGGCTTACAGGATGTCCTGAAGCAGGCCAGGAAAGTCTGTGTGCATTTCCACCGATCATTTAATGCCTGTGCTCGGCTGGCTGAGCTCCAAAAGGAGTTGAACCTGCCCAAGAACCGCCTTATATGTGACATGCCCACCAGGTGGAACTCAACGTTGGCCATGCTGCAGCGGCTGCACACGCAGCAGAGGGCCATCAATGAGTACCTGTGTGACTACGGCACCAGGACAGGGTCAGGGGAGCTCGGTTTTTTCTCACCACGCCAGAGGGGCATGATTAGGGATGCATGCACTGTCCTGCCACTGTTTGAGGAGGCCACAAGGATGGTGAGCAGTGACAGTGCATGTATCAGTGACACTGTACCTCTTGTCCTCCTCTTAGAGCATACACTGCATGGAATAATGGACAGGGCACTTGAGGCAGAACAGAGGCAGGAAGAGGAGGACTTCCTTGCCTCTCAAGGCTCCCTTTATCCAGACAGTTTTCCTGCTGTGCCACCCATCACACAGGAAGAGGATGAGGAGGAGGAGGAGGAGGAGGAGGAGGAGGAGAATGATGATTGTGTCAGCATGGAGGTGGAGGCTGGCACTCAGCATCAGCAGCAGCAGCAGTCTTGTAGGGATGATTTACTGTCCCAAGAAACCCGTGGACTTGTACGTGGCTGGGAGGAGGTAGCTGCGGATCATGTTGTCCTTAGTGACCCAGAGGACTCTGGACCGAATGCCTCAGCTAACCTATGCTGTACGGCCTCCCTGATCCTGCAAAGCCTGCGGAAGGATCCTCGTATTCTTCGGATCAAGGAGAGGGACCATTACTGGCTGGCCACTCTCCTTGATCCACGGTACAAGGGTAAGGTTGCTGACCTTATCTTGCCGTCGCAGAGGGAGCAGAGGATGAGACATCTCTGGGAGGCCTTGCAGAAAGGTCTGTACAATGTGTTCCCAGAGAGTGGGAGGTTACAAACTCCTGAACCTGGACAACGTGTTGCTGAGGCATCGGTCAGAAGGAGCGGGGGAGAAGGTGGCCGTCTGACCGATGTGTTCAGACAATTTTTTAGTCCGCAGCCCCAAGGTATGATCGGTTCCAGCAACCATCGCCAGCGTCTGATTTACATAGTACAGGAATACCTAGGGGCAAGGTCAGACTTGGACACCTTTCCCACCAAAAATCCTCTGGCTTACTGGGTCTTGAGGATGGATCACTGGCCAGAGCTTGCACAGTATGCAATTGAGCTACTGGCCTGCCCTGCATCCAGCATTCTTTCGGAACGCACCTTCAGTGCTGCTGGTGGCTTTGTTACTGATCACAGGGTGCGCCTGTCCACCGACTCAGTTTATCGACTGACCTTCATCAAGATGAATCAGTCTTGGATCACCCACAGCTACCAAGCACCTGAAGCTGATGTAACCAAATCATTTTTTTTTCTGCCTATGCTGATGCTGAGTGACTGTCCTGTTATGTTGATTGTCTATCCTCTCCCTCCTCCGCTGATATCTTGGAAGAACATTTTTGGTTCTGGTTGATGCCACCAGCCCAATTTTTCAGCCCCTGTTTAACAGGGGCGTTTAATTACAATTTTTGATGCAATGCTTTGCATCAGGGCTCATTCCTGCACTACAACTAGAGTATATGGGAGAGGTTTTTTTTTTTTTTTATATAGAACACTGGCCCTGTAGCAAGTCCCTATTGATGAAAGGCTGACTGACCTGCATAAATCAGTGAACCCAGCACAGAAGCCTTCTCCCCCCCTTCCCCCCTCCCTTTTTTTCTCCCTTTTTTTCTCCCTTTTTTCTTTTTTTCTTTGCCCCTATCATTGTCTCATCACTACTGACTCTTAATCCGTGTACTGCCCCGGAGGTTTAAGTTCGCTGTTTGACTCTAATAGTGATCTAGCGGAAAGATGTCAAGGCGGCGAGGAGAGGAGCGGGCAGCACAGGAGAACGGAGGGGTGCAACAGCTCCGTTCTTCTAAGGAAAAGAATGCCCTGGTTGCACAAGCAGCCTGCAGCCGCAGCAAAGTTAGAACGTTATGTCCGCACCCCAGGTCAGTCCCAGACAAAGAGTGAGCAGACGATACAGTTGATACAACAGCCTCAATCATCGCAAGTAAAAACACAGCAGGGGGGTAGCGGACAGAAAAAGTCAAGGTCATACAGGATCAAACGCTGTCGCTGCATTAGGTCAAAGAAATGTAGGTAAGCGCCAAGGGGCAACTCAGAGTGAGAGTGGGGCCGCTGCTGGAGGTAGCCCCCCTGTGGAGGAAGATCCAACTATGAGGGAGGTCCTCCAAGCTGTAAACGCATGTAAATCCTCGCTGGGAGAACTGTGTGGACAATTTAAAAGTATGAAGGAGGAGTTATTGTTGATTAGACAGGAAATGCAGAGGGCAGTGGAAAGAACGGCAGCATTGGAGACAAGGATAAGCCAAATAGAAGACGATTTACATCCACTGCGTCAAGAGGTTAATAATATGAGAAAGCAATTGGGTAATCAAAATGGCAGAATGGACGAAATGGAAAACAGACTTCGAAGGGATAACATTAGGATGTTGGGACTACCTGAGAGATGTGAAGGTCCTGATCAGATAAAATTCTTAGAAACATGGTTTATTGAGCTGTTCGGAAGAGAGAGTTTTTCATCTTTTTTTTTTCAATAGAACGGGCTCATCGAGTCCCTTTCAAAGCTCCACCCCATGGGGGCCGTCCTAGACAATGATTTTGAATTTGTTTTAATTATAATGATAAGGTAACTTTGATGTGCAAGGCAAGAGAGGTGGGAAATATTAGCTATAATGGAGCAAAGATCTCTTTGTACCCAGATTACTCACCGGAGTTGCAGAGGCAAAGAGCCGAATTTTTGGAAATTAACCGCACCTTACGGACATATAAGGTCTCATATGCACTTTTATACCCAGCATGGTTGAGAATAATAGCACAGGGAGGAACTCAGCTGTTTGACTCTCCGGTTGAAGCAACCTCATGGTTGGATGCAAATAAGGGGCTGTTGTATATGTATTAGGGGGAGAGAGGGAGGGGATGGGCGATGGGGGTGGGAGGGGATTTGAGGTCTGAAACATTGATACACAGGGGGAGAGGTGAGGGAGGTTTAAATGAGGCATGCAACTATGATAGATAGAGTGATAGGGGCAGAGGATATTTATTTTTCTATTTCATTTTTTTTTATCTTTTTCTATCTTTATCCATCCTCTGTCGGAGGAAAGGCAATATGAGAGTAGAGAGATGGAGGAGGGGAGGGATGAAAGGGATGAGTGTGGAAAGGTCACGTGTAACCCCCTAGGGGGATACCTAGGAAGGGGGGCGGGTGGGGGGGAGGGGGGGCAAAAGGGACCAAGCAATATTGAGCACAGAAAACCACAAGAGGGTCAAGGTTAAATCTTACACAGTTTGTACACAAATATTAACTTACTTGGAATTTATCTTTATAAAGGTCATACACTTGTTAAGAATTTGCAATTTAAGAGGAAGTGGATTGAGCACGAGTGGACCGATATCTTATCAGGGTTTCCTGTTTAAAATCCAGGGGTCTTTTTTTGTTATTTTGTTATGGTTGAATAATGCAGGATAAAACACTTAACATCGCCTCTTGGAATGTCAGAGGTTTGGGAAGCCCAGTTAAAAGAGCTGCAGTATTCTCCACGCTGGAGAGGTATGGGATTGGACTGGCCTGCCTGCAGGAGACACATTTAAGAAAAGCAACTATACCCCAATTTAAAAATAGGAGGTATCAAAATCAGTATCACTCTACCCATACATCTTACTCGAGAGGAGTGAGTGTGATAATTGGAACAGGGGTGAGGTTCTCCTGCAGGCAGGCTAGCATTGATGAACTAGGTCGTTATGTCTTTTTGTATTGTACTTTGGAGGACAGATTATATGTCTTGGTGAGCGTATATATACCACCTCCATTTAAAATGAAGGTGGTGTATAGACTTATGGACTTCATGGTTGACAAGGAGGATGTACCAGTCATGATACTGGGAGATTTCAATGAAGTGCTTGATAGTCGGATTGACAGATTCCTCAGTAAAACTCAAATCAGGGAGATGGGAATAACGAGATTAAGCCACTTCCTGAAGGAGGTTGAAAAAAAAACTCCGGGGGGTTGGAGAATTAGCCCATTCTGTCTTGAGTTAATAAAGGATGTAGAAGATGTTTCAAAGAACCTAAAAGAGTTTATAGTGTTTAACACAGATACTGCCCCAATTAATATAACTTGGGATACATTAAAAGCATTTCTCAGAGGCATTTTGATTCAACATGTGGTTAAAATTAAACAAAAATCTAGGAGCTGGGAGGAAAAAATTAGGAAGGAAGTCATTGAGGCAGAGGTTAATTATATTAAGGACCCGACGCATGAGAAGCAAGCAATATGGCTAAATAAACAACAGGGGTATAAATCGGTAATTATTAAAAGAGAAGAAAACAAACGGTTGTTCCAGAAACAATGCCGCTTCGGGGAAGGGGAGGGGGTGGGAAGAATGCTGGCCCGATTAGTGAAAGCTAATTCCCCCCCTTCCACTATCCCAATGTTTAAATCTATGAACGGGACAGTTATCACCAACGGGAAGGAGATAGTTGAGGCATTCAGGGCCTATTATAGGGAATTATATAAAACACGGGATCAAGGGAAGGAAAAAGATATCTTCACTTTCCTGGAGAAAGTGAAGACCCCAACTCTCACTCAAGAGGAGAGAGAGGACCTAGAGGCTCCTATAACCCTAAGTGAGTTACATCAGGCAGTGGCCGGAATGGCCTCCCAAAAATCTCCAGGTCCAGATGGACTCCCGGTGGAGATATATAAGAAATACAGTGAGATTCTACTCCCAGAGTTACTTAGGACCTTGAAAGGGACAAAGTTAGAGGGGAGATTACCAGCATCCATGATGGAGGCGACCATTATCGTGATACCTAAAGAAGGAAAGGACCCCCAGGATGCAGCCTCGTATAGGCCTATATCGCTTCTATGTTCTGATATTAAAATATTGGCTAAGGTACTTTCAAATAGGTTAAATAAAATTTTAATAAGCTCATACATCCTGATCAGACAGGATTTATAAGGGGACGATCAACTAGTATGAATATAAGAAGGGCATTCCTGAATATACAAACGCCAGCGGTGAATGGGGGCTCAAGAGCGATTTTGTCTTTGGATATGACCAAGGCTTTTGATAGCCTAGAGTGGAAGTATTTATGACATGTTCCAGAGGTGTGCGGATTTGGACCCATGCTCATTGGATGGATTAAAATGATTTATAGTGCCCCTAGCGCAAAATTAAGAATTAATGGGGAACAATCTGAAAAAATAGAAATGAGCAGAGGTACAAGGCAGGGGTGCCCACTCTCTCCATTGCTTTTTGCAATTGCAATGGAGCCATTGGCGATCGCGGTTAGGTCATATGCCGAGATAGTTGGGTACCAAAGGAAAGGGGGTAGGGAGGAGAGAATCGCTTTATACGCGGATGATGTCCTCCTCTTCCTAGGAGATCCTGGCCAATCTCTTGAGAAGGTAATCAAACTAGTAGAAAACTTTGGAGGATTCGCGGGTTTGGTAATAAACTGGGGGAAGTCAGAGCTGCTTCAAGTTGATAACCTGAGCATGGTGACGGCACTGGGGATACCGCATATGGAAGTGGTAGGCGCATTGAAATATCTTGGCATATACCTAACAACAGATGTTGGCCAGTACGTGGATAAAAATATAGTTCCGTTACTGGGGAAATTTAAGCGGAGCTGTGATGCATGGAGCCGGCTTCCTTTGTCGGTAGCAGGCCGATGCAGCCTGATTAAGATGATATGGTTACCACAATTATTATACGTATTACATAATGCTCCGGTTTGGATATGCAAGAAGTGGTTTAGAAAATTTGAAACTCTCTTCCGCGAGTTGATTTGGAAAAAGGGGCAGGCGAGGATCCGGCTCCGGGCGTTACAGCTACCAACTGATAGAGGGGGAGCGGCGGTACCTTGCCCTAGGAATTATTACCTAGCAGCGCAGTTGCAGCATGTGGCGAATGGTGATCAGGAGGGGAAAAGCAACTTAAATAGTAGAGCGAAGCTGATAGAGGCTCCACATGAAACATTGATGGATGTTTTAGAGGCAAGCTCCTTTCAGCGTAAGGATCCTACAATAGTAATGATGAGTAAAGTATGGAAAACTTCAAAAAAACTGATGGGGTGCACAGAGTCGTCAGAATATACGCCTCTATGGGATAATAAGAACTTGCAGGAAGTACTATCAATAGGGAAAATTAGTACATGGGAGGAGAAGGGTATAACGAGGTTGGGTCAAATATACGAGGGTAGAACCTTGAAAACATTTGCGGATTTAAAAAGGGAATATAACATACCGCAGCAGACATTTTTTCGATATTTACCGCTCCGGCATGCCTTAGAAGCACAGTTTGGCTCCCGGATACCTGAGCTGGATAAGACATCTCTATCACATAAGATGTATAAGATAGATAAGTCTTCCCATGTGACCAACCCATTTGACACCGCCCCTTGTCCCTATATAAGTCGCAGCGCAGCGCGTCCCTGGCATTGCGGCCAGAGAGAGCGTCGAGTCAACATCTCCAGGAGAAGAAGAAGAAGAAGAAGAAGAAGAACGGAAGGCGGCGGCGGTGGCGGCGACAGAAGACAGGGTCACCGCCTGTAAAAGAGCTATAAGAAGGCGCGGTGGCCCGGCAGAAGAACCGAAGAGGGGGGACAAGACCCCCGAAGTCGGAAGAAGAGGGCGGCGGCGAGGAAGAAAGCCGGACTCCTCCGCTAGTAAAAGAGCTACAAGAAGATAGTGGAGGAGTCCGGCGAGAAGACCCCCGAAGACGGAAGACCCCCGGAGCTGTGCAATAAACTATTTTATCTCGTGTGTTGTGTTTTTTTTGTACTTTATTTTACAGTTGAATGGGTAGGGGTACATTGTACCCCATACTCATTCACATAGGGTGGGGGGCCGGTATCCGGGGGCCCCCTTATTAAAGGGGGTTTCCGGATTCCGATAAGCCCCCCGCCCGCAGACCCCAACAACCAACGGCCAGGGTTGTCGGGAAGAGGCCCTTGTCCTCATCAACATGGGGACAAGGTGCTTTGGGGTGGGGGGGCCGCGTGGCCCTCCTTCCCCAAGGCACCCCCCATGTTGAGGGCACGCGGCCTGGTATGGCCCAGGAGGGGGGGGCTCGCTCGCCCCTCCTTTCCTGGCCGGCCGGGTAGCATGCTCGGACAAGGGTCTGTTGTGGACTTTGGGGGGACCCCCACGCCAATTTTTTTCGGCGTTGGGGTTCCCCTTTAAGTCCATACCAGGTGATCGGGCCAGCGACATCTCCTTCGCGGGCCCTGCCTACCTGGAGACCCGCTCAAAATGAGCGGACTTTTCTCCGGGCGGGAAAAGTCCGTTCATTTCAAAAGTACGGCGGACAGGCATACACACGGCCGGATTGTCCGCCGAAATGCGAGTCCGGCGGGAAGATTGGAGTGCAAAACAACATTCTAAGTCCGCCGTACTTTCGGGTCAAAAAAGTATGCCGGAGGCTACACACGGGGGGATTGTTTGGCGGACTTGAGTTTGCCGGACTCTTCCACCCGCTTGTTTGATCGTGTATACGCGGCATAACGGTCATTTAGCGCTGTACCCAAACAAAGTTTGCGTCCTTTTTTTCCCACAAATAAAGCTTTCTTTTTATGGTATTTGATCACAATTTTGAAAAAAAACGATATTTTTTACCTTTTGCTATAATAAATATCCCCCCAAGTTTTTTTTACAAAACAAATTTCATCAGTTTAGGTCAATATATATTCTTCTACATATTTTTTGGTAAATAAAACTGCAATAAGCGTATATTGATTGGTTTGTGCAAAAGTTATAGCATCTGCAAACTATAGGAAAGCTCTATGGCATTTTTTATGGCATTTATATATATATATATATATATATATATATATATATTTTTTTTTTACTAGTGATGGCGGTGATCTGCGATTTTTAGCAGTACTGCAACAGATCGAAGACTTTTGATACTTTTTTTTGGACCATTGGCACTTGTACAGCTATCAGTGTTATAACAATTCACTGATTACTGTGTAAATATCACTGGCAGGGAAGGTGTTAACGATCAAGGTGTTAATTGTGTGTTCCCTCAGTGTGTTCTAACTGTATAGAGATAGGATTGACTAGGAGAGTAGACATATTGTTTTTCCTACTTAGTAGGAGCAAACGATATGGCTCCTCTCCTCTGACAGCACAGGGATTTGTGTATTTACACACACAAATCCCCGTGCTGGCGCTTGTGCACGCAATTGCACGTGGCTGAGCAGCATAGGTTCCCCTGTAGTGCGGCAGCACACGTGCACCCTCTGGTGTCCGAAAAAGGGTAGGTTGTACCCATGCAGGATTTTGCCCAGGAGAGCCATTGTGCTGCAGTATATCTGTGTGACATGGTCAGGAATCAGCTAATGAATTATAAGGCTGCATGCTTTTGACACGGGGAAAGTACCTTTTCAGGGAAGACATCCTTGGCAAAACACCTTTTTTCCATGTTGCTGATGACAAAACCCTGGTCCTGTGGATGTGGGAGTCTGTAAATGGTGGGATTACTGGATTTTGGAAGCCCAATCAAAAAACAAGGGGGCTATCAGACATCACCCCCTCCCTATGTGAATGAGTAATGGGAACATAATACTAAGTTAGACAGAGTGGCAGAGTCAGTAATAGTTAGAACTCAGAGGTTAGTAGTAATTAATGCAGAGTGTAGGGGTCAGTGCCACAGCATAAATTTCTCCACTTGTGAAGTTTACTCACCAGATCTCAGATGCAATAGTGACTGGCAGAGTCGAGGAAGTCCTTCCAGGTCTCCACTCAGCTGTGTTATGTGACATGTCATTGCTGCAGGGTAGCTGTTATGAGCTCAACTCTATTGACATGCTTTCAATACTATATCTCTCAGGAACCCTTTCCTCACATGCAGAGTGGGCAGGCTCTGCTAAAAAAAGAAATCAATCTATGCACGCAGAGGGGGATAGAGAGGGATGGGGGAATGGGCAGAGTTTCAGTGATTCAGAGTCCTTCAGAAGACCATGCTCAAAATGCTAGTCAACCCAAAGAGGAAGTTAGGAGCACTATTGATTTCTGGCAGATAAGCCAGGTTTTTTTTTGGCACTTGCAGAATTTTTAAAGGGACACAACGTTGTAAAATATGTATATATTACAGAGATGTACTCATTTATTTATTTTTTCACCTGGTGTACAGAGCCAAGTGTTTTCCCAATAGCTAAAGCCGCGTTTACACGGGCGGACTGTATGGCCTACTTAGTCCGTCGAAACACATTTCAGCGGACAGTCCGCTCGTGTGTGGGCTTCAGCTGACTTTTTCAGCGTGCAGTCTGGCGTACTAAGTATTTCGGATTTTTCGAAATACTGTCCGTCATACTTTGGTTTCAGCGGACAATCTGCTCGTCAGTAGGCTAGTTCGACGGACTAAGAATGGCGCATGCTCAGAAAGGATTTACACGGCGAAAGGTTGCATTGCTGTGTATTGGACTTCCTATTTCTAGTCCCGTCGTACGTGCTGTACACGTCATCGCGCAAGCTTTCGATGGACTGTTTGTGCATCTGTGTGTGGTCAAGTCCGTTCATTCGAAAGTAGGACGGACTGTCCGTCGGATTGTATGACGGACTAAGTAGGCCATACAGTCCGCCCGTGTGTACGCGGCTTAACATTTCAGGTGTGTACTATTTACTTCATACTTTGCTCATCTTTTTTCGACCTATTTAGGAGAACAATTTTGAACAACTTATTCAATTTTGATACACCTGCAGCTAAATAAATTAATATAAAAAGATTTTTCCTCTGTCTATAGGGACACTGATCATGTAGCTGTATATCTCACAAACCAGCAATTCATTTAGGAACTACTGTGACAGATTTAGAACATTGTCAGACAGAAAAGGCAAGGTAAAATAAATGTTTATTACTATTTCCCAAATCAACCAAACATCATATGTATATATAAATTGATATCTAATTAACCTCATATGTTATTGAGTTGTTCACATTACAGTTCAACAGTACTGTAGGAACTGACAATGTGAAGAATTCATAAAAACATTAACCAGCCAAATACTATGGCCACAATTCAACATTAAATACAAAATACAGTATGTCACTAGCATTAATACAGCAATCTTTCCCCCCATACAGTAATATAGTTGTATTACCTTTTTAGTCCTTCCAGTAAATTCAGCATTTTTCCATTACCTTTTAAGTGGAACTAGTTTTGCAGTAAGAAACTGCAAGTAGACATGCACTGTCTCTTCTGCAATAAAAAATTACCCCACCTGCCCCCTCTCTGTCTTCTGGAGCGCTATCAAACTGCACTGTCACCCCCGTCTTTGGGTGTTGGGGTGACTAGGTCCTAAGCTGGCCAATGAAGAGGCCTGAAGACCAGTACTCAGAAAAAGATGTTAACTGGCGAGGAAAAGTTGAAATGGAAAAGGAAAAGTTGAACAGGTAAGTATCCACCCTTTAATTTGGCTTTAAAGGATGGCAGTGCTATTCCTTCTGCTATAAAATAGTACAGTAGTGATATCCCTTACATGGGCCTTAAGTATAAGACAAAAAATAAATAAAGCCTAACTCCAGCTAACGCTTTTTAATCAGTAGTGTTGTAAGGTTTGCTCCAGCCTCTGTAACTGGACAGCTTGCCCTGCATGTAAATGTGGGAAAAAATATAAATAAAGGTATGTGAAACAAAAAAAAAATAATTTATATACTGAATACTATCTTTACAGGCATTAACTAGTGATGAGCATAGCTTCTCAGGGGGGTTTTGGGGTAAAATTGCTAACTTAGTGAAAGTTCAGATGCAAAATCAATGGGAGCCGAATCTTAGGCCGCGTACACACGGGCGGACTGTATGGCCTACTTAGTCCGTCATACAATCCGACGGACAGTCCGTCATACTTTCGAATGGACGGACTTGACCACGCACGGATGCACAAACAGTCCGTCGAAAGCTTGCGCGATGACGTGTACAGCACGTACGACGGGACTAGAAATAGGAAGTCCAATACACAGCAATGCACCCTTCTGCCGTGTAAATCCTTTCTGAGCATGCGCCATTCTTAGTCCATCGAACTAGCCTACTCACGAGCGGATTGTCCGCTGAAACCAAAGTATGACGGACAGAATTTCGAAAAATCCGAAATACTTAGTACGCCAGCCTGCACGCTGATAAAGTCCGCTGAAGCCCACACACGAGCGGACTGTCCACTGAAATGTGTTTCGACGGACTAAGTAGGCCATACAGTCCGCCCGTGTGTACGCGGCCTTAGAAATAATTAATGGCCATTTTCTAGGCTAAAGGGCATAAGGAACTGGGAACTGTACCAATGAAAAAAAGCATTACAAAATTATCATTAAGCAGGGAGAGGGTCTTTTCAGGTGGTTTATATGTCAACATTAAAACCCTTTCACAGCCAGGTCCATATGTCATACAGACCTGACAGCGGGGGGGAGTCGCACACACAGTCTGGTGGCTGCAGACAGCAGGATTTTGTGTAAAACTGACAAGCATTCAAGTGGCTGCGCTGCCACCCAATTGCTTCCATGCACCCCGGTACGGTCACCCCCCCTGCAAATACCTCCGTCACGTTTTCTGGACTCCGCTTGCCCATCCATGGGCCCAGGACTTACATTGTGGGTGCCAGTGGGTGAAGGGAAGGGAGAAGAGAGGACACATGTCCGCTATACTTACCTTCTTGCTGTGACTCAGAAAGTGACATGTATGATGTCACTTCCAGGTCACCCTGTCATTTTCCCCCGGCTGAGGAAATGTACTGCAATGCATCGAACATGATTTTAACACAAATTTTAATCTGTAGCAATAGGAGCTTGGTAGTTGCTGATGCAGGACAGGCTCACTTTCTCAAAGATCAGCCTGTCTACTGTCTGCATACAGATGGACTAAAAATCCCCCACAGTGCTAAGGCCCCCACCTCATGGGTGATTTCCTACACACACCGGATTCCATTCACAAGAATCAGAGGATGGATTCTTACAGCTGGAATCATGTGTGTAGGTGAAAGGTGTATAAAAATAGCAGCAGCCTCTCAGCCTGTACAAAACAGACTGAGAGCAGCTTTTGCTGTTTACATTTAGCCACACACCAAGTGGTTACCTGTGGTTAGGAGCGGATGTTTGTGTCTGTAAGCAGATGCCTCAAAAATGTACCTCTCTTACTTACCACCTACATTATGTACATCTGACACCCAGGTACAGTTGAAGACCTCATCATCATTTCCCACTTATTTTTCAATGAAGACAACATGCCCGTAAGCTGCAGCTGCAGTAACATTACTGTTAAATGGTTCTCCAATTCTAAAAACCTCCCTTTGATTTTTGAGCTTTAAAATAAAAAATACATGAATAAAAATGAAATAAAAAATAACAAAAAATAAATACCCCTCCCCCCCACAGAGAATGTGGATGGGCTTATACGCCACTCTCCCTAGCTCACAAATTGCAATTCACTTCACAGAATCAGTGAACCACACTAAATACCCTGTTTCCCCGAAAATAAGACCTAGTGTGATTGTCGGTGATGGCTGCAATATAAGCCCTACCCCCCAAACAAGCCCTAGTTAAAGTCTGAGTAGGTCTTATTTTCAGGGTAGAGCTTATTTTCGGGGGAAACAGGGTAGGGCTTATTGGGAGGGTAGGGCTTATATTGCAGCCATCACCGACAATCACGCTAGGTCTTATTTTCGGGGAAACAGGGTATTTCTGTGGTAGCAAATTGCATTGTAAACCTCTCTCTCCCTGCGATACCCTCAGCTGTCCCTCTCTCCCACTAAACTCCACCACAGTGACAAATAGCTGCTGTGGAAGCAACCTTGTATTCTTGATGTGCTGGGATTTGAAAAAATATATCATTGGCAAAAGTCTTAAGCCGCGTACACACGGGCGGACTGTCTGTCCAACTTAGTCCGTCGAAACACATTTCAGCGGACAGTCCGCTCGTGTGTGGGCTTCAGCGGACTTTTTCAGCGTGCAGTCTGGCGGACTAAGTATTTCGGAATTTCCGTAATATTGTCCGTCCAACTTTGGTTTCAGCGGACAGTCCGCCCGTGAGTAGGCTAGTTCGACGGACTAAGTATGGCACATGCTCAGAAAGGATTTACACGGCGAAAGGTTGCATTGCTGTGTATTGGACGTCCTATTTCTAGTCCCGTCGTACGTGCTGTACACGTCATCACGCAAGCTTTCGACGGACTGTTTGTTCATCGTGTGTGGTCAAGTCCGTTCATTCGAAAGTAGGACGGACTGTCCGTCGGATTGTCTGACGGACTTAGTTGGCCAGACAGTCCGCCCGTGTGTACAAGGCTTTATGCTGCGTACACACGATCGGAATTTCGGCCAGCAAAAGACAGATGAGAGCTTTTTATCGGAAAATGCGATCGAAATTTAGCTGGCTGAATTCCCACCAGCAAAAATTTGAGAGCATGTTCTCAATTTTTCCGACGGAAAAACTTCCGATCGTGTGTATGCAATTCCGACGAGCAAAAACTCACGTATGCTCAGATTCAATTACAAGATGGAAGCTATTGGCTACTGGGTAATGAACTTCCTTTTTCTAGTCCTTTCATACGTATTGTACGTCACCGTGTTCTTGAATTTGGTGTGACCATGTGTATCCAAGACAGCTTGAGCGAAATCCCATAGGAATTCCGTTGGGAAAACCATCAAAGCTTTTTCCGACCAAAATTCTGATTGTGTGTACGCCCCATTACAAATGACATGACTAGAGGTTGGGTGCAAGAGGTTGTTCAATAAAGGCTTTTTCCAAAGCATTTTGGGACCATTTGTTGGGCAATTCCCAATAAACATCCCAGACGTTTGAATTTAGTCAGTTCAGTTCAGTTGAACCTGGCCTTGGACTGAAAACTGAGTTTATCCCTAGTTGTAGCCACATACAAATACCAAAATACAATATTTTTCCCTTTAGTGGGCCTTTAACTGAGTTTCATTTTTATCATAGGATCTGCTCTGCTGTAAACATTAGCTATTAGTTGTCAGATGAGACAATATGAGCAATATGAATACAGGGATCTTTTAGGAGATGTGTTTTTTTATTTTTTTTGCATGAAATACAAACTACTACATGTAGTTTTATCATAATATGTGCAATATGAAGGGATCTTTTAGGAGATGTGTATGTTTTTTTTTTTTTTGTTTTTTTGCTTTTTTTGCATAAAATACAAACTACTGCATGTAGTTTTATCATAAAAGAAAGTGTTTCTATTTCAATGCATATAATCACCTCCATAGCAGAAGAGGACTTTGGTAGTACAGGAAAGGAGATAACAGCTCCTTTATATTTAGTAGTTCCTAGCATGTCCAGACATTACCAGCATTTTCTCTCTTAAGCTAGGATTCTCTTGTTGCTATTGTGTTGGGATTAAAGGACATTGCGGGTAAATATGCCATAAAATCAACACAGCAGACCTGCCAATTTTTTATTGACACTGCAATATTTCATTGTTTATTCAGAGCAGACATGGAATTTCAAAGTGGTTGATTGATTGGCACACAACCCACTGTCTTTTTAACCCTGAAAGTCATGATCACTTTGTGCATCCAACATGACTGTCACTTTTCTTATTTGATGGACAATTTCTTATTTTATAAAGGTTAGTCACAGGTATACATAAAGAGAAAAGTGTAATATTTGCATTGTAAACACTTTAAGCTGTTTGGAAAAAGAAACAATTATACAGACTTTTTAAATTATGTAATTAACCTATTGTTGGCAAGTGCTTTATTTGTAGAACATTAATGGACAAACTTACTGTTGCCTGTTTTATTGTTGTTTATTTTCTGCTAATATATTTAATAGCATATAGACTTATCACAATTAACAGTCTCCAAGAACAATGTTAATAAGTCACCTAAGGCATTCTGAACTCCATGATCAAATGTCAAATGAAAAGAAGGTACTTTTGTTTTCCACACAGACCAGTCATATTCCAGCTGTTACCTTTCTAGTGTAGATTTAACTTTAAATTATTATTTTTGTATAATTCTTTATTCCAAAGTTATAGTTATAACAAAACATATACTCAATAACAAGAAAGGAAATAATCCTATATTAGAATAAAAAATAAATCAAGACCAACAGTGATGAACAAATATAACTGATAAACCAGCAGCGACACGTATTAAATTCATAAACTAAAGAAAAGGGTTAATGCAAATTATGAATGAATACGTCACCTTAATGAAAATTCATTATCGAATCAAAAGGGTCATATAGCCTCAAAATATACCTGGTAGAGAATATTACCTCAACTATTAACCTATGGTACTTTACATTTGTATCTCTGCTTAAAATCTTCCTTTGTTATACCTTGCCTTACCTTAGGATAAAAGAAAACTTTCTCCTGACCCAGACACTTGGGGGTCTGGAGACATAATCTAGTAGAAAGAGAGCTACAAAACAAACAAACAGATAATTAAAAAAAAGAATTAAAAATAAGAAAAAAAAAACTAACTAGCTCAGACTCAAAACCTGCAAATGTCCAACACCTCCCCACCCCGAGTTACCCCATAAAACCCGGCCTGCCATTAGAGATCTTCATACCCCACCTAAATGGGAAAGCAATCAACATACTGGAGTGTGCAAGCAAAGGTCATCCATGGCCGCCAGGTATCCCTACATTCCTCCTCTCTACCATAGAAAGACGCTGTCATATATTCCATTGTCCTCATTTCATCTATTCTAGAGAACCCAAGTTTCAAAGAAGGTTTAATAGTAGGCTTCCACAAATCTGGGATACATGCCCGGGCAGCATTCAGCATATGCGCTACCAACAACTTTTTATAGTGATGTAGGAGTAACTCATTTAGGTGCAGGCGATATCCCAGAGGGTCTGAACCAAGGTCAACTAATGTCAATTGTTCATTCACATTTCCCACTTCCTTCCAAAATGATGTAATTAAAGGGCACAGCCAGAAAATATGTAGTAGGCTCCCTATCTGTTTATTGCAACACCAGCATAGCTTAGAGGTTTATTAAGTAGGACCAAAACCCTATACCGCCTTATCAATAGCTTATATCCCTGTTCTTGAAAGCGGGTTGTTATGGAAGATTTGTGAGCCAGTGAGACGATCCTGTTAATTTGCGATCTTGTAAAAAAATCTGAAAGTCCACCTCCCAGCGACATATATCCAAGGGTATATGGCCTTCTGGAGGCTCAATAATCTGTTGATACAGAAGTGACAGCATGTATGGTACATGTTTCCCCTCCGCTCATAGGCGCTCAAAGGATGTCAGTGGCCTAGCATATAATTACGCATCCGACATAGACCTTAAATTATGTGATAATTGAAAGGCAGACCAAAAGCTCAGGGGGGCTGTGAAAGGGTAAAAAGATCTTGCATAGACATTCAGCCCTGCGGGATAGTGAGATGCATGCATCAAGTTATACCTAGTCCTTTCAACCCCTGGAGCTGTTTATTGTTAAGGCGTGAAGTCTGGATTCTGAATCACCAGAGTTAATGGTGATTGATAGGGAGAGAGGCCTTTTGATGAAAGTGTGTGGGTTAGAACTGCAATAGTAGCCCCGATTGTAGGATGCCTCTTCAATCCCCGATAATGTTCATGAGCGACCTGATGGAGCGCTGACAAAGTGATCAATGAGGCTTATTGTTCCACTTGCATCCAAAGTTTAGTCTGCAGAGTGGTGCACCATGACATCACTCTAGACAGATGTAGAGCTTTATAATATGAGGTCAGGTCAGGTATACCGATACCCCCCAAGATTTAGGCAAGACTAACAATGAGTAATTAAAGTCTGGCGACTTTGTTGCTCCAGAGAAATTTAGTTAACAATGTCCAACACGAGAGAAAAAAAGCTTGAGGTAATTTAATGGGTATCGCGTGCATTAAATATAAAATCTGGGGGAGCAATGTCATCTTAAATGCATTACACCTCCCAAACCACGTAAGTGTAAGCCCTTGTACACACGGTCGGACATTCTGCCAACCAAATCCGTTGGATCCGGATTGTGTCTGAAACTGTTGCATACACCAAGTTGCGGACCAAGTTGTCGGATTTTGCGGTTGCCAAAAACGCGGTGACATAAGCCGTGTACGGCGGGACTAGAAAAGGGAGGTTCAGCACCACGTCCGGCACCCTTTGGGCTCCTTCTGCTGATCTCGTGTTAGTAGAAGTTTGGGGAGAGACGAATCGTGCTTTTCACATTAGTGATTTAGATCGCAACTGCTCTTCGGTTTCTGCTTGTCTTTGCGTATCTGATAATCAGTGCGTGCAGTCATTAAGTATTTGTTTCTCATTGTGGACTATATCTTGGTATAGTACGCTTTGAAAGGCATTTTTTATTGTATGCTTGCTTCTGCTATTCAGGTCGTTCTTTCAGGCCTTGCTGTTTATCGGTGCTTTCTGGTGTCCGTTCTGACGAGCCGATCGTTTTCAAACCATGTTTCCTCTACGTACTCGTCGTAGAGTTTCTGCTGTGCAGGGGCTTCATGTTGGGGTTGTTACTTTGACACAAGCCCAGTCCATGAACAGGGAGGGGAGGCGTTTGTGGACCAAGAATTGGTTGCGCCAGCGTGACCAGTTCTCGCACATGCCTTTGCTCCGTGAGATCCAGGAGAATAATCCTGATGATTTCAGGAATTATCTCCGGATGACGGACCCCGTTTTTCACCGTCTGCTGGCTTTGCTGACCCCTTATATCACCAGGCAGGATACCTGCATGCGGCAAGCCATCACTCCGGAGCAGAGGCTCATCGCCACGTTGCGCTACTTGGCGACTGGGAGAAACCTTCAGGACCTCAAGTTCTCTACAGGCATCTCCCCCCAGGCTCTGGGGCTCATTATTCCAGAGACCTGTTCTGCCATCATTCAGGTCCTGCAGAAGGACTATATGAAGGTAAGTTTTATCCTTTAACATCACATTCTATGTATTTCATGATTGCTAATGTCTTGCATTTCTTTCCTCATTCCCTAATTACCATCATTGCAATATGCTCTAATTCATATACTCTGCCCCTTTGTCCTTATGCAGATTTGCCTCACTAACTTCCCCATCATGCTCTTATTGGCCCATAAAACTATAGTCTAGTCACTTACCAATGTCTTTTGTCAGCTCTATAGCATTGCTTTTGCCTAAACACCCCTAAAATGTCAACAAATGTGATGTGTGTGCTTCAATTCATTCAGAGTGACATTTTTTTTTGGGGGGGGGGGGGTTGTGCCAAACTCATTAGGACCCCCCCCCCCCCCAACTGCTAGCTCAGCTGATAGCAATCCTCTATCTGATGACTTGACCAAACCCAATACACACTATACCTACCTTTTTGATGGTCACATTTATGGACGAGTTCACCTAAGCATGTATTGCAAGGGCCTGCCTCAATGCTTTCAAATGCTATATTTTTTTTTTAACAGATTAATTTTCTTGATATGTAATAGCAGAATGTCAAAATGTGCTTTCATTTTGTTATTATGACACTTCTTACCTGTCCGGTGGGCTGCCAATAGTGTAAGTAAGGATGAGCTTCCCAAAGTATCACACATTATTTAGGCATTCAGCTCTCAATCAATTGGAGAGGGTTACCTGTCCTAAACATCCCCCCTAATTTTTTAGCAAGGGCCCATCATATGGGGGGGGGGGGGCGGTGGGGGGTGATGACTCTCATAAGGGGACCTTATACTTTAGGCTTTAAATACTCAGTTCCCAAAATGTTATACTAATTTTGACCAAAAATGTGGGTGTCTAATCTGCTTGCAATGTTGATTTGTCAAATTACTAATTTTTGTTCTTGTTTCACTACACAGTGTCCTTCAACGCCACAGGAATGGCAGACTGTGGCCTCACACTTTGCCATTTTTTTTGAAGTTGTGCCTTTTTCACCAACAGTGCAAACCCAAGTTCAGAGCGAGATGAGGGGACAGTCTCTTCTTCAGATAATGTTATTATGTTGTGGGTCTGCTACACACACACCTTCTTTTTGTAACTAATGTATGTAGTGCATTACTGACCAAAATCATGCTCATTTTCAGCACCATGGCAGGAAAATGGCATGATTGTCCAAATTTACACCTTACTGTGGGTGTTTTTTACTAAAGGCACATCCACTATGCACTACAAGTGCACTGCAAAAGTACACCTGAAACTGCACTTGGAGTGCAAAGTGGAGTTGCCTTTAGTAAATCACACTCCTTCTCAGCACAAACTAAAATTTGACTACAAATACATTTTATGCGCAATGAAAAAGGAAGCCACACATTGTTGATAATTAAACTTTTTAATACAAGCACATTCACATGTGCATTTCGAAAAGGTTTTTACAACAAACCAAGAAATTGTGTGTATCCAAAACAGAGTTTAATCAGAATTTTGTTTACTTGTTGTTTTTGTGTAAACAGGCATGTATCAAACCATAAAATACAGAACACAGGAACTTACAAAGTTCAACTTTGAGAAGTGAAGACAATATCAGACATGAGTATGTACAAACTGGGCTGATATTGCCTTCATCACATGGGGTCTCACCCCTGAAAAAAACGAATTTGGAAGATGCACACAGTGTGTCAACATGTGCTAACTCCCATCATGGGGGATCAATGTACATGCTTTGGGGCTGCAACCCCTTCATCTCAGACACTTTACACAAAACACGAACATTGATCCCCCATGATGGGAGATAGCGCATGTTTACACACTCTGTGCATCTTCCAAATTTGTAATTTCGAGAAATACAACATTTTGTTTTTAAAATAGCAAAAATAAAACCCTATCTAGTTTTTGGTGTTTCACACTCTCCCCAAAACATCAATGATGTTCTTCATTTTATTTTTAACATCATCGATGTTTTGCTGGATATTTTCCAAATCCCGATTGTACCCCATTATCTCCCCGATCAAGATCTGGGCACTTTCACTGGTAAAACGGGAATCTTCTTCCACATCACCTACAAAACAAAGCAAAAAAACACACCATGTAATAAAAATATGGTGACATACATTGATGAGCTTACCGGAAGCTGTGTTCTCCAACACTCACCTGTTGTGGTGACAATTTGCCCAACCTCCACGATCTCCCCTTCCTCCTCCTCCTCCTGCTCCTCTGTTTGTGCTTTTTGAATTTGGCCTTCTTTAGGAGGGGTGTGGTCCCTGGTGTCCTCATACTTGCCGAGTCTTCTCTCCCCTATGAGAATGTAAACAAAGAATAATTAGCACACAGAGGGCAGAAATAGGAATCTGAAACATTGCTTGGAAGTGTTGTACAATTGTGTCTTTTGGCCGAGTTCCAAGGTGAGAACATTATTGGGGACACTTTGTTAAGCTGGAATACTTAGCTGCAGAACGATGTTTCTTACGAATGAATTAAACCATGAACTTGAAAGTGGCCATTTTAAAATGCACAACATGAAATCAAAGCACATGGAGCAATATGCAAGCAAGAATAATCATATGAACACACGACAACTACTTACTTTTTTTAAGAACACGCTTGATCCTTAGGTACTGCTTGTGCTCCCTCAGTTTCAGGTCGGACCAGCATTTTCTCAGTTGATCCTTGGATCGGTGTACCCCAAAATTCTTATGAAGACTCTTCACAACTTTAGACATGATCTTGGCCTTTCTGATATTTGGGTTTGGGTAAGGTCCATACTTCCCATCATAGTCGGTCCTGTTCAATATGTCAACCATCTCCAACATCTCTCCAAAAGACATATTTGAGGCCTTAAATCTTGTCTTCCTGGATCGGGACATTTCAGGCTCCGGGCTTTCCTCACCCTCCTCCTCGTTAGTGGAACTATTATTAGTGTTCACCTGCGTTCTCTCCGCCATGTGCTCTCCCCACTGCGCCGGAAGCGAAGGGGTGGGGAATAGTCTAGAAAGATCGTCAGGGGCGGGCGTAGTTTCACGCATGCGCACTGTATATAAAACGCAACACGCGTGTATCGTCCGTACGATCTGGGAAGAGAGTGAGGCGCAGAGGTGACGAATGTGCAAACGAAGGTAACATTTTTAACTTGGTGCTTCACTAGACTAGACTGCTTCTATATAGGCCGATGTTGGGACAAGATTAGGAGGGTTTTTAATGGCATTATTAGTATTTGAGGGTTTGTCTTGTGTTGTGTCTTGCAGACAATATGGATCCATTCCAAAATCAAAATTTTATGGGGCTATTCCTAGAACTCTACAAGGAGATGCCCTGCCTGTGGCAGTTCCACAACGAGTTTTATGCCAACATAACAAAGAGAAACGCAGTGCTGGAGAAACTGCTTTCTTTGGTGCGGATCATGGTCCCCACGGCAGACATGACCTATCTGAATAGGAAAATTGAGGCCATTAGGATTACATATTTCAGGGAGAGTAAGAAGCCCCTGGAGTCCTTGAGAGCAGGAGATCCAGATGCCGTTTATTACCCCAGGATGGTTCACTTTGACAGGCTGCATTTTCTGGTAGACCAGGGGGTACCCAGGCCACCACTCAGGCCACCACTCTCCAGTCTTCCTTCAAGACATCCTTCACCCCCAGCTGAGGCTTCCAACGTCCAACCTGGGCCTTCCAGGCAGCAACATGTGGTGGGGCCCAGCTTGAGACAGGTATTGCATTGTTGAACATATTTCTTGTGTTACATTTAATGATGTTAACTAGATGTTCTTATTGATCAGTAAGTTGTGATTTATCAAAGTGGTTTACAACTCAAGAGACAGTAGTGACCAAAAATGATTGGGACAGAAAAGAAAAAAGCTTGGCTCAGAATGATAGTCTGTTCTATTTGGTAACATTCAATTAACAAAGGCCAGGAGCACAAAATGGTGTGATTGATGATCGAAAAACTAAAACTATGTCCCCTTTTCATACACAGGAAGACCTCAGTCGGGGGGAGGCTGTGGCAAGTGGCAGCCAGGAGGTCGACCAACGCCCTGCTCCTCCTGCCCCAACTACAGGAGCCCAGCCACAGCCTCGAAGGGTGCCTGGTGGGAAGTGCCCAAGGAAGACGAGAGAGTGATGGCCTGGGTTCAGTCTGGTCTGCCAGAAGATGCAGCCTCTTGAAGAACCACATCCTGGGGACATAAATGGCATCTGAATTTCCTGTTCTCTAGGACTTTGGGACCAGACTTCTCTCCCTGAGATATGTACTCCTCAGGCCACCAATTTTTTATATTCTAATTTGTTCATGTCTGCCCTGGGGGCCAAAGGCTGCACCAAAGTAACAAGTTCCTCCAGCGCTGCGTTCCTCTTTTTTTTCCTATGCCTGGCTACAATCCTTGGGTCCGCGGGAGGACCTTAGACTCAGGGAGCGTTGGATCCAAGAACTGGGACTGTCGATCTCTGACGATCAGTGGTATAGGGCTTGTATCCTTTCACACAAATGTTCTCTAAGCACAAAAATGCAGGAAACGGCCTACAAGGTCCTTACTCATTGGTATGCCACCCCAGTGAAAATCCACCGGTGGTACCCGAGTTCGTCTGATAGGTGCTGGAGATGTGGCACTGAGAGGGGCTCTCTGTTTCACATATGGTGGAACTGTGAGTTGTTGAAGCCATTCTGGACAGGGGTTAAGAAACTGATAGTCCAAATCACGGAGACCAGACTTGGGTTGGACGCGGCTTGCTGTATGCTACATGTGTCCACTATGTCTTTTAGACAGTACAAACACTCTCTTACGAGGCACATGTTGAATGCAGCCAACTCCCTTATTCCACTTTTCTGGAAATCTACAGCCATCCCCACCTTGAAGGATTGGTTGGGCAGAATCTCCTTCATCTGTGAGATGGAGGACACGGCTGCTCAGTCCAACGAGAGAGTGGAGCGCTACCATAAGACTTGGACTCCGTGGTTTGTCTTTAGATACTCCCAGACATATCGGGACATGATGACTTAGGTGGGACTGCCTAGGTGAAGGTCGGTCGCTTAGGTTAGTCCTGTGTCTCGGCTGAATCCTCCAGATATCTCTGTACTGACTTAGGGATTACAGGTTGTGCATTTCATGCACTAGTTAATCAGTAATGTGCTACCTTACGCTACTTCTTGGTATAGGCATCCCCCCCTCTTTCTCCTACTTCCTCTATTTCTTTCTTCTAGCTGTTTAGTATATCCTGCCGCTACTTTAGTCTATTACTCTTTCTTCCTTCGTTCCCCTCTCATTTTTTAGATACATATGGGAATAGTTTGAATTGAGGTGTTTTTTGATGACCCAACCTCCAAGGGCTATTTAGGCCTATTTTGGAGGAATCTGATTCTCCGAAGGCAATACCTCTGTTGTTGTTTATGTAAACAATGTTGACATGTCTACGCCTTATCCTGGCTTGTACTAATTCATTTGTGTCAATTATGTGCCCATGTTTTTTTTGTGTTTTATTCATGCAAATAAACTTTCTCTTTAATGAAAAAAAAAAAAAAAAGAATCAAGAGGTATGTGCTCTTTCTTTCAAAAAATGAAATATTAAATATATGGTTCTAAAACCAAAGAAAACCTACTTAATAAACTTCATAGAAAAAGTATTGAGGACCTAAACATCTATGATTATACACTGACCATAGGGACTTGGAGGGATCCTTTCTCAGCCCCCTCATGCAGACTTCTCTGTTTTTATTTTCCTTAAACATTGTTCCTTTGTAGTTATGTCATATTTGTTTGTGACACATTTTAAGTCAAATAAGTCAAACCAATGATACTTTTTACTTCCCATTGTCTGGCCCTATTATGTAAAGCAGTAAGTTGGATACCATTGATGGGTGACATGGGGTCATGAACGAAGATCTTTCCAAGAATAAGGGAAGTCCTACTTTCTAAAATGGGGTTTCTAGGAACTGAATAGATGTGAACTTTTTATGTATGCTGTATAGGGTTGAGGCCAGCAGAGGAGTGTGTTGCATAAATCCTGAGCATGGACAGACACCATGTATTGGTAGTAGAAATGTGTGCCTGTTCATTTAGGCTGCAGTGAAAAAATTCTCCTTCAAGGTTGACTTTATGCACTGTTAAGTGTTGATGTTGATAATCTGAAGAGTGTCAGTGACTCAATCTACACCAATTTAGCAAGTCAAGACTGTTATCAAAGAGCCATGAATTTGCCAAGAGCCATTTTCTCCAGTTTAGTGCAAATAGTAGTTCATGGTACTATCCCTTGCAGTGTAAATAAACACCCACAGCAGTAGCAATAGAGAACTGAAATGTGAACAAAAAGTAAATAATCAGTCATTCTGTAACAAACTTATTTTTTTTATGCAGTGTATGTGCAATCTGCCTGGGTTGCACAATAATTTCAGTCATTGCTATAAAGAGGCATTTGGAACAATAAAGACAGAGAGGTACATTTATTTGTAAATAATAACTTTACATTTGATAGTGTCATCTAGCAGTATAAGTCCATATTATTATGACACTATGGGGCTGATTTACAAATGGTTTGCACCATGAGTTGTGGCACACGCCGACGCACAACAGCCATTTTCGTATTCACAAAGCATTTGCGCCTGTAACACAGCGCAATTCCCCATTTACTATTAGCATGCCGGCGCATGGGCAGCCTCGATCTGTGCGCCGCTATAGGCCTGGTGCACGGCATCTTCAACTCAGAATTAAAAGAAGCTGGAAGTGCCAATATTATGGGGGTGATGTGGGGTGATGTGAGAAAGTATAGATATGACTGTCCAAGTGACAAATATGCCCAAAATAGAATGTAAAAGTAACTTTCTCTGAGCAAGCTTGCTGCTCCTGCAAATACACTTGGAACTGCACTAGGTCAATTTATGCACTGCGCTTGCGCAAGCGGCATTTGCACCCGTTCAAGTGCTCTGGTTCACTGCACAGAAAAAATCTTAGTAAATGTCAAGCCACGTAGATTCATTTGCATAAGTTAAACAGGCGCACCTCTCAACTTGACTTTTTTTTGTGCTGGTTCACTTCTATGGGTTTTTTTAAGGCTATTTACACACAAGTCATGTTAGCATTAAGAAAAAAAAAAAATGAAGAAAAAAAATGTGTGGGGGTTTCCCGAAATTCCATACCAGGTCCTTCGGGTCTGGTATGGATATTAAGGAGAACCTCGCGCCTAAAAAAAATGTCATGAGGGTCCCCATCAAAATCCATACCAGACCCTTCAGGTCTGGCATGGATTTTAAGGGGAACCTCGCGCAAAAAAAAGAAATTACGCAGGGGTCCCCTCAAAATCCATACCAGACCCTTCAGATTTTAAGTGGAACCCCACGCCAAAAAAACTATTGAGCAACAATGGAAAAACAGTTGGAATTGGTGAAGCCTTTGTACCCCAGGGCAGACATCAATTATTTGACTGCCAAAATTGGTAACCTGAGGAGTACATTTAATATCCAGCACAATACGGTTCAGGACTTCAAGATCGGGAGCAACAGCAGATTCCATATATGTCCCTAGGCTGTGGTCTTACAACAGCCTGCATTTTTCGCCAGACCACACCAAACCCAGGCCATCACTGTCAACACTTCCTTCCAGACTTACTTCCATGCTGCTGTGGTGGGTGGGGTGGCTGTGTTGTTGGTGGAGGTGGTGGAGGAGCATGATCCAACTCACAGAGGTGTGTTGATGGGTGAGTTTGCCCCTCATCTTCTTGTTTAGGGCCTGCAGAATTATCTCCGTGCATATACTGCACTGGGCCTCCTTCATATGTTTTAATTGATTTGCTGTGATGCATCCAAACGCCTCCTGGCCATCAAAGACCATGCTAATTGCCACAATAGCATGTCGAAGGAAAGCACCCGTGGCCTTATCCAGGTTCCTTGCCTTCCTGGTTCTTTTGGTTGGAGGGCGGAGGGAAGGGACCTGTGATTCGGTCAGGCTGCTTGTCACAGCCCCCTCCTGGCTGAGACTTTCCTGTGTATGAAAATGGTACATAGTTTTAGGTTTTTGGTCATCAATCACACACAAATGTGAGCTCATGACTGTTGAAAATTGAATGTTAACAAATAGAAAAGACCCCAGCATTTTTTATTTTTGTCCCAATCATTTTTGGCTACTACTCTCTATTGATATGTAAACCACTTTGTTAAATCAGAAATTTGTGATCAATAACATCTAGTTAACATCATTCAATTTTTGACAAGAAATATGTTCAACAATGCTATACCTGTGTCAAGCTGGGCTCCTCAACATCTTCTTCCTGGGTGGAAGGCCCAGGCTGGACCTCAGGAGCCTCAGATGATGGAAGGAAGTGTTAAAAGCGATGGCCTTGGTTCCGTCTGGTGGCAAACTGATGTAGTACCACAGCCAGGGGACATATACGTCATCTGCTAATGCTTCGGATCTCAGGGAATCCTGGACTTTCTTGCGCTCCCTATAATATGCGCTCCTCAGGCTACCAATTTTGGCCTTCAAATAGGTGATGTCTGCTGTGGGATACACAGGCTTCACTAATTCCAACAGTTTCTTCAGCGCTGCCTTCCTCTTTAGATTGTTAGACTAGTCCCTGCATTGTACTTGCCAGAGACATGGCAGCTTCCTGTATTTTTCAATAAAGTCTGACAGAAAATCTGGGGCTGTAAATTTATCAACCACCTTATCTGCAAGACACACCACAAGACAAACTCTAATGTCAGGCTAAACTATCTTAATTTTGTCACAAAATAGGCCTCAATTTATAAGCAGTATAGGCCACTAACAACCGATGCCCCAAGTTACAATTGTACCTTCATTTGAAAAATCGGCGATAACGAAACTCCATCCACCACTCACAGATTGTACGTATGTCCGTTACATCGCCCACATGTTATGCTTTATATACACTGCACATGCATGAAACTCTCCTCCTTCTTTCTAGTGTATTCCCCGTCTCTTCTCTTTCGGCAGTGGGAGAGCACAATGCGGAGACACAGCAGGTGTGTTCTGTTATCAGCAATGAGGATAGCCTGGAGCAATGCAGTTCCAGATCCAGGAGGAGATATAAGGCCTCAAATATGTCGTTTGAAGAAATGGTGGAGATGGTGGACATCTTAAAGAGGACAGACTATGATGGGACTCATGGGCCGTACAGAAACCCTAATGTGAGAAAGGCCAAGATCCTGGCTAAAGTTTTCAGAAGTCTGCACAGGAACTTTGGGGTATGAAGATTCAAGTATCAATTGAGAAAACGCTGGTCAGAACTGAAATTGAGGGAGCAAGCTAAGTGTAGAAAGATCAGGGAAGTGCTGCAAAAAAGTAAGTATTTGTCCTGTGTTCCTATTAGTATTATTACTTTTGTGCTTGCCCATGTGCTTTTTTTTTACTGTTGTACAGTTTAAAATGCCAAGTTTGAGGTTCATGGACACAGAAATCGTTTGTATTAAACATTGTTCATTCGAAAAAGATTCAAAGAATTCCCCATCAATCACTTGTATCGGGGTCTGCAGCTTTCTTCGACTCTTTTACATATGTCCTTCCATGCTAGAAACATTGTCCATTCGACTACTAATATGTTTTTGGCAGATGCAGGTTAACTAAATTTTTTCATGCCTATTTTGATTAAAATAAGCTTATTACGTTGTTGTCTAGATGTGTTTGAAACTATAATAAAATAACAACATTATTCAGTGTCAGGAGAGGACACTCAGCAATTGTTTACACATCTAGACACAGGAGCACTAGTGTGGGACACCATAATAACCTTGTTATGGTGTCCCACGCAGGTGCTCCAGTGGATGCTAGGGGTCTCTCCATGTGTGAAACTTGCACAAAACAGGTAAGTATTCCAGCTTTTGAAAGTGAACAAAATCATGTCTTCAGCTTGGAACTCTACTAAAACAGACAATTGGATGACACTTCCAAGCAATGTTTCATATTACTATTACTAGCCTAACAAATCTGTCTGCTAAGTATACCTTTTTTGTATTCACATATGGGAGAAAAGAATAGGGACATCTGAGGACACCAGTAACCCCACACCGAATTAAGAAAGGGTACTCACCACACACCATGAAGATGTGGATGCAAAGGTTCAGGAAGTGCTGGGTGAAGTGGTAGAAATGGTTCCGACAACAGGTCAGTGTCTGAGACCACAACTTCGGGTAATAGATGGATGCCTGCATATTTATAATACATGGTGTGTTTCTTTATTTTTAGGTGATGTGGATGTTGAGGAAGAAGAAACTCACTTCAGCAGTGCAAGTGCACAAATACTGATCAGTGAGATCATGGTGTGCAATCAGGATTTAGAAAAGGTCAAGCAAATATCAATGATGTTCAAAAAAGACTGAGCAACATCATTGATGTTTTAGGCAAAATCGAAACCTCCAAAAAAATTGTAATTTTGACGTTATTGTTGTACATTTTTTAAAACTTTTAAAGTAGTTGCAAAGCCAAATTTTGAAGATAGCACATGTTGACACACTGTGTGTATCTCCCATCATGGGATATCAATGTACACATTTTGTGGGTGCAACCCCTTCCTCCAAACTAAAGTAGGTGAGAGGAAGGGGTTGCACCCCCAAAACACGTCCATTGATCCCCCATGATGAGAGATAGCACATGTAGACACACTGGGGCTTATTTCAGAAAGCAGAAACCACTTTCCCCTACAAGTGCACTTGCATTGCCCTTGTAGTGCGAAGTGGTTTTGCCTTTTTTTTATTAAGCCCCAGTGTGTCAACATGTGCTAGCTCCCATCATGGGGGATCAACTGACCTGTTTCGGGGGTGCAACCCCTTCCTATCACCTACTTTCGTTTGGAGGAAGGGATTGCACCCACAAAGCGCGTACCTTGATATCCCTTCATGGGAGATAGCACATGTTGACACACTGTGTATTTTGTGGCTGTAGCAAAATAGATGTAGGGAAAATACACACATTTTAGGCATGGGATCATGAGGGAAATCCAAATTTTGAGTCCCAATTTGTGTGCACCTTCAAAATTTGGCTTTTAGAGGGGTGAGATCACCCCATCTGATGAAGGCAAAATCAACACAGTTTTGACAAGCTAATGTCTCAAATGGCCTTCACTTTATCAAAGTCGAACTTTGTAAGTACCTGAGTTGTGGATGTGTATGTTATGTTTTTAAACATGCCTGTTTAGCCCCAAAATAGGCAAATGTATGTCAAACATACATGTTATACACCAAGATGTTGGTTTGTTCCAAAGCTGTTTATAACGCACATGTGAATGTGCTTGGAGTAAAATGCTTTATACTCAACAATGTGTGGTTTCTTATTTCAATGCTCAATACCAGTTTATTTTTTAAGTTGGTGTAGTTACAGTGACAATGGGGGTTATTTACTAAAGGCAAATCCACTTTGGACTACAAGTCCAACGTGGATTGGCCTTTAGTAAATAATTCCCACTGTGCTGTAAAATTTGCCAAAATTGGGCCATTTTAGGGACTTCAAGCCATTAATTCATGGAGTTGAAAAGGATGATTATTTTTTTCATTAATGCATTACATACATTAACAACAATAACATTGTGTGTGTGTGTGTGTGTGTGTGTGTAGCAGACCCACAGCACAAAATAATAGTTAGCTGAAGAAGAGATTGACACAGTAATTCAAATGAAATATGAGTTTAGTTTTTTATTTTTTTTATTAAACATCTGCAAGATTTGCTTGTAAATCAATTGCCCCCTACCCACAAAGTAATCGACACAGTTTTGTCCGACTTCACGGGCGCTTTGGCGGGGCAAGCCAGGATGGCCACTTTCGAGTGCCGTCATTGATTTAGGTTCTTCTGAAAAGTCGGCCTTAGTCATAACTGAGGCCAGATAGCTGGCTGCATTCTTGCGAAGGTAGTTTTGCAGAATGCAAAAGCTCAACACAATGTGATTAAGTTTGTATTCGGCCAGGTTGATGGACATAAGTAAGAGCCCGTAATTACAAACCCTCTGCTCTGGGGTCATGTTTCTCATGGGGAATGGCATCATTAGATGTTCCCCAGAGCAAAGGCCTCATCCACCACAAATATGAAATTTAGGCCCGCAACATTCTCTTCCGGAGGTGGCAACCCCAAGGTGCCATTTTGTTGACCCCGGTAAAACTCTGTCTGGGCAATCACTCCTCCATCATAGTTACGGCCATTCTTCCCTATGTTCAGGTAGATGAATTCATAATTGGCCATCACCACCGCCAACATCACATTGGTTTCTATGCAGAAGTAAGCCTGATTTTGCACTTTCCAGCTTTTGTAAATAAACCCCATTGTGTACTTAAAAGTGGGGTATGCCTGCAATGTGTATTACTTTGGTCAGCCTCTCCTTACTTACACTATTGGCAGCCCACTGGACAGGTAAGAAGTGTCATAATACAAAATATATTTTATATTATGACAGAACAGGTCTTTGGAATAATGATTTCCAGGGCTTGGGGGGAGATCCCAGTTGTGAACTTCAGGTCCTGGAGACTTCTCCCAGTCGCCAAGTACCACAAGGTGGCAACAAGCCTTTGCTCGGGAGAGATGGCTTGCCAAATGAAGGTGTCCTTGTAATATAAGGGGACAGCAAAGCCAATAGATGGTGAAAGATGGGGTCGTCACCCAGAGATAATTCCTGAAATCATCAGGATTATTCTCTTGGAGCTCCCGCAGCAAAGGCATGTGACAGAATTGGTCACGATTAAGCAACCAATTCTTGTTTCTATAACTCCACCTCTCCCTGTTCATGGACTGGACTTGGGTCAAAGAAATAACACCAAGCCCAACAACAGCACGATCTCTCTGATGAGAATGCAACATGGCTATTAAACGAATGGCTGCTCAGAATGAACTGACAAAATGCACTGAAAATCAGAAAGGACCTAATAAGCATGACCTTAAAATCAGAAGCGCACTGACAGACAGAAACGACCTGACAAGCACACACTGAAGAACAGATACAAACCGACAAGCACAACCTGAAAAGCAGAAATGAACTGAAAAGCACAAGGCTGAAAAGCATGAATCATCACTCATCAAACTTCTACTAACACAGGATAAACACGAGATTAGCAGAAGGACCCTAAAGGGTGGCGCACGACTATTGAACTTCCTTTTTATCGGCTCGTTGTATGTCTTGTACGTCACTACATTTGTAATTGTTGGCCAACATTTGTGTGACTGTGTGTATGCAAGACAAGTTGTAGCCAACATGCTTCAAACAAAATTCCACAGTTTTGTTGTCGGAAAGTCCGATCGTGTGTGTACGAGGCTTTAGGAATGGGCAATATCTGTTATATAGGAGTTATTGTGAATCTGATTTTGGGAGTTATTTCTTCCCCAGCGATATAGTGAATTCAGTTTGGGTGCTAATTACCATGGTTGCAGCATTTTATTGCTAATAACCGTGATTCCAGTAATATTGCTGTTAATTTCCACTCAGCACTATAGTAAATGACCCCCTATGTGATGTTTTATCTTTGACTATTTCATTACTCTTTTGCATTTTTGCTTTCTCTTTTCTGGAATGTCTTTTATATGGTTCATGTATTACTTGTATATGTAATGTAATCAATAAACAGTTTGTATAAAAAGAAAGAAGAAAACTTTGCAAAAGCAGAAAACAGAGTGGGGGAAATTATAGTTTGGCAGTAAGCATGGAATGTGTGTGCAAAATGTACTCAAGCGCATAAAAGCCAGGTCACTACATATATTTGTCTGATATAAGTTAATATCTCTCTTCTGACACATGTATATGATAATACCTTATGGGAACTCTAATGAAAACATGGGTAGTTCTAAATATACTGTATATTGCCATAATGCAAACCACAGTAAAGGAAGCATTGTGTGCCTTGTCAACCTAAAACTCTTCTTCTAAAATAAAAAAAAAATCCATAAGCATTCTTGACTATAAGGTCTGAGCTCAAAGCAAGGATTTGGCATGGAATTAAGATGGAAGGATGGGAACAGAAAAGATTTTCAGTCTATATATTGAGCTCTGTATCTGTAAAGCCTAATAGACTAAAACAAAGATAGAAAGGACAAATCACTGTGTGGTTTTATTATTTGTTTGTTACAGACTTGAAATTAATTTCTTCCAAAGTTTTTGTTTCCACTTTTTAGATTCCCCCAGTTATACTAATTATTTTGGAGCCTTAACGTGCAATGCTTATATAAGTGTATGACCAATTCTACATAGAGTTGTTTAATGAGTTTTAACTGTGAAAATATTGCATCCTAGATGTACACAAACTTGGCAGTAGTTAAGGCTGTGTATACAGTAAGGAATGGCGGGTATTCTCAAATATTGTGTAGCCCTCTTTTGGGGGTTGGTTATAAGGTAATGGCCCTCCATACACAGGATATTGGGCTAAACCTGTAGGTAAATAAGAGAAACAGGAGCTTTGCTAAGTCAAAGAGTGGGTTAGATAATACATTTGGCAATTCTTGTAACAACTACCCCACCTTGAAAAGGTGGGAACAGAGTTTGGAGTTCATGAGCATGATGCTACAGCTAATGATGCGACACCTGATTTCCTAGAACATTAACAGTTTTATCAGACTTAACAGAGAGTAAATGATGGTACTTAAAAGTACCAAAAAAAAAGTAACTTCAGATAGTTACCATGATCCTGGACCTGGAGAGCACTCTGCTGCTAAGCACAATACAGAAAGGTTTGTAAAGTGCCACAAGAAAAGACAGTCATTGAAGGTAATATTTCATGGTAGATTTGCCCTATCTGTGACATACTTGCTAAATGAGTTTGCAGAAACAAGCTATAACCAGAGGCTATGACATGGCGCTGGACCTGGAGAGCATTTGGCAGCTAACTAACTATTGCACATATGTCTGGGAAGTACCACAGGAAGAACCAACAGTGCCTGAAGGTCACATACTAGCCATGCAACCTTCAGTCTAGCTGGGTCCCGATATGGCTTTCAAAGCTACTGCTGAGGAAACACTGATCTGAATAGCTACATACAGTAAATAGCTATACTTAGTAGTATGCATATAAAGTCTTGGCAAAAAAGAAGTAGAAATAACTATGCCCAGCCTTGTTGACATGGTGGGAATGAGAGGAGTTATACCTGGTTGGTATATGGTTTTATTGGTAGTGTTCTCTACTTCGTCTAGAGAACATTATAACACAAATGTCTCAGATTACCTGAATCCTGTGTCGCTTAGTGAATGAGAAAGACAAGCAGTTTAACCCATAATATCTATCCACAGAATGCCTATATCCAATAGCCTAGCTACAGAAAATAATTAATACACCCCCCCCCCCCCCCCCAAGAAAACAAAACAAGTACCTCCTGAAACAAAGGCCCGTTTTATTAAAGGAAGCCTTGAAGCACTAAAATGTTTTCTATGGATGGGACAGCATTTAAAAATGACCATTGACCTCAAAATAAAATTATTGACAAAAATGCCCTAAATAATAATAATAATAAAGCAGCAAAGGGTTGATTGCCCAAAGAGCTGCCAATCATATTATCACTTTCTGAGAAAAAAATAAATCATTAAATTATGGAAAACAAATAAACCCATTTAATTTGATTACCAATACATGAATTTATTCCAATAATGAGGGTCTTAGAAAGATTGATTAAACACCACAATGACCTAACTTTTTAAAGCAGACAATGTAAAACATACACATATTGTATACACCTGATTCAAACAAACAGTAAATAAAACTGACCCATTTCTCGCTGTTACACTGATTGAAATGAAGGAATTCTCAATTAAAAGCTAACTATAGGCAATCAGAGTGCTCCCACAGATGATTAGTTAATTAGGTAAACAAACTTAATCCATGTTTATCTAATTAATGACTCAAAGTGTGTGAATCAGTGACTTGTGCTCAGACTAGTTATTTCTCACTGGGAAATTCAAGTTATTTCAAACCAGCTATACAAAATCTCTATTTTTTCCTTACTAAGTGTGCATTCAATAAGGCAGTCAGTGCAAAGAGCAAACCCACAGTGACCAATCAGATGTCTGTTCAGAGAATGTGGGTCATTGTTAGATCAATACCATTTGTTTGCCAAAAACTACTACATTTACTACTTGACTTAATAAAACTCCAGGCAGATATGAAAGACACAAGATAATACAGCTTGGTAATCAGTAAAGATGAATCTGGGGTATGGCAGCTTATACATAGTTACTGTACATTTGGTCCAGCTTGGACAGGTGTAAGTATGTATGTTCCATAAATGAGGGATTCCTGTAAAAGTTGAACAGCATTGTAGTAGCTTATGGGTCCTGTGTTATCAAGCAGCCCTGCTGTACTGTGTTGCCATATATATATATATATATATATATATATATATATATATATATATATATATATATATATATATATATATATATATATATATATATATATACTTTATATACATTTTTTTATTTCTGTCTGTTGAAGTTTTTTTTTTTTTTAATACAGTTGTAAATGATCACAGTAGATATGAATGCACAATACACAGACATCCCAGCATTAGAGTAGAAAATCACTGGAACATCACTAGTAAATGAGCGAGGAACGCCATAAAGCAGAGGTCCAAGATCCACTACATTAATAATAATTAAAAATGTACTCAAGTATTATTATGCAGATAATGTTTATGTCAAACAATTCACCAGAGTAGCGATGGAATTGCCCTGAGGTTATGTATGGCTGGCCAAACATTATACAATATACTTGTACATTTTTTTTTTGGACTGTGATCATTTACAACTGTATTAAAAAAAAAAAAATGTACTATCAGGTCAAACCTAAACACTTTCAATTTGTATGCAAACAGGCAGGCCCTTATGCTGCATAGTTGATGGCAAATGATGGAAATTGAACAAGAAAATTGGATAATGTATGAACAGCTTTAAGGAAAATAGCAAGTATATTTTCCAACACTAGCATGTAAGTAAGTATGGGTAAATAACCAGTGTTCGTTGTATCAGGAATAGTATGTGCAACTAAGATGGAATGGTGGAAGAGAAAAGATCAAATAAAGCGCATGTAACAGTGAACACAAAAATTGTATTAATTTCCTTCTCTAAAATGTAACAAATGTGAGTCAGGCCACTGCCCCTTTCACCAAGTTGTGACAAGTGACTGGTCAATCTCACACCGTGCTGTCACTTATATGCAACAATGACACTCTCAACCTGACCCTGTACAAAGATTTTCCAGCGGGACCACAATCTAAGTTCCAACAGACTAAGAGCAATTATGGGTTTAGTTAACCACGCAATAAACTACCAACTACAATAGTAAACAGTCCCAAAATCAGCGAAAGCAATTCATGACTAAAAAACATCTGTACACACACTTTTACCACAGACAAGTATAATTAAAGATTTATACAACAATAACACTCTTCAAAGAGACAGGGATTCTTTAAGTTCTGTGTTAGCACATTAGATACAATCTTACCACCTTTCAAAATATGGTTAGTAATGAAGAGGTAAAAAATGGTGCAAAAATAATATTTCCAAAAAAAAAGGGTATTGTTTGTTTTATCCCCTATTTTTATTGCATTTTTATATAAACACAAGACATAATATAACATTCAAAAACACATATGTGTAGCATACTACAAAACATCTTAAATCCTCCATACTATACATATACATCCTAGATTCTCTCCCTCCTCAATTTCAAAAAAGGGAAAAAGTGGGGGTGGAACAAATGCTACTAATTGAGAAGAAAGAGTTGGGGATCCCATTTTAGGGAAAGCCCTCCGGTCCTATCCATCAATACCCCTCCCTTCCCCCCAAATTTCCAACCAACAAACTACAAAATAAAACACTCCCCATTACAAACCATGAAAAAACATAAAAACCTAAACATTTCTGTGTTGTGAATTTTTTATTTTATTAAGGGGTGGATCTAGAAACATCTGCATACAACTGCCCCCTAGTTCATCCCAGGTTACCAGGTTCCATCAATCCTATCTTCCTCCACTGTATAGAAAAGGTGGGGTAGCACCCCGCCCCACCACACTCCCCCTTGCTGACCATGAAACATATATGTCAAAAATTAAAAATGTGTGACTTATTTATTAGATTAAGGAGTGGGTCTAGGGTTAAGATAGCAGAAATAAGGGTTTTACAAAGAAACAAAGAGACAACAAGCAACAGAAAAATAAGAAGGAGCTGTAACATCTTTAATCTCTGTCATACCTTGCACTCAGATCACAGATAATCCTGTAACATGTAGTTATATGTTGCAGTTAGGGATGGTCCCGATGTTTGAGTTGAATGTAAGTCCAACTCAAACATCGGGTATTCGATTGTTCATAGAACAAACAAAAATATGGGGCACTCGCGGCAAGTTTGCCCACCACAGAGTGCCCCATAATGCACTGTGAGATCGCAGTGCATTGACGGGTGCTGATTGGCTAAACGCATGCACCTGACCTGCTGCTTTGGCAAATTACAGCACGATGTGCTGGGAGAGCCATAAATGGCCAAATATTGGCTCAGGGGCTAAGTCCACGCCCCACACTATATAAGGCTGCTGCTTACTTGGCAGCTGTATATAGTAAATGAATGGAGAATAGGCAGGTAATTAGTGTAGTGTGCAGCCCAAAAAATTACATTTTTTCCTGCATGCTTTCTTTATTTTGTAAGCAACAGCTTGGGAAGCCAATCTGTATTATGAGGCCATGTAGTGCATTGGGAACAAGATTAGAGATTTTTTGGATAAATTCTGGTGTCTCTTCCACAGACTTTGGATACATGTAACAGGTGCAGAGAAATTGGGCTTTGGGTGTCGGTGGCGTCTTCACACCGTGACCCTATCGAGGTGTCCCATGATGTCCATCTATCTTCAATCAGGCCTCCTGATGGATGGGTGGCCTGATTGGGAGGTCTCCCAATGACTGCTGTCTCTTGGCTTTGACAGCTTTTATATAGGCAAGGGCGGGGCCACCCAGTGACGTAACCGAGTGACCCCTGCCCCTTCCGATGTTATGTGATCCTTTGGTCTATGTATGCAACAGGTTCATTGTCCATGTCTATATTGATACCATTACAATTGACCTTTGTTCATTGGTTTATATTGTACTTTACACATCCAACATTATATATAAAAAAATTCTTTAAATACGTACTATGTATTAAGAAATTATTTATTGTAAGGCTGTTTTGTGTCATATATTTTAATTTTGTACTGTCTATTTATAGTTATGATTAGCATTTTATTATGTATCTGTACATGCTGCGGAATTTTTGGGGCAACCTATCTATTTGGCAGTGATTGACGCATGCACTGTGTGGAAGATATGCAGGTGCAATCCCTTGTCATGCGGATCTTCTCTCTCATTTTTTCCCACATTTACCCTTATTTACTCCTTGTTCCTAATTAAATTGTGCCACCCTTCTTTCTCCGTTGTTTGTGGTTTGCCTATGACTGTCCTGTGTAATTAGTCACCTTTATACTGCATGGACACCCAAGGGCCCTTATCTGTGGAGATTAGGCCCACTGTCTCAACCACCCATTTGCTCTTTATCCACTGTTTACCATCCGCCTATGTTTACATCCTTCCCTATTGGTGCCTATTTACATCCATCTTCCTATTCCATTGTAGAATAGTTTTGAAGTCTACGCCCCATGTTCCTCATCGCTGATCGCTCTGGCCGTGTGTTGTGATTGACATTACGCTAGGCACCCTGGGTATTGTAGGCTCTTTGTGTAGACGTTGAGCAGACGTGGTGGGCATTTTTTGTCTGCTCCTGGATCGGCGGTGATGCAAGTATGCCAACCAGGTGGGGGGTTGTAACGATCATTTAGTTAAACTGAGGTTAGTACCTAGGCTGGGGAGGGTTGGCCTCACACCTCCCCTCCTGGTCTGGGTTTCTGTTTCAAATCTCATTTGGCTTATTTTCTATTGTAGGATCCTTGTGGTCGGACAATATATGACTGTGTCATTATCAGTTTAGGCACTCTTAATAGCTAATTGAATTTACTAGTGATCTAAGGCTATGTGCATTATCTGTGTTTAGGTAAGCTACAATAATTTTTTTTTTTTATGCAGTTATTTTTAGTTTATTTTTTCTTGATCCTAATTTTTTCATATCTATCAGCCATTTATATTTTATGTTTATATTCTAGTTAATGTATATTCAACTACAATTTTTCGGATATAATTTAAATCATTCCTTATCGTGATCCTACTTGGATTGGTCATCCCAGCACCCCTGATTTAAATCTGTTGTATCCTTTGATTGAGTATGTATGGAGGCCATGTTGGCCTATGTATGCTGCTTTTGAAACAATCAGTGGTATCTGAGCCTATTGTCTTCATTTTAAATAATCTTTTTGTCTTCTAGTTTTAATGGTCGCCTCTTAATATTGGGGTGCCACCCATTGGGCAGATACTATGCTCACCATACTGCGGGGTATATTTGGGTAGGTACTGAATCTAGGGGTTGGGGGTTTTGACCATCTATGGGTGTGGGGGGGGGAATCTTGAAAGTGGATCCGTTAGATTTGAGTCACCTCTTAATTCCGTGCCGCATGTTATACTTCTTTTGTGGGATTTATTGAAGTCATTGTAATTATGCTATAAAAATGTTTTATGTTTGTTTTCTCTGTCCTGTAGTGTCTTTCAATCATTGGTCACGTCCTATTCCTCTGAGGTAGCCAATGATTTGGCGAAACATGTAGGGAAGACCTGACCCGACAGCCTACCAACCTGGCCCTGCATTGAGTTTTGACGTGCTTCCCAAATTTTAAATGAATTTATTTATATGTATAATGTTCTTTTGATATGTTGTAATAAACTATATATTTTCCTAAACTGTTATCTACTTGAGTCGTTGGCACCGCAATAATCCCCATTTCCTCCAATTCCCACTTATGTGATGTTAAAGATGATGGGGTCATCTGGTTACATCAGCCGGTGGCCCCCTCCCTTGCTTATATAACAGCTGTCAAAGTGAAAAGACAGCAGTTTTTTCTATTTTTCAGGTCCATTGGGCGTCGTGATTGAAGACGGATGAATATTGCGGAACACTTTTTCCTTTTTTAATAAAGAAATACCCATTAACATAGGGGGCGGGATCTAGTGGCCTCCTTGTTAAAGGGGGCTTCCAGATTCTGATACGCCCCCCACCCACAGACCCTGACAACCAGAGGCCAGGGTTGTCAGGAAGAGGCATGTGGCCTTTTGAGGCCATGTGGCCTGGTATGGTTCGGGGGGTGCTCGCTCGTCCCCCATCCTTCTTTTTTTAAATTTTGGTGTGGAGTTTCCCTTAATATCTATACCAGACCTGAAGGACTAGGGGGAGGAACCCCGCGCTGTTTTTTCCCTTGATTGTTCATCTATATTGCCGGGAGTCAACAATACATTACAGCCGTGAGCAAGTTTAAATGACATTTTTTCCTTGGCACTATTTTACAGGCAGACTAACCCCCCCCCCACCCCCCCCGGCACAATATTTAAAGGAATATTTCATTTATATTGTTTAACGTTAAGCATTATTAAAATCACTGCTCCTGAAAAAACAATAATTTTTAAACCTTTTTTTGCATTGCTACATTTCCCCTGGGGCATTACCAAGGTCCCCAAACACTTATTATGGCAATAACTTGCATATAAGTCTTTACAATTAGCACTTTTGCTTTTTCCTGCTCGTGTCCCCTAGACTTTAATAGGGTTCGCCTGTTCACTAGAACTTTTTGACTGTTCGCGGTGTTCTGGTGCGAACTGAACTGGGGAGTTTTCCGCCCATCCCACCATCCCTGTGCTGTGCTGATTTCTTCCGAGTGCTGTACCTCTGCTGTGCTCATTATGAGGGGTTTCCACCATTCCTGTGCTGTACTGACATACTGAGCACAGCAGAGGTACAGCCCCAGGAGGAAGTCAGCACAGCACAGGGATGGTGGGAGCCCCTCATAATAAGCAGCCCCAGGAGGAAGTCAGCACAGCACGGGGATGGTGGAAGCCCCTCATAATAAGCAGCCCCAGGAGGAAGTCAGCACAGCACAGGGATGGTGGGAGCTCCTCATAATAAGCAGCCCCAGGAGGAAGTCAGCACAGCACAGGGATGGTGGGAGCTCCTCATAATAAGCAGCCCCAGGAGGAAGTCAGCATAGCACAGGGATGGTGGGAGCTCCTCATAATAAGCAGCCCCAGGAGGAAGTCAGCATAGCACAGGGATGGTGGGAGCCCCTCATAATAAGCAGCCCCAGGAGGAAGTCAGCATAGCACAGGGATGGTGGGAGCCCCTCATAATAAGCAGCCCCAGGAGGAAGTCAGCATAGCACAGAGATGGTGGGAGCTCCTCATAATAAGCAGCCCCAGGAGGAAGTCAGCACAGCACAGGGATGGTGGGAGCCCCTCATAATGAGCATAGCAGAGGTACAGCCCTAGGAGGAAGTCAGCATAGCACAGGGATGGTGGGAGCTGCTCACAATAAGCATAATGACTGAGTCGTCGTCGATGCGACGACAACTGATCCAAAATCCGAAATTCGTAAACAAAAATTCGTATTGCGTACAGAATTCGGATGCACGGCAATTCGTATTTCGGATCCTCCCGAACGTAGGAATTTTGGTAAATTCGTACGAATTTGAGATTCATACTAAACGAATCTCACATATCTAATAAACAATCATAAGTTTCTTAGATCCAGCTCAGTGAGCTCTAACCTATGTATTATGTCCCCTAATCACCATTATTTTCAGAAATGTAAGTGTTATTGTCAGTTCTCATTGCCTATTCTCCTGTATTTTATCTGTATTCCCTTGCACATTCATTTGAAGGTCAAGAAGGTAAGTAGGGTTTAGTAAAATTGACAGGAAGGACCCCCCCCCCAAAATAATGCCTCCAAAAATTAAACCCCCATTTTGGTAGAATCAATTGCATTTTTCCCCCACAAAACTGACCTCCACAGAGATAAATATAAATCATAGCAGAGCAAATTTTGCATTACTTGTCATCACTAGGTATAACTGAATGCAACAAATTTGATGAGGGATGAAATTTAGTAAAGATGGCTAGCAGTGTTAAGTATAGCAGCTTGTAACATCATGTTGTTTTATGCCTTTCAATTTACTTTTCATTGTAAGTAAATATTTAATGCAAATCCACATGTCACATGATGTAATTGAATTTTAGATATGCAGGTTATGTATTACAAGGGCAGAAAATTAATCTGCGACTACCCCTCCCTACTAATTAAAATAGCTGCATATTGTATGAAAACATCTTGGGGACACAGAATCATCTTTGATTAGAGAGCTACAATGAATTCTGAAGTAGCTGTAGGGCAGGCTGAGCAGACAAAAAAAGGAAACGATTAATTAGATTTAAGAAAGATAACTAAATACTGTTAATTTAGCTAATGTATTAACTTCTCCCTTAATCTTTAAGATCTGTATTCTTATCGGCATTTGTATTCTTTGTATTGTGTGTCTGTTGTTCAAATTGAATTGGAGAGTGTTTTGAAAACAAAAGATAATTACATTTTTTTTATGAACATGTTAGTGGCAAATTTAGTTATGTGTCTGTGCATAGAAGTGCGTCTTTTTTTGTAGCGTTAGGCAAACACATTGTCATGCGTCAACTCATGTTTATTTTTTGCATTGATATACATTTCCAATACATTATTTAATTTAGATTTTGGCATGCACAGGTTTAACAATAATTGACCAAGGCTTGTTAATATTTTTTGCCAACATTGCCATTGACTTCTATGGGGTCTACCAAAGCACTAAAAAAAGATATGTCTACTTTTTTAAATAAAACACAAAAAAGATCCACGCGTAGACTCTCTGACAAATATTTTAAAGCTGCTAGCACATTTGTTGGTCACAAATATAATCAATAGGAAGCATAAATTTCAGCATTTTCATAAAATAAATCCATGTAAATCTAGTCCATTTCCCCCAAGGAGTAACAGCATAACATAATAGACAAGATCTGAGGTATAGAGATGATGAATATAGAGTTCTTTGTCTTTAAAGGAGTAAGTGGCTTAACAGTAGGGATAGGCCAAATGACCCCCTGTTTGGTTCACACCAGAACTTTCAAACATTGCAAAGGTTCAGAACCGAATCACGATCCCTATTGAAGTCTATGGGCCCTGAACTGGAAAAAATCAAAAGTGCCCATTTTTAAGGCTTTTATGCAAGTAATTGGGCATACAATGGTTATCAGGGTCTGGGTACTGCCCTAGGGGACATGTATTAATGAAAAAAGTTTGTAAAAATTGTCATTTTTAAATGAGCAGTGACTTATCGATGCTTAAAGTGAAAGCATAAAAATGAACAATTCCTTTCAATATAGTGTCTGTGGTGTCCCCTTATGCCTCGTACAGATGATCAAACAATCCGGTGGATTCCCGTGTGTAGGCTCCAGCGGACTTTTTTTACTCAAAAGTACGTAGCAAACTATCCGGCGGACTTAGTCTGGCGGACAGTCCGCCGGACTTTCTGAACAAGCTACCTGCCCACACATGGTACTTTTGCAGCGGACTAATACGGCGTACTAAGTTCGCTGCACTATCTGCCGTACTTTTTAAATGAACGAACTCGCCCACACACGTGGAGGAAAGTCCGCTCAGTTTGAGCGCGTCTTCAGGTAGCCGGGGCCAATGAAAGAGTTGTCGCTGGCCCCGTCACCTGGTATGGACTTAAAGGGGAATCCCTACGCCGAAAAATCGGCATGGGGGTCCCTCCAGGTCCATATCATACCCTTATCCGAGCACGCTACCTGGCCGGCCAGGAAAGTGGGTGGGGACAAGCGAGCCGTACCAGGCCGCGTGCCCTCAACATGGGGGGTGCCTTGGGGGAGGGGGGCCCCCCACCCCAAAGCACCTTGTCCCCATGTTGATAAGGACAAGGGCCTCTTCCCGACAACCCTGGCCGTTGGTTGTCGGGGTCTGCTGGCGGAGGGCTTATCGGAATCCGTGAGCCCCCTTTAATAAGGGGGCCCCCGGATCTGGGTCCCCACCCTATGTGAATGAGTATGGGGTACAATGTACCCCTACCCATTCACCTGTGAAAAAAAGTAAAAAAAAAACACAACACACAAGGGTTAAAATAATTTATTGCACAGCTCCGGGGTCTTCTTCCGTCTTCAGGAGTCTTCTCGCCGGACTCCTCTACTATCTTCTGCTCTTTTGCTAGCTCTTTCACTAGCGGAGGAGCCTGGTTTTCTTCTTCGCCGCCGCCCTCTTCTTCTGACTTCGGGGGCCTTGTCCCCCTCTTCGGTTCTTCTTGCCGGGTCACCGCGCCTTCTTTTAGCTCTTTTACAAGCGGTGGCCCGGTCTTCTGTCGCCCCTGTCGCCGTCGCCGTCTTCTGTTCTTCTGTTCTTCTGTTCTTCTCTTCTGGAGATGTTGCCTCATCGCTGTCTCCGGTCACAATGACAGACATGCGGCGTGCGGCGACTTATATAGGGACATCACCGGATGATGTCCCCGCCCATTATGATGTCACAGTCCCAGAGGATGCTGATCATAATGGGCGCGGCCCCCCCTTCCCCAAGGCACCCCCCATGTTGAGGGCATGCGGCCTGGTACGGCTTTGGTAGGGGGGGCGCTCGCTTGTCCCCACCCCCTTTCCTGGCCGGCCGGGGAGCATGCTCGGATAAGGGTCCAATATGGACCTGGGGGGACCCCCACGCCAATTTTTCTGCATAGGGATTCCCCTTTAAGTCCATACCAGGTGACGGGGCCAGCGACAACTCTTTCATTGGCCCCGGCTACCTGGAGACGTGCTCAAAATGAACAGACTTTCCTCCGCGTGTGTGGGCGAGTCCGTTCATTTCAAAAGTATGGCGGATAGTCTGGCGGACTTAGTACGCCATATTAGTCCGCCGCAAAAGTACCGTGTGTGGGCAGGTAGCTCGTTTAGAAAGTCTGGCGGAAAGTCCGCCAGACTAAGTCCGCCGGATAGTCTGCTACGTGTGTACGCGGCATTAGTCTACCTGTAAAGTGGCACATCTGTACTGTGTATAGAAGCTGCTTTTTTTTATTTTGTAAGCAACGGCATGGGGAGCAAATCAGCATGATAAGGCCATAATGTAGTGCATTGGGAATAAGATTAGAGAGTTTTTGGATACATTCTGGTGTCTCTTCCTCAGACTTTGTATACAAGTAACAGGTGCGGAGAAATCGGGCTTTGGGTGTTGGTGGTGCCTTCACACCGTAAGCCTATAGAGGTACCCTTGAAAGCAAGAATTGGCCTTGCTGTCAAAAATTGCAATTATATGCCCTTGTTAAACAGTTGCCAAAAAAATGGTCTTTGAGTGTCTGTGGTGCCTTCGCACCGTAACCCTTGATGAAAGCAAAAATTGGCCTTGCTGTCAAAAATTGCAATGATATGCCCTTTTTAAACAGTTGCCGAAAAATTGGTCTTTGGGTGTCTGTGGCGCCTTCACACCGTAACCCTATAGAGATACCCTTGATGAAAGCAAGAATTGACCTTGCTGTCAAAAATGTAAATGATATGTACCTGTCCCACAGGTGCAGAAAAATTGGTCTTTGGGTGTTGGTGGCACGTTCACACTGTAACCCTATAGAGGTACTCTTGATGAAAGCAATAATTTTGGGGGTGCGCATGCGCGGGACTTCTGGATCGCCACGCTAACCGGGAGCTCCGCTCCGCTCCGGCCGTCTAAGGCATCCAGACCGCGCGATCGATAGCGAATCTTTACAGCGAGACCATCCACGCACTCCGGACATGGCAGAGACACCTCCCATATGTCGCAGGGGCTTCCCAAGAGGGACGTTAACCGGCATCTTAACTTTGGCCTGGTTCCCCCTGAGCCTTCCAAGATAGCGGCCGCGTTGAACCCATGCAGCAGCACCGCTACAGGCCCCATCGATGCAGAACCTCCGCTGACTCCTCTTCCTCTTATGAGTAGTGGCCAACATCCCTTCTCTTCCCCGGCATCCACTGAATCTTTCCTGGGCAGACTGCAGACCGGGATGCCTTATTCCCCCCTCAGTAATACACCGGGCAGTATGCTAGCTTCCCCACAGGCCCCTGTCCTGCAGGCTATTCACTCCCCTGACATGGCACAGCTTCTTAACAGCTTTTCTGACATGCTGGCAGCAGGCCTTGCTCAAAATGCTGCACAGATTACTACATCCATTAAAGCAGATATACAGAGCCTGGGGGCCAGGATAGATGCGATTGAACAAGCGGTTGATGACTCTAATGCACGCACAAACCAGAACACTTTGTGTATACAATCGCTTCAAGATCAACTTGAAACTGCCCATTCCAAATTAGAAGATTTGGAAAACAGAAGCAGAAGATACAATTTCCGTATCAGAGGCATCCCCGAATCCACTTTAGATGTGCAGGACACAGTCAAAGCCTTGATTAAAGATCTTATCCCTGATATTCCTGACCACAGGCTGGAACTGGATAGGGCGCACAGAGCCCTTCAAGCCCCTCGTCAAGATGGCCTCCCCAGGGATATTGTTGTCAAACCCCACTTTATGGGGTCAAAGAGGAAATCATGAAGAGATTGCGTAATAGAGAGGACATAATTCTGAACGGCAATAAAATCCAGATTTTTGCTGACATCTCTCCGGCTACTATCCAGAAGAGGAGATCCCTCAAACCGCTCCTGGAAGTCCTCTCCCAGAAATTGATTAAATACAGATGGGCCTTCCCCTTTCGCCTGCAATTCCAGTATAAGGAGAAATCCTACAACTTCACAAACTTCCAAAACGGCGAACGCCTACTTCTCCAGCTTGGTCTCATCTCCCAGGATGTCGACCATGACCAGATGGAAACCCGTTCCAGCTCCTCTAAGAGGCCCCCTCCGACCAGCCCGCTTCCCCCGATGTGGATGAAACAAAAGTCGAAGAGATACCGTGACTCCATCCCCCCAAGATGAATCCCTCGGCCTGCGTTCCCTGCTGGGAACGGCCCTAATCCTCTGCCTAAGCCGGCTTTTTCTCTAGGAATGATCCACCTATACACCCGGACAGGTCTTGCTTTTTAGAACTTTTTTGCTTTTTTGAACTTTTTTGCCTTTTTTTTAACTTCTTGTTTTTTTTGAACATTTTTTACTTTTTTTTTTTTTTTTTTTTTTTAACTGTGTCATTATCTATCTTATCATTATGTGGTGTTTGTTTAAGCCTGTCTGTTTAACCCCATTGTTTTGATGGTTCATCTGAGTGGATCGGACCCCTGGTGGTCCCACCGTTATTTTGAATTGTGTAATGCCTTGCGGAGCGGAACTCTTTGTCGCTCCCCCTGTTGTAGTCTCGTGGGTTTCTTATTTTCCCCCAGGGACGCCACCAGGCTTTCATCCCACTGTAGGGATGCCTTCTTACCGTTCCCTATTCTGCTTAGGGAACCGGAGCAGGTGCTGGCCGCCCAGCCCTGCTGACATGCAGCCCAGGATAGTTTCTTTCCTGGACCTGCTCTCTTCTCACCCTTCTCTCTCTCTCCCCCCTTTCTGGCTTTCCCTCCTTTTTTTTGCCCACTTCTCCCTCTTCCCTCAGGTACCTCCAAGGGGAGCTCCCCACCCATCTTCCAAGCGGCACCGGGATTGATCCCGCCTGATGTCTCCAATGAACTCCTCTCTGCTGGATCAGATGAGACCCATATGCTTTTTTTTGCTCCTCCACCCTCATGTCCATGGCTGATGATCCCCCCACGCTCCAATCCCTCCGGATAGGGACACACAATACGCAGGGCCTGAATTCCCCAATGAAGAGATGCAAAGCCTTTCATAGCTACCACTCGAGAAAACTTGACATTATTCTACTACAAGAGACCCACTTCCCGAAAAGCTTCTTACATCGTATTTACCCCACCTTTTATCTTGCTAACGCTGAGGATAAGAAGCGAGGAGTGGCCATTCTCATTTCTAAACACATCCCGTTCACCCTTTCCAATATAATCAGAGACAGTGAGGGGAGATACCTTCTTGTCAAAGGCCATGTGAATGGGACTTTGTTCACCTTCATCTCATACTATGCTCCTAACAAGGGCCAGACCCGTTTCTTCTCCTCGATGTTAACTTCCCTCTCTCCTCACATAGAAGGTAAAGTGGTCCTAGGAGGCGACTCAAACGTCGCCTTCGACCTCCTTTCTGATAAATCATCCCTCCACAAAACCATCCTTAAAAGGCCGCCCAAACAGAGCCTCGCTATCGCACGACTCCTCCACTCGATGGGCATGATTGATGCCTGGAGGGAGCTTCACCCCACAACTAGGGACTACACTCACTTTTCTGCTCCACACAACACGTATGCCCGCATCGACCATATCTTCCTACACTCATCAGACATATCACTGGCCTCTCAGGCTACCATATGCAAGGTCCCCTGGTCTGATCATTCCCTAGTTTCTATTACGCTTTCAGGTCTGTTGAACAAAGCAAGCACCCCTCAATGGCGCCTTGGGGACTCTCTCCTATCCAATACAGCTCACCGCACTATGCTTGAACATGAACTGAAGGATTATTTCCGTCACAATGACACCGATGATACCTCTCCTGGTACTCTTTGGGAAGCCCACAAGGCGGTCATGAGGGGTAAAATCATACAACTTTCTTCATACCTAAAGCGAGAGAAAAGAGTAGACATCGCAAAACTTGAGAAAGAATTTTGCTCCATCAGCCAAGCCCACAAAGCTAACCCTTCCCTCCCTTCTCTCGCACGCCTCGACGCGGCTAGGCTTGCACTTAATACAGCTCTCACCTCCAACGCGGAACAGCATCTGCGGTGGGTAAGCGGTAGATTCTACCTTAATTCTGACAAATTCGGCCCCCATCTCGCGGCTAAACTCTCCCCGAAATATAGAGTGAGGCCGCGTACACACGGGCGGACTGTTCGCCCAACCTTGTCCGCTGAACAGTGTTTGGGCGGACAGTCCGCTCGTGTGTGGGGCTTCAGCGGACAGTTTCAGCGGACAGTTGGACGAACAAGGTCTTACGGAAATTCCGAAAAACTGTCCGCTGAAACAAGGTTTCAGCGGACTGTTCGCTCGTGTGTAGGCTTGTTCGGCCAACTAAGTCTCGCGCATGCTCAGAAAGGATTTCCACGTCGGAAGGTTGCATTGCAGTGTATTGGACGTCGAAATTTTCGATCCGTCGTGCGTGCCGAAACATCATCGCGCACGGTTTCAGCAAACTGTTCGTCCGTCGTGTGTGGCCATGTCCGTCCATGCTAAGTTTGAGCGGACTGTTTGCCGAAACTGTTGGACGGACAAAGTTGGGCGAACAGTCCGCGCGTGTGTACGCGGCCTAAGAGCCTTACCAAAAATCAGATCCCTGTCTGGCTCTCTGACCCAAAATCCCAAACAAATTCTAGAGGCCTTCCACAAATTTTATTCCGACCTCTACTCGGGCCCTAACCCAGGTAACGACCAAACGATCGACTCGTTTTTTAACAGCATCCCCCTCCCCAAAATTTCTGCTGAACCATCATGGATGCCCCTTTCACTGAGGAGGAGGTCAGTGAGGTGATCAAGTCCCTGAAAAAAAACTCTGCCACTGGCCCGGACGGATTCTCCAATTGTTACTATAAATCTTTTTCGGAAATCCTCTCCCCCTTCCTGACCCGATTCTTTTACTCCCTAGGCCAGAACTCACCCGTTGACCCAGCTTCCAATCTCGCATACATATCTGTCATACCTAAACCTGGCAAGGACCAGAGCCTAGTGAGCAACTACAGACCCATTTCTTTGATCAACAACGACCTCAAAATAATGACAAAAATTCTCTCTAACAGATTGGGCTCTTTTATAAGTTCCTATGTCCACAAAGACCAGGTAGGCTTTATCCCGGGGAGACAGGGCCCAGACCAGATAAGTAGAGCTGTAGACATTATCTCTGTCCTCCAGGCTCGGTGGGACGGGAGCCCCCCACAGGAGGGCTTCCTCCTCTCGCTTGACTTACAGAAAGCATTTGAGACTATCACTTTGCCCTTTTTATTTCGCACCCTTGAGCACTGGGGATTCGGTTCTCCTTTCAGGACCCTCCTGAGTTCCTTATACTCACAGCCCAGGGCTCAAGTCAGACTACAGGGACACCTCTCTGACCCGTTCCCGATCTCCAAAGGCACCAGACAGGGTTGTCCCCTATCCCCCCTTCTCTTTGCCATAGGTGTAGAATCGCTTGCGATCGCCATCAGGAACCACCCAGGCATCCATGGAGTTCAATGCGGCCAATCCGTACATAAGTGTGCGTTATTCGCTGATGATGTCCTCCTTTTCGTTACCAACCCTCTTATATCTACTCCCAATATCCTCCAACTTCTTCTCCACTTCGGGCAAGCCTCAGGGTTACAGGTTAACATGTCCAAATCCTTAGCCCTTAATATCTCCTCCCCCCCAAGCCACAGTAGACCTGCTCACGGAACGTTTCCCCTTCTCCTGGAGCACTTGCTCCATTCCCTACCTGGGAGTTCACCTCACTCCCAAAATCGACCAACTCTACAAACATAATTACCCCCCTATGTTTAAGAAGCTCAAGACGGATTTAGATTTCACTGGTCCCTCCACAAATTATCATGGATCGGTAGGGTGAACGCGGTCAAGATGACCCTTCTCCCTAGGATTCTTTACCTATTCCGCTCGCTCCCCATTCTTGTTCCCCAATCTCACATCCGATCACTCCAATTGTCCATTAACCAATTTATTTGGGGGTCCTCCACCCATAGACTCCCCAAGAACACTCTATTCCGACCCAGACGGAAAGGAGGCCTGGGCTTGCCCAACCTCCGCTGGTACTATCACGCTGCTCACTTGAACCAAATTTCGACTGTTTACTCGAGAGGACCCAAACCAGATTGGATCGAGATGGAGAGACAGGCAATCCCCAACTTCACCATTGACTTTCTTCTTTGGCGCCCCTCAAAAAGCAGACCCCCGATCATGTCCCCTACTCTCTCCCATTCCTTCACGATTTGCGACACCCTGCATAAGCTGAATAATGTTACTTCCAGCTGGCACCCCCTGGCCCACATCTTTAATAACCCTGCCTTCCCCCCGGTTTAAATGTTAAAGCTTTTCAATGGTGGCTGGACAAAGGCCTATATAGGATTGGTCACTTTTTTAATATGAATGGCCCCGTCACTTTGAAGCAATGCATCTCCCAACTTGCCATGCCCCCCACGGAGCAGTTCCGCTTTTACCAGATAGTTCACTTCTTACACATTCTCCTACCCACCAATTCAGATCGCCTTGAGGTCACTCCTTATGAACAGTGGTGTGTTTCGGCCATGGACATGAAGGGGGGAATCTCCCTGATCTACACAGCTCTGTCTACCTCCTCGGAGAAAACAAGTTATATGCTAAGCTGGGAACGAGACCTTGACTTGGAGTGGGACATGGACACTTGGCACTCCTATTTCACGAGAGCCTTCGCAGGGATCCTTAATGTCTCCCTCATTGAGGCAGACGTTAAGGTCCTCACTAGGTGGTATCTGGTCCCAACCCGCCTGGCTAAATTCTACCCTCAGACCTCGCCTCTCTGTTTTCGAGGCTGTGGTCACATGGGCTCCCTTCTCCATATCCTGTGGGAGTGTCCCCGGGTCAGAAGCTACTGGAACAAGATCTTCTCCCTGATCCGCAAGGTCACTGACGTTGCGGCCCCCCAAACCCCAGCTATAGCGCTCCTGAACCAGCCAATCCCTAAAATTTCTAAGTACCAGCAATGTTTGATCCATTACATTCTCATTAGTGCCAAGATGACCATAGCCCGGGCTTGGAAGTCCCCTGGGTCTCGTACCCCGCAGCTAAACAAAAAATCTCCTGGATTATGTTCCAAGAAAGGACCTCCAGTCTCATCATTGATAAATCTAAAAGATTCCAAAAAATCTGGGATCCCTGGGCTCGCTATGTGGGGGTTCTCCTCTAGTCCTAGAACGGGACGTAATTTTGACAACCAGTGTCACAGCGAGATACCCGTCTTTCCCACGGAGCTCCCCCTGACATGGGTACCTCCCCGACCCACTCCTTTCCCTTCCCCCTTTTCCTCTTCTGTCCCCTCTGTTTCTGTCCTGTCTTTCTCCTTCTCTTTACTCCGTCCCTCCCCTCGAAATCTTTCGTCGGGAGGTGATGGATACATGGCACAAGATCAAAGCCTGGACTGAGCAAGATTAATCGCTCCTACCTATCGGCCTTCATAGGCACTGCTGTCTTGTGGACTGTGGGGCCTACCCCACTCTGGCCCCTCCCTTTGTTTCCTTTTTGGAGGGTCCAGAGTCGGATCGCACTATTTACAATGCTATCAGTCACTGAGTTTATATGGTTGACATTCTTCCTTTTAAGTTGTCCTATGTCAGGCTTGATGCACATGGTAGTCCTAGGGGGTTAGGGGTTTGGGGGGCTCTGAGCTCCTGGCACAGTCTGAGCCCTTGTGGGGTGTCTGGAAGCCGGGCTCCCCAAAGGAAATTAAATTTTCCCTTTACCACTAAACCGTACCCCTCTCCCCCTCCCCTGGACTTCTCTTTTAGCAGGGGACTCCCATGTGCATCACTCGCTCCCCCCCAGTTCACATGTGCCCGGCATCCATGGCCTTTATCTTTGTGGATTCTGTTCGCGGGTGCCATTATCCCCCTTTGTATTGCTCCTTGGCATACTGTTTTTTGTTCCTTACCATGTGCCTTACTGCTGACTCTCCTGCGTGAGAGCAATTTGTTCCATGTATCGTCTTTGTTTCAATAAATATCTTTTAAACCAAAAAAAAATAAAATAAATTAAAAAAATTAAAAATAAATAAATAAAATGAAAGCAATAATTTGCCTTACTGTCAAAAATTGCAATGATATGCACCTGTAAAACTGGTGAGGAAAGATTGGTCTTTGGGTGTAATTGTGCCCATGAAACCTACACCAAGAAAATTCTTCCAGATGAAATCAACACCCACAACTTTAGGCAGCCTAGAAGTCCGGCAGAGATTCCACATCCCAAAAACACTTAATCAGCAACATCGGCATCAGGGACTTCATAGCTGCTGGTAATCCAGGACTGATTCATTTTAATAAATGTCAGACAGGCTACAAAGTCTGTGGACAGACATGTTCTATTATCAGTAACAAAACCTCCAGCAGCACTGAATGTCCTTTCGGAAAGCACGCTGGATGCAGGGAAGCCCTGCAGCTCAATTGCATACTGGCCAGTGGTCTACTGTCATGACCCAGTAAACCAGTAGATCATTGATGGGAAAGCTCTCCATCTCTGTTTTTGCCCCTAGATAATCATTCACCCTATGATGCAGAGGGGATGTGGAATCTGACAGCCCTGGGTGGCGAGGACTAAAAAAAACTGTGAAATGCATCACTTAGGTCGGCCGCCGACTCCACTGCACCTCTTTTGAACAACAGAAGCCTCAAAATTATGTTTTCCATGACACTATAACCGACCAGAGTTGGGAAAAGCATTAGCACATGTGTCAACATTCCCTGTCTAAGGGCAGACAGGAGATTTGTGCCATTATCGCACACCACCATTCCTGGCTCCAGCTGGCATTACTGCGTTAAACGGCGTGTAACACACTGAAATAAACTGCCTTAAATTCCATGTAACACACTAAATATACAGCGTTAAACTTGCAGTAACACACAGAAATATACTGTGTTAAATGGCATGCAATGCACAGAAATATACTGCAATAAACATGCACTGATGCACTGAACCTGTAAACCTGCCCTGATAAAATAAACTGACACTAATGTAAAAATTAATGGTCACTACACTCACACTGTACTATTACTAGATTCACACTAAAGTGACACAGTAAAGCAAAAATTAATGGTCACTCACACTGACTGAACTATCACTTGATTCACATTAATGTAAAGATGAATGGTCTCTACGCTCACACTGACTAAACTGATATTCTACACTGACAAATAAATCACAATAGCACAATATAGCACAATATAGCATAATATAGCATATCATAGAGCCCTGTTCTATCTCTCTCCACGCTGATATCACACTACAAATGGCCACTATTGAAAGAGTACTTTTATAGTGTGGGGCGGGACTAAGAGCAATGAGCCATGATTGGATAGAGTCATCATGACAGCATTAAATCATAACTCTGACAGTGCTCTGTGCCCTGATTGGGAAAAGCTTTCATTGCTTTAGCCAATCAGGAATTCCAATGCACTAAGCAGTGGTGCAGTGCATTGTGGTCATTGGGTGGGCCGAACAAATGGTTAAATGGCCCTATAATTTGGGTGTCTGTCGAATGGGCGAACAGCTAATGTTTGGCCAAAATCATGCCCGGGCTTAGCTGTTTGCCCATCCCTACCTAACAGGGTGAAAAGGAACATAGATCCAGATTAGAGACGCCACCTTCAACACCAACACAAACAGCCTTTTACCAAAAGTAGTTGACCCTTTATTACAGAGGGTCAGACATGCACATATATGATCCTAGGCAACTTCCAGGATGGTCCGCTTCCTCTGGTGTTTCACCAATATGGTTTCAAATCTTTAAAGCCATGCCAAAAATTAGTCTCCCATAATCACACCCAGGTCTGCAACATGTGTCTCTCATTAAAGCAAATAAAGCCTTCTCATGGCGTAATATGTTTAAAACATCATTTAATTAGAAATAGAGAAAGCCACTCACATGAACTTCAGTTAAAAACTTGATGACGAAAAGCGTAGGTGAGGGCCTGGCATATGACATCTTCAGTAACTAAGCGGAGCGCAGCTATTTTTTGGTTGGAAACTCTCTTCAGGCACTTTGAATGTTGTTTTTAACTGAAGTTCATAAGGAGGCTTTATTTGCTTTATTGAGACACGTTGCGGACCTGGGTACACTTATGGGAGACTCATTTTTGGCATGGCTTTAGTGATTTGGAACCAGTTCCAGTCACCAATCCTCAGAAAAGATGTTCTGGGGCTGGAGAGATTTCATAGAAGGGCAACTATTATTTTGGGGACTGAAGAATCTCAATTATGAGGAACAACTACAACCGCTAAATGTTTTCTCCTTGGAGAAGAGACACTTGAGAGGAGACATGATAGCGGTATACAAATATCTCAATGGTGACCCCAGCGTAAGTATGAAACTTTTCAGTCCCAGAGAGTGTAGGGAGACAAGGGGCCACACAATGAGACCTGAAGGAAAGTGGTTTAAACTTAAGCTGGGGGTTTTCACTGTCAGGGCGGGAAGGATGTGGAACTCTCTTCCCCAATTGGTGATGTTGGCGGGAAGTACAGATAGCTTTAAAAAACTCTTGGATGTGCATCTTAGCGAAAATAATACGTGGATATGGGAAATTATTTTTACACACACACACACACCTACACAGGTTGAACTGGGTGGACTGTTGTCTTTATTCAACCTTGCCAACTATGTAACTATGACACAAGAGGAACCCTCTGTAATAGGGGGTCAACTACTTTGGGTAAGAGGCTGTGTGTGTTGGTGGTGAAGGTGGTGGTCTCCAATCCACCCTGGACCTATGTTCCTGTTCACCCTGTTAAGCTACAATCTTCTTTAAAGCCAAAGGACTCTATATTTATCATCTCAATACTTAAGATCTTGTTTATTATGCTATTTTGTTACTCCTCTAAGGGGAATTTGACTCGATTTATGTTGTATTTCTGTTATGAAAAGTGATACATTTTATGTTTTCTACTTTTTTTAAAGCGGAGCTTATCTGATTCCTCCCCCCTCCGGTGTCAATTGCCTTTTTGGGGGGGGGGTGGGGTGGTGAGTACCTGGTTTTCGCAGGTACCCACCCCCACTTCCAGGAGACCTGGCTATGGCGAGATCCCCCCTCCTCCGAGGTTCCCTGGATGTTCGGCCTCCTTCTTCCCCCGCCTCTGGGCCATTCACAAATGGCAGCACACTTTGCACATGCACAGTAGTGAACCAGCGGTGAAGCCGTAAGGTTTCCCTTACAAGCAATGGTGGTGACAGCACCCAGAGCTGAAGGAAACATTGGCTGGGATGCCGACATCACTGGATTGCAGGACAGGTAAGTGTCCTAATATTAATAGTCAGCAGTACAGTATTTATAGCTGCTGACTTTTAACTTTGTCGTGGATGGGGCTAGACCTCCACTTGCCAACCAGCCGCCATCATTATACTGTGGCAGGTTGGCATGGCGGCATGAATCGCCATAGGTGTACGTCGGCTGCTTTAAAAGCTCTAGGGGGCGTGCACCAGAGCTGATGTGTGTGGCTGGCAGTCGCTATGTCTGCCAATGACCCGCAATCGCTCCTCAGAGAGCCAGAACGGGGATTTATCAATGTAAACAGACAGATCCCCATTCTGACATGGGAGTAGAGATCTGCTGTTTCTAGTGATCAGGAACAGCCCTCTCTCTCCTCTTCCAGTCACTACACTCCCCCTCACAGTTAGAAACACCTCCCTAGGGAACACTTAACCCCTTTATCAACCCCTAGTGTTAACCCTTTCCCTGCCAGTGATATTTATACAGCAGTCAGTTGCTATTTTTAGCTCTGATCACTGTATAAATGTCAATGGTCCCAAAAAACGCTTTTGATCTCTCTGCTGCAATGTCGCAGTCCCGCTAAAAATCCCTGATCCCCGCCATTACTAGTAAAAAAAAAAAAATTATAATAAAAATCCCATAAATATATCACCTATTTTGTAGACACTATAATTTTTGCACAAACCAATCAATATATGCTTATTGTGATTTTTTGTAAACCAAAAATATGTAGAACACAAATTTTTTTGGGGGATAGTTATCATACCAAAAAGTAAAAAAAATGTTGTTTTTTTTTTTTTTATTGTCGGTCTTTTTTTGTTTATAGCGCAAAAAATAAAAACCGCAGATGTGATCAAATATCACCAAAAAAAAGCTATATTTGTGGGGAAAAAAGGACATAAATGTTGTTTGTGTACAACGTTATATGACCGTGCAATTATCAGTTTAAGGGACGCAGAGGCGTGTCACAAAAAATGGCCTGGTTATTAAGGGGCAAATCCAGTCCTTACGTGGTTAAAAACACACTTTATAGGAACAGGCACAATTTTTAGTATGCGGATGCATTGTAGCACATGCCCTAAAATACAGCAGTGTAAATGGGCAGTTGTATAAAAAGTGAGAGTTCAAACAACATTTTAAAGTTTATGTATATCAAATTACTAAAACATAATATAAGCTTAAACATGTTAATATCAATTTGAAAGTCATGATTTAAAATATATGTTTTAAATCTGATGCTTAGATCAGAATACATGGTGATCACATAGACATGATACACTATTATCCCTGTAAAGAAACCCCACCCAGAAATACAAAGCATTGCTGGGGTGCATGTAAAGTATGTAGCCAGGAAGTGGCTGTAAAGGAGTAACAGGAGATCAGCAACACTACAATGCAACAAAGGATGGGAAAAAATAAAAGACAAGTATTTTATTTTTTTAAAGTGACAATTGTTTATGATACACAGTGCTTAGGAAAACTAATGGGTGAACTAAAGGGTGTATTTTTAAGAATTTTTCAATGTACACTTGTTCTGTGTGAATGAAAGAAAAAATGAATGGTAGTAGGCTATATTATGTGCTGATATAACATTTTTAATGTATTTACAATGGGAAGATACTGAATTTGGCAGCTAGGCATCACAGATAATTCCTATGATACACACCATCATCTAGCGGCCAAAAGTGGTGATTTCTGTTTTTTATCAATGAAAAACATTTGATCAGTTCTAACTATTGGTGTTTATATATATATACCTATAATTATAATGTAAAGACATCATATTGAAAAGGGCATTCGTTCCAGGTAAAAAACGTTTGGCTACAGGGGGCCTATAATTTGTATACGAGCAGTGTGAACAGCGAAAAAGCTTTTGCAGAGCTTTCAGCAAGCGTTTTTAATGTTTTTAGGCTAGGTTCACTCAAGTCCATGCTTTGAAAATGATCTGCGGTGGAGATAAGCAACCGCTATCACGTATTCTGGAGGTAATCTTGCAGCATCCTGACTTTTTTTTTTTTGTTGTTGACTGTACAATGGGGCTATTGTGTGGTAACAAAAAGCTAATGGTTTGGCTTGCAGTTGCGGCCCATCTCCTTTGTAATTGAATGGGCAAGTTTGACAAGAAGTGCCACCTGGCAACATGACATGTCACTCTAAATTTGCCACAGTCATAACCTGAGAACAGCCCCTATGGCTGTATTTTATTAAACTTTAGGTGGATGAGTGGGAGGTGAAAACCACAGCTCAACTATCTGTTTTTACTGCACCATGGCTGTCCATGTGAATTAGGTTAAAGTACCATTCAGCTCCAGTTTGGAAACGTTAAACATAGATCTAATGGGAGCCCTAACTGTCACTAAACAAACTGCTAGCAGGCTTCAGAACTACTTGAAGAGCGTTGAAGCTTGCTAGCAGCTTGTTTATAGTGACAGTGAGTACTCTTGTTAGGATCTGTATTAAATTTTCAAACAGTGTGCTTTAAAGGCTTTAAGGAAGCTGCTGGGAGCTAGCCAAAAGCTTTACAAAAGATATCCAAAAGCTTCATAAAAGCTTGCTGTTCACACTGTTCTTATACAATCTGAAGTCAATGTTTTTACGCCTAGGGCTCCATTAACACTTGAACTGAGCTCTTTGGTATATACATATATATATATATATATATATATATATATATATATATATATATATAGTGCCTTGCGAAAGTATTCGGCCCCCTTGAACTTTTCAACCTTTTTCCACATTTCAGGCTTCAAACATAAAGATATAACATTTTTATTTTTTGTGAAGAATCACCAACAAGTGGGACACAATTGTGAAGTGGAACGAAATCTATTGGATTTTTGAAACTTTTTTAACTAATAAAAATATGAAAAGTGGGGCGTGCAAAATTATTCGGCCCCCTTGCAGCTGCAAGTCGCTTGGGGTATGTCTCTATCAGTTTTGCACATCGAGAGACTGAAATTCTTGCCCATTCTTCCTTGCAAAACAGCTCGAGCTCAGTGAGGTATGATGGAGAGCGTTTGTGAACAGCAGTTTGGCTGCATCCATCTTCCCCTCAATTTTAACCATCTTCCCTGTCCCTGCTGAAGAAAAGCAGGCCCAAACCATGATGCTGCCACCACCATGTTTGACAGTGGGGATGGTGTGTTGAGGGTGATGAGCGTTGTTGCTTTTACGCCAAACATATCGTTTTGCATTGTGGGCAAAAAGTTGGATTTTGGTTTCATCTGACCAGAGCACCTTCTTCCACATGTTTGGTGTGTTTCCCAGGTGGCTTGTGGCAAACTTTAGACAAGATTTTTTATGTATATCTTTGAGAAATGGCTTTCTTCTTGCCACTCTTCCATAAAGGCCAGATTTGTGCAGTGTACGATTGATTGTTGTCCTATGGACAGACTCTCCCACCTCAGCTGTAGTTCTCTGCAGTTCATCCAGAGTGATCCTGGGCCTCTTGGCTGCACCTCTGATCAGTCTTCTCTTTGTCTGAGCTGAAAGTTTAGAGGGACGGCCAGGTCTTGGTAGATTTGCAGTGGTCTGATACTCCTTCCATTTCAAAATGATCGCTTGCACAGTGCTCCTTGGGATGTTTAAAGCTTGGGAAATCTTTTTGTATCCAAATCCGGCTTTAAACTTCTCCACAACAGTATTGCAGACCTGCCTGGTGTGTTCCTTGGTCTTCATGATGCTCTCTGCGCTTTCAACAGAACCCTGAGACTATCACAGAGCAGGTGCATTTATACAGAGACTTGATTACACACAGGTGGATTCTATTTATCACCATCAGTCATTTAGGACAACATTGGATCATTCAGAGATCCTTGCTGAACTTCTGGAGTGAGTTTGCTGCACTGAAAGTAAAGGGGCCGAATAATTTTGCACACACCAATTTTCAGTTTTTTATTTGCTAAAAAAGTTTCAATTATCCAATAGATTTCGTTCAACTTCACAATTGTGTCCCACTTGTTGATGATTCTTCACAAAAAATTAAAATGTTATATCTTTATGTTTGAAGCCTGAAATGTGGCAAAAGGTTGAAAAGTTCAAGGGGGCCGAATACTTTCGCAAGGCACTGTATATATATATATATATATATATATATATATATATATATATATATATATATATATATATATATATATATATTGCATTTGTACAGACATTTTTATTGCAGTATTTTTTTATTGAAATTTTCACATAGAACAATATTCAAATCATAATAAAAAAATAAAAATAAAAACGGTATAAACAGAATATGTTCAATATACACAGTATAACCTCACATGTTAGGATTGAATGTGTAATAGGGTTCAGGTATATTATTAACAGAGTATATAAGCGATATACAGAAAACTTAATATCAATGGAGTCGGTATCGAGAATCTCGGATAAAGATTGGTTGGAAGCAAGTATGTTGTCTACCTCTCAAGGGATGTTGTGTTTAGGCAAGATAGACCAACTTTTGTCAAATGTCTTTCTTTGCAGAGTTAATAGCAATAAGGCGTTCAAATGTGTAGTTTCTGTGGACTGCCTTGGATACAGCAGAAAGGTTTATAGTGATATTCGTTTTAGTGTGTAATATTAACGCCCGGGTTTCTAGTAAGACATAACTTACTACAGATGTATGCTCGGGTGGCAATTTTTCTATGCCTATATGTAATAACACCAAAGCCAGTGAGGGGGAGGATTGTATCCCATTGAGGGAGGCGATTAGACAAAACACTTGGTTCCATAAGCTTCTCACATTTGGACAATTCCAAAACATATGCAACAAATTTCCTATTTGTACGCAGTGTCTCCAGCATTGCAGCGATGAGCCTAGAAAATAATTTGATAGTCTATATGGGGTATATTGCCACCTGTTTACAATTTTTATTGTCATTTCCCAATGTTTAACACAGTGCGTTGATTTATGTATTGCCCTAAAGGCTGCTTGCCATTGGCTGTCAGAGAACGTAGCGTTTAAATCTGTTTCCCAGTTGCCCATTTTGCTTTCGTTTATTAAAGGTTAGTGTATTCTGTAAGTGATTATTCCCTTCGTGTTTATATTTGGGCTGGTGTAAAATTGCCAAATTTTTGGTGGGACACAGATGTCTGGATTGGGATGATTTTTAAGAAATTTTGCAATGCACAAGCATGAGAATAATTTATTGCTAGGTAAGTTATATTGAGTTAGTACTTGTACTGAGGATTTGAGTTGGCTTCCACTGTATAGGTCCGATATAAGGGAGATACCATGTTCTGTTAAGTCTTTTACTGATAACATTGGGATTTTAGCTTCAAGTAATACCAATGGTAGCTTGTAATGTATTTCCCGGGCTTCACTGTTTTTCAACTTAACGTATAGTCTCCATGCCATTAAAGATGTCTGCATGGGTGCAGACAGGAATGACATGTTCCATGGAGACCAGCTATCACTTAGGAGGAGCAATTTCAGGTCAGTGATAGGCGATATTGATTGTTCAATATCCACCCATAAAGGGGGTTCCTGGGTATCTAACCAACGTTTGATGCAGTCTAGTCTGACTGCTCGGAGGAAGTATTGTAGGTCCTCTAATCCTGCTCCACCTGCTTTCTTATGGGCGATAATGTTGTTACGTGAGCACCTGGCTCTTTTCCCTCCCCAGATGAATTTCCAGCCCATGCCTGAGAGTTTGTTAAGGTATGTAATAGGAATATGGACTGGAAGTGTACGAAATATCTATAAAATTTGTGGTAATATCATAATTTTGTAGGCTGTGATCTTCCCCATCCATGAAATTTCTCTCTTCGACATACCTTTAAGTTGGGCTTTTAGTTTAGGTATTAGCTTGGACATATTGGTCTTAATTAGAATTGAAATGTTATTGGTTAGGGTAATGCCTAGGTACACAATACCTTTGTCGCTCCAAGTATATGGTAATTGGCTTTGTAGTATGTGTCGTATCTTGGGGGATACTCCGAGATCTAGAATCAGAGATTTACTAAAGTTCACTTTGTAGTAAGATACCTCCCCAAAATCTGTTAGGATTTTATGCACCTGTTGTAGGGATTGTTGTGGGTCGGTCAAGAGTAGGATGACATCATCCACGAAAAGGTTGATAGAATGTATGCTGGGACCAAATTGAAACCTTTTTATGAGAGGATGGGTTCTGATCATATCAGCTAATGGTTCTATCACAAGATTGAAAATGGTAGGCGATAATGGGTAGCCTTGCCTTGTCCCATTCGTTATATTAAAGATTTTGGATAAGAAACCGACTGATTATACCTGAGCTGATGGACAGGAGTAAAGAGGCTGATATAGTCATTAGAATATGACCTTTAAATCCAAACTTTGTTAAGACTGATTGCATATACGCCCAGTGAACCCTGTCGAACGCCTTCTCTGTGTCAATGGATAACAGCAGAGAAGGCATTCTATTCACCCAGCAGAGTGTATCACATTTATTATTCTTCTGGTAGCGTCGGAAGTTTGTCTCCCCCTCACGAATCCCATCTGATTGCATTGGACAAGTGTTGGAATTATAGTCATCAATCTTTTGGCCAGTAATTTTGCATATACTTTTACATCTGAGTTGAGTAAAGAGATCGGTCTAAAATTTGCTGGTGCTGTAGGGTCCTTCCCCGGCTTTGCAAGCGTGACTATGTGTGCTTGGGGCAAGTAAGCATTTTCTGCTGCTTTGTTAAAAACTTGTTTTATGTGTGGTACTAAAGTAAATTTAAATGTTTTTAGATATTTATTAGAGAAAGCGTCAGGTCCAGGTGATTTACCATTGGGAAGGCTGTCTATTACTCGCTCTATCTCTTGGTCTGAAGTTGTGATGTTAAGATCTGATAATTGTTGTGCAGATAGGGATGGAAGTTTTAATCTCTTTAAAAAGGATTGAATCTTGTCTGTAGATGGTTGGAGTACAGTGGGGTCCACATTGAGGTTATATAGTTTGCTGTAGTATTCAGCGAATTGGTTTGATATAGCTTGTGGGTCTACTATCTTATGATATGGAAATTATGTGGCAAGGGGTCCATTGTAGATACAGCACCTCATCCCAAAAAATTAGTTACAACAAAAGCAACAATTTAAAGAGAAAGAATGGGATTATCACGGTGCCTCAATGAAAATTGACATACAGTAAGTATTTAAAAGGATTTCTTTTTACAAAATTTATTAAATTATAAACAAAATAGCACAAAATATCACAAATTACATAAATAGAATAGATTAATATCAAAGTAATTGTATTCTCTCCAATTTCCAGGAAGCACATAATTTGTAATGTGTTGGGCCAAGAAGGTAATAGCCTTAAAGTGCTATCCGATCAGTCCTTCCCTACATGTTTCGCCATAAGAATGGATTCCTCAGGCGAAATAAAATATGTTCACTAAGGAGAGACAAATATTCTACAAAAGAGAAAAGAAAAAAACACATAGAAATGATTTAATTAAAGGCCTATAGTAGAACGCTGCATGAAAAAATAGGCGACCACCCGAACCTGAGCATATCAAAACCAACCAAACCCACCACCAAGTAAAAGCATCAACATTGCTCGCGTAAAACCGAATACCTACCCCATTTGCCTGCTCTCTTTGGCATAATAATTTAGTTGTAAGCAGCTTAGTTGTTCATCATATTGTTGGGAGAGGTGTTCTTGCAGTGACTCCTTGAGGTCTGATATTTTGCTAGTTAAATTATATGTGCCGGCCTATTTATGTAAGTGTTCTGTGTCGTGGATCTCTTTCAGCAAGGCATTTAGTTTAGTTTTTGTGTGTGTTTTCTTTTTTCCTGAGCTCCTAATTGGATAAGTATACCCCGCATAGACACCTTATGAGAACTCTATAGTACAAAGGGATCTTGGACTGAATCTTTGTTGTCTTTAAAGAAATTTTGGATGTGGTGTGATATTTTTTCATGTGTGCGGGATTCCTGTAACAGACGTACATTACAGCGCCAGATGGGAGGTGAAGAGGAGACACCCTTCTCTAAGATAGGCAAAGAAATAGCAGCGTGGTCTGACCATGTTATATCATATATCTTGGTATTCTATACATATTGTAGTAGCCATTTGTCCGTTAGAAACAGATCAATTAGTGAGTAGGAGGAGTGTCTGTGCAAGAAGAAAGTGTAGTCCTTTTCCTTGGCGTGGTGACACCTCCACGCATTGAACAGTTCCTCAGACTGGAAAAGGATTTCAAGGGAAGCCGTACCTTTAGACCTTTTTGTGGTGGTGTCTATCATCAAGTCCGGTACTACATTAAAGCCCCCACAATTGAGGAGATGCAAAAAAGGAGGGGAATTTTGGGACTTTAAATGAAGCACAAGTATGTGCCTCCATCCCGGTAATCGGTACGTAATAGAGGAAGTTCGGGACTTTAAAATGAAGCACTTGGATAATGGAGGTAGGTTTTAACCATATTAAAAAAATATAATAATTTTTTATTGATTGTTCAGTAACAGATCATAAAAAATAATAAAGATCAAATTCATAAAGTATATAGGCGTAAGTACAGTAGAAGCATGATATATAGTATTCACATATAGCAGCACATAGTAGTAATAAATAAAATAATTGGGTAGTATGGCATGGTAGTGCCTATGACAGCAAAACCGACATCAGCAAGTACATCCACATAATAGATATGCATCCACTAGATGTAAAACAAAAATAAATTTAGTATATAGTTAAAAAAGTAAATTCATAATAAAATAAATATAGTTCTGTATAAAGTATAGCTGGGACATCATTTCAAAAGCTCGACGCGTTTCGTGGGTGTCTCCCCACTCATCAGGAGCTGATGCGACCAAAAAATTCCTATGGAATAGAATAAAAAATAATATAATATACTAACCATATAAATAAAAATAAATTAATGGGGATTTAATGCATGTAAATGGTTAGCCAGGGCAGACTCACCAATCCGGATGGAAAGTGCAGTGTGCGGCAGTGGGCGTAGGGTGGGCCATGGGCAAGATCCCTCCCCGGGAACTGAGGCGGCATAGACATGGATGCGATATCAGGCAAAATCAAAAAGATACAGCAGTGTTGAAGAGTATCAGATATGGAGTGTGTGGCAATTGTTGAAAACAACATATCTAAAAACAAAATGTTAATAGTATGTATGATTAATGAAAATAATGTGATGCAAAAGTAATTTAAAATTGATAGTGACCCTTTTGCATCACATTATTTTCATTAATCATACATACTATTAACATTTTGTTTTTAGATATGTTGTTTTCAACAATTGCCACACACTCCATATCTGATACTCTTCAACACTGCTGTATCTTTTTGGTTTTGCCTGATATCGCATCCATGTCTATGCCGCCTCAGTTCCCGGGGAGGGATCTTGCCCATGGCCCACCCTACGCCCACTGCCGCACACTGCACTTTCCATCCGGATTGGTGAGTCTGCCCTGGCTAACCATTTACACGCATTAAATCCCCATTAATTTATTTTTATTTATATGGTTAGTATATTATATTATTTTTTATTCTATTCCATAGGAATTTTTTGGTTGCATCAGCTCCTGATGAGTGGAGAGACACCCACGAAACGCGTCAAGCTTTTGAAATGATGTCCCAGCTATACTTTATACGGAACTATATTTATTTTATTATGAATTTACTTTTTTAACTATATACTAAATTTATTTTTGTTTTACATCTAGTGGATGCATATCTATTATGTGGATGTACTTGCTGATGTCGGTTTTGCTGTCATAGGCACTACCATGCCATACTACCCAATTATTTTATTTATTACTACTATGTGCTGCTATATGTGAATACTATATATCATGCTTCTACTGTACTTACGCCTATATACTTTATGAATTTGATCTTTATTATTTTTTATGATCTGTTACTGAACAATCAATAAAAAATTATTATTTTTTTAATATGGTTAAAACCTACCTCCATTATCCAAGTGCTTCATTTTAAAGTCCCAAACTTCCTCTATTACGTAACAATTGAGGAGATTGTCATATTTCAAAGAGGCTTCTTTGAACCTTCCGTATAAAGCGAAGTTGATGGGATTTGGGGGAGTATAGCGTAATCAATGTGTAAGGTTTGGAATTAATATCGCCATTGATGATGATATACCTCCCATTATCGTCCAGGAAAACTTCTTTGAGTTGGAAAGATACTGAGTTACTTATGGTCCATGAGGACTCCCCCTTTATTGCTGTCAGGTGTACTGGCTATAAAAATATGTGCACATTTTTTATGTGAGCAGTAAGGGATTTTTGGAAGTGTGTCTCCTGGATGCAAAGTCTGCTCTCTGTGTGATGGCTTTGTTCCATAGGGAAAATCTTTTGGCGGGGTGGTTTAGCCCCCTTGCATTAATAGATAAGCAGTTGATCACCATGGTTTGGGTACTTGTGTTATCATGTGTTCACATAGTATGGTTACTCACTGTGCAGATGGTGATTCCGGCGATGATAGGTGGCCATAGTGACTGGGTAGAGGAAGACCAGGTGAGTTCGATGAGAGAGATCCTGTGGATTTCTAGATATCTTTTTTTTTTTTTATTATTCCATAAAAGTTTTATTGTGAACAAAGTTTTCATACAAAGCATGAGACATGTAACAGGTGTTTGAACAATCAAAACAGTTGCATAAGTATATGCCCTCACTCTCGAGGTTTTAGCTTCACAAATGATTTATTCATCAGGCTCAAGTCCTCAATTGTTTTCTAGAGTCTATCACCAGGTAACATAAAGTATACATTCCGGATGTGGATCCTGTGTGGGGTTGAAGAAAGGTGGGACAATGGATGTGTATGTATGTTCCCGTCCATTTGTACCTAGTCAGGCATGGGAGTGTTGTGTCAGTGAGGAAGGGTGAGGTTATATACCGGGGTATGCCCTCTGTCTTGTAAGGTTTGGGGAGTGAGGGGAGGGGCTGTCACCTGGGCTAATTAAGTCATGGGTATGGGTGGGTAGGTCGTAGTCTAAGTAGGGGAGTGAGGGTAAGAGGGGAAAGATTGTGGGGGGAGTATGGGGAGGGGGAAAAGAGGGGGTGGAGGGAGTCCCTGGGCGTCGCTCCTTCGGGCCCCACTGAGTCTAGGGGATGAAGACATCCCTATCTAGAGGGAATCCATCTTGGGGAGTAGCTCAGTAAAAGGGTGGGCTAATGTGTGAGCCGTATTAGCAGGGTAATTCTTTAAGTTGGATTGCTTGTGCTATGGACTGTTTAGGCTCATGATAGATAGATATCTCTCTGTAGTACAGAATTGGGTCCAGCCTGTCCAGATGCGTGAAAATTTCTCTGGGGAGTCTCGAGCAATATGGATTAGTTCTTCCATCTTGGCCATTTTTTTCACAAGTGAAAGCCATACAGAGATAGTTGGGGCCTGGGGTGATCCCCAGTGGGCAGGAATGCATAGTTTTGCAGCATTAATCATGTGCAGCCCCAGGGATTTCTTATATGAGTGGGCCGGAGTGGCAGAATGATGAAGGATGAGCCGAGCTGGAGTATAGTCCATATGGCACACGGTCACTTGAGACGTGATGTCATGTACCTGTGCCCAAAAGGTTTGTAAACGGGGACATGACCACCACAAATGTAGGAGGGAGCCTTTTTCGTTCAAGCATCTCCAACATTTGACTGAAGTCTCTGGATTAAATTTATTTAGTAGTTCTGGAGTGCGGTACCACCGTGATAGAGTTTTGTAGTTGTTTTTCTTGTACTGTGACATTGAGTGAGCCATTGTGCGATAACGTGAAGATGCGTTCCCAATTTTCCTCAGCTAGGTCAATTCGTAGTTCCTTTTCCACCGCCTGGCAGGCCCTTCCATCTCTGAGGGAAATGGATGCGAAGAGCATAGGGTGTATGTTGGAGATTATATGTTGTTGCTGTGTAGATTGCGCACATAGGTTTTTGAAAGGAGTCGTGTCTCGCGATACAGAGGAGATTTTGTTTATTGTTTTGAGGAAGTGGCGGATCTGGAAATAGGTCCAGTCCAGTAAGGGAGAGGCTCACTATCTGAATTTATCGGGAGTGAGTTGCGATCTAGAAAGTTATCATTTTGGAAGAAATGGTGAGCTAGTATGTCTTTGTGTGACCACCTGTCTTGCAGGAAGTGGTTAGACATCCCTGGCGGGAAGGCGGGATTGAGCCGGATAGGTGTAAGGGGACCCGGATTCGAGGAGAGACGAAACTTCTGGCATACCTCTCTAAAACAAGTCAGGGTAGCCCGAATAAGGGGGTGGTTTTTAATGGGTCTGGGAATGTTGCCTGGGAGGATCCAAGGGGCGTTTTTAATTGGCAGATGTGGGAATGAGTCCTCTATTTTCACCCAGTCTTTAATCTTCTCGTGTATTGACCAATCTAAAATTCTTCCCAAGTGGCAGGCTCGAGAGTAGTTCTGAATGTCTGGGAGGCCTAACCCCCCTTTAGCTTTAGGTTTCGAAAGTTGGGCGAAGCTAATCCTTGGGCGTTTGCGTCTCCACAGGTATTTTAGGGATATTTGTTTGATTGCCTGGAAGAATGTCGCAGGGAGTTTAATGGGAACAGTTTGCAGTAAGTACAAGATACGGGGGAGGACGTTCATTTTCAGAATGGCCGCGCGGCCAAACCAAGAAAAGTGAGGTTTGTCCCATTTACGTAAGTCCTCTGAGATGGTACGGAGCAATGGTAAGAAGTTTTTAGCATAAAGGTCCGATAGGTGTGTTGGCAATTGGATTCCCAGGTATGTTAAGGCGTCTTGTTTCCATACAAAGGGGAAGTTATTTTGACAGTGGGTCACTAGGTCATTCGGGAGGGATATGTTGAGAGTGTGGGATTTGGAAAAGTTTATCTTTAGATTGTATATGTGGTGAAATAAAGCAAAATCTCTCAGAAGGTTTGGTATCGAGGTCAATGGGTCACTTAAGAATAGTAAAATATCATCGGCGAAGGCCGCTAGTTTGTAGTTATGCCTTTCTATAGGTATGCCCTTTATATTTTCATTTGATCGTAGGCAGCGAAGAAGGGGTTCTAATGTTAGGACAAAAAGAATTGGGGACAGGGGGGACCCCTGTCTCGTTCCATTTCGGATGGATAAGGCGTTTGACAGGTGGCCATTAACCTTAACCCTGGCCGTTGGCGTGGTGTATAAGGACATAATGAAGTTAAACATGCGATTATGTATTCCTAGGTGATGGAGGACCTGTCCCAAATAGTCCCACGCCAACCTGTCAAACGCCTTCTCCACGTCCAGAGACAAAAAGAAGCCCCTATGTTTATGGGTAGTTAGCCAGTGATGTATGTTGATTGCTTTAATGGTATTGTCCCTGGGTTCCCTGCCAGGGACAAATCCCACTTGGTCTTTCCCTATTAGTGAGGGGAAAGAGGCAGTTCACTAGAATTTTGGCAAATAATTTAATATCTACGTTGAGTAGGGAAATAGGTCGGTAGCTAGCAACTGCTGTAGCGTCCTTCCCCTCCTTTGGTATGACCGTGATATGTGCCTCTAGTAGTCTGTGAAAGGGGATGGATGTAGAGGTGAGGGAGTTAAATGCCTTTAGGAACGGGGCTGACAGGGTGTGTGAATGTTTTGAAATAGGGTGCAGAGAAGCCATCTGGGCCAGGGCTCTTGCCCTTTTTTAATTGTTTGATTGCTCTCTTGAGTTCGTCTTCAGATATGGGATTGTCTAGTTCGCGGGCATCTTCCAGTGTAATAGGTTTGGGACAGTGCTTCTTCAGAAAATCCCTAATAAGGGTTTCCCTTGCATATTGGCCTGCAGGGGTTTCGAATTGGTGGGGTAAATTGTAGAGTTTTGTATAAATTTTTTCAAACTGGGACGCTATATCTGCCGGGGCATAGCTCGACTTGCCCAGGGAGTCCTTTATAGTGTGAATATTGGTACTAGCTTTCTTAGCCTGAATGGCTTTGGCCAGCAGTCTGCTGCTCTTGTTCCCTTGCTCGTAGAACAGCTTTTGGCTTAAAATGAATTTACGTTGAGTTTTGCGGTGGAGAATCTCCAGGAGTAGTTTCCTGGTTTGTGTGAGTTCCAGATAGGTGTCTTGGGCTTGTGAGTGTTTGTGGGCTATTTCTAGTCTCTTAATTTTCTGGGTTAGTTCTAGAAGTGTTGTCTGTTGTGTCTTTTTCCTGTTAGCTGTTACTGTTAGAAACTTCCCTCGGATGACACATTTGTGTGCCTCCCAAAGGGTGAGAGGTGTGGTTTCAGGATTGTCGTTCTCCTGAAAATAATCACGAAGGCTGGAGCGGATGAAGTTAATGTCGGTTTCTGATGTGAGAAGTGAGGAGTCTAGCCTCCAGAATTTTGTGGGCATGTATATTTTTTGGGATTGTTAAGGAGAGGGTGATCGGGTGGTGATCGGAGAAGAGTAGGGGTTCGATAGTAGCAGATGTCAGTAGAGGAAGGTCTTTCTGGGATAGAAAAAGGTAGTCTAGAGTATTTATTGTGGGGCATAGAGAAGAAAGTATAGTATTTCTCGTTCGAGTGAAGGGTGCGCCATGAGTCGTGTACGAGGAGATCCCGTAGTTGAATGTTAATTTGCCTCAGTGCTCTGTAGGGTAAAGTCGTGGATCCTGATGAGGAGTCTAGGAGGGGTTGTAGGGTCACGTTGAAGTCCCCTCCCAGGATTGTGATGCCGGACTGGAAGCCTGCTAGGATGGCTGCAATGGAGCAAAAGAAGCTGACCTGTGCCGTGTTGGGGCTATATATCTTAGCTAGGGTGACCGTACAATTGTGGACGGTGCCTTTTAGGAATAGGTATCAACCTTCAGGGTCTATGAGAGAATCTGTCAGTTGCCATGGGAGTTTTTTAGAGAGCAGAATTGATACTCCCTTCGTTTTGGCTAATGGGTTGGTGGCGTGGAAGGATGTAGGATATTTATAGTTCGTGAGTTTGGGGACGCTATTCTTGCGGAAGTGGGTTCATTGTACAAACACCACGTCTGCTTTTAGTTTGGACATCATATTCAGAATTTGGCTTCGCTTTTCTGGCATGTTCAGTCCTTTGACATTTTGGGAGACTACTTTTTTTTTTTTTTAAACATATTTTTATTAGAGTTTTGCAAAATACAAAGAGCAATTCAAATGACAGCTATTAGTAGATATAAGTATGAGGTATTTGGGTAATCAGAAATCAGGATAAGACCCAAACACTAATATGAGTAACAGAAAATAAAAGAAAAAAAGGGGGGGGGGAAGAAAGGAAAGAGAATGAGAAAGAGAGGGGGGGGGGGTTGTATCGGTGAATATGTATCTCAGCACTGAGTTCCAGAAGGCGGAGATGGAAGCACAATCCCAGAGGCGGTGAAGCAGGGTAGGGCGATCAAACGAGCACCATGGGCACTTGGATTGGGAAGGATCCACTTTGTTAGTGTGAAATGGATAGTAAGCCCTATGAATAAGTTTAAATTGAGTTTAAAATAAGTTTAAAATTAAATTTAAATTAAATTCCCGCCAGGTTTCAGAAACTATGAGTTTATGGATAAGTCGGTATCCCTGTAGAATATTGTCCGAGAGGCTCATGTCGCCTAGGATGGAAGCCCAATTTTTGAAGGGAGCAAGGTGATATTTGTCAGCTTGGTAGGTGATCAGCTGAGTACAGAGATCGGAGACAGAATAGTTGTCTTGTTGAAGCATAGAGTCCAAGGGGGATGTAGAGCAAGAGTCCGGTCGAGTCCCTCCTATGGTTTGTAAATAGTGGGTCAGTTGGTAGTAGTGGAATACCTGAGAGAGAGGGAGGGAGTATTCATGAGCCAAGGCTTGGTACGTTTTGAGCCCTCCTCGAGCATGGTCATAGAGGGAGGCAATTGAGGTAAGACCCTTTGCGCTCCAAAATGTAAAGGCTGGATGGGCCGTGGAGGGGGGAAACATTGGGTTTCCTTGGATGGTCAGGTGTTTGGATATATTCGTAGGTAGACCCATGAGTTTTCTAACTTCCCTCTAGGCTATCACCGTATCACGGACAAGTACGTTCATTTTGAGGTATCCTGGGAGGACATGCAGATTAGAATGGAGAACAGCAGGGAGAGTATAGGGGTGCACCAATGTATTTTCAAGATCGTGGTTGGAATACCTAGATTTGCCTACTATCCAATCTAAACCTTGACGTAATAGGCAGGAGAGAATGTAGAAGCGAATATTGGGCAGGCCAGCCCCTCCCTCAGACTTCGGGAGACATAATTTCTGAAGAGCAATGCGAGGCTTTTTGTTAGCCCAAAGGAAAGCATTGAGGGCTTTGTGTACTTTTTGTATATCGGAGTGTTTTAATAAAAGTGGGATAGTTTGCAGCGGATATAAGAGTCTCGCAAAGGAGACCATCTTGAAGAGATGACATCTCCCAAAGAGTGAAAGCGGCAGGCCTGCCCAAGACTCCAATTCCTGTACAAGCTTAGCAATCAGTGGAGGATAATTAATGGAATACAGTGACGAGTGTTCTCTACCAATGCATATACCCAAGTAAGTGATATGTTGGCGTGCTAGGGCGAAGGGCGAAGAGGATTGCCAGAGTTTGGCTTTACGCGGATGCAGGGCTAGGACTTCGCTCTTACCATAGTTGATTCGAAACCCCGAGCAGAGCCGGAAGGTTGTAAATAGGTCACGGAGGGTGTCAAAATCGGTTGTAGGTTTAGATGAAAAAAGGAGGATGTCATCCGCAAAAAGAGCGGATTGTAACGTTTGATTGTTAATGGGGATACCACTTACGCCATCGGGGGAATTTAGGATTCTAGACAGGGGTTCAATGGCCAGATTAAAGAGTAGGGGAGAGAGGGGACAACCCTGTCTCGTGCCTTTAGTAAGAGGAATGGTTGGGGAAACGAAATCTGGAGTCACCAATCTAGCAGTCGGGGCATGGTACATCTGGCGTAGAAAATGTAAGACTGGACCCGAGAAGCCAAAAGTCTGGAGTACTTTGAACAACCAGGTAAAGTTAATATTATCAAAGGCCTTCTCGGCGTCAATAGATATAATGGCCATGTCACAGTCCGGATTTTGTTTGGCACATTCCAATGCCAGGAGCCCCTTGCGGATGTTGAGAGTTGCAGATCTACCAGTGGTGAAACCAGATTGGGCTGGGTGAAGAAGGGAGGGAAGGATTACAGCTAGACGGGAGGCAATAATTTTGGACAAGATCTTCACATCGACATTTATTAGGGATATAGGTCTGTAGGAACCCGGGTGGGAGGGGTCTTTGCCTTTTTTTGCTATCAATTTAATATGTGCTTGGGAACCCGTGGGGAGGTAGGGACCCCCGTGCCAGAGAGTAGAAAATACTTTGCACAAGGTGTCAGGGAGAAAGTCGTGAGTAAGTTTATAAAATTCCGCGGTATAACCGTCCGGTCCCGGAGCTTTGGAGGAGGACAGGGATTTTATAGTGGATTTAACATCTTCCAATGTGATGGGGGCGTTAATGGCTTCTAAATGTGGGGTAGTCAGTTTCGGCAGGCGGATCTTGGACAACAGATGATCCGCTAACGATTGATCAATAGGGTCTTCAGCGTATAAGGACGTGTAATATTCAGTAAGGATGTTACTAATTTCTTTAGGAGTAGAAGCCAAAGACCCGTCAGTGTGTTTTAAAGTATGAATATAGGTGGGGCGATAAAAACCTGAGCAGAGGCGGGATAGAAGCTTACCTGCCTTGTTACCATATTTATGGAGGCGTAGGGTATGGAAGGAAGAGGTTATACGTTCTTGAGTGTCAGCCCACAGGTCAAAATCGTGCTTGGCTAATTGCCAGGCAGCGACGTTATCGGGAGCACGGCTGCATAAGAGGTTTAAATGCATGGAGCGTAATTTGTTACTAGCTAGTAAATATTGCTGTTTAGAGTGTCTCTTGTATCGGGAAACATAGGCTATAATTTTGCCTCTGAGGTAGGCCTTACCCGTTTCCCAAAAAAGATTGGGATCAGCTAAATGTGCACTATTAGTTTCTGTATATTCCGTCCAGCTAGTGAGAAGCATCTGTTTAAAATCCTCGTTTTCGGTTAGGTGAGAGGGGAAGCGCCATGTGGGTGTTGGTGTGGAGGGTTTAGCATGGAGCAAACGGACCAAGACTGGGCTATGATCTGTGATCACCATGTCTTTAATTTCTGGGTCTCTAACGAAGGACAACAGAGGTGGAGACGCAAAAAAGTAATCGAGTCGCGAAAAAGATTTGTGGGGGGGCGAGAAAAAAGTGAATTCCCGGTCGGTAGGATGCGTTAGGCGCCAAACATCAGTGAATTGTAAAGAAGAAAATGTTCTGTCCAGGGGTGTGGCGTTGGACGAGTGGGGAATGGCCATAGAGGGGGAAGGAGAATCCAGATATTGCCTGTCTTCAAGTGGGTTAATGACAGAGTTGAAGTCACCACCAACTAGGTGGAGAGCTTCAGGTACGCGTGAGATCCAGGCCAACATGTCCTGGAAGAACACTATGTCGGGGGAGTTAGGGGCGTAAATGTTGGTGAAAGCTATGTCTTTGGTAGCCAGAGAGAGATGTAAGGTAAGCATACGACCGCTTGAATCAGTTCGGACGTCACGCGTCGTGTAGCGGAGGTGTTTGTGTAGCAGGATAGCCACACCCGCCTTACGGCCATCAGCTGGTGAACCATAGACCTCTCCGACCCAGAGCTTTCTGAGACGTAGAAGGTCAGCGGCTTCAGCAGATGGGTCTCCTGAAGGAGCGCGACATCCGTCCTCAGCCGTTTAAGGTGTCGAAGTATTTTCATACGTTTCGCAGGAGACTGAAGGCCCTTGACATTCCACGTGACCACGGTTAATTGGTCTCCGCTCGTGTCAGCCATGAGGTGCGCTGGGAGTGTGTAACAGCATCAGTACATTGTCTAAAGGATACATTAAGGGGTTCACGGTGTACTTGGAAGTGTGCATGGATAAACATACATAAGATGGCATACAGGACAGGCGGGGAAGAGAAAGAGGCTGAAGGAGGGAGAAGAAGAGAGGGAAAAGCACGAAAGAAGGAAAAGGAGGGGGGGGGGGAGATAAAACGATAAATCAACCAAACAAGTGCTATCATCAACTTCACTTGAGTGCATCTCCCAGAGAGTGACCGCACCCCCTGGGAGAGGCAGAACTTGTACCCCGGGGAAGAGGGAGGGGTAGGACGGGAAGGCCTGGCAAAGTGGGGGAGGGCCAAGGTAAGACCAGGAAGGGAGGGGTGGAAGGGAAGGAGGGGAGTAGAGGAGGGGAGGAAAGACTGAGGAAGGAGGGCGGAGGGAGGGACTATGGGAGAGGCCAGCGGATAATATCCGAACACTGAGAGCGACGAGATAGTAAAAAAGAACATAACAGTGATCAGCTCAGTGGAAGCAACAAAATTAAGACATAGAGCATACGGTACAATAGATAATTAAAACCAATAATTCACAGATCAGGAACAAAAAAATAAAAGAGTGAATGAACAGATGCAAACCAATATAGTGGAGGCTTGCAGGTAAACTTACGAACATATAGAGCATCAAGTCCCAGTCTGCGCTGGGTCAATAAGGAGAGCGGAATCTCCAATGCATAAAATAGTAAAGATGAGTGGTGAGGGGAGACCTTCAGCATATTTCTGTACGTTGGGAATGGTTTGTTGAGCGACTGCGCTTGTAAGGCGGTTTTTCAGGGCTCGTGCGTTGGATGGTGGAAGCATGAGGATCAAGTGTCGATCCGGTCAAAGGGCTCCTTGCCGAGGGGACATGTGTAGTGTCCATTTCTGTAGGGTAGTTGAGAAAGTGTTCCGCTTCAGCAGGGGACGTAAAAGTGCGACGAGCACCATCAGGAGAAGTGACATGGAGTACCGCCGGATACGCTAAGGTGAACTTAACATGGTTGTTGAAGAGGGCTGCACATATCGGTGAGAAGGCCTTGCGCATCTTCATAACCTCAATTGAATAGTCTGCGAATAGAAGCAGGCTTACGCCGTCGATAGCTAGGGATCGCTGGGAGCGGAATTTTTGTAGGATGGCGTGGTTATCCGCATAGTTGAGATATCGGACAATGACCGCCCGAGGTTTAGAGCGCTTGTCATTAGGATGGCCTAGGTGATGGGCCCGTTCAAAAACACACGGCGTAGTGAGGCCCAATTGAGCGGGAATGGCTTCCGCGCAGATGTCCATTAGTTGTGTATTAGTGATCGACTCAGGCAGTCCCACAACCCTCAGGTTGTTCCTTCTAGCGCGATTCTCCAAATCGTCTATTTTGTTCCACAAATCCCTATTGGAGTGGGTGAGGCGTGCTATGGCTGCAGACTGGGCTGTGGTGTCATCCTCCATTATGGAGATACGTTCCTCAGCATGCGTAATACGCTGTGCCTGTAGATGAAGCTCAGTGCGGAGTTGCTCCATAGCTTTCTGAATGGCTGAGTCAATTGTAGAAGTCAGTGTGGGAGTCAGGATGACACTACAGCCTGAGCAATGTCAGCTGAGGGAGCCGTAGCAGTAGTGGAGACAGCCGGAGACAGCGGAGGAGGATCTGTGAGGCAGTGTATGGGCGCCATTTTGGCTGCTGTCTCGGCCGCGTCCGTCCCAGCGCCGATCGCGGCGGAGAGCGATCGTTGCCCGGATCGCTCTACAAAGCGGTCCATCAGTGGCCCGTCGTCTCCCTGAGGCTGGCGAGGGGGTTCCCCGAGGCAAATGGCAGGTTATTGGCCGGTTTCAGGGGGGTGAGCGGTCAGAGCGATGTCCGCTTACCTCCTCCTCATGTGGCGCCGGAACCGGAAGTCGGGAGACTACTTTAACCACTTACAGACCGGACCATTTTGCTGGTCAAAGACCAGACCACTTTTTGCGATTCGGCACTGCGTCGCTTTAACTGACAATTGCGCGGTCGTGCGACGTGGCTCCCAAACAAAATTGACGTCCTTTTTTTCCCACAAATAGAGCTTTCTTTTGGTGGTATTTGATCACCCCTGCGGTTTTAATTTTTTGCGCTATAAACAAAAATAGAGCGACAATTTTGAAAAAAACGCATTGTTTTTTACTTTTTGTTATAATAAATATCCCCAAAATATATAAAAAAACATTTTTGTCCCTCAGTTTAGGCCGATACGTATTCTTCTACATATTTTTGGTAAAAAAATCGCAATAAGCGATTATTGATTGGTTTGCGCAAAAGTTATAGCATTTACAAAATAGGGATAGTTTTTTAGCATTTTTATTAATAATTTTTTATTATTTTTTTTTTTTACTAGTAATGGCGGCGATCAGCGATTTTTATTGTGACTGCGACATTGTGGGGGACCCATCAGACATTTTTGACACATTTTTGGGACCATTGTCATTTATACAGTAATCACTGCTATATAAATGCAGTGATTCCTGTGTAAATGACATTGGCAGTGAAGGGGTTAACCAGTGGGTGGCAGTGTAGGGGTTAAGTGTTCCTAGGGGTGTGCTACTAACTGTGGGGGGGTTGGGCTTTCATTTAGTGAACACTGATCTCTGCTCCAATCACATGGAGCAGAGATCAGCGTCACTAGTTGCTAGGCAAAATGGACCTGTACGCCAATATGCCTGCCCGTGCCATTCTGACTACGTACATCGGCGTGCGCTGGTCGGGAACCGGTTAAGTGTGGTGCGTTGCTGAGCAGGGTTTAGAGTGGCCATAATATTGGGATTGTGAAGAGTTGTAGGGACTAGCCTGAAATGGTCAACTTTTTGGAGGCGAGGCTAATGCAAGGAGGTGCACTCAGCAGGGGGCTGAGAGCCTTAATGGAGCCCTTAGTAGTTAGGATATGAAGTGTTGCGGTGGGGGCCAGAGGAAGCGAGACCCAGGGAGAGGAGGGTGTGGTGGAGAGGGAGTCAGAGGGGGGAAATCAGGGAAATAGAGGGGAGGAATCAGGGAAATAGAGGGTGGGGGCTGTGGGGGTGAGGGTAGTTGGTGGAAGGGTGTAGTGACCGGAGGTGTAAGTATCCCAGCTACCTTACCCTGGTATGGGAAGTGAAGTCTGGTGTGGGTCAACGGCGGTAATCAATATCCCGTTGTGTGAGGGAGTGGAAGGCGTCCGAGAGTAGGTCTGTTGGTCATCAAGTCCATTGGAGGTCTGCAGAAGTCTCTATGCAGTGATGAGCTGTAGCCTGCTTTTGGTAAAAGAGAGAGAAGTTATGCAAAATTGGCTAACGGTCAGTGAGTAGTGCAGTAAATAGGCAGCCGTATGGGCATTATGGGCAATGTGTTGTGTGCTGTTATACGGATAAATTGTTACTCTGGGATGGCGTCCTAGAGGCGAGTTCCATCGTGAGAGTGAGCGGCTGAATAGAAAAAAGTATGTAACCAATATTCCATGTAAACATACAACATGTAAACGTAACTGAACATGTCAAACTTAGTAAACTGGTCCACCTTATTTTGGGTATATAGGATCTGTACTCTGCCTTTAAAATTTATAGGGACGTTAGGAGTATAAAGAATAGTATTACCCTACGGAGTGACTAACAGTAATCTCCTGGGGAGGATGGATGAGGGGTAATGAGTTGTAAGCCCAGGCCAGGTTGAGTGTCACGACACCATGGTACAATGCATATTGGTACAATACAGGTATAAATTAGATCAGGTATGACTGAAAAGTATGGGGCTAAGGAGCATTTGATTACCCGTATATGTATATACTGTGGGGGTCCACCCCTCTTAGGGGGTTCTGAGACTATCGCCTTGTGTGTTTGGCGAGCAATCATGCGAAGAGGCGGTCTCGGATTGGTTAGGAGCTGGAGGTATATATGTGTAGGGGGGTCAAGGGGTGTAGGAAGTCACCATCAAGGGTGATATTTAGCCAGTTATGAACCTTAAGCATACCCCTAGCACATAACTGATCTATATTAATAGCAAAGTACCTTTGGTCCTGGCAGTAGAGCCTGGTTAAGGGGGAAGGTGAGGATGGATGGAGGGGGGTGGGGGGTGGGAGAGAGGGATAGAACGGCTTGGTTAATGGGGAGAAGGGGGGACCAAGGTCTGTTTTTCACACTCAGAGGTAGCCAGGCTTCAGTTACTGGGTGTCCTTTCCGTGGTATTATTTACCAGTAGTAATTAGTTTAACGGTAAGTCACAGGTACACTGGCTTAAAGGCTAGGTAGATACTTATCCAGGAACTGATCTTCTGGGGTGGGTGTAGCAATCAATGGCGTCCGTGATCTTCTGTGAAGGACGATCATCTCCCCGGAAGGTTGAATTTATCGATGAGCCCATATATTGGGAGAGAGAAAGCCCATGGTCCCTGAGTGTTCCTATACCGTTCCCATCGGGATAATGTCTAACCGTAGTGGTCGTGTGGGTTTATTTGTTTCACCAGGAATGTCATGTTATACAGGAGTAGAGAAAAGGGTCAATTTGTGGATTCGGTGCAGCTGAGCAGGGTGGAGGATCAAAAATGAGGGAAGCTTGAGGAGTTTGACGACTTTAAAAGAGAGTTAAGCCGCTGGTTTCGGTTCTTTTGGACCCATTAGGATTTATCTGTCCTGGCCCTTCTGTGAGCAGGGGAGGCCGTTGGACTTTGATGGTCTCTGTCCCCTCTGTCCCTTTGAGAAAGTGGTCTCGTTGAGGATGATCTACGCCTTCTGATGTGGAAATCATCTCTCACCGGTATGGCGTCCATTGAATTGGTCCTCTGGAGCTGAGGGGTGCGGTAAGCTCTGTACCAATCTGGGAGTTCAACGAGTGGGATTTGCAGCCTGTTACAGAATCCCCTGAGATCTTCCAGTATTCTAAGATTGGCGGTCCGTCCAGCAACCGAAGCTGATAAGCAGAATGGAAACTTCCAGCGGTACTTGATCCCTTTCTGGCGTAGTAGGTTGAGTAACGGGTGCAGGTCTCTCCTGTTCTGCAGGGTTATTGGGGACAGGTCCTGGAATATTTTTATCTCTGTGCCCTGGAATAGCAGGTTTCGGCGGTCTCTGGCTCTTCCTAGAATGTCCTCTTTCAGTCTGAAATTCACCAGGCAACATATCACATCCCTGGGAGGGTCCGTATCTCTGCCCCTGGGTTTGAGGGCTCTGTGAAGACGCTCACATTCAGTGGGGGTCTCAGGGGGTCTGCCAAGTAAATCATTAAACATCTGGATTGTGGCTTGCATTAGCTGACTCTGATCTACTGATTCAGGGACTCCTCCCACCCTTAAGTTGTGACGGCGTCAGCGGTTGTCCAGATCTTCCATATGTCTGTTTAGGTCTCTGAGCTGGGAATTATAAGCTTGTGAAGACTGCTTAAGATTAAGCCGCCATCTCGTGTCTGTGCCAAGCCACGCCCCCTAGATATCTGTGTATATCGAATAAAAAACATAAGGAACATGGTGTAATAAGAACAAAACAAAAAGAAACAGTCAACATGGTGAATATAAGAAATGGATCCATAAACTGATCCATGTGCAGAATCATCTGCTATTAGTTACCAGGAGGGGGTAGAGGAGAACTATCTATATGTCTCCTGTCCCCGGAGAAGTAGATGTGCTTGTTATTCATTATTTCTCAAATTTCCACCAGCGGTTTTCTTATGAGAACGCTTATGGGTGACCACTTGCCATTCTTCCTGCATGTATGGTGGGTTTTCTGGCTGCATACATGCAGATGTTTGGTCTGGCAAGATGTTCCATTTTCTCCATCATCCAACTCGGAAATCATGACAGTGACCCCGTTATGGGTGATAGAAAGTGTTGCTGGATATTTCCACTTATGGGAGATGTTATGATTCCTTAGTGCTTTAGTGATGGTCGCTAGGTTTCATTTCGTTTTGTAGAGTGTGTCTGGAGAAGTCAGGCAGCATCCTTGTGTCAGCGTACTGTGGGGGTAATTTGTCCAGTTTGCGGGATGCTAGCAGGATTTTTTCTTTCAGATGATAATAATGGACTCTTAAAAGGACATCCCTTGGTGTTTCCTCAGGGAGAAAAGAGGGTTTAGGGATCCTATGTATACTGTCCACTATGAGGTCTTGTACTGTCAATTCCGGCACCTACATAGAAAACATAGTAGGGCATATTGCAGGAGTTGGTTAGGGGGAATAGATTTGGGAATACCCCACAGTTTGAGGTTGTTCCTCCTGGACCTATCCTCGAGGTCTGCGATTTTATCCTTCATCCATTGTATTTCTTCCCCCTGTGCTGTGTGCGCTTACACCATTACATTGTAGGAGGATGTGTATTCTCCCATTTTTCGTGTTCCACTCTGTCTACCCTGGTGCTCAGTGCCTGTATTTCCTTATGGCAGTTATTAATGCCCCTCACCATATCAGAGTGTAGAGATGCTCGCAGTGACAGCAGCATTTATTTTAACGTATTCTCGGATATGGGTGCATCTGTGGTCAGAAAGTCTTTGATAGGGTCTCCCCCAGGTATTCCCTGTGTAGCTGTGGGGTGTTGCGGACTGCTTACCTCCATGGATGTATCTGGCTCGGCTTGCGGCCTAGTAGGGGAGTCTCTTTGCGGCCTAGCTTTTTTTTTTTTTTTGAATAAAATTTTATTGAAAGAAAAAGTACATTACATAAAATCATCATCAGCAGGCACAAGTATTTTTTGTTTTTTTCTGTGTAAAGTACAGGGTACAAGGAAAAATAAAACAGCAAGACGAGTCACACAACATCTTGAAGGCATAAAAGAAGACTTAATCGAGAGAGGACCTAATCCTCTCCCTAGCAAGACTAGGAAAGCACGAGGAGATTGTAACTGGATGGATCTGATGGCCATAAGGCTCAAAACTAACCTTATAGGGCTAACAAAGTATGGTACAAAACAAAAGGGAGGGGGGGAGGAAGCGGGGGGGGGGGGCCTGAAGTCGTTTACTCTATTGAGGGGAAAGCATCCAGTAGTAGAAAGTGTCATGTTCGACAAGGGTCTTTGTAGACAAAGGAGAGTTTATCAAGGTGAGTTCGGTCGTGTGGAGAGAGCTGCGCCATAACAAAAAGGTCCCATCTATCGTGGAAACGTTGGGAGGCTTTCTGGTGGTCCAGATTGGTATTGATCTTGTCCCGAAAGAGGAGTTGCAGGAGATCTCTTTCAACCTGGGAGATGGAAGGCGTGGATGTAGAGGTCCAGTTGGCCAGTATGGCCCTTCTTGCTAGCAGGAGGCAGATCAAAGACCAATCTTTCCCCGGTGGGCTGGGAGCGGTGGACCAAGGGAGCAGTGTGGGGTCCCAGTGCCCAAAGATGAGGAGGAGCGGGTCCTTGGGGAGCTTCAACAACGTAATCCGGAATATAAATGCCAGAACTTGATCCCAGAAAGCAGCAATGTAGGTGCAAGTCCAGTAACGGTGGACGAGGGAGGGCTTAGGTTGCTGGCACAGTGGGCACAGTGAGTGCGAGGATGAGGCTGAAGAGTGTTTAGAAGTTGGAAGAAAAGGAATATGAGCTCGGAGAGTGATCTTCAGCTGGGTTTCCCTCCACGTTTCATTAGGAACCAGGTTGTATACAGAATTGAGGCCTTGCAGGATTTTGTCTACTATGTCCTCTTCTGGAAAGTCCTTTGCCCAATTCAGCACAGAGGATGAGGCTAGAGAGGGAGTAGTTTTCATAAGTAGAGGTTTGTATATGTCAGAAATTCTGCAGGTGTCATTTTGTATGAGAGTGTCAAGAAACGATGGCGCAAATCTTGTGGATTCGTTCCTGCAGGTTTTGTGAAGGAAGCTAACACATTGACCATAGTGGAAAGCAGAAGTATCCGGGAGAGAAAATTTGGCGGCCAGGGATCTGAATGGTGCTACCCGACCGGATTCAGGATCACATAGGGAGAAAAAGGCAACGAGACCCTTCTGGCGCCACTCATCATATGGCTGGCGTTCCAAACCCGGGGTAAAACTCGGGTTTCCTTGTATCGGGAGGAATCTGGAGATAAATGGAGAAAGACGTAGACTTTTCCTTACCTCCCTCCAGGCAATGGCGGTGTCTCTCAGCAAAAGGTTGTGTTGGTGCGGAGTTGGTAGGGACTTCCACTTGCAGTGAAGAAGGGCAGGAAGGGAATAGGGATGGACCATTGCTGTCTCTAGGTGAAAGTTGGAACATTGGGACTTTTGGGTAACCCAGTCTAGGCTCACCCGCAAAAGACAAGCTAGATTGTACAGTCTAAGGTTTGGAAGACTAATACCACCTTCGGTCCTGGGAAGATGGAGTTTTGAAAAAGCGATACGTGGCCTTTTGTTTCGCTAGAGGAATTTTGATATTGCAGAGTTTAAAATTTGGATGTCCTTGTGTCTGATAAGTAAAGGTATTGTTTGGAGAGGGTATAGCAGGCGTGCGAAACTGACCATTTTTACCAAGTGACATCTTCCCAGGAGCGAGAGGGGCAGATCCATCCAGTTTTCCAGTTCCAGAGTGATCTTGGCAAAGAGGGGAGGATAGTTCAGATGGTAGAGTGAGGAGGGGAGTTTCCCTATCTTGATACCCAGGTAGGTGATGGGAGACTTTGCTATCGAAAAGATGGAATTTTGAGTCCAGGCCGGAGGTGGGAGGGGACCGAGGGGCAGTATCTCGCTTTTGGAATAATTTATGCGTAAACCGGAACATTTTCTGAATAGGTCAAATGTGTTTTTTATCGTGGGCATGTCTGCGGAAGGATTTGCGGAGAAGATGAGGACGTCGTCTGCAAAGAGAGACGTCTTCAACTGTTGCTCCCCTATTGTAATGCCATGGATTGGGGCCACTGTTAGTAAATATCTAGAGAGTGGTTCCAGGACCAAATTAAAGAGGAGAGGGGATAGAGGGCAGCCTTGTCTCGTGCCCTTATGTAGGCGAAATTCATTTGAGAGCAGGCCAGCAGCAACCAATCTGGCTGCCGGAGAGGTGTACATGGATTTTATGAGAGGCAGAAAAGGGCCAGTGAATCCCATTTTGTTCAGAACTAGAGATAGCCATTCGATACTAACGTTGTCAAAAGCCTTTTCGGCATCAAGAGTAATAATGGCAAAATCCTCGTTCGGGTTACATCTAGCGTGCTCTAGTGCCATTATCACCTTTCTGATGTTGATCGTCGCCGTTCTGCCCTTCACAAAGCCTGACTGGGCAGGGTGAATCAGAAAAGGGATGATGTCAGCTAGTCTTGTGGCTATTATTTTGGATAGGATCTTGACATCGAGATTTAGGAGCGAGATGGGCCTATATGAGCCTGGTTCTGTAGGTTCCTTCCCTTTTTTTTCCAGAAGTTTTACTATTGCCTGGTTGCCTGTAGGTAGGTAGGGGCCACCCATCCATATGTGTTGGTATACCTTTTCCAGAGTGGGTGCTAGGAGCGAGTTGAGGGATTTATAAAATTCGCCCGTTAGTCCATCTGGACCAGGGGCTTTCGAGGAGGCTAGAGTCCGGATCGTGTTGGTTATTTCTGCGAGAGATATGGGGGCATTAAGAGAGTCCAGTTGTGAGGGGGATATTTGTGTCAAAGTCACTCTGTCTATAAATTCGTGTGCCGTGTGCTCGTCGATAGGGTCGGCCGCATATAGCGCTGAATAATAGCGTAGCATGGCCGAGTTTATGCCCTTTTGCGACGTCGTGAAAGAGCCATCCGGCTCCTGGATAGCAGGGATAATAGTTGGGCGGTAGGGACCCTTACATAGTCTGGCTAGCAGTTTACCGGCCTTATTCCCAAATTTGTGGAGAGTGGCATCAAAATGAGCTCTCTTAATCGATTCCAGGGTGTCGGCCCAAGTGTCAAACGACTGTTTGGCTATTCGCCAAGCTGTCCGGTTCTCAGGTGTGTCATGGGTATAGAGTATTCATTGAGCCTGGTGAAGTCTGGAACTGGCTGTGTTGTAGTTAAGGTGTGCGTTCTTTTTGAAGGAGGATGCACAGGAGATAATGCGTCCCCGTAGGAAAGCTTTCCCTGCGTCCCATAGTAGATTGGGGTTATCCGCATGATCCGCGTTCATTTGTGTGTATAAGCGCCATTCTTTTGTGATGTAAGTGTGGAAATCCGCGTTGTGTTGGAGGAAGGCGGGGAAACGCCAAATTCTGGGATTTGGATGGATATCAGGAGTCTCTATAGATACGGAAATAGGGGCATGATCGGAAATAGCAATATCATGTATCTCCGCATCCGGGATCAAAGGGAGTAGATCATGTGAGCTAAATATGTAGTCAATTCTGGTGAATACGTTGTGTGGATGTGCGTAAAAGGAGAATTCCCTGTCAGTCGGGTGGTGTAGGCGCCATATGTCAAGGAGACGGAGGGATTCCATTGTGGCCGCTAGCAATGTGGCAGTGGTTGGTGTCGATGATGAGTCAAGTCGTCGTTTCGGAGATTTGTCATCTAATAGGTGGATTACGGAGTTAAAGTCCCCCCCTACGACTTGGGGAAGTAAAGGGTAGCACAGGAGCCAAGTGGTTAGTGTGTTGAAGAACTGCTTCGTGGGACTGTTAGGGGCGTAAATGTTGGATATCACTATTTCTTTTGTCCCTAAGCGGACACGAATAGAGAGCAATCTGCCCTGAGTATCCGTGTCCGTTGCCAAGATGGTACAAGGGAGATGTTTGTGAACAAGGATAAGGACTCCTGCTTTACGGCCTAAGGCTTCTGAGCCAGCCACCGCTCCCACCCAGAGTTTCTTCATCCGAGCAAAGTCGGGCGAAGAAAGGTGTGTCTCCTGAAGCAAAGCTATATCTGCCTTGAGCCGCTTGAGATGTCGGAGAACCTTCATTCTCTTAGAGGGGGAACGAAGGCCCTTCACATTCCACGAGATTATTCGCAGCATGGTAGGATTAGGACGGGGGTATGGAGTCCAAGTAGTAAAAACATTGGGATGTGGGTAATTGGGCGCAGAGAGTAGTAGTCATCTACACTGGAGCATGTGTATAAGGCCCTAAGAAGAGGGATGCATAGTAAGTGGGTACTATTAGTAGTTTTAGTGGGTAAAGGGAAAGGATAAGAGTGGGAGGGATAGAACTGGAGCAGCAACCAAAGATAGGGTAAGCAGAAGTGAACATAATAACTAACCAACTTCACTTTTTTCTGCATGGGGATCACTGTAAAGACCAGTTCCCATAACCAGCCCTGTATCAAGTCAAGGGCTTCCGCCCCTCGGAGATGGGATATAAGGTAACAGCAGGGCATGCGTGTGGAAGCAGGTCTGTACAAAGATACCCAGGGGAAAGAGGGTATGAGCGTATATACGAGCAGATACAGTCATCAAGGGTCATGTAACAGAAAGAACCGTGTTAAGGAACATACTCATATAGCTATGAACCACTGAAAAAAGAGTAAAAGGAAAATACAAATAAAACAGAATATAATGAGATAGAGCAACATAAAAAAGTCAAGTCGGTATATAGGCAAACAAATCCTCAAATCCGACCAAGAAGTAACGGAGATTACCTGAGAGGTGCGGACTGTCCGGGAGGGAGAGTCCAAAATCAGAGCACCTTACCCAGGTAGGGAGGAAGGCCAAACAGTGCCGTAAAGAAGGAACACTTGTGTGTGGAAGCAGCGGGACCAAAACTTTGCCCCTCAGCGTGTGGTTAGGCCATGTTGAGTTGGACCCGAGGCCCTGAAGCGCTTGGGAGAGTCTTTACGCGGACTCCTCTGATCCAGGGCTCGGTTGATAGGTGGGGCCTTGGGTGTGGGGCTGAGGTGGGGGCCCGAGCGTGAAGATTTCAAGTAAGATGATGCCTCATCAGGGTCTTGAAAGGACAGTTGTTCGCCAGAGGGCGTTTTGATCCGCAGAGTAGCCGGGAATGCCAGTGTAAACTTGATTTGTCGCTGGTGAAGCTCTGCACAGATATGCTGGAAAGCCTTGCGTTTCTTGGAGACGTCCACCGAATAGTCGGCAAAGATCAGAATTCGGACCCCGTCTATCTGCAGGGATCTGGATTGCCGGTATTGTTGCAGTATCGCAGCTTTGTCCGAGTAGTTAAGATACTTGGCTATGATCGGGCGCGGGCCTCCCAGACCCAGAGCTTCAGGGATGCGTCGCGCGCATAAGTCCGTTAAGGCAGATTGGTGAAGCGACTCAGGTAAACCTACAAATCGCAGGTTTCTCCTCCTGGACCTGTTCTCGAGGTCGTCGAGTTTTTCCAAGATATACTTGTTTGTTCTGTCCTGAGCATGTTCCAGAGATTGCGTCTGGTAAAGTTCCTCCTCAATGGTTGATATGCGATGTTCTGCTTCATTCAGCCTGGATGCATGTTCCCCCAGCTGGGCTTGGACCTTCTGCATGCCTGAGCTGACACCCTTCTCCACTGATGCTGCTATCATAGGGGAGAGGAGAGCAGCTACAGCCTGTGCCAGGAGTTCTGTGTGATGATCCTGAGTCAGTGAAGGTGTGTGAGGCTGCTGCATGAAGGGAGACTTTTAAGGGCTGGATGGAGGAGGGGGGGCCTGAAGCTGTAGAGGTAGTGTGTCTCTTAGGGTGGGTTGATGTGTAGGCCGTTCTCCTACCTCCATCGCTGGCGCCATCTCCTCAGGTTGGGCCGCTGAGGCCGGATCCATGTAGGCCGAAGCCGGGGCCTCGATTTGCGGCGGGGCCGGCCACGCGGCGGCGGCCGCGTACGATTGCGGCCCAGTTTTTTCGACAAACCGGTCCATTTCGTGGCCGGGGTCGTGGGGGAGGTTGCTGGATCGTTCGGGGAGGAAAGCGCCGAGTTTTCAGGCCGATGTGGAGGGCGGTATGCGGGAGCTGTGAGGGGAACAGCTACTCCATGCGGCGTCGGAACCGGAAGTCAGTGCGGCCTAGCTTTTACCGGGCTGCGTGTGGAAGGGCTCGGGGTCTCGGACGAGGAGCCGCTGTGGAGGATTGCAGAGTTGGAAGCTCTGGATGGCGTATGACGGCTGTCTGAGGCCGGTCCGGCTGGATGATGTGGCCGTTGTACTCATGCGCCACCGCCATTTTGTTGAAGCCCGCCCTGGCCTGAGGTAAAATAATTGTCCAGCTTATGCAGTTGTTGGACAAGCTTTTACCTCCAGCCCATCTCCACTATGTGCCCCAGCAGGTGAGCTTTCCAAGGATGCCTGTGATGCCTGTGGAGATGGCTGGTGGAGTCGGATGGAGGTGGATTTCTCCGGCAGACGATCGGAGCTCCCGCACTATGCGTCCGTCATGGAGCTCGGTCACCACTCCCCCTTGTACAGACATATTTTGCATGTGTTTCAGGCTCGCATTGTTTTTTTTTTATGTAAAGCTAGTTAATATGAAAAAATATAAACGCAAACCAGTAAAAAGGAAAAAAAAAAACCATGTTATTTTGTGTGTTTTTAGCAGCTTCCATTGGGGCAAAAATGTGTGACACTACCCCAAAAGTGGCAAGCTCCAACTGACACTACATTAAGGTGTGAATGGATACCATATAAATCCCAGTGATGATGAGCAATGAAGCACTTCCAATAAATCTTCAAATCTTATTTTAAATTATTCAAGCATGAATTGGGCCTCAGGGAGGTGTGAAAAGGGCCTTTATAGTAAGGCACCACTTTCTGCACATAAAGCTCTGAGCTGAAAACTACAATTTCTCTAGTACTGAAAGCTAACATACCATAAATGTATTGCAATTCTTGTACAAACACAGTTGGTTCTTCTTAAAGGAGAGTTCTGGGTCAAACGTATCTTTAACGGGATAATAATTTTTTAAGAGCTGTGTCTTGGAAAGGACAGAAGGACAGCAAGGACATAAGAATAGTTAACAAATTGCACAAATACCGCACTCTACTTTCCAGAAATATTTGCTGGAGCTCTCCTTAAAGTCATATCAAGCCAACGCCTGCCTTTTATTTTATATATTATACAGTATATGTTAAGTTATAAGGTTGGGGTAGAATAACGACATCAAACATTACAGGGGTATGTTACTTCCACTATTAATTTAACTTCTTCTTTATACAGTCCAATGATGCAATTTAAAAAAAAAATGTTTAATATTCACCAGCTTGGCATAATGCATCTAATATTGGTCATAATGATTCAGTACAAATTACTACATTTCTCTTGCAACATGGCATATTCGTCTGCATAAGTCATGATACAATTAACCCATTGATGGCAGAGGCTTGTAATGGAGAAATCTCTCCCCAGGCACTATTTTGTGACCCAATGATTGTCATATTGTATCTTTCATAGATAAATTACAAGTCATGTTGCCATTCCCCAAGGTAATTCATAAGACACTCCAGGGATGAAATACAATTTACAATGATGACAAGAGAATGGATAGTTACTCATTAAAGTTTTATATTTATTTGTAGATCAAGCATGCATCATACATGATGAATTCATAGTTATATTACATTGATAAAAAAAAAAAAATCTGAGAAAATATGAAAAGAATACAATTGCGCCATCATTTATTATTGTCAACTACTGTATCCAATAACTAAAAGGACCCCACGCAAAAGTCATCTGAGCTGCAAAACTGGATTAAAGGCATTAATAATATAAAAGGTACATTTATCAATATGAAAAGCTATCAATGAATTATGCCATTTTAACAATGCTGCAGATAGTAGAACCAAACCAATTACAGCACGCAAAGCAGAAGGAGAACCTTAAATACATCCAGTAATTATGGTGAATCTGTCGGTATTTTATTGTGTCTGTTTTAAGGAGAAAACTTGCTTTAAAGGCTGGGTTCATCGTTATAAAAAGTATAAAATGCAAATGTTTTTGCTGGAAAAATGTGCATTTTTTTTTTTTTTTTTTTTTTTTTTACAGACGATTGCAATGCCTTGCACTGAAGATCAGTATACAATGGGTGCAATGTTAGACCACTGCAAACTCTTCCCCTAGTTCGGTGTCTGTACCTGTACATGTGTATCTAGTGGGCAGAGAAAACAATACATTAAGTACCACATCCTAATTAGTTGTATCAAAAGTCTGAAAAATGTGAACACTACAGACTTTAAAGATGCTGAAGGATGAAAAGACTAAAATTAATTTCTTCACACTTTATTGACCTATAACTTATCAATTAAAACCATGTGCAGTTAAAATAAATATTTAACCCAATGGAAAATCCCTGATGTATTGCATTGGTCCCCCTTGAAATTACCAATATCACATATGGCATGCATTCACCCACTATGGAAAGGGGTGTCTTCATACAGTTCTCTTTGTGCTTCTATGTGTTTCACAGGGTAGACCAGCTTCTTCTCTAAGAACTACAGGTCCCTCTGCCACAGTGGGAAATGTTTACTTATTAACATATCACTGTGAATGAATGACAAGATTGTCTGGGCAGAGCCCCACACAGCTGCACAGATTTTAAAAGCGATTTTAAAAGCGACGCAGGCTGTAGGTGACAAAGGGGGGGTTCTGGGGGTGGGTAAGGATGTTGCTTAGCAACATGTTACACCCTAAATACATCGGAGCGCAGGCCGCACTAATTCACGTCAACCAACATTATGCCCCTAAGACAACCATTCAAATTATCAGTAAAAAAATGCACATACGCATGTTTTGGCAAAATCATTTTTGGGCGCGGCACTTTATTTTGGTTTGAAAATAAACAACCATACATTAGATTTAAATATCAAAACTTCAGTAAATAACAGTAAGTGCTTAGTCTTCAAAAACTCAAGCACAATCTATACATTAACGAAGTCCCCCCACCAGATCCAGAGGTGACATAACCACAAATAGGTGCTAGTGATGGGAGGGGGGAGGGAAGCTATCTTGCTGACTGACCAACAAGCACCCGTGAAAGGGGCTCAGCCCTTTATATAATGAGCCCTATGCCTTCCAGACATTTCCAGCACACCTGATTGGACACCTTTACCAGGTATGGGGGAAAGTACTATTACTGTATTAATATGCCCATGCAAGTGTGACAAGATACTGGTCCCACTTTAAGCATGTAATATGTTGCCAGAGGTGGAATTAGCCTTTAAGTTAACCCCTCGGTAGGGGTTAAGAGTTAAAAGGTACGCAAACATTTGAACAGGGCCATGTTAATATTTTCCTTTATTACCGTGAGTTGCTTAACATTTTTGCTATTCTTTATACTCTAATTTGAATCATGTAATAAATAAAAAAAGAAAACTGATTACTCACTTACTGATTACTTACTTATATTTACTTCAGAATGGTCCCCGTCTTACAAATTCTGCAGGGGTATGTATGCTTATGAGCACAATGTATATTAGTAAATTTCCTAATTCACTTTAAGTTGATAGATGAAAAAAATATTTCAAAAGGAAAAGGTCATTTTAAGGTTTTCTAAATGACCTATTAGATCCATACTATCTACTATATTCTTAATTAAGGTAGCAATAACAAGGCTGTTGGCATTGATTTAGAAAAGGAAAATGTTATAAGAACTGAAAAGGACAGAAAAAGCAGACTGATTGCTCATCAAACCATCCTAGTGCAAAAGGTGATTACAAATCAGAATCAAACATCAAAGTGGAAGAATTAAAGAACCCATGAAGGACTTTCTGACAAATGCATGCACCCGGTGTAAAAAACATGTTCATTTAACAGCAACCACAGAGTGCAAAATTGTTATAACAATTCAAGTGAGACAAAATTATGGTTGTCTAAAAGTTTGTCACAGTAGAACAAAACCAATAGTCTTTAATGGAAGGTATGACTATTGATAAATGATAAACATTTTCTACGACTGATGTACTTACTACTGTAAAAATCACCACCTAAAGTACTGCGTCCTTCACAGCCAAGTTACTTTTACTGATATGTATCACTGGCTGAGTTACTGTGAATTACTTTGATATGAATTTGTAATATATATATACATAGTGAGAGAAAGAGAGAGAGGAGAGGAGAGAGAGTATAAGATGCCTTTTTAAATAAAAACCTTAACCGCTTGCTGACCAGCCGCCATCATTATTCAACGGCAGGTCGTCATGATCCCGCGAGCCGTCATAGTTATACGTGGGCCCTTTAAGTGGGATAGCAGGAGCATGTGTGCTCCACCAGAGGTGCATGCACGCACCCGCTGCACGACGTAATCACGACCGTCGGCCACGATCGAGGCACAAGAGGCAGAACAGGGGCATGTGTGTGAGGAGAAACAGATCGTGAGTTCCTAATAGGCAGGAACCACATTCTGTCATCCCCTCTAATCAGTCCCCTCCCCTTACAGTTAGAACACACAGTCAGGAAACACAGTTAACCCCTTGATTGCCCCCTGGTGTTAACCCCTTCCCTGCCAGTGACATTTATGAACGAGAAAGCTGCAGTATTGCACAAGATGGCACCAATTGGAGTTGTATCACCTCTGCTCCGGAACCTGCCTCGCACGCATCACCAGGCCCTTCACCAGGGAATACTCTGAATGGTGAGTACACTGCTCTCTCTAAGGCAGACTTGGATACAAGCCTAGAAGCCATGTATACTAAGCTGGCTGCTAAATTCCAAACGGAACTAAAGAAGACATTGCATACCTTATCTCAGGAGATTGCTTCCCTGGGCTTGAGAATGGAGAGATTGGAAACAAAACATGATGAATTGGTGATAGCGCACAATGATCTCAGCAGAGAGCATGAAGCCCTAACGTCGGCATTTACAGCAATACAAATGCAAGTCGAAGATCTCGACAACAGAAACAGGCTCAATAATCTGCGCCTCCGTGGTATACCTGAATCAGAAACAGAACTAATTCCCACTGTTATCCGTTTATTTAAATCTCTCCTCCCTGAGTATGACTCCGCAGCCTTTAAATGTGACCGCATACATAGGGCACTTAGCCCAAAGTCAGCGGAGGATAAACCGCCAAGGGATGTCGTTTTATGCCTGAAAGACTTTTTAATTAAAGAAGAGATCCTGAGGGCAGCTCAAAACAAGCAGCGGATCACCCTGGATGACAACCTCATCCAGATTTATCTGGATATCTCCTCTGCAACCATGGAGAGAAGAAGAGGCCTTAAGGAGATCACCACGGCACTTCAATCAGCCCGCATTCGCTACAGATGGGGTTTCCCATTCAAACTGCTGGTCCCACACAATGGCAGCACCTACTCAGCATCAAATCTGCAAGAGGGCCAGGAGATTCTGGTGAAATTAGGGTTCCTTGAAGCAGTAGAAGCACGCAGACTTCCTCCCACTCCTAGACCAGCCCCAATCTGGCAAACCCCACCATCACGGAGGGATAGGAGAAGAATTTGCTATGAAATCGGTGAGCGCAATGAGGATCACCCTCGCTGACTCTCTGACCGAAAACTATCTTTTGCCTTATTTGTTTTTCTCTCTAGAAATGACCCCACAGCCGGTGTGCTCCCCAATTTGGCATGTTCACCTTTTGCCTTTCAGCTTAAGGCTTTTGTCCCTTGGAGCCGCAGCATGCTTTCCCCACCCGGCAAGAAACTATACCTTAGTACTTTAAATACACCTCTTTTTAGGTGCATAGTGAGGAGCTGGGTACGAGACCCAGTTGTCTCGTTATATTGTTTTTCGATTTTTTCAGGTAAACCGTTTTTTTTCTTTACCTGACCCCCTTAAAAATAAATAAATAAACTTATCATTGGGACTGGTTTGATGTTTCTAGTTATTTTTATTTTTTTGTTTTTGTTTTTTACACTTTTAAGTTGGTTTTTTGACTATGGTCAGTTGGTTAACAATCTACTAGTTTTGACCACTCAATATAATTTTTATATAAGTCTGAATCAATGTATTTGTAATGTATTATGCTTTAGGGTCATGGCGGGTTCATGCATAACTCTGGTGGAGGGAATGGTGGCTCCCCTAGACAGCTTACAATGGGTTTATCCCCCCTCCAACATTATCTTCACTCAAGGCCCACATTTTTTTATTTTTTATTATTCTTTATTTTCCAAAAAGTTTTTCTAATATTAAAAATTACCATCTATACAATAACATATCATTACAATATTTACCCCATAGACCCCCCCCCCCCTTCCTTCCCAAAAAAGAAAAATTATAAGGCAAACTTATTCAGTGGCTAAGGACACCCAAACAAGAGAAATGTCCTATAAGCTTTTAGCAAAGTGGTATATAACTCCACAAAGAGGGAATAAAATTAGTGGAGAAAATCCCTCAACATGTTAGAGAGGTTGCCCTGCACTGGGGACGTTCCCACATCTGTTAGGGGAATGCCCTAAAATGCAGACCTTCTGGGATAAAATAATTGAAGCTTGCTTCAAGGTAACAGGAGTTAAGATCACGAAATGCCCATGGGTTTGCTTGTTTCATGACTCAGCGAAAGGGGAGAAGCAATATAGGAACTCCCTGGTCCCCTGTCTACTGAACTCTGCGAGAGTGCTGATACCTCGAAGATGGAAAACACAGGAAGCTCCATTAATGAAAGAGTGGATAGAAAAAGTAGAAAGAACAAGAAATATTGAAGAGGCAATCTATAAGGTAGAGGAAGTAGAGGAGAGTTAGGAAAGAAAGTGGCAACAGTGGCTACAGTTTAGAAAAACGGAAAGCTGGGGGCGGAGCTGGCGCGCGCGGAGCATGGTCGCATAGGAAGAGAGCTCCCGGCGGACCGAAACATCCAGCGGCAATCGAAGCTACGAAGGGCAGCTATCTACGCTGTATTCGGTGCCTGATATCTCGCACAACCTCGGAGGATGTCACAGCGGAGGAAATCGGGGAAACATCCCGGTAAGATGACGGACTTTTATCCGCACTCCGGCTGCTCTCTAATCCAAGATGGCGCCGGCGATACACGCGGCCACTCAGACATGCAGTCTAGCAGGGCAGAGGTGGAGAAGGGAAGCGACCGTAAGCAAAAGGGCCAGACCAGATCTTTGATTATTTCTTCCCAGCCTTCATCCAGCGCTAATAGTCCGGTGAAATCTAGGCCCAGACTCTCTGACGAGGTTACTGAAGGGGGACAGAAGGAGGCCCAAGCAGAACTGGATGACACACTGGAATTTCAGGACGCCATAGCGTCCTTTCCTACTAACAACCTACCAGTCATGGATTCCACGTTAAAGGACATGCTGCTATCCTTAAGGAGTGCTATCCATACTGATATGCTGCACTTAATGTCCCAATGTAAATCGGCGGTGACGGTGGTCAGCGAAAGGGTAACACACATAGAACACAAAATGGGGGAATTCACGGACACTTTCAACAGTATGGTGGATGCCCACAACGACCATGATGACGATATCACCTGGCTTAAAGCTAAAGTAGCAGACCTGGAAGACCGATCCAGGAGAAACAACGTTAAAATAAGAGGCATCCCCGAATCGGTCCAACCCCAAGAATTAATGGCATACTTTACTAATGTTTTGAAAGAAGCACTGCCAGACCTACCGTTAGAAGATCTGATAATCGACCGGATCCATCGCCTCCCGAAAACCGCAGCACATCCCTGCCAAACTACCCAGGGATGCAATAGCCAGGATACATTTTTATCAGGTTAAAGAACGCCTGCTTCAAACCATCAGAAACATGGAGGATCCCCCAGACTGTCTACAAGGCCTGTCCTTCTTCCCAGACCTTTCAGCTCATACGATGAGAAGGAGACGTAACCTGATGACAGTAACGAAGCCATTAAGAAACCATAATATCCCCTATCGTTGGAACCACCCAGCCACCCTGGTAATTCATAGAGACGATCGGGACTACCGAGTCAACACATTAGAGGAGGGATTACGTCTACTGGAGAAGTGGCGGATTCTTATCCCGGAAGAAGCGAGTCCCAGAAGCCGCCAGGGATCCCCAACGACGGAGACATAAGTTGAGATTTTCTCTCTTTGTACTGTTACAATGCCCTTTCTATTCAACAGTATCACAAGTTCTGGATGTTTCGCCCGGCATCCAATTGATTACCTACCCCCAATTTTCAGCTGTTTACACAAGCTCAGATTCTGTAAGAATCGCTCGTTCTTATTGTGTTAATCACGCACTGAAATAGTGCCTAAGTTCGCTGTTTAACTTGGCGACTTCACTTTTTGACTTTTGGTATTGTTTTCGTTTTGTTTTTCTTTATTTTTTTTACTTGTTTTTCAACTTCTCCCCAGGTTACTCAACAGTACATTTGTCACCAGCAGACATTTTTGATTTTGTCTCGAACAATCTTTACTTCTCTTGTATTATTTGAGCTAACGCTTGACTGCATAGATTTGATGCAATTTTTGGTCTTCCAAGCAGGGGATCAGCTCACGGAAAAGTACGGTAATTAATCTAGTGGTATAGGATTGGGACTCTCCTTATTTAGCTACAATGTCTTTTAAAATTTCATGCTTAAATGTGAATGGTCTTAACACACCTAACAAACAGCATATGCTATGGAGGACGGCGCACTCTCTGAGATGTGACGTCCTCTGTTTGCAGGAGACGCATTTCAGGGATACTACCCATCCCATGCTAACTCACAAGCAATACCCCCACATCTATTTAGCTAATGCTTCGAAAAAAAAGAGAGGTGTGGCGATATTGCTTAAACATACAGTGGCATTCAAATACATTTCTCACCACTGTGACAGTGCTGGCAGGTACATAATTTTGATTGGTGAAATTAACAACGTGGCCTATACATTGGTCAATACATATGTCCCTAATTCCAAACAAATTAATTTTCTAAATAAATTATGGAAGAAAATTCAGAAGGTCAAATTGGGCCACCTAATATTATGTGGCGACCTGAATACTGTTATGGATTCCCATATGGACACGGCAAACGCGTCGGTTACATCTTATCGTAGACCAACCTTATCAAAATTTTCCCGCACCACGGGTTTGTATGATGTCTGGAGATGCCAGCACTCCACAGAAAAAGATTTTTCTTATTTCTCATGAGCCCATCTATCATACTCAAGAATTGACATGTTCCTGGTAGATAAGTTCCTACTGCAACGTATTTCGATGTCAGATATTGGGTGTATAGAATGGTCAGATCATGCTCCAATCTCGATCACAATAGGTGGTAATATTTGCTCGACTCGTGCCAATAGATGGAAAAATGATACTCAGTTATTCGGAGTTCCAGACATTGCTAAAGGTATAGCTAAATCAATTGAAGAATTTTTTAATATCAACGATAATGGTGAAGTAGATCCATTTGTGGTTTGGAATGCCCACAAGGCATTTATGAGGGGCTATCTAATAAAGGAAAGTGTGAAATTAAAAAGGTCGAGGAGGCAGCGTATGGACACCCTATTGAAAGACATATCTGAATTGGAGAGTGCAAACAAGCAAAAACCCTCACTCCCACTCAGTAATAAACTAGCAGATGCAAGAAATGAACTGCGAGCCTTACTACTAGCCCAATATTCACGAAACATTCATATTCTTAAAGCAAATCAATATACCCACGGGAATAAGGCGGGGAAGCTATTGGCCACACAACTTAAAGAGAAAATGATTAAACAAAAACTCCCTTTTATATTTCATCCTGATTCCGGTGTTAAATTAACTAACCCTAAGGAAATTGCTGATGCTTTCAGCTTCTATTATAATAGTTTATATAATCTAAAAGAGGGCACTGATACTCCCCAACCTACTCCAGAACTTATTAACAATTTTTTGGAGAAAATTAATCTTCCGACTGTTCCACAAGCCGACCTCGAGATTTTAAATACCCCCTTCTCGATTTTAGAGATCCAAAAAACGATAACTAGCCTACCAATCAATAAAGCACCTGGTCCAGACGGTTTTTCATCAGAGTACTATAGATGCTTTGCTAAAACTTTGATCCCTAAGATGCAGGGGGTGTTCCATGCTGCTGCCTCTTCGGCCTCATTCCCAGAGGAAATGTTGCAAGCCACAATCATTAGGCTCCCAAAACCGGGGAAGGAACCAGACAGGCCAAAGAACTTTAGGCCCATATCTCTTTTGAATGTGGACTTGAAGGTGTACGCCAAACTTTTGGCGAATAGGATTGCCAGGCTGCTTCCTTCCCTGATACAGCAGGACCAAGTGGGTTTTGTGGCAGGTAGGCAAGCAACTGACGCTACAAGGAGGGTTTTAAATTTGATCCACTCGGCCTCCGGGGGCGGGAGTGCAGCTGTGCTCCTGTCCCTGGACGCCGAGAAAGCTTTCGATCGTGTCCACTGGGGTTACCTCTCAGCGGTCCTTTTGAAATTTGGATTTAAGGGCCAGGTTCTCTCCGCCATTTCGGCTCTATACTCGAAACCATCAGCGCATGTTTTTACTGAAGGTATGTTCTCGGAACAATTTTGTATCACAAATGGGACACGGCAGGGGTGTCCGTTGTCACCCTTAATTTTTGCACTACTGATGGAGCCGTTGGCGGAGAGAATACGGACCCACCCTCTGGTCAGAGGCATTCAGATTGGGAAATCTAGACATGTGATCACATTATTCGCAGATGACGTGATTCTATCAGTTGAAGACCCTGCAAGGTCATTACGTGCTAATTATGACATATTGACTGAATTTAACCACATCTCCTATTATAAAATAAATGCCACAAAGTCCAATGTCTTGAATTTGGGAGTAGACATGGAGACCCAGAAGCAAATTCAGGGCGAGACTCCATACCCTTGAACGGAAGGAGCAATACAGTATTTAGGAATTCAGGTGTCAAACTCCATATCTCAACTATACACTCTTAATTTTGAACCCATGATAGGAGAACTGGAAAAAGAGGTAAATAGGCTAAAGAAATTTTACCTAACCTGGTCAGGGAGATTAGCGGCCTATAAAATGTTTTTACTCCCTAAGCTGCTATATTTGTTTAGAGCGCTCCCAATACGGATACCTTCTTCCTACTACCGTAGGCTGCAAGGTCAACTAGCCAACTTTATTTGGGCAGGGAAAAAAGCAAGGTGTAAATTTTACACTTTGACTAAACACACAAAGGCTGGAGGAATGGGTGTACCAAACCTTAAAGACTATCATGTTGCGGCCATTATCGATCAGCTTCGATTCTGCTTCCAATCCCCTGAAATAAAACATTGGTGTAGTTGCGAACAACATCAAGTAACCCAAGGATCTCTAAAGGAGCTAATTTACGCTACAGCTATTGGTGACCCAAAATTGTATTCTCAACACCCCACGATAGCCGCGACAATTCAGGCGTGGAACTATCTTATGCATAACAGAGATGTGACGAATAAACATAGAATTATTCCTATCCCTTTGTCGACATTATCGCTTTTTACTACAGATTTAAACCTAAAAACTTGGTCAGACCATGGTGTATCTTATGTACATGACTTAATGGAAGGCTCGCAAGTGAAGTCCTTTAACGCTCTTCAATCCCAATTTTCCTTGCCCGCGACTGAATTCCTGACTTATGCCAGATTGGCTAGTATAATACCTAAAACGGGCAAATATCACCTTGAAATTCCAGAAAGTGTGTGGGAAATGTGGCAGCCGGAGTTTGGGAAAGGAATCACAAGATTATACAGTATCATTGGAAGTAAGTCAAGATTTGAAGTGTTACCCCCGCTGCTTAAATGGGAGAAGGATTTAAACATTAGGATCACACAAGCCCAATGGTTGACTACTATTAATTATAACTATTCACTCACCAGATGTTCCAATTTTAGAGTGGCAGCCCAGAAAATAATTTGGAGATGGTATAGAACCCCTTACATTATAGGGAAATATAGCAAAGAGGGATCAAATCTATGCTGGAGGGAGTGTAATAAGGTGGGTACATTAGCACATATGCTCTGGTACTGTGTGTCTGTACGTAGTTTTTGGGGCTCAGTCTCTAAGGTAATAGCACGACTGACAGGTATCCTAAACCCGCTCAAACCAGAGCAAGCTCTCCTAAGTATTGATATGGATATTTACCCTCCCTTGTGTCGCACTTTAGTTATGCACATAATATATGCAGCCAGATTGATTATTCTGCGAAGGTGGAAGTCCACTGTGACACCTACTCTAAGGGAAGTATTGTGCTTAGTTGATGATTCTTACTCCTACGAAAAAACTATTGCTTTTAAAGAAAATAATATTAAGTCTTTTTACAAGAGATGGAAATTGTGGGAACCATTATACAGCAAACATTGTTAAGTGTTGGTAGGTTCCTTAAACACATTTGTGGTGACATAACTCTGTATTATTCATTATAATATTGCTGGTGGAGATGGAGTCTGCGTACTCCTTAGTTATATTTCTTTTCATTCCGTGTAACAATATTGTTGTTGCAACTTGTATACTTCATAAAAATGTTATAAAAATCATTTGGAAAAAAAAAAAAAAAGAAAGAAAAACGGAAAGCTATTTGGGGTTATTGGAATGTTAGAGGGTCTAAGGAGCAAGGAAGGAGCAAGTGAGTAAGAGGGAGTTAGAATGGCAATAGAACCCCCTGGAGGTTTGGTTATTTTATAGTTATATATTTTTTTATTTTTTTGGGAAGGCCCACATATTGAGACGCCTCAGTTAATCGATTACTATATGACTCCTCATGACGATCACCTGTGTGTCACATAATGTCAAAGGGTTTAACTCCCCAGGTAAAAGTCTTAAGGCATTTGAGTTCTATAAACAGATAGGTTCTAAAATTCTTCTCATCCAAGAAACCCACTTTGCTCATGATTCACACCCCATTTATTTTCATAGAAACTTCCCTCGAACATTCTATTCTCTCTATAAATCTAAGTGTAGGGGAGCCACAATTTTCCTACATTCCTCCTTCCCAATGGAAGTGAAACAAGTTTGTAAAGACAAGGAAAGCAGGTATGTCATTATCAAAGGAATGGCACATAATAGGGAGTTGACTATTGAGAGTATTTATGCACTGAATGACGCCCCAGCCACCTTCTTTAGAACCTTTTTTGAAAAATTGACAACTTATCATATTGACATATGATTGTGGGGGGTGATTTTAATATGGTGGCAAATGCCACACTCGATCGATCTTCTCATACTACTATATCTAGAGCCTTTCCCAAATCCCTTGCACATGGGATCATCAACTTCTAGATACCTGGAGATCACATAATGTAGGGATTAGGGAATTCACTTTTTTCTCACACCCACATAATAGTTATGCAAGATTAGATTACATTTATACTTCACCCATAATTTTAGCTATCACCCCTGCGTCTGGTCAGACCACTAGGCCACTTCCTTCACTACTAAATTCATTAAACTGGCCTCCACCTTACACACTTGGAGACTAAATGAATCAATCCTGACAGATGTATCAATAGAACCTAAAATAGCAGAAGCAATAGACGACTATTTTTCAATAAACGCCCAACCCGATATACAGTCTTCTACACTCTGGGTAGCCCATAAAGCGGTCCTGAGGGGTAAATTGATTAGTGAATCTTCCACAAACTAAACAACAAAAAAATCCTTGACCTTACGCAGGAAATTGACCATCTCTATAAGGACACAGTATCTTTACATCTAGAAGCTACCAGGTTGGAAATAAATCGCAAACGCCTTGAATTAGATTCTCTGTTAACTAACAAAGTAGAAAAGGCTCTTAGGTGGGCTAAAGCCAAACTTACTTTATAACAACACTTCGTCGACCCTTTTTGCAAGAAAATTAAATCAGTCTTCCCGCCCACCTCATGTCTATAAATTAAACGCCAAGGAAGGTCTAATAGCTTCCCACCCAAAAGAAGTCCTTAGGATCTTTCAACAATTCTACTCTACCCTTTTAGCATCTGGCTTAAACAAAAACACCTCAGAAATCAAATCCTGGCTAGATACTATCCCTCTACCTACCTTTTCCCCATCACAAATCGAAACACTTTATGCCCCTATCACCACTACTGAGGTTCTTAATGTGATCAAATCCCTTAAACTAGGTTCAGCCCCAGGCCCGGACGGGTTCTCTGCAATTTATTATAAAAAAATTCTGCACCTCTGGCCCCCATGCTCGCCTATCTCTTTAACTGGGTGATGCAAGGGGGGAACTTCCCTGATGAGATGTTATTGGCAAATATGTCCTTAATTCCAAAACCCAACAAAAACCATACCCTCCTGCAAAATTACAGACCCATCTCAGTCATTAATAATGACCTGAAAATTTTTAGTAGAATCCTCACAGAAAGGTTAGCTAAGATAATCTCCTCCATTATTTCCCCCTTTCAATCAGTTTTTTTTTTTTTTGGTTGAAGCCATTTATTATCAATCAACTGTGTTTACTCTTTTTACATCATAATCACAACAGAAACTACCCAAATGACCCTGATCAAAAGTTGACATACCCCAGTTCTTAATACCATGTATTGCCCCCTTTAACATAAATGACAGCTTGAAGTCTTTTGTGATATTTGTGGATGAGGCTCTTTTTTTTTTTCAAACAATTTTATTAAGGTTTGTGAACATACACGCATATCATTAGTAATAACATAGAATCTGATTGTGAAAAAGAAAACCAAATAATGTAGTTAAAAGGCTACACAGTAGAATAATTTCTGATATCGTATATAGCACAATAATAGAAACACTGAGACTATTATATAGATGAAATGCTCAAGAACACCTAGAGCTTTACGCTTGTCTCATCTCCTAACTAGATGGGTGGAGGAGATAATGGTATTAAGCCTCCTTGAGTACTTAAAGATCGTCCTCAGAATTAGATTCTGTTGCCAAAGGGGTGTCTAGTTCCCTCCCCGGGGAGCGAGTAGGATCCGAAGGTTTCCAAGGCAAGGGATCAGTCGGGTAAAGGGGCCAATAGTAGAAATATAAAGGGGAAGGGTAGAAGAAAGGCTAGGTTAAGGGAGGAAGAGGGGGTCTGTCCGTTAACTCCATACCCTCTACCCAGCTTGGTGTGTGAGTGATTTATAATCAGAGGTAGAAAGGAAGTGAAACCAGCAAGCCCAAGTGGATGTGAATTTTTCTGATTGATCATGAGCTTGATGAATAAGGTCTTCCATTTCCGCCGTTTTTCTAACTCTCGCCAGCCATTCCACAATGGTGGGCGGATCGGAATTACGCCATTTGGTCGGTATACATAATTTGGCTGCATTCACCATATGCATTGATAGGGAACGAAAGTATTGTTTTTTAGGAATGGAGGGCAAACCCAATAGAAATTGCGAAGGTCGGAAGGCCAAGTCAAAGGTAGTAACCTGTTTGATCACTCTGTGGACATCTTTCCAAAACGGTTGTAATTTGGGATAAGTCCACCAAATGTGTAAGAAAGAACCCACTCCGTCTAAGCATCGCCAACACTGAGGGGAAAGGTGCGGAACAAAATGTTGTATCTGGAGAGGTGTCTTATACCATCGTGAGATTATTTTATATGCGTTCTCCTGCGTGTGAGTGTTCAAGGAACCTTTATGAGCCAGCTTGAATATAGTTTCCCAATCTTCTACGGATAAAGACTGGGACAAGTCACCTTCCCACTTTTGTTTCAATCTATCTGAAGCTGATTTAAAGGGTGATAATAATAGAGAATATGTTTGTGAGGTGAGGTGTCGTTGTGGTTCTGTCAATATACAAAGTTGTTCGAATTGGGTTAGGGGGCGCGACCACTGGGAAGGAGATGGAGCTGTATGAAGGAAGTGTCTTAATTGGACGTATGACCAAAAGGGAAAATAATTCAACTGTGGCGTAGCTACTAAAGATTCGTACGATCTCAATTTGTCAATTTGTTCCCCTCGTAAAGGTGTCGAGCTTGTAAAGGTTCCTGTGGCCATACATCCTTCAGGAAGTTTGTCTCCAAGCCTGGAGCAAAATCAGGGTTCCTTCTTAAAGGTGTTAAGGGGCCTTGAAGGGAGGACACTGCATATTTCGTAAAGAACTCTTTGGATGCATTTAAAGTGGGGTAAATCAAAGGATGATTGTGCATGGTGAGTGTTGTGTATTTCGCAGGTAGCCAAGGGAATGAATTTAACGGTGATGGGGTCAGGGATTTTTCAAGTTGTACCCATTCTTTCGTCTTAGAGTGTAAGTTCCAGTCAAGGACCCTGGTGAGGTGGCTGGAGAGGTAGTATTTGTAGATGTCTGGAAGGCCTAGTCCTCCCTCACTCTTAGGCATGGTGAGTTTCAAGAAACTAATTCGGGGAGGTGACTTTCCCCAAATAAACGACACACAGAGTCTACGTAAGGAGGCAAAGAACGTCCTTGGGATGGTAATGGGGAGAGCCTGCAAAAGGTATAAGATCCTCGGAAGGACATTCATCTTAATTATGGCAACACGCCCGAACCAAGAAAATAAACCTCCCGACCAAGTGGAAAGGTCTTTGGTGATAGTCTGTAGTAGCGATAAAAAATTAGAGGCGTACCAGTCTTGTATAGATGTCGTAAGGTGGATCCCCAGATATTTATTCCCATGTGTACTCCAAGTAAACGGAAATTTAGCTTTGCACTGGTCACATGTTTCTTTTGGTAGCGTCAGGTTGAGGGCGATAGACTTCGAATAGTTAATTTGGAGGTTGGACAGGAGATGGTAGTGTTGTAGTGTACGGAGCAGGGCAGGGATAGTGGACAGTGGGTCTGTTAAAAACAAAAGGATATCATCGGCAAAGGCCGCTGTTTTATACTGACGTTGGTGTATTTGAATCCCTTTTATTGCCTGGTTCGCTCTAATGCAGTTGAGGAGGGGCTCGAGAGTAAATATAAAAATTAACGGGGAGAGCGGACAGCCCTGACGGGTGCCGTTTGTGATGGGGAAGGCGTTTGAAAGGTGGCCATTCACTCTCACTTTAGCTGTGGGAGTGGAATAAAGTGTCATGATCAGGTTTAACATTGATGGTGGAAGGCCCATGGATTGTAACGTTTGAAACATAAAATCCCAGGCCACCCTGTCAAACACCTTCTCCGCATCGAGGGACAAGAAAAAGCCTGGGTGTCTTTGGGATTGCAGCCAATGTTGAATGTTAAGAGCTTTGATTGTATTGTCCCTCGCTTCCCTGCCGGGGATGAAACCTACTTGATCTAGATTAATGGAGTGAGGGAGTAAAGGGAGTAATCGGTTAGCCAAGATTTTTGCGAACCATTTCAAATCAACGTTTAGAAGGGAGATCGGACGGTAATTAGCTACTTTTGTCACATCCTTGTCCGGTTTAGGAATGACCACTAGGTGGGCAGTTAATAAATCTCACGGGGGATCCTGGGGGTGGAGCAGGTGTTAAAAGCTAGGAGGAAATGTTCCATAAGGTGATCTTGTAGCGCTTTATAATAGCCTGTGGTCAGACCATCAGGACCTGGACTTTTGCCCGATTTCATTTGTTTTAAAGCCAGGGCAGCTTCCTCAGCTGACAATGGGGCTTGGAGTTTCAGACACTCCTCGGTCAATATTTTGGAAGGAGCGTATGTTCTCAAAAAATCTGAAATCATACCCTTCCTATCTAGTATCGGCTGAGATGGTGAGGCCGGGGAAAGATTATACAAATTTTTATAAAAGGATACGAATTGGGAGGCTATGTCTGGGTTAGATGTGAATTTACGACCTGATGCGTCCGTTAGAGTATGAATTGTCACAGCCGCCTTTTTCGCCTGGAGGGCTCTGGCTAACCCCTTGCTTGCCTTATTACCATATTTGTAAAAAAACTTTTGAGATAGGATATATTTACGTTTGATCTGTTTTCCTAGAAGTTCTAACATTTCCTGTCTAGCCTGGATGAGCAGGGTTAGGGATTGTAAGGCCTGAGTTTGTTTGTGAGCTTTCTCGAGATTGGAAATTTTGGATAAGAGGTCACGGAATTGTTTTTGCCTGGCTTTCCTACGTTGGGTCATTTCTGCTATGAGAATGCCTCGAATCACACATTTGTGAGTTTCCCAGTTGGTCAAAGGGGAAGTATCCGTGGGTTTGTTTTCCGCAAAGAATTGTTGGATGCGAGTTTTGATTTTGTCAAGAGTTGCTAGGTCTGTGAGTAAGGAGGGGTCAAGACGCCAGATCGGAGCTTTGGATAGGTTATCAGGCATAGAGAGATGGAGATCTTTTTGGGATAGAAAGAAATAATCTATACGGGAATATTTATTGTGTGGGGGGGAAAAGAACGTGTAGTCCTTGATATCGGGATGGAGAGTCCGCCACGAGTCATGTACTAATAGGTTATGTAACTGGGTCTTGATGGAGCGCAGTGCAGCATAGGGGATAGCCGATTTCCCTGTCGATGTGTCAAGTATTGGGTTCAGCGGAGTATTAAAATCTCCTCCAAGAATTAGGGTCCCCTCCGCAAAGGGGGTCAAAGCTTGGGTAATAGTCTTAAAAAAGGAGACTTGTCGAGAATTCGGTGCATATATGTTGCTATGGTGTACATTGTATGTCCTATTTTGCCTTTCAGGAAGAGGTATCTACCTCCTGGATCTGCCAGTTTGTCTTGAAGAATGAACGTACACTGTGATGCAATGAGTATAGAAACCCCCTTTGACTTGGCTTCCGAGTTCGTGGCATGAAACACCACCGGGAAGTATCGGGATTGTAGTTTCGGAATCGCATTTGTCCTGAAATGCGTTTCTTGAACAAGTAGGATGTCAGGGCGAGATTTTTGCATCTGCAGTAATAGTTGCCTCTGCTTTTCAGGCAGATTTAGACCCCGAGCATTAAGGGACGTGAAGGTGAGTTTGGGCATGGTGGGAGTCGGCATTCCACGCTGCGATAAATTTACGGAGGAGGAACACCTAGATCTGCTATAATCTGGATAGAGAACCAGGGTACGGAGTCAACGGAGAGAGGAACCGCAAAGGTATAAGTAAGCAGACAGAATATAAGGAAGGGAAGGGGAGGGAATGAGAACAGAGAAGAGGAAGGGGAAAAGAATGGGCAATCTGATAAACACCGACTGTAGGGGCATGCCTACGGTCCCTCTGAAATATTTACAGTAAGTCAGTATGAGTCGGTAGAACCGCACGAGGGATGCAGATTTTTGTACGAATAGTCAAATTGTGTCAGTCCACCTTGTGGGTGGTGGGAGTACTGTGAGGAAAGTGTATCAAAGAGCCGCCATCGGACCTACGACCTATATAGAATAAGGAGGCACAGTAGTACATTTTATGGGGTTTTATCTAAATGCAATTAGGATACACAAGAAAGCAATAAGTAAGAACAGATTGATTGAGACAATCAAGCTGACAGGGTGGCACATAAAGAGGAGGATGTTAAACATGGCTCCCATATTCTAAGGGTTGGTATACTACTACGGAAGAGCTCAAACTCTAAACCTCGTAAAGCTAGGTAGGGGGTATATCCAATATAAACCATAACGAGTATCTAACTAGGAAACAGGGGAGTAACTCGTAGTATCAACTACTATTCGAACTTTGCTCCCATGCCAGGGCGGATATTCACCAGAACGCCAGGATTCCCAAACAGGCAACTGTCGGTCTCCCATGAAAAGGAGCAAAAGCCTTCGCTCCGTGAATACCGTGTAGTGTGGGCACAGGGGGAGATGAGTAGATAGTTAGAGGTTTAGTGACATATACCGATCCTGGCAGAACGAGCAAATTCCGACAGTGGAATGCAGAGGGCATAAGGAAAAGTGAATTCAAACATATTACACAGTATAAGAAAAAAAACAAACTATGAATGCTAACACTCCTACAGAAGCAGTGTCCTGTGTCTGAAGTCCCTATTCCATATGATTATACAGTCCAGGTTATACTCACAGAAGCGCATGCTACTAATCGAAAAATTCTACGGTCTCGCCAGACCAAACGTAGAGGTAACAAACGCTTCCGGGCGACTGAAACTGACAAGCAGGGTGTAGTTGTTACGTCCTGGCTATCGGAGCGTGACCCATAGGATTCTGGTTCGGCCGCGCGTCTGCTAGGACAGTAAAACAAAACCAAAAACACAATAACAGTAGCTGAATAGTTTCAACAATGAACGTATAAGGAAGGCGGATAGGCAGTTGGCATCTTTCCGACAGCTTGTGAGATTTCCCTTCTATGTAGGGTTGACTCATTGAGGCAGACCTTTTTCTAAGGAGTACTACTGCACCATCGGTTAGCGGTCCCTGCGCGCACGGCGTGGGGTCGGTCCGGTTGGAGAGCTGCGGACATGCTGTCGTTGGAGAGCCAAGCCTCTGTCACTTAGAATCGGAGATGGGGAGCGACAGCGTCTGTAGGATACCTCTGGTACTTCCATCTGTTCTTCTCTATCTCGATGCTGGGTTTTGTAGCGGGCAAAGTCCGCGTACCAGTTAGGGAGCTCGACATACGGGAGATCCAGGGTATGGCAGAAGTTATCTAGTTCCTCCGGAATCCTCAGTATGGCGGTGCGATCATGGTAGGTAGCCTGTAGACCGAACGGAAACTTCCAATTGTAGGATATGCCTTTCCGTCTGAGAATGTCCAGCAGCGGGCGGAGATCCCTGCGGTTTTTCAGGGTAATGGCCGACAGGTCTTGAAATATGTGGATGGGCTGGCCCTCATGAGTGATGGCATCTTTCACTCTGGCACTTCGCAGGATTTCCTCTTTCAAGGAATAGTCTACGAGGCAGCAGATGACATCCCTGGGCAGGTCGTTGTCCCGTCCCCTGGGCCTGAGCGCTCTGTGAATCCGCTCCATAACTAAAGGTGCTTGCGGGGGCCTTTCCAACAAATCATTAAAAATGGCTGCTACAGTCTGCAATAGGTGTTCGCTTCCTACAGATTCAGGCAGGCCCCGTACCCTCAGGTTATGTCTCCTACCCCGATTGTCGAGGTCTTTGACATGTCGTTGGAGGTCCCTGAGGTATAAGCTATGCGTGGTGGTTTTACGGTCCAGGTCTTTCAAGATCACTTGATGGCGGTCCGTTGTTTTCTCCACAGCATGTACTCTTCCCGCTATCTCCTGTAGTTCCTGGCGTAGGTCAGAAATTGCCGCCGTAAGGGTGTCCTTTATATCTGACGCAACTGCCTGAAGATCTGTTAAGCTCAGCGGTTGTGATGCAGGAAGGTTGGAAGTTAGGGACGGCCGTACGGAGCTGTGTTCTGAGGGGGAGAGAACGATGTTGCCGTTATTCCTCATCGCTTGAGCGGAACCCTCCACCATATTGGGTCTTTGTGTGCGGAACATCTCCGGGATGTTATAGGTTGCACGGTTGTCTGGGCCCCTCGGGGATCGGGAGCGGGAACCCGAAGTGCTGCGGGATGAAGTCCCCATTTGTAGGATGCGAAAAAATCGCCGCTCTGCAGTGATAGCTAAAGGAATAGGCCGCGGTCCGACGGAGATGAAGAATTAGGCTGCCATCTTCCTCAGCCGGCAAGCCACGCCCCCCTTCAATCTGGTTTTATACCACATAGATTGATTAACTGACAATGTACGCTTAGCGGCGGACATTATCCATGATGCAAATATAAACTCCAGGAAACTCCTTTTACTTAGCCTGGACATACAAAAGGCGTTTGATAGTGTTTCATGGACCTAACTTACGACCATTTTACAACACATGAGGTTTCAGGGAGACTTCCTACATTAATTTCAAACCCTTTACCAAAACCCTATGACGAGAATTAAAATTCCAGGTTGCTGCTCGGAATTTTTCTGATTAGGCAGAGGTACTAGACAGGGGTGTCCCCTATCACCATTTCTGCCTTAGCACTTGAACCCCTGGCTATAGCCATATTAACCAACCCTGACATTTCCGGATATATTAAAGGCCCCTCATCCTACAAATTTTGTATGTATGCAGATGACGTATTGATGTTCATAACAAATCCGTTACTCTTATAAACCAATCTATTTGAAAATTAAATTTGCCAAAGTCTCAGGATTATCTATTAATGTATCCAAATCCACTGCCCTCCCTGTGGGTATCCCATCTGCAGAACTTACCCATTTTAAACAATCCTATTCTTTTAATTGATCTGATTCCCACCTTTCATATTAAGGAATAGATCTCCCGGGGAATTTTAACAAATTATTTGAAGTCAATTACCCTCCACTTCTAATAAAATTGAAGAAAACCTTGAAACTTTGGTCAAACCTTCATATTTCCTTTATCGGGAGAATAGTAGCCCTCAAAATTATAATTCTCCCCCGCCTCCTATACATGTTCCACTCCCTTCCAATTAAAATTTAAAAATCTTATCTGTGTAGCTTTCAGGCCCATCTCAATAAATTTATCTGGTGGGATAACCCTCCCAGATTCGCTTAAGAAGTCCTATATCGCTCCTCAAGAAGGGGGGGCCTGAGTGTCCCACAGATTTGGCTCTACTATTTGGCCAGTAGATTTACGCAGCAAGCCCAATGGAACATTAGAAACTCCTAGGGTCCCTGGGTTAAATTTGAACAGGAGTCTATAAACCCTCTATACCTCCCAGGCATTATGTGGTCCTCCAATCAGGTTAACCAAATTCAAGCACGAAAAAAAAACTAATTGTAACTGAGGAGTTAAAACTCTGGAATTAATACAAAAACAAATACAGCTTTGTCTCACAACCCTCCCCTAGGCTCCTCCTATTTGGTATACCACAGATTTCCTCTAGCTTATGAACACCCAGCCTCTTTCCATCTCTGGATTGACTATGGACTCATTTCGCTTGGAAAAATTTCTGATTTGAAATGTACCACTTTCCAAGATTTGCAATCCCGATACCCAATCCCGGATAATGAATACCTCCACTATTTACAGATTCATCACTTTTTCCAGCAACATTACCCTAGCCCCTACTCTGACGTTTCCACATACTTTGAGGATATTTGTCATACCACACCTCGTCAAAAAGGACTCATCTCAGTAGTCTACAAAATATTAGAATCAGCAGAAGAAAGAGGTACATTAAAATATAGATCTCAATGGGAACAAGAATTAGAAATAGCTGAAAATGCAATAGATTGGGAGAAGGGCTGGAGAAATATGTCTTTAACAATTAGAGAGACGGCCATCAAACTAATTACTAGATGGTATTATACACCAGTACTCTTACAAAAAAAATGTCCTCAAGCTTCCCAAAGATGTTTCAGGGGCTGCCCTTGCCCAAGATCTTTAAGACATATATTCTGGGAATGTGGAAAAATTCAACCGATCTGGCAACAAATATTTGTGTTGATCAATAAATTAGCAGGATATACTATAACACTAGAAGATAACCATACCCCACTATTCCAATCCCCCCAGATACCTCTAAGCCACTAGTGAGGCTAATTCATTCCATCTGCATGGCTATGCACTGGTCTATAGCATTAAATTGGAAATCACCGTTGATCCCATTTGCCCAGATTGTGTCACGTATAGACCAAATGATGCTCTCTGAAAAAATCCACCACATCCTTCATGACACCATCCACCAAATTTGAAGCAAAATGGAATCCTTGGTCTCTGTTTAGACCTCAGAACTGACCACGTGGGTGTTTCTTGTTTTCTTTTGGTTTGTCTTTTATGATATAATTATACCCCCGAATGTACATTTACTACAAATGTTCCATCCACTGGATTTGACACTTAAGAACATGCCTCATATCTTTGATTGTTCACAATTGTACAAGATATTGGATAAATTGTTCACTTGTAGGAACTATAAAGACCTTTTGATGTGCACAGTAGGCTATTTCTCGTATATGAATGGCTTTTGACAATCTTATTGTATGTTACCTTTATTTTTTTTCAATTAAAAAGTTTGAAAAAAAAAAAAATTGCAGATCACCACCATTACTAGTAAAAAAAAAAAAAAATGCCATCAATATACGCTTATTGCAATTTTTATTATCAAAAATATGTAGAAGAATACATATTGGCCTAAAGTGAGAAAATAATAGCTTTTCCTAAAAAAAAAATAAAAAAAAATGGGTATGTTTATTATAGGAAAAAAGTACAAAATATTGAGTTTTTTTCAAAATTTTTGCTCTTTTTTGTTTATAGCACAAAAAATAAAAGCCACAGAGATGATAAAATACCACCAATTTTTGTTTGGATACAGTGTCGCACGACCACACAATTGCCAGTTAAATCGATGCAGTGCCGAATCTCAAAAAATGCTCTGGTCATTGAGCAGCCAAATCTTCCAGGGCTGAAGTGGTTAAACAAAAAGATAAGAAAATTAAAATGCAAAAAAAAAACTGTTGTAATTCTATTTTATACTAAATGTAACAATAAAAAATTAAATAATGCAACATCAATTACTAATTAGCAGAAAAGCAAAGAAAGCAAAAGATAAACACATTTAACAGTAAAGCATTAGTAAATAAACTATACACCTAATAATGAATGAGAAATAAAATGTGAATAAATCCTAATGATGCATAAGATCCACATATCAGCATTTTAAAATTCTTGCACTTAAAGCTAAATGTCTTCCATCATGATGAACTGTGTAGAATTCTACGCAATATTGTAGTCTCATCTCCATTGCCCCGAGTTACATGCTGAGTTTTATGTAAATGAACTATAAAATAGGATATACTGTATATTTGTAGCCAGGAACTTGGTTGCAAGGAGCAAGTCATTAGATTACCTGCAGCTGCTCTCAAACTATAACTAAACTGACATGCTGGATCTAAACACATTGCCAGCCTCCCATCAGCAGGGTGTCAGGTCACCTGAGTCCAGGTGACAGATGCACTCCTTTGAGGTGAGGAGTGCACCTCAAGGTAGTGAACCCTATCGCTGACTACTGCGGATGGAGCTCTAGGTGATTTAGGAGAGCAGGTATTCTGGAGTACCAACACGGATCACACTTGGAGCTAGAGCATGAGATTTCCCAGGGCATGGAATCTAAGAGCCAGCAAGTGTTCACCAGAGGCCCCTAGTGGTGGGGATGGGTTTAGCTGCAGTCTGGATACAGGTCACAACCCCTAGGGCCTCCCAGCTCACACTCACAGTAGACTACAGGAAGGTAAAGAGGAAGCAGCAGACTGCAACAACAAAGGATAATCAGGGGATAGCCAAAGGTTGGGGCAACAAGCAGGTAAGGATAGTCATGGAACACGCCAAGGTTGGGATACGAAGCATACAAGGACAGTCAAGAACAAGTCAAGATCGGTAACTAGAATCAGACGTAGAACACACAGCAAGGAGCACACGGAAGCCCAAACACACAAAATTGATCAGCAGGGCTGGCTTTCAGTGCACAGGTTAATATAGTTTACCTGATAGGGGTTGGGGTGGAGCCATGCTTTGAGTAGAGATTACTTAAGGAGCCAGGTGAAGGGCAGTTGGACTCTTAAGCTGAACACATGGAGAGGTAAGCTGACAGACAAACATTACTGCAGATCCATGACAGTAATCCCCCTTTTACGAGGCCTCCCCCTCCCCCACCTGGGCCCAGGCTTAGAGGAAAACCTCAGATGAAACCTCCTTAACAGATGAGGCGTAAAGACCTCAGATGCAGTGATCCAAGACCTCTCCTCAGGACCAAACCCTTTCCAATGCATGAGATACTGAAGAATGCCATTACAGAGTCGGGAATCCAGAATTTGACTAACCTCGTAATTCTGATTATCCTCAGAAACCAGGGCCGCAGTAAGGAGAGGACGAGAGAACTTATTGCTGACTAAAGGCTTCAGAAGGGCAACATGGAAGGAGTTAGAGATTTTGAGGCTTTTAGAAATCTGAAGTTTGAAACAAACCGGATTCAGTTTAGAGGTTATAGTGTACGGACCAATGCATCTTGGGGCAAACTTCAGAGAAGGTACTCAGAGATTGATGTTCCTGGTGAAGAGCCAGACTTTGTCCCATGGCTGTAGAGAAGGCGGTTTGCACCTGCAACGGTCGCCAAAGCCTTTGAATTTGTCAGCAGCTGCCCGGAGGGAATCATGAATGTCACCCCAAATGGAATTGAAAGACTCCTGAGCCATAGCCAATGCTGCAATGTCTGGAGAACAGGTCATGGGAAGAAGGAGTTGAGGGTGTTTTCCATAAACTGTGAAAAAGGGTATCTTCTGGGAACTGGTATTTACATGATTGTTGCGAGAGAATTCTGCCCACGAGAGTAGAGAGGACCAATTGTCATGATGAGCAGAGACTAAGGTGCAGAGAAAGACCTCTAACTCCTAAATAACCCTCTTAGTCTGTCCATTGGATTGAGGGTGGTAAGAAGAGGAAAAATCCAAGACAATATTGAGGGATTTGCAAAAAGCACTCCACAAATGAGACGTAAATTGAACGCCCTTGTCAGAAACAATATGAGAAGGAACCTCATGGAGGCAGAAGATTTCTCAAACAAAAATGGGAACCAAAGCAGGGGCACAAGGGAGACCAAGAAAAGGAACAAAATGAGCCATCTTGGAGAACCGATCGATTACCACCCAAATTACCATATTAATCTCAGACAGGGGGAGATTGGGGATAAAATTCATGGCAATGTGAGACCAGGGCTCCTTAGGAATGGGCAAGGGCATGAGAAGACCAGCAGGGGCTTGTGTGGAGGATTTAGACTTAGCAAAGACATGACAAGCCTTAACGTAGTCTTTGACATCTGAGCAGAGATTAGGCCACCAGTAGTGGCAATTGATGAGCAGGAAGGATCGGAGGAACCCAGCATGACCTGCCAACTTGGAATCATGTTCCCAATGGAGGATCTTAGCTCTTAGTTTGGGGGGCACAAAGCTCTTGCCAGGAGGAATTTTTGACTCCAGGGTGGTAGAATGGGCAACAATTCCAAAAAGATGAGAATGTCATCCAGATAGATGACAACAAACTGATACAGCAGATATGAATATTTCATTGGCAAAGTTTTGTAACACAACTGGGGCATTACACAAGCCAAAGGGCATAACCAAGTATTTGTAATGCCCGTTTCTAGTGTTGAACGCAGTTTTCCATTCATCACCTTGCCATATCCGTATCAGATTGTATGCACCTCTGAGATCCAATTTGGTAAAAATGGAGGCACCTTTCAACCTGCAGAATAGCTCAGATATTAAGGGTGAGGAGCATCAATTTTTGATAGTCACCACATTTAAACCTCAATAGTCGATGCAAGGTCTCAAGGTACCATCCTTTTAGGCAATAAAAAATAACCCTGCTCCTGAAGGCAAATGGGTTTTCCAGATGAAACCTCTCTCTAGATTCTCTGTGACATACTCCGACAGCCTCCAACATGACCTAGGTCTCTGGGATGGACAGAGGGTGGGTACGACACCTGGGCAGAGTTGCTCCGGGAACAAGGTCAATAGCACAAAGGACCTATGAGTAGGAAGCACCTCAGCTGATTTCTTGCAGAACACATCCCAAAAATTGCTGTATGCAGAGGGAAGAGTAGAAGATACAGATGCAGTAGCAACTGCAAGTCTCTCCTTGGGGGCCTTGAGAAGGCAGGATGAGAAACACAAGGGTACCCAAGCCAGGATCTGCCCAGGAGCCTAGTTCACATGTGGAGGGTGGAGCTGTAGCCAAGGAAGGCCCAATACAATGGGCGTTGAGGTCTTGGGTAGAATAAGGAAGGATATCCACTCCTGGTGCAGTATCCCTACAGACATCTTAATAAGGAGAGTCTGGAAGCTGATAGGGCCCCCTGGGAGAACAGTGCCATCAATTGCAGAGGCTATTAGTGGCATAGTGAGGGGCAAAAGGGTAAGCTTCAGGGAAGAAGCAGTTCTCCAGTCCATAAAATTGCCAGCAGCCACAGAAACCAGGAATGCAAAGATCGATTGAGAGGAAGCTCCTACATGAAGGAACACTGGAAGAAGAAGACAAGAAGTTGATGTTTCTGGGTCCAATACTCCACCTTCCAGATGTACTGTATTAGACCCGAGCGTCTCCCAGACAAAGCGAGCAGGATTCACGAAAATTACCCTTGCACCCACAATAGAGACACAAGCCCAGAGTTCTGCTCCTAGCATGTTTTTAGGGGGTTAGTCTGATCCGACCCAGCTGCATAGGTTCCTGAAAATGAATATCGATCTTGTTACACAAGGAAATGACATTGTCCATTGTCTTCCAATCGTTCAGAGAGGCCATGTAAAAAGGTTGCAACTAGGGACTCATTGTTCCAGCTCAACTCAGCTGTGAAGATACGAAACTGAAGAGCATATTGTCCCACTGAAGAAGATTCTTGGCAAAGACTTAAAAGGGCACTGGCCACTGAAGAAACCTGAGCCGGTTCCTTGAAGATGCTTGAAGAGCTTCAAGTAGTCGGACAGGCTGGAAACCACAGGATCATTCTTCTCCCACAGGGGAGCAGCCCAGGCTAAAGCTTCACCGGAGAGGAGGGAAACAATATAGGCTACCTTTGCCCTATCAGATGGGAAAATTTTGAGGCTGGAGTTCAAAAGGAATGGTGCATTGGCTGAAGAACAGCAGGCCTTGGAGTCCCCAGAGAAACTGGATGGAGCTGGCAGTTGTAGCGAATGTGTGGCTGCTACTGGGACCGGAATAGGTACAGCCATTGTAATAGAGGTTCCCAAGGGGGCCTGAAGCTGCTCAAAACAAGATGCCAGATCCTGGAGGAATTGCATCACCTGATTTGATTTGATTTGATTCCTGGGTCTCAAGTCTACGGACTATGCCCTGCAATGAATTATCTGTGGGTAGCGGCACATCAGCCGGGTCCATGGCTGATCAAAGTGTGTCCAGGTGACAGATGCACCCTTTTGGGGTCAGGAGTGCACCACAAGGTAGTGGACCCTAGGGCTGACTGCAGATGGAGCTCTAGGTGATTTAGGAGAGCAGGTATCCTGGAGCACCAACACGGATCACACTGGGAGCTAGAGCATGAGATTTCCCAGGGTGCGGAATCTAAGAGGCAGCAGGTGTTCAGCAGAGGCCCCTAGTGGTGGGGATGGCAGTGCCCGCGGTGATCGGATTTGTTACAGAACTGATCAGTCTTCAGATCCAGGCCAATGATTTCTGGCCTGAACCTGAAGTTTTGGCGAATGAAAATGCTTCCTCTGCCTGCATATGTAAACACAGGCAGAGGAAGTGATGTCACCTCCCGTTCTGGAATTCTTTTTGGTTCCAGAGAGAGGACATCCAAAAGTGAGTTGCATCAATGCTACACTGACACAGTACACATAGGCACACTTTTCACCCCCCAATTGTCCCTCAGTTAATCCCTTCACTCCCTGTCACTGTGTCACCAATTGCAGTTTTCAGATTTTTAACTCATCACTGCATTGGTGTCATTTATGACACTGATCAGCTTTAGGGCAGCTAATAGTAGGTTCAAATAGGTTTAGGGTACCCCCTAAACCCCCATTATAAAGGTTTAACCCCTTGATCGTGCCCCAGTTAACCCTTTCACCCCCTGTCAGTGTGTAATTAGCCAGTTAGCTAGTTACTGTCACTTTAAGTTTTTCATAGCGTCAGGGTACCCGCCATATATTGATTAATGAAGGTTTAACCCCCTGATCGCTCCCCCCCAGTACATGTTTTAGTGGCAGGGTCATCATCAGCCCCAGGGAGAGTCAGATTAGTGTCAGTAGCGCTAACACCCATTCATGCACCATACACCTTCCTTACTTGTATAATGTTTGAAAGGATCAATATCTTTGATCTGATCTATATTAGTGTCCCCAGTAATTTAGGGTTCCCAAAAACTCAGCATTAGTGGGATCAGCCCGGATACCTGCTAACACCTGCGTTTAGCCCCTCTGTCCATTTCAGCCCACCCAAGTGCAGTATTGATTACTGTCACTTACTAAAAACAAAACACTTAACTGCAGCATTCACAGAGTCAGGCTTGATCCCTGCGAACGATAACAGATTATTATTTGTAGCAATTGAAGCAGATTCTGACAATCAGGTGCTCTTTTCGCCTGTGAGTTTAACTAGTTGTACCAGTAAACTTAGAGGCCACAATGTCAAATCGGAGGTACACTAATGAGGAGGCTTACACGTTTCTGAGTATGATAGATGAGATTGAAGAGGAAGTCATCCATCTGTCAGATTCAGGCTCAGAATACGATCCAGTCGACAGCAGCTGTACAGTGACAGATAGATCTGATGACAGAGTGGTCCCTGCTAAGGTCAGGCATACAAAATCTTGTTTCTTCTTCTGTTAAGGTGGAAGAATGGCAGGGCTCTTGTATGGAACAGAGAGCCAGTACTAGTACCGTTCATCCTTCTGATGAACTGGCAAGCACCAGCGGCCTAGTGTACTCTGGTCATAGTCAAACCAGCACGGCAGTATCACGAGTTCCATAAGTGCAGTTCAAGCTGGTGCGGTGGCTAGCATAAGTAGTGCCCCGCAGCCACCAAGAAGACAAACACTGGCCCGTCGAGCCCATAGTGCCCTTTGCGCTGCATTTACCAATCCTAATTGGGAGCCTTTCCTTCTGCAGTATTCATACTTCCCCCATTCACTGGCCAACCTGGAATTTAGGTGGAAACTGTTGATTTTACATCACTTAATTTTTATTCGCTTTTTTTCAGAGAAGATCTCTATAGAACTATTATGGACAAAAGCCATTTGGATGCTGGTCAATTCATCAATGCTAATTCCCAGCTGACCCCTGCCAGACATTGAAAGCCTATTACAGTTTCTGAATTTAAGACCTTTCTGGGCCTATCTCTCCTCATGGGCATAGTTAAAAAAAGTGAGCTGCGGTCATATTGGTCCATTGACCCAATTCACCATATGCCCGTGTTCTCTGCATCCATGACCAGGGCTAGATATGAGCAGATCTTACGGTCATGCATTTTAATGACACTGTCATCCTCGGTGTGACCCTGAATTTGATCGGCTCCACAAAATTTGGCCCCTCGTAAACCACTTTAACCAACAGTTTGCAGCCTTGTTTACTGCTGATCAATTTGTGTGTGTTGATGAGTCCCTGGTAAAATTTTCTGGCCGCTTGTCTTTCAAACAATATCTTCCCAGCAAGCATGCTAGATATAGGGTCAAGTTGTATAAGCTCTGTGAGGGGGCAACAGTGACAGTGAGCTCTGTGACTGGGCAACAGGCTATACATACAGTGGTGTGATGTTCCTTTGCATGTTTGTCACACTTAAGTGTTTCGGAACATCAAACCAATTTAAACAATAGTCAAGGACAACACAAGTAAACACAAAATGCAATTTGTAAATGAAGGTGTTTATTATTAAAGGTGAAAAAAAATCCAAACCATCATGGCCATGTGTGAAAAAGTGATTGCCCCCCTTGTTAAAACATACTATAACTGTGGTTGTCCACACCTGAGTTCAATTTCTCTAGCCACACCCAGGCCTGATTATTGCCACACCTGTTCACAATCAAGGCATCACTTAAATAGGAGCTGCTTGACACAGTAAGGTCCACCAGAAGATCCTTAAAAGCTACACATCATGCCGAGACCCAAAGAAATTCAGGAACAATTGAGAAAGAAAGTAATTGAGATCTATCAGTCTGGAAAGGGTTATAAAGCCATTTCCAAAGCTTTGGGAATCCAGCAAACCACAGTGAGAGCCATTATCCACAAATGGCGAAGACATGGAACAGTGGTGAACCTTCCCAGGAGTGGCCGGCCGCCCAAAATTACCCCAAGAGCGCAGCGACGACTCATCCAAGAGGTCACAAAAGACCCCACAACAGCGTCCAAGGAACTGCAGGCCTCACTTGCCTCAGTTAAGGTCAGCGTTCATGCCTCCACCATCAGGAAAAGACTGGGCAAAAATGGCCTGCATGGCAGAGTTCCAAGGAGAAAACCACTGCTGAGCAAAAAGAACATCAAAGCTCGTCTCAATTTCTCCACAACACATCTTGATGATCCCCCAAGACTTTTGGGACAACATTCTGTGGACCGATGAGACAAAAGTGGAACTCTTTGGAAGGTGTGTGTCCAAGTATATCTGGCGTAGAAGGAACACTGCATTTCATAAAAAGAACATTATACCAACAGTAAAATATGGTGGTGGTAGTGTGATGGTCTGGGGCTGTTTTGCTGCTTCAGGACCTGGAAGACTTGCCGTGATAAAAGGAACTATGAATTCTGCTGTCTACCAAGAGATTCTGAAGGAGAATGTCCGACCATCTGTTCGTGTACTCAAGCTGAAACAAACTTGGGTTCTGCAGCAGGACAATGATCCTAAACACACCAGCAAGTCCACCACCGAATGGCTGAAGAAAAACAAAATGAAGACTTTGGAGTGGCCTAGCCAAAGTCCTGACCTGAATCCTATTGAGATGTTGTGGTATGACCTTAAAAAGGCCGTTCATGCTCGAAAACCCTCTAATGTAACTGAATTAGGACAATTCTGCAAAGATGAGTGGGCCAAAATTCCTCCAGGACGCTGTAAAAGCCTTATTGCACGTTATCGCAAACGCTTGGTTGCAGTTGTTGCTGCTAAGGGTGGCCCAACCAGTTATTAGGTTTAGGGGGCAATCACTTTTTCACACAGGGCCATGATGGTTTGGATTTTTTTTCACCTTTAATAATAAACACCTTCATTTACAAATTGCATTTTGTGTTTACTTGTGTTGTCCTTGACTATTGTTTAAATTGGTTTGATGTTCCGAAACACTTAAGTGTGACAAACATGCAAAGGAACAGGAAATGAGGAAGGGGGCAAACACTTTTTCACACCACTGTACATGATCATTTGCGTACATATGTCCGTGATCACACAAACCAATTATTATACACTTAACGGAATTTTTTTACCAAAAACATGTAGCAGAATACATTTTGGCTTAAATTTATGACAAAATTTGATTTTATTGGATTTCTTTTAAAATAGAAAACATTAAAATTTGCTTTTTTTCCAAATTTCTGCTTTGTCGTGAATAAATAACACCAAAATAAAGCTCTATTTGTGCGAACAAAATGATAACAATTTCATTTGGGTACAGTGTAGCATGACCGCGCAATTGTCACTGAAAGCGCTAGAGCGATGAAAGCTGAAAATTGGGCTGGGAAGGAAGGGGGCGAAAGTGCCCTGTATTGTAGTGGTTAATATGTCTGTAAATTAGTGCATTTTGTCCATGTTTAGAACAATATCACAGCAAAATGACATTTCTAAATGAAAATATGTAATTTAAAACTACTCGCAGCTGTAATGTATTGTTGGGTCCTGGCAATATAGATAAAAATCATTAAAAAAAAACAGCAAGTCCATTACCAGGCCCTTTGGGTCTGGTATGGATATTAAGGGGAACCTCGCACCCAAATAAAAAAAAAATTGCATGGAGGTCCCCCCAAAATTCTTACCAGGCCCTTCGGGTCTGGTATGGATATTAAGGGGAACCCTGCACCAAAGTTTTTAAAAAAAGACTTTCGGGCCCCCCAAAATCCTTACCAGACCCTTATTCGACCACATAACTTGGCAGGCCGCAGGAAAAAAAGGAGGGAATGAGAAAGCGCTCCCCTCCTGAATGGTACCAGGCCACATGCCCTCAACATAGGGAGGATGCTTTGGGGTCCCCCCTAAAACACCTCATCCTCATCCTTATCTTCATCCTTACAAACCCTGCCCAGTGGTTGTGGGGGTCTGCGGGCAGGGGGCTTATCGGAATCTGGATGCCCCTTTAACAAGGTGACCCTCAGAATCCACCCCTCCATGTGAATAGGTATTGGGTACATTTTACCCCTACACATTGACCAAAAAAGTGTCAAAATGTTAAAAATGACAGTAGACAATTTGGGACAAGTAAAATAAAAAATAAAATAAAAAACCCAGAAAAAACTTGATGACTCGGCGACGTAGTAAAAAATTAGCTCCTGCATTACTATGGAAAAATAAAACACATCTAGATAGGTGCTGCACACACCGTATGAGTCAAACAAATCTCATGGGTAGGTAAAAAATATTAAAAAGTGGTGTTGCGCTCCTAACGTGAAAATATAAATAGTTCATGTGATGTGATAAATAAAAAGATAAGGCAAATAATTCATGTGATAAATAAATAAGATAAATAAAAGAGAATAAATAAGTGAAACAAGTCTAAAATGTAAAGTGAATAGTGCTATCCATTGAAATGCTGCTATGCTAATAAATAGCCCCAATATCAATAAAGTGCTAGTGTGCTATAATAATCACAGTGATCAGCAAGCAATGATCAAACATAAAAATATCAATATAAAAACAAGCAATAAATCCCCGTGATTAATATAGGAGGCTGTAATATACAAAAATATACAAATTACAAAATATCAAGTGTCACTGAAGTGATCACTGTGATTATTATAGCACACTAGCACTTTATTGATATTGCGGCATATGTGAAATTACATCCCAAAATAGATTCTGTTGCTTCTCCTGAGTACGGTGATACCACATGTCTAGGACTTTTTTGGAGCCACGTACAGGACCTCGGAAACCAACCACCACTGCCTTCAGGTTTTGTTAAGGGCGTAAATACTTGATTTCGCTCTGTATGGGTATACCATATGTGTGAGACTTTTTGGCAGTCTAGCTGCCAAAAAGTGACCCAATTTTTGAAGGTAGATACCCCAAGCTATTTGCTCAGAGGCATGTTGAGTCCATGGAATATTTTATATTTTGCGAGAATTTTGGGGAAAATTACAATAATTTTTTTTTTGTTTTTCTTTTCACAAAGTTGTCACTAAAAGCTATATTGTTCAAACATACTTGGGGCATATGTGAAATTACACCCCAAAATACATTCTGCTGCTTCTCCTGAGTACGACAATGGCACATGTGTGGGAATTTTTGGCAGTCTAGCTGCGTACAGGACCTCGAAAACCAATCACCGCCTGCAGGCTTTCTAAGGGCCTAAATTCTTGAATTTCACTCCTCACTACCTATCACAGTTTCGGAGGCCCTGAAATGTCAAGATAGCACAAAATCCCCAAAAATTACCCCATTTTGGAATACAGACACCCCAAGATATTTTCTAAGAGGCATGGTGAGTATTTTGCAGCTCTCATTTGTTTTTGAAAATGAAGAAAGGAAAGGAAACATTTTTTTCTTTCAATTTTTAAAACTTTGTGACAAAAAGCGAGATCTGCAAAATACTCAACAAAACTTGTGGCAAAATATAAAATATTCCATGGACTTAACATGCCCCTCAGCAAATAGCTTGGGTTGTCTACTTTCCAAAATGAGGTCATGGGGGGGGGGGGGGGGGTGCTATCTGGACATTTCATGGCCTCCAAAACTGTGATAGGTAGTGAGGAGTGAAATCAAGAATTTACTCCCTTAAAGTGGTTGTAAACCCTTACAAACCACTTTGACCTACAGGTAAGCCTAGATTAAGGCTTACCTGTAGGTCCAAGAAATATCTCCCAAACCTATACGGTTTAGGAGATATTTGCCCGAAGACGGGCACCGCTATCTACAGCGCATGCGCCGTAGACAGCGGCGCGCAGGCACACTGAGCGGGGCATCGTCGATGGCGGCAATGCCGCGAGTCTCGGCTTCCGTGCGCATGCGCGGGAGTGACGTCATCGCTGCTCCGGCGAATCACAGCGCCGGAGCAGCGAGACCCACGGAGACCCACCAAGAAGATGGACGCTCGGAACTACAGGGGACAGCGGTGACTTCGCTGGCTCCTGTGTCAGGTAAGTGACACATAATGGACTACTATGAAATGCATAGTAGTCCATTATGCTTTGCCTTTACAGGGAATGAAAGAGGAAGTAAACTCATCAGGGTTTACTTCCTCTTTAAGCCCCATACACACTATCAGTTTTTCTGCTGAGTTTTTCCTTCAGGTTTACCAAAACCATGTAGCGGAAGGGCCGGCCTGATTGCATACAAATTGAAAGTCCTAAGGTTTGACCTCATATTATATGGTTTTGGTAAATCTGAAGGAAAAACTGATAGTGTGTATGGGGCTTTAGAAAGCCTGAAGGCGGAGGTGATTGGTTTTCGAGGTCCTGTACACGGCTAGACTGCCAAAAAGTCTCACACACATAGTATCCCTGTACTCAGGAGAAGCAGTAGAATGTATTTTGGGGTGTAATTTAACATATGCCCATGGTATGTTTGAGAAATATATCATTTCAGAGACAACTTTGTGTAATGTGTATTTATTTTTTTGTCATTTTTCAATCACTTATGACAAACAAATGTAATATTCAATATGCAAAATTCCTTGGTGTGTGTGTTTTCCAAAATGGGGTCATGGGGGGGGGGGATTCTACTGCCCTGATGTTTTAGCACCTCAAGTGATGAGATAGGCAGTCATAAACTACTGTAAAAGCTGCATAAATTCCAGAAAATGTACCCTAGTTTGAAGATGATATAACTTTTGCACAAACCAAGAAAAATACGCTTATTGAATTTTTTTTACCCCAGACTTGTGGCTGAATGCTTTTTGGTCTAAATGTATGACTAAAATTTAGTTTATTGTATTTTTTTTATAGCAAAATTAGAAAATATAATTTTTTTTTTTTTTTTTGTTTATATTGCAAAAAATAAGGTGATCAAATGAGGTAATGGGAAAAAAAAGGACACAAATTATATTTGGGTACAGCATTGCATGACCACACAATTACCAGTTAAACAGCGCAGTGCCAAATTGTAAAAAGTGTTCTTGTCAGGAAGGGAGTAAATCGTGTCCTCCATGTCCCCCTCCTCAAGTGACCTTTGTTACCCTTGGTAACCACTTGTGTCTTCACACTGTAGGAAACAGTTGTACTATTATGTTCATACCCCAATGTGTTTAGTGACTCGAGCTGTAGACTATGGGTTTGATTTACTAAAGGCAAATAGACTGTGCACTTTGCAAAGTGTACTTGCACTCTGCAAGAGCAGTTGGTCCAGTGCTTAGTAGTTGAGGAGAAGCTCTGCTGACTTCCAACATCCAATCATTTGCAAGCAAAAATGCTGTTTTTTCCCCCTTGCATGTAATTGGGTATTATTTGCAAAGTGAAGCCTTATCTTAATTAATAAGCAACTTGCAGTGTGCAGCTGGACTTTGCCAATTGCACAGTCTAGTTGTGTTTAGTAAATCTATATCATATGTGTGTTGGTTACTTGCATTACACCCTTTAACTACTTGCCAACCAGCCGCCATCGTTGTACAGCGGCAGGTTGGCTCTCCTGCACTAATCACCATAGCTGTAGGGTGGCTTGCGCAGGCACAGTTGCGGGCGGTGCCCGTGGGTCGGGTGGACTCAATGTCCTCCGCAATCGCCTAGTACAGAGACAGTGTAAACAAGCGGATCCCTGTTCTGACAGGGGACATGACAGAGATCTACTGTTCTCAGTGATCGGAAACAGTGATCTCTGTCATGTTCCAGGCAGCCCATCCCATCTACAGTTAGAGCACAAACAGGGAACACACTTAACCCCTTGATCGCCCCCTAGTGTTAACCCCTTCCCTGCCAGTGTCATTTTTACATTAATCAGTGCATTGTTATAGCACTGATCAATGTAATAATGTCACTGATCCCCAAAAAGTATAATTTGGGGTCAGATTTGTCCTCCGCAATGTCGCAGCCTGACTAAAAATCACAGATCTCCGCCACTACCAGTTAAAACAATAAAAAAATAAAAGTCCCTACATCTATCCCATAGTTTGTAGACATGATAACTTTTGCACAAACCAATCTTTATACGACTATTGCATTTTTATTTATCAAAAATATGTAGAAGAATATATATCGGCCTAAATTGATGAATACATTTAATTTATATATTTTTTTATTTATGTATTATAGCAAAAAGTAAAAAAAAAAAATGTTTTCAAAATTGTCGCTCTTTGTTTATAGCGCAAAAAAAAACAAAAAATAAAAACTGCAGAGGTGAGCAAATGACACCAAGGGAAAGCTCTATTTGTGAGAAAAAAGGGACATCAATTTTGTTTGGGCACATGACTGCAATTGTCAGTTAAAGTGACGCAGTGCCTTATCACGAAAATAGCCTGGTCATTAAGGGTGCAAATTCTTCAGATCCTAAGTGGTTAAGGAACTTCTAACCAGGCAGAGGCAAAGTTTTAAAAGATTTACTTAACCACTTACAGACCGGACCATTTTGCTGGTGAAAGACCAGACCACTTTTTGCGATTCAGCACTGCGTCGCTTTAACTGACAATTGCGTGGTCGTGTGACATGGCTCCAAAACAAAATTGATGTCCTTTTTTTCCCACAAATAGAGCTTTCTTTTGGTGGTATTTGATCACCTCTGCGGTTTTTATTTTTTGCGCTATAAACAAAAATAGAGTGACAATTTTGAAAAAACGCATTATTTTTTACTTTTTGTTATAATAAATATCCCCAAAAATATATAAAAAATTTTTTTTCCCTCAATTTAGGCCGATACGTATTCTTCTAAATATTTTTGGTAAAAAAAATTGCAATAAGCGATTATTGATTGGTTTGCGCAAAAGTTATAGCGTTTACAAAATAGGGATAGTTTTATGGCATTTTTATTAATAATTTTTTATTATTTTTTTTTTTTACTAGTAATGGCAGAGATCAGCGATTTTTATTGTGACTGCGACATTGTGGCGGACACATCAGACATTTTTGACACATTTTTGGGACCATTGTCATTTATACAATAATCACTGCTATATAAATGCAGTGATTCCTGTGTAAATGACACTGGCTGTGAAGGGGTTAACCAGTGGATGGCAGTGTAGGGGTTAAGTGTTCCTAGGGGTGTGTTACTAACTGTGGGGGGGGTTGGGCTTTCATTTAGTGAACATTGATCTCTGCTCCAATCACATGGAGCAGAGATCAGTGTCACTAGTTGCTAGGCAGAATGGAGAAATGCTGTTTACACGACATTTCCTCCATTCAGCCGTCCCGTGAGATGATCGCGGGTATGCCCGCGGCGATCGAGTCCGCGGGACCCGCGACCAGACTCACGGGGGTCCTGACCGGCACACGAGCACGCCGCCGGCGGCAGGGTCGCGATGGCAGGGCGGCATTGAAGATTGGACGTACCTGTACGCCAATATGCCTGCCTGTGCCATTCTGCCGACGTACATCGGCGTGCGCTGGTCGGGAACCGGTTAGATAAATTAACATGATGATAAAGACAGCCGATAGTCTGAAATAAACATGTGTAAACGATTCCCTAACGTCCCTAGTTCCTAAGTCAGGCTTGTGGCTGTCTAAGCATACCTGCAGAGGAAAGAGTCAATCTTTGGCAAAGTCTATAGTTGGTGTGTTCAGGAGGGCATGGGAGCCCCAGCAATCCTCCTGGGCAGTAGGAACTTCGACTTCAACACTGTCAGGAAAGGATTCACCTGCTGGTGGCACTGTGGCTCCCAGATCTATGGGCTGCAGTTCCGGTGTTCACCAGCGGGTGTCTCTCAGCAGTCAGAACTTGACTGTCAGGAAAGGATTCACCTGCTGGTGGCATTGTGGTTTTCCAGGCCTTTAGGCTGAAGTTCCAGTGTCCACCAGCGGGAGTCTCTCAGCAGTCAGAAGCTGACATCATCTCCTGCAATCAGGCATCACCTGATCCTGATTGCAGGAGGTGTATTTAAACCTGGTGCATGCTGTTACTCATTACCTTGGTATTTTCTCCATGTGCCCACTGATCTGTAATCCTGTGTTCCTGAAGCCTGCATCTTGTCTGGTCCTGGACCCTGATCCCAACTCTGCAGCCTGATCCCTTCCTACCCGCTCTTTCCGTCTCCTGGTTCCCTCTCCCTGTCCTTTCTTGTTCCCAGCTCCCTCTGCTTGATCTCTCATGTATGACCCTGGCTCTGTTATGATTACTATCTGGTTATCCCATTCTTTGTATATACATGATTTGGGCTGTCGTCTATTGTGTGTTCACTGTTTTGTTTGGTTTGCTGGTTGTGTTACACTGTTTTCTATATTGGAGGTGCGTTTTCTTGGTGTTATCCACTTATCTTTTAATAAATTATATTATTTTACACTTTACCTGTGCTTGGTATTCTCTGTGGCAGTCCACACATTTCTGGTCTCACCAGTCCCTGATAAGCACATTACTTATGATGCGTACACATGATCAGACTATCCGGCAGACTTAGTCTGGCAGACAACCCGCCGGACTTTGCAGCGGAGGTGACATGGTGACCTGCCCCTTATGATGTCACATGCCCAACATCCTCCGGGACTGTGACATCAGCAGGAGCGGTGTCACCATGTGACATCACCCGGTGACCCCACCCCTTATCCCTATATAAGTCGCTGCACAACGCATCCCTGCCATTAAGGCTGGAGAGAGTGTTGTGTCAACATCGGAAGGAAGAAGAAGAAGAAGAAGAGAAGAAGAAGAAGAAGGCGACAAGACTGGGCCAACGCTAGTTAAAGAGCTGGAAGAAGAAAGTGGAGGCCCGGCTAGAAGAAGAGAAGAGCGGGACAAGACCCCCGAAGTCAGAAGAAGACCCCAGAAGTCGGAAGAAGACCCCTGGATGCCGGCGACGACAAAGGAGAAAGTAAGAGAGCTAGCAAAAGAGCAGAATATAGCGGAGGAGTCCGCCAAGAAGACCCCCAAAGAAGACCACCAGCTGTCTAATAAAGTATTTTAAAAACCTGTGTTGTGTTTTTTTTATGTACATTTTTTTACCCCGTACCCCATACTCATTCACATTCACATATGGTAGGGGGCCGGATTCTAATTAGCCCCCCGCCCACAGACCCCAACAACCAACGGCCAGGGTTGTCGGGAAGAGGCCCTTGTCCTCATCAACATGGGGACAAGGTGCTTTGGGGTGGGAGGCCACAGGGCCCCCCCTTCCCCAAAGCACCCCCCATGTTGAGGGCATGTGGCCTGGTATGGCTCAGGAGGGGGGCTCTCGCTCGTCCCCACCCCCTTTCCTGACCAGCCGGGCATGCTTGCTCGGATAAGGGTCTGCTATGGACTTTGGGGGGACCCCACACCATTTTTCTGGCATAGGGGTTCCCCTTTAAATCCATACCAGGTGACTGGGCTAGCGAGGTGTCAATCTCGCCGATAGAGGTGAGATTGACTTCCTTCACTAGTTCCATCTACCTGGAGCCACGTTCAAAATGAACAAACTTTAGTCCGTGTGGGGGCAAGTTTGTTAATTTCAAAAGTCCGGGGAACTAGCAAACAGACGGGCGGATTCCGGCAGACAATTTTGTGTTAAGACTTCTTTCTAAGTCCGCTGAACTTTTGGGAAGATAAAGTCCGCCGGAGCCCACACACAAGTCCGCCGGATAATCTGATCGTGTGTACGCAGCATTAGTCTAGAGGGGCCATATACATGGCCAAATATCAATAGAAAGCTTGTGTGTACGGCAATGGTCCGACTGTAGAAGGGGCATCACCAAGAAAGGTCTGAGAGTGCTGTGAGCGCTGACCAGTATGTTCTGGCAGGGGGTGTCCCCCTCTGAGAACACAATAGCACAGCAAGGGGGATCACTGTACTAACATTGGATAGGCTTAAACTTGTATGCACATTTCTCTCTAGTTAGATGGTCTGCAATGCCTAAAAAAGCAAATGTGTACCCAGTAAGGTCAACTTGAATTTTGTGTTTTAATATTTAAATTAATTTGTAGCACTATACTTAAATGGCTATTAGGATTTTTTTCTCAGCTTTGATATGTTAAACAGAACCAGTTAGCTGAAATTGCGTGTGAAACAGATTTTCTATACAGCATAATATTTTTAGATATCTCCTTAGAATTACAAAAATCAATGTACTTTATACATATATATATACAAATGAACATTTGCTGTATGCAATAAAGGCATTTACAGTAATGCATGGGATATATCTCTATGAACACATATTTGTTTTATTATTTTTAATATGCTTTTTTTCTGGTGCAATAAGGAGTAATAAGGAGCCGCACAAATACTTCACTGCTTGATCAAAGCCAAAAGACATTTGGAAACCTGCTTTTAGTGTCAGCTCCCCAAGTAATTTGCATTCAATTTGCTTGTTTACTTAAATGGGTAATTTGGGAAATGACTGCACACAGCTATAAAAGAATAACAAAGAACCAACTCTGACACTGTTAAGTTTCTGCTCTGTATCAATTGTTAGATTCCAGACTAATTTCAGTCACAACATTTGCCATAGAATACCAGGGAAGACCACCTCTAGCACATTTCAATATTTTAGCATGGGTGCATAAAAACAGATAAAGAATTATTGTAAGCCATTTAATCTGGTATTCCCCATAAATGAACAAAATAGCATGTTTTGCTGCAGTGTTTTGGTCCATTAGGATGAGAGATCCACTGATGCACTGGATTGTTGCTACCAGCTTTATCTGGCAATCTAGATAATCATAAATGAAAAGAGAAAAAGTAAGACTATCTTGATTTTTTAAAAGGTAACTCCACTTTTGTGGGGAAAAAAATTAGATAATAAAGAAAAAATAATATAGCATATACAATTGTGACACAAGTCATATTGTAATTGAATGTTATTAAAATTTACCTTTCCTTTTCAATCTGCAGCTGCTGTAATTTTCTCAAAATGCAATGCAATATGGCTACATGGAGCTGTTCTGTACACAGAATGTGTATAGAACGCCCCCCAGAAACATCATTTACTATTTGTGTGATTGGCAGCCAGTAAAAAATGGGCACTTTTCTCCTGCCAGTAAAAGCCAGTGAAAGAAAAGGATTGCCAGTAAAGAATATGACTGTGACGCTTGGCCGAGACCATCCCAGTGCCTGCTACAATGTGTTCGGACTGTGCTGGCAGTGTGTCATGTGAAGTCATGGTGCAAAGGAACGGAGCAGCTGGAACCTTATGTTCAAGAGGAGCTGCACCTAAAAAAAAAATATTAAAAGCCAGCAGCTACTAATATTGCAGCTGCTGACTTTTAATAATATCACACTTACCTGTCCCAGGTTCCAGAGATGTCGGCGGCAGATGACGAGCGATCGCTCGTCTCGCTGCAGCCACCGCCGCCATCCTCTGTCAGGGAATCGGGAAGTGAAGCATGAGGGCTTCACTGCCCGGTTCCCTACTGCGCATGCGCGAGTCGCGCTGCGCTGGTTCCCCGCTGTGTCTCTGGGAACTGTGTGTTTCCCAGAACACAACGGGGGGGGGTGGAGCGATGCGGGGGTCTGCGGCGGTCTGGCCGGAAGTGGGTGCAGTTACCTGGATTATCCAGGTAACTGCACCCCCCTCCCCCCGAAAGGTGCACCGGAGGGGGGAGGGATAATACTAGCGGAACTTCCCCTTTAGGGTGAAGAACCGCTTTCAGGTCTGCAGAACTGGAGAAAAGCAAGCGGGGAGTGGACTGAAGGGACCACCTGGCATGGAGAGAGAGTCACTATGACTCAATAGGGGAGGTGTCATGTTGGTGAGGTGCCATCATCATCTGTGCTGCTGCACACTGCTGTCAGTGTCACTGTGAGAGTCAATTTCATGTGTGTGTGCGCCCATTCTAATATCTTGCCCTCTCGATTCCTGTCCCTGAGCTACTTAATTACTATATCGAAAATAAAATAAGAAATATGTTTTTTGCCTTAATATCTACCTTAAATCACTTTGTTAATTGCATATTGTACCTGTTTGTAGCCTAAATACTGAAATGTGCACTTAAAACTGTAATTTTGTAACTTTTGGATATGCCAGTAAAAACTTGACTGTGCCAGTAAATTTTGGGTGTCGTGTCAATAAATTTCAATCTGGTAGGTTGGCAACACTAGTCTAAAGTACTATAGGCCCAGCACTTTTCCTAATTTTTGCCCTGCAGCTGCACAGCTGATTGATAATTATGAAACCACTCCTATCAGATTCATTTTCCCACATGGTAACAGACAAACGCACAGGGATTTCTTCAGAATAACAAAAAGTAGGAATCTGAAACAAGGGTTGTTATAATGCTTGCAATGTACATAGATCACCCAGAGGGAAATGCTTTTTTCTCAACAAAAGTGGAGTTACACTTTGATGGAAAAGAAGCTCCTCACTTTGCAAGGGAAGTTTCACTCTGCAAGGGAATTTTCCTCAGAGATCTCAGAGATTTGTGAAAAGGGTAAAGTTCAGCTAACTTTAATTGTCCAATCATGTGCAAACAAAAATGCTGTGTTTTTTTTTTTTCATGCACATAATTGTGTATTTTTTTTTGTAAAGTGAAATCTCACCACATTCATTAAGCTCTGGAGAAAATTCCCTTGCAAAATGCAGGTTCCATTGAACAGCCTGTTTGCCTTGAGTAAATCAACTGCAGTTAACCATTTGTTTTAAAATAATAACATTTGCATTGCACTCTCTTACATGTATCTTAATTACATTTGCAGGCAACTTGCCTTAAAGACTAAGTAGTTTATGTAACTGTATCAAGATATATTTCTATAGATTGAAAGATTATTGGTGTACATCCTAATTCTAATCTAAAGGGATAATTTTTGCATATGTAAGGTAAATATTACAGCAGATAATTGTGTTATACAGAGGTAAGCAAACAGTTGGGGTGGTGTGGAAGTTGCAGTTAGGCTCAGAATGACCCTAAAGGGTGGCACCCATTGTGGGCCTTCGGTCATGGGTTTGCAGCCACTATCTCGCTGTTCCCTTTAACATTACATAGGCAATATTACCTCAGGTGTTTAGGGCTATTGCCCCTTTAGGAATTTACCTCATCTGTCCAGACAAATGTTATTGGTGGAACGTAGTCATACAGTATGCTTTTCCAGAATTTTCCACATCTCAGGAATTCTGTATACAAGACATCCATCCACTGGGATAATCTAAAGTTGGCCAGTGACACAGGACAGTGAGCACCGGAGCTATAATACTAATGCTCACTGCCTGTGTTTCTGCCTGAAACACCCTGGTCCAGAGAATACTTGAGTGAGCAGAGAAGCTGCTGTTCAGCTCTCAATGGGGAAAAAATGCCCAAAGGACCCATCACCATCTCCTTGAAGGCCACTGTGCAGCTTTCCCCTGGAGCACCTGAACCCAGTGGGTCAAGAGGCAGAGTCGTGGTGGAAGCAAGGGGAAGAGCGTGATGCCAAATGCACAAGCTGCCAGATCCAGATGTTGAGGCAACTCTCTCTCTCTCCCTCGTCATTGAGGGACAGTGAGCAATGGTCCAAACAGCCGAAAAGCTGCTACTCTATGGCAGATTCCTCATTATTTGGTATGGATTCATTACAAGGGATCTAGGGAACTAGGGATGGGCCGAACAACCCCCCCCCCCCCCCCCCAGTTTGGTTTGCATCAGAACACCTTGAACAGGCAAAAAGTTCTAGCGAACATGCAAAGCCTATTAAAGTCTATGGGACACAAACATGAACAATCAAAAGTCATTTTAAAGGCTTAAATTCAGGTTATTGCAAGAAAAAGTGTATGGGGACCTGGGTAGTGCCCTACTAATGCTCACTGCCTGTGTTTCTGCCTGGAACACCCTGGTCCAGAGAATCCTTGAGTGAGCAGAGAAGCTGCTGTTCAGCTCTCAATGGTGAAAAATTCCCAAAGGACCCATCACCATCTCCTTGAAGGCCACAGTGCAGCTTTCCCCTGGAGCACCTGAACCCGGTGGGTCAAGAGGCGGAGTCTTGGTGGAAGCAAGGGGAAGAGTGTGATGCCAAATGCACAAGCTGCCAGATCCAGATGTTGAGGCAACTCTCTCTCTCTCCCTCGTCATTGAGGGACAGTGAGCAATGGTCCAAACAGCCGAAAACTCTATGGCAGATTCCTCATTATTTGGTATGGATTCATTACAAGGAATCTAGGGAACTAGGGATGGGCCGAACACCCCCCCCCGGTTTGGTTCGCGTTAGAACACCTTGAACAGACAAAAAGTTCTAGCAAACATGCAAAGCCTATTAAAGTCTATGGGACACAAACATGAACAATCAAAAGTAATTTTAAAGGCTTAAATGCAGGTTATTGCAAGAAAAAGTGTATGGGGACCTGGGTAGTGCCCTAGGGGACATGTATTGATGCAAAATAGTTTTTAAAAAGATATTTTTTTCAGGAGCAGTGATTTTAATAATGCTTGAAGTGAAACGATAAAAATGAAATATTCCTTTAAATATTGTGCCGGGGGGGGGGGGGGGGGTCCCCTTAGTCTGGATGTAAAGTGGCACATCAGTGCAATCTGTAGAACAGTGCCACAGCAATAATTTACATTTCTAAAGGAAAAACTTGCTTGCGGCTTTAATGTATTGCCGGCTCCCTACAATAAAGATGAAAAATCTATGAATCTGGAATGGATTTTAAGGGCAACTCCATACCAAAATGTAAAAAAAACTGGCATGGGGTCCCCCCAAAATCCATGCCAGACCCTTATCCAAGCATGCATCCTGGAGGTCAGGTTAGGGGGATGACAAGTGAGCCCCCCCTCCTGAGCCATACCAGGCCACATGCCCTCAACATGAGGGGTGGGTGCTTTGGGGCAGGGAGGCTCTGGACCCATGTTAAAGGGGACAAGGACATGTTTCCAACAACCCTGGGCTGTGGTTGCTGAGGTCTGCAGCAGGGGGGTTATCGGAATTTGGAAGCCCCCTTTAACACTAGCCAACCTATGTAAATTGATATTTGGTACATTGTACCCGTACCCATTCACCAAAAAAAATGTCAGAAAGTAAAAACCAAAGAGACGGTTTAAACATAGAAGAAAATTTGGGCTATGGACATTTTAGGCACAATACAATAGCTTGATTGCTTAAAAAAATAGGATTTTTATTTACAAAAATTTCTAAAACACACAATAAATACAAAAAAATATTTATAATTGATCAGAGAATCATCCCTATTATTTTACCGCTGTTCTAAAATAATGCTAGAATGGTGGAAACCACCAGCAAACACTCTAAACAGTGAAATAGTAAGTAATCTAAAATGACGAAACATCAAAAGGGATTAAGAAATGATGTTATGCTCGACATGTTTCACGTGTCCTCACGCTTCTTCCAGAGCTTATTCTGACCAACAATAGGGATGAGCTTCGAGTTCGAGTCGAACTCATGTTCTACTCGAACATTGCCTGTTCGCCTGTTCAGCGAACAGTGAACAATTTGGGCTGTTCGCAGCAAATTCGAAAAGCCGGAACACCCTATACAAGTCTATGGGAGAAATCTAAAGTGCTCATTTTAAAGGGTAATATGCAGGTTACTGTCCTAAAAAGTGTTTGGGGACCTGGGTCCTGCCCCAGGGGACATGGATCAATGCAAAAAAAAGTTTTAAAAACGGCCGTTTTTTCAGGAGCAGTGATTTTAATAATGATTAAAGTGAAACAATAAAAGTGTAATATTCCTTTAAATTTCGTAGCTGGGGGGTATCTATAGTATGCCTGTGAAGGGGCGCATGTTTCTGGTGCTTAGAACTGTCGCTGCACAAAGTGTCATTTGTGCAGGAAAAAAAGTCTTTTAAAATCACTTGCGGCTAAATTGTCGGGTCTCCGTAATACAGAGAACACTCAATGAGTGTTCTCTGTATTAGCCGACAATTCATTCATTCATTGATTAAAAAAAAAAAAAAAAAAAAAAGCGTGGGGGTTCCCCTAAATTCAATCAAAAGGCCCTTCAGGTCTGACATGGATATTAAGGGGAACCCCGTGTCAAATTTAAAAAAAAAATTGACGTGGGGGTCCCCCCAAATATCCATACCAGACCCTTCAGGTCTGATATGGATATTAAGGGGAACCCCGCATCAAATTTAAAAAAAAAATTGACGTGGGGGTCCCCCTAAATATCCATACCAGACCCTTTATCCGAGCACGCAACCTGGCAGGCCGCAGGAAAAGAGGGGGGACGAGAGAGCGGCCCCCCCCTCCCTCCTGAACCGTACCAGGCCACATACCCTCAACATTGGGAGGATGCTTTGGGGGTCTGTGACCCCTCAAAGCACCTTGTCCCCATGTTGATAAGGACAAGGGCCTCATCCTCACAACCCTGGCCGTTGGTTGTGAGGGTCTGCGGGCGGGGGGCTTATCAGAATCTGGAAGCCCCCTTTAACAAGGGGACCCCCAGATCCCGGCCCCCCCCCTGTTTGAAATGGTAAGGGGGTACAAAAGTACCCCTACCATTTCACAAAGAAAGTGTCAAAATGGTTAAATAAGACAAACACACTTTTGAAAAATTCCTTTATTAAAAATAAAAAAAATAAAAAAAAAATTCCAGCGGTGCTAATCCACTCTTGCTATCCAGCGACGGGTCTCCGGGGTCCAGCGATGAGGGGGGCACAGTGCATTGTGTGCCGTGAGCGCCACATGAATTTGGCGCGAATGGCCCATAACGGGCCATTTGCGCCAAATTCATGTGGCGCTCACGGCACACAATACACTGTGCCATCGCATTGCATTGCTGGCTCATGATTGGCCAAGCATGCACTGTGACCCCGCATGCTTGGCCAATCACAGCGCCGGTAGCGAGGTGAGCCATGATTGGCCACAGGCAGGATGCCTGTGGCCAATCTTAGCTCAGGCTGTGTAGTACACGCCCCACACTATATAAGGCCGCCAGCGCGGCGGCCTAGTGTAGTGTGTTGGCGTCTGAAGCAGTTAGTGGGTGTTCTGTGTACCTTCAACACAGTACACACCGATCGTTTTCGGCCGATTTTCGATCTTGCTGTTGTGTAGTGGTTGTTGTCTGTGTGCCCTGACCGCCATAACGGGCCATTCGCGCCAAATTCATGTGGCGCTCACGGCACACAATGCACTGTGCCCTCGCACTGCATTGCTGGCTCATGATTGGCCAAGCATGCACTGTGACCCCGCATGCTTGGCCAATCACAGCGCCGGTAGCGAGGAGAGCCATGATTGGCCACAGGCAGGATGCCTGTGGCCAATTATAGCTCAGGCTGTGTAGTACATGCCCCACACTATATAAGGCCACCAGTGTGGCGGCCTTGTGTAGTGTTCCGGCATCTGCAGGAGTTAGAGGGTGTTGTCTGTGCAGTATACACCTGTATCTACCCTTTATTGCTGTTGTCTAATTGAGCCATCTGCCATCTGCAGGAGTTAGTGGGTGTTGTCTGTGTGCCTTCAGCGCAGTATACACCTGTATCTACCTATATTGCTCTTCTCTAATTGAGCCATCTGCCATCTGTAGGAGTTAGTTGGTGTTGTGTGCCTCCAACGCAGTATACACCTGTAGCTACTTATATTGCTCTTCTCTAATTGAGCCATCTGACATCTGCATGAGTTAGTGGGTGTTGTCTGTGTGCCTTCAGCGCAGTATACACCTGTATCTACCTATATTGCTCTTCTCTAATTGAGCCATCTGCCATCTGCAGGAGTTAGTGGGTGTTGTGTGCCTCCAGCACAGCACAATATACACCTGTATCAACCCTTTATTTCTGGCGTTCTATAATAAAGGCATCTGTAGCAGTTAGTTGGTGTTGTGTGCCTCCAGCACAGCACAGTATACACTGGTATCTACCCTTTACTTGCTTGTGTTCTATATTAAAGGCATCTGCAGGAGTTAGTGGGTGTTGTGTGCCTCCATTTCAGCACAATATACACCCGTATCTGCCCTTTATTGCTGGTGTTTTATAATAAAGGCATCTGCAGGAGTTAGTTGGTGTTTTGTGCCTCCAGCACAATATACACTACCCAATTGCTGGTTTTCCCATCTCCCTGCAGGCCTTTACCATGTCTGGAAGGCCAACAAGGAAAGGCAGACAGGCACGAGCCAATAAAGAGGGCAAGCAGGCTCTGTGTCTAGAGACAACAGTGCTGGTCATGGACACGGTACATCGTCATCAGCACGTGCCCATGGGACACGCTTGTCCTTATTTTCGGCAGCTGGACGTGTTGAGCCGCATCATGCTGAAGACTTGGTAGAGTCGATGACCAAGCCCTCTTCATCCTCCTCATCCTCTCTCACCCAGGCTCAGGGTACTAGCAAAGCAGCTGCCAACGCATCCTCTTCCCTCGTCTCAATGTCATCATCAGTGACTCCTTCCCTAGACCCACCACATCCTCCTGAGGAGTCCCCCGAACTGTTTGAGCACAGTGATGGGTACATGCTCCAGGAGGATACCCAGTGTTTTGTAGGCTCTGATGATAATACTCAGGTAGAGGAAGGCAGTAGTGTGAGTGCAGAGAGAGGGGATGCTCAAGAAGGACAGCAATCTAGCAGTCATGTTCCACAAGCTGCAGCATACTGCCAGGTTTGCTCCAGTGGTGAAGAGATAGGGGATGATGAGGGCACTGACTCCACGTGGATGCCTGGTAGGAGAGAGGAGGAGGAGGAGGAGGCACATCTCCAACGAGGCAGGATGCCCTCTGGGGGGGCAGCTTAGGGGCAGCACAGCAACTCAATCACACCGCAGAGCTCCGCCTGTGTAGGGCGCTGCCTCTGCGCGTTATTCTAAAAGTTCTTTGGTGTGGGCCTTTTTTGAGACAAGTGCATCAGATCGCACCGCTGCTATTTGCAACATATGTCTCAAGCGTATTTCACATGGCCAAAACATCAGCTGCTTGGGCACCACATGCTTGACCAGACATATGTTGACCTGCCATGCAGCTCGTTAGCAAGATTACCTCAAAGACCCACACCAAAGAACAAAGCGGCCCTCTCCTTGCTCCTCATCAGCTGGGATCTCCAACCCCACTAGACCTTCAGTCCTCTCTGAAACCTGCACTGAGAGGAATGAAGGTGTAGAATTAGGTGTGTCACAGCCAAGTACTTGCGGGCACTCTGCTAGCAGTACACCCACGTCTGATTGTAGCAGGCAAATTTCCCTGCCCCAGCGGCTGGACCGTAGAAAGAAGTTAGCTCCCAGCCATCCACATGCCCAGCGGTTGAATGCTAGCTTGGCTAAATTGCTAGCACTTCAACTTCTACCTTTTCAGTTGGTAGACTCGTCCCCCTTCCGTGAGTTTGTGCAATGTGCGGTTCCTCAGTGGCAGGTCCCCAAACGCCTTCTGGCTCTCTAAAGGCATGTGGAAGGCAATGTCCTTGCCTCGCTGGAGAGGGCGGTCTGCGGTAAGGTGCATATTACCATTGACTCATGGTCCAGCAGGCATGGACCGGGACGTTACCTGTCTTTCACGGCCCATTGGGTGACTCTTCTGACAGCTGGGAAGGATGCAGGACAAGGTGCAGTAGTGTTGGAGGTTGTTCCGCCACCACGCCTCCAAAATGCTACTACTGGTTTTGACACACGTCTCTCCTCCACCCCTTCTCTTCTTCTTCCTCCATGGCCTCTTCCAGTGCTCTGTCCTCGGAACCAGAGGTGATCCGTAGGCGTTCAAGGGGCTACGCAATTATGCAGGCAAAACGATGCCATGCAGTGCTTGCGCTGGTTTGTTTGGGGGACAGGAGCCACACTGGGGCAGATATTTTGTCAGCTCTGGAGGGGCAGGCCAAGAGGTGGTTGACGTCATGCCAGCTTAAGCCAGGATTGGTGGTTTGTGACAATGGCACCAACCTCCTCTCCGCCCTCCGACAGGGACAACTGTCCCATGTGCCCTGTGTGGCTAACGTCCTTAACCTGGTGGTGCAGTGGTTCTTGGGCAGGTATCCTGGCTTACAGGATGTCCTGAAGCAGGCCAGGAAAGTCTGTGTGCATTTCTGCCAATCATTTAATGCCGGCGCAGTTTTTTGTTTCTGTATATTTAATGCCTGTGCTCGACTGGCTGAGCTCCAAAAGGAGTTGAACCTGCCCAAGAACCGCCTTATATGTGACGTGCCCACCAGGTGGAACTCAACGTTGGCCATGCTACACACGCATCAATGAGTACCTGTGCGACTACGGCACCAGGACAGGGTCAGGGGAGCTCAGTTTTTTCTCACCACGCCAGTGGGGCATGATCAGGGATGCATGCACTGTCCTGTCACCGTTTGAGGAGGCCACAAGGAGGGTGAGCAGTGAAAGTGCATGCATCAGTGACACTGTACCTCTTGTCCACCTCTTGGAGCATATGCTGCGTGGAATAATGGACAGGGCACTTGAGGCAGAACAGAGGCAGGAAGAGGAGGACTTCCTTGCCTCTCAAGGCCCCCTTTATCCAGACAGTGTTCCTGCTGTCCCACCCATCACACAGGAAGAGGACGAGGAGGAGGAGGAGGATGATTGTGTCAGCATGGAGGTGGTGCCTGGCACTCAGCATCAGCAGTCTTGTAGGGATGATTTACAGTCCCAAGAAACCCGTGGATTTGTACGTGGCTGGGAGGAGGTAGCTGCGATCATGTTGTCCTTAGTGACCCAGAGGACTCCGGACCGAATGCCTCAGCTAACCTACAGTGCATGGCCTCCCTGATCCTGCAAAGCCTGCGGAAGGACTCTCGTATTCTTCGGATCAAGGAGAAGGACTATTACTGGCTGGCCACTCTCCTTGATCCACGGTACAAGGGTAAGGTTGCGGACCTTATCTTGCCATTGCAGAGGGAGCAGAGGATGAGACATCTCTGGGAGGCCTTGCAGAAAGGTCTGTGCAACGCGTTCCCAGAGACTGGGAGGTTATAAACTCCTGGTCCTGGACAACGTGTTGCTGAGGCATCTGTCCGAAGGAGCGGTGGAGAAGGCGGCCGTCTGACCGATGCATTCAGACAATTTTTTAGTCCGCAGCCCCAAGGTATGATCGGTTCCAGCAACCATCGCCAGCGTCTGATTTACATGGTGCAGGAATACCTAGGGGCAAGGTCAGACTTGGACACCTTTCCCACTGAAAATCCTCTGGTTTACTGGGTCTTGAGGATGGATCACTGGCCAGAGCTTGCACAGTATGCAATTGAGCTACTGGTCTGTCCTGCATCCAGCATTCTTTCGGAAAGCACCTTCAATGCTGTTGGTGGCATTGTAACCGATCACAGGGTGCGCCTGTCCACTGACTCAGTTGATCGGCTGACCTTCATAAAGATGAATCAGTCTTGGAGCACCACCAGCTACTAAGCACCTGAAGCTTATGTAACCAAATATTTTTTTTTTAAATATCACATTCCTTCAAGACTGCCTATGCTGATGCTGAGTGACTGTCCTGTTATGTTAGCTGTCTATCCTCTTCCTCCTCCGCTGATATCTTAGAAGAACATTTTTGGGTCTGGGTGATGCCACCAGCCCAATTTTTCCGCCCCTGTTTAACAGGGGCGTGTAATTACAATTTTTGATGCAATGCTTTGCAGCAGGGCTCATTCCTGCACTCCAACTAGAGTATTTTGGAGAGGTTGCAGTGTTGGGGCACCAGCAAGCAGTGCCTAAGGACCAATGTTTCAGACACTGTTTAACAGGGGCATGTAATTATAATTCTTGATATAATATTTCACAGCAGGGCCCGTTCCTGCACCCACCGAGAGTAACTGTGAGGACTTACAGTGTTGTGGCACCAGCACCACTACCACCACCACAATCACCAAAGGCCCTATTTTTCTACCACTGTTCAACAATGGCATGTAATTACAATTCTTGATATAATTGTTCACAGCAGGGCTCTCCAGCGCCTACCAAGAGTCATTTTTAGGGCTTACAGTGTTGTGGCAACACCAACACCTTAGGCGCAAATTTCTGCAGAGCATATAGGGCAGGGCCCTACTTTCAAACATCCAACTTACAAATGTCTCCTACTTGCAAACGAAAGGAAACAACAGGAAGTGAGATGAAAAAAGACGGACGGCCAAAAAAAGTATGCAGGGGTGATAACCCTTCCCTATGTTTTCCAAAAAGCTTAAAAATGTATTTTTTGACTGGAGCTACGCTTTAAAAATGTACCAGTTCAAAATTACAAACATATTCTACTTAACACAACAAACCTACACAGTCTCTGTCTTGTTTGCACCGCCTGTAGACTCCTGTTCTGAGTATATAGGGCCTGGGGGCCCCACACCTTTCCTTTTTTTAATATGGGTTACGGGGTTCCCCTTAATATCTGTACAAGACCCAAAGGGGCTGGTAATGGGCTGGGGGGCTACCTATGCCATTTTTCCTCAATGATTTTCATCCATATTGCCGGAACCAGATATTACATTAAAACCACAAGCAGTTTTAAATGACTTTTTTCCGTTAGATGTCATTTTGTGCAGGGACTGTTCTAAACACTGGAAACATGTGCCACTTCACAGGCATACTATAGACACCCCCCAGGCATGATATTTAAAGGAATATTTCACTTTTTTTCACTTTAATCATCATTAAAATCAGTGCTCCCAAAAAAACGGCCGTTTTAAAACACATTTTAGGCATTGACCCATGTCCCCTGGGACAGGAGCCAGGTCCCCAAACCCTTTTTAGGACAATATCTTCCATATTAGCCATTAAAATTAGCACTTTTTATTTCAAACGTTCGAGTCCCATAGACTTTAATGGGGTTCTAAAGTTAATACGAATTTTAGGTCTGTTCAAAAGTTCTGGTGCGAACCGAACCGGGGGGGGGGGGGGGGATGTTCGGCTCATCCCTTAGTCTCACACTGCCAGTAAGCACCGGTGCACACAGGCCAGCCAAAACTGCTCCAAACCAACATTTTCAAAAATACACGTTTCAATATTATTAGTACCATCTACATTTTTTTACTGCAAATCTACCCATAGGTAAGTGTGTTGGGACCATATTCTCTGCTCCCCCTCTTTCCGCTATATTATTTACTATTTTTATGGTAAATGTGTGCGGCTTGCGTGGCGTTTGTGCGATAGGTCATTGCACTAGTTGCCACATATGCCCTATTATGGAGGGCTTGTACTTGTCTGTCCACTTATCTGGGGGTAGAGTTTTGGCGTTGGCCGCTTGGTGTGTGTTTGCGTGGATATGTGTCATTATACTGCTCTTTGTGTCTCTCCACTTCCTGTCCATCTATCTAATCACTGGCTAAGTGTTTGTGGTCTTGTGACTACACTCACGTTCTGTTGATATTTGCTGAACCATTTGGGAGATGTTTTGTTTGGCCACGTGACCATGTTCACATGACTATGATCATATGGTTGATGGCACATGTCACGTGATCAGATATCTCTTTATGGTCACACGGCCCTGCTTACTTTTTGTTGATATCTGTTCATTCATTTGAAAGGTGGGTTTGTGGTCACATGACTACACCAACATGACTATGAGCACATGGCAATATTGTACGCCATGTGACCAGATATCCCTCTGCTTTCTTTATGCCCTATCAAAGATGGCATGTGACCCATGATCATCCTATGTGTACGTCATATGACTCAGCTTTCTTGGCACAATTTTCAGGCTGCCCCACCCCTCTACTTCCTTTCCCTCTATATAAGTTGGTATGTACATGGGTCTGGGCCACACACAGCAAGGACAGCCACTCACAGAGGTGTAGAACCAAAAGGTGAGCCGTATCTTTGCTCAACCATTCCAGCAACCACTATGCGACTTTATGTCCTAAAGTGGATATTCCATTCAATTGCTTCTATTACAGGAGCACACTTTTCCCCTATGCATGTGGCAATACCAACTTGAACCCCAACAAAAGGTCTCCCCTATGTGATAAGTGCAGTTTTTACACATTCAGGTGGGTCCATGTGTTTTTTTTTTTTATATGCCAAATACTTAATAGTTTGCTATGCCCCCTCTCTTAGATATTCCATTTGCCTCTATACCTAAGGGGGTTGTATACTTACCCATTTAATAACTTGGTCCGGTATCCATGGGCCATCTCTTGGTACTATTGGTAAGTACCATTCGTATATACTCTTTGGATATCATCTTTTGTGATTTTTCTTTATTATATATGCCCTTTCTAAAGGGTCAATATCTGATTATTTTAGATATATTATTGAACACGCTTATAGTGGGAATTTGTGACCACTTACCACTGTGTGTGATTTATACTCAAATATCTATACATGACTACTATATACCAGGTGAGAGCTAAATCTAATATAAATCAGTCTTTAAATTGGGGGACTTTTATATTAGCACCTTAATCTATAACGCATATGTTTGTTGTTTTTTTTGTCTTATTTAGTGGTATCTACTATAGACCACATGATATATGTATATCCCACTACTTTAGACACACATATGCAATTTATTTTTTTCAGCTGTTTGTCAGTTTGGTCAAGTTCTCCCACACCTTGAGCCTCAAGTTTACCAGGCAAGCATACACTTTGTTATGTTTATATGTAATTAGTCTGTGTATATGTACTCCTCCTGGAGAAATGTTGTAACAATCATAATTCATATTTATATAGATATATACTACATTGAATACTTACACATATACTTGTTTTTAAATATACCAGCACTTACACAGTATCTGTCCTGAGGAAGCTAATATTTTAATGAAACGCATCGATGTGCAAGTTTTTGGAGGCATTACTGGATCAGAATTTTTTCTTTTACCTTGATACAGTATTACATTAATCTTTGTACCGTAGGTCCAATCCTCTATAACTGCATTATTGGGTAACTAGTAACTGTGTCCATACAGGGTGTTTGTATGTTGTTTATATGCTTTTTAACTATGTTGTAATTCAATGTATACTTTTTTACTGATTCTCTCTCTCTCATAATGTGCCCACAAAGTCCGCAATTTTTTTAACTTGGTCAGTCCTTGAATATATATTTTGGATGTTGGCATTTACTTTTATATAATAAATATTCCAAAAAAAAAAAAATCTTCCTCAGTTTAGGCCAATATATATTATTTTGCATATTTTTGGTTAAAAATTAAAAATGATTGGTTTGCGTAAAAAAGGCATTTTTTATTGTCTGCTTGCTTCTGCTATTCAGGTCGTTCTTTCAGGCCTTGCTGTTTATCGGTGCTTTCTGGTGTCCGTTCTGACGAGACGACCGTTTTCAAACCATGTTTCGTCTACGTACTTGTCGTAGAGTTTGTGCTGTGCAGGGGCTTCATGTTGGGGTTCTTACTTTGACACAAGCCCGGTCCATGAACAGGGAGGGGAGGCGTTTGTGGACCAAGAATTGGTTGCGCCAGCGTGACCAGTTCTCACACATGCCTTTGCTCCGTGAGATCCGCGAGAATAATCCTGATGATTTCAGGAATTATCCCCGGATGATGGACCCCGTTTTTCACCGTCTGCTGGCTTTGCTGACCTCTTATATTACCAGGCAGGACACTTGCATGCGGCAAGCCATCACTCCAGAGCAGAGGCTCATCGCCACGTTGCGCTACTTGGCGACTGGGAGAAGCCTTCAGGACCTCAAGTTCTCTACAGGCATCTCCCCCCAGGCTCTGGGGATCATTATTCCAGAGACCTGTTCTTCCATCATTCAGCTCCTGCAGAAGGACTATATGAAGGTAAGTTTTATCCTTTAACATCACAGTCTATGTATTTCATGATTGCTAATGTCTTGCATAGGGATGAGCCGAACACCCCCCGGTTCGGTTCGCACCAGAACTTTCGAACGGGCCCCAAATTCGTACGAACGTTAGAACCCCATTGAAGTCTATGGGACTCGAACGTTCAAAATTAAAAGTGCTAATTTTAACGGCTAATATGCAAGAAACTGTCCTAAAAAGGGTTTGAGGACCTGGCTCCTGCCCCAGGGGACATGGGTCAATGCAAAAAAAAGTTTTAAAAACTGACGTTTTGGCGGGAGCACTGATTTTAATGACGATTAAAGTGGAAAAAAAGTGAAATATTCCTTTAAATATGGTGCCTGGGGGGTGTCTGTAGTATGCCTGTGAAGTGCCACGTGTTTCCCGTGTTTAGAACAGTCCCTGCACAAAATGACATTTAACAGAAATAACGTCATTTAAAGCTGCTTGCGGTTTTAATGTTATATCTGGTTCCTGCAATATGGTTGAAAATCATTGAGAAAAATGGCATGGGTAGCCCTCCCTGCCCATTACCAGCCCCTTTGGGTCTTGTACGCATATTAAGGGGAACCCCGTACCCATATTAAAAAAAGGAAATGCGTGTGGCCCCCAGGCCCTATATACTCAGAACAGCAGTATACAGGCGGTGCAAACAAGACAGGGACTGTGTAGGTTTGTTGTGTTAAGTTGAATCTGTTTGTCATTTTCAACTGGTACATTTTTAAAGTGTAGCTGCAGTCAAAAAAAATTTTTTTAAGCTTTTTTGAAAACATAGGGAAGGGTTATCACCCCTGTATAATTTGTTTTGTCGTCCATCTTTTTTCATCTCACTTGCTGTTGTCTCCTTCCATTTGCAAGTAGGAGATGTTTGTAAGTTGGATGTTTGAAAGTAGGGGCCCGCCCTATATGCTCTGCAGAAATGGCGGAACAAGGTGTTGGTTTTGCCACAACATTGTAAGCCCTCAAAGTGACTCTTGCTGGGCGCTGGAGCGCTCTGCTGTGAACGATTATATAAAGAATTGTAATTACATGCCATTGTTGAACAGTGGTAGAAAAATTGACCTTTGGTGGTTGTGGTGCTGGTGCCACAACACTATAAGTCCTCACAGTTACTCTGGGTGGGCACAGGAACGGGCCCTCCTGTGAAATATTATATCAAGAATTGTAATTACATGTCCCTGTTAAACAGGGGCAGAAAAATTGGGCCTTTGGTGCTGGTGCCATGACACTGCAACCTCTCCCATATTCTCTAGTTTTATTGCAGGAATTAGCCCTGCTCCAAAGCATTGCATCAAAAATTGTAATTAAACGCCCCTGTTAAACAGGGGCAGAAAAATTGGGCCTTAGGCACTGGTGCTGGTGCCACGACACTGAAACCTCTCCCATATACTCTTGTTTTATTGCAGGAATTAGCCCTGCTGCAAAGCATTGCATCAAAAATTGTAATTAAACGCCCCTGTTAAACAGGGGCAGAAAAATTGGGCTTTAGGCACTGGTGCTGGTACCACGAGACTGCAACCTCTCCCATATACTCTAGTTTTATTGCAGGAATTAGCCCTGCTGCAAAGCATTGCATCAAAAATTGTAATTAAAAACTCCTGTTAAACAGGGGCAGAAAAATTGGGCTGATGGCATCATCCAGAAACAGAAATGTTCTTCCAACATATCATCGGAGGAGGAAGAGGATAGACAATTAACATAACAGGACAGTCACTCAGCATCAGCATAGGCAGTCTTGAAGGGATGTGATATTTCAAAAAAAATAATTCGGTTACATCAGCTTCAGGTGCTTGGTAGCTGTGGGTGATCCAAGACTGATTCATCTTGATGAAGGTCAGTCGATCAACTGATTCGGTAGACAGCCGCACCCTGTGATCGGTAACAAAGCCACCAGCAGCACTGAAGGTGCGTTCCGAAAGAACGCTGGATGCAGGACAGGCCAGTAGCTCAATTGCATACTGTGCAAGCTCTGGCCAGTGATCCATCCTCAAGACCCAGTAAGCCAGAGGATTTTCGGTGGGAAAGGTGTCCAAGTCTGACCTTGCCCCTAGGTATTCCTGCACCATGTAAATCAGACGCTGGCGATGGTTGCTGGAACCGATCATACCTTGGGGCTGCGGACTAAAAAATTGTCAGAGAGCATCAGTCAGACGGCCACCTTCTCCACCGCTCCTTCTGACCGATGCCTCAGCAACACGTTGTCCAGGACCAGGAGTTTGTAACCTCCCAGTCTCTGGGAACGTGTTGCACAGACCTTTCTGCAAGGCCTCCCAGAGATGTCTCATCCTCTGCTCCCTCTGCGATGGCAAGATAAGGTCGGCAACCTTACCCTTGTACCGTGGATCAAGGAGAGTGGCCAGACAGTAATGGTCCCTCTCCTTGATCTGAAGAATACGAGGATCCTTCCTCAGGCTTTGCAGGATCAGGGAGGCCATGCACTGTAGGTTAGCTGAGGCATTCAGTCCGGAGTCCTCTGGGTCACTAAGGACAACATGATCTGCAGCTACCTCCTCCCAGCCACGTACAAGTCCACGTGTTTCTTGGGACTGTAAATCATCCCTACAAGACTGCTGCTGCTGATGCTGAGTGCCAGCCTCCACCTCCATGCTGACACAATCATCCTCCTCCTCCTGCTCCTCCTCATCCTCTTCCTGTGTGATGGGTGGCACAGCAGGAACACTGTCTGGATAAAGGGGGCCTTGAGAGGCAAGGAAGTCCTCCTCTTCCTGCCTCTGTTCTGCCTCAAGTGCGCTGTCCTTTATTCCACGCAGCGCATGCTCCAAGAGGTGGACAAGAGGTACAGTGTCACTGATGCATGCACTGTCACTGCTCACCATCCTTGTGGCCTCCTCAAACGGTGACAGGACAGTGCATGCATCCCTGATCATGCCCCACTTGCGTGGTCAGAAAAATCCGAGCTCCCCTGACCCTGTCCTGGTGCCGTAGTCGCACAGGTACTCATTGATGGCCCTCTGCTGCGTGTGCAGCTGCTGTAGCATGGCCATCGTTGAGTTCCACGAGGTGGGCATGTCACATATAAGGCGGTTCTTGGGCAGATTCAACTCCTTTTGGAGCTCAGCCAGCCGAGCACAGGCATTAACCACTTCAGGACCGCCGTATTGCCAATGTACGTCAACACAATGGCACAGGCAGGCACAATCACGTAAATGTACGTGAATGCCTTCTAGCGGGTGGGGGGTCCGATCGGACCCCCTCCCGCTAGATACGGCGGTCCCTTTCGGTGCCGGAGCGATCGGCGATGAGGGGATGGCCGTTGGTTTCCGCCCATCCCCTCTCGATCGCTCCTGGCCAGTGACGAACTTCCTCCCCTGTGAAAATGTAAACACAGGAGGAGGAAGTGATGTCACACTCCTCGTGGCGGTCTTTTTGAACCGGACAGCGAGGAGTGAAGACGTCCAAGTAAGTGCACCAACAGTCCACTGACACATAGGTACACACAGGCACACATTTCACCCCAGTCACCCCCCGATCACCCCCCCGATCGGCCCCCCGCCCCCCCCAGTCACAGTGTCACTAATGCAGTGTTCATTTATTTATTGATCACTACATTTAGTGTCAGTTGTGACTGTAAAAAGTGTCAGGGCAGCTAGTGTTAGGCCCCTTTAGGTCCAGGGTAGCCCCCTACCCCCCCCTAATAAAGGTTTAACCCCTTGATTGCCCTCCCAGTTAACCCTTTCACCCTCTTTTACCAGTGTCACTAAGCGATCGTTTTTCTGATCGCTGCAATAGTGTCACTGGTCCCGCTAGGAAGCTAGTTTTTTTTTAGGTTCAACGCTAGGTTTTTATACCGTTAGGTACCCCGATATATAACCTAATAAAGGTTTTAACCCTTTGATTGCCCCTAGAGTTAACCCTTTCACCAGCGATCGCTGCATAAGTGTCACTGGTGACGCTGGTTAGCCAGTTAGTTATTTAGTTATTTAGGTTCCCCGTCAGGTTTTTATAAAGCTTCAGGTACCCCCATATAAATACCCAATAAAGGCTTTAACCCCTGATTGCCCTTAGTTAACCCTTTCACCAGTGATCACCGTATAAGTGTTACGGGTGACGCTGGTTAGGTAGTTCGCTTTTTATAGCATCAGGGCACCCGCCATTTATTACCTAATAAAGGTTTAACCCCCTGATCACCCGGCGGGTGATATAAATTTGGTTTTAGGGTCAGAAAGGGTCTGCGTCGCCCCAGGCAGTGCTAGGTTAGTGCCAGCACCGCTAACACCCACGCGCAAAGCATACACCTCCCTTAGTGGTATAGTATCCGAACAGATCAATATCTGATCTGATCAGATCTATACTAGCGTGCCCAGCAATTTAGGGTTCTAAAAAAACGCATTGTTAGCAGGATCAATCCAGATACCTGCTAGCACCTGCGTTTTGCCCCTCTGCCCAGCCCAGCCCAGCCCACCCAAGTGCAGTATCGATCGATCACTGTCACTTACAAAACACAACACACATAACTGCAGCGTTCGCAGAGTCAGGCCTAATCCCTACGATCGCTAACAGTTTTTTTTTTGTAGCGTTTTATACAGTCGCTGACAGGCTAGGTGCTTTTTTACCTGTGAGTCTCACTACTGTACCCCTAAATTTAGAGCCCAAAATGGCAAAGCGAAGGTACACTAGTGAAGAGGCCTACACGTTTCTGAGCATGACAGATAGTGAAGAGGAAGACACTGATCTGTCAGATTCAGGCTCAGAATACGAACCTGTAGAGGACAGCGCCTCCATGTCAGATAGCTCTGACGACGAAGAAGAGGTCCCTGCTATTGTCAGGCGTACCCGACCCCGATTTTCTGATGTTGTTGAGGTGCAGGAACCGCAAGTCCCTCGTATGGAGTATAGAGCCAGTACTAGCGCCGCTCATCCTTTTGGTGAACTGGCAAGCACCAGCGGCCTAGTACACCCTGGACGTACATCCAGCACTGCAGTATCACGTGGTGACGTGGCGAGTCCCATAAGTGCAGTTCAAGCTGGCGAGGTGGCAAGCACAAATAGTGTCCCGCTGCCACCAAGAAGAAGACAAAGACAGGCCCGTCGTACCCATAGTGCCCTTCCTGCAGAATTCGCCTATCCCAATTGGGTGCCCACCACTTCTGCAGAACCCGTACTTCCCCCATTCACTGCCCAACCCGGTATTCAGGTGGATACAGATGATTTTACGCCACTCGATTTTTATTCTCTGTATCTCACGGAAGATCTCTATAGATCTATTGTGGACCAAACCAATTTATATGCTGGTCAACGCAACGCCGCTAATCCCCAGTTGCCGTCTCTTGCCAGAGATTGGAAACCAGTTACGGTTTCCGAATTTAAGACGTTTTTGGGCCTTTCCCTCAACATGGGCACACATAAATTTATGCGGATGCGGGCTTATTGGTCCACGCATCTGGCTGACCACATGCCCGTGTTCTCTAACTCCATGTCCAGGAAACGATACGAGCAGATCTTGCGGTTCTTGCACTTCAGTGACAATGAACTTTGTCGTCCACGTGGAGACCCTGAATACGATCGGCTCTACAAAATTCGGCCCCTCATAAACCACTTCAACCAACGTTTTGCAGACTTGTTTACTCCCCAAAAAGTTGTCTGCGTTGATGAGTCCCTGGTTAAGTTTACTGGTCGCTTGTCATTCAAACAGTACATTCCCAACAAGCGTACCAGATACGGGGTCAAGCTCTATAAGTACTGTGATAGGGCCACAGGCTATGCATGGAGCTTTATGGTTTATGAGGGTAAAGATAGTTACGTAGAGCCGGAGAACTGCCCTGATTACATAGGAAGCGCTGGCAAGATAGTGTGGAAATTGGTGTCACCCTTATTCGGAAAGGGGTACCACTTGTACGTGGACAACTATTACACCAGCGTGCCACTGTTTAGTCATTTATTTGATAATCAGATTGGAGCATGTGGCACCGTGCGACCTAATCGCCGGGGCTTTCCCCAGCGGCTTGTAGATTCCCGTCTTAGGCTGGGGGAGAGAGCCTGCTATCGGTGTAATAATTTGCTCGCTATGAAGTGGAGGCATAATAAGAATGTTTTCGTTCTTACCTCCCTTCATGCAGACACGACGGTCCAAATTTCTACGGTGACTGGTATTGTGGAGAAACCCCTCTGTGTCCACGAATATAACAAAAATATGGGAGGGGTGGACCTCAATGACCAGATGTTGGCGCCGTATCTAACTTCCCGTAAGACCAGACGCTGGTACAAAAAAGTGTCTGCTTACTTATTTCAATTGGCTTTGCTGAATGCTTTTGTGCTATACAAAACTTCAGGCGGAACATTAACCTTTCTTTTCTTCCAAAGAGAGGTTGTCACAGAGCTTCTGTTTCCAGACGGTTCTGTACCTCACCATTCCCAACCAAATGCAGTAAGCCAGCTGCATGAGAGGCATTATTCCTATGTCCTCCCGAGTACCCCTACCCAACGAGCCCCCCAAAAAAGATGTCGTGTCTGTAGCAAGCGCGGATATAGGCGTGACACCCGTTCTTATTGTCCACGCTGTCCTGGCAATCCTGGTCTTTGTCAGGGTGAGTGTTTTGAACGCTACCATGAACTAGTGAAGTATTAGCGTAGGGTACAGCATTTCACAGGCTAGGCACACTTACACAGGGTCTCCCAAGATGCCATCGCATTTTGAGAGACCCGAACCGTTACAGTTACAGTTTACAGTTCAAAAAAAAGTGTATAAAAAAAAAAAAAAAAAAAAAAAAAGTAAAATAAAAAAAACAAAAAAAATATAAAATATAAAAACCAAAAATAGTTGTCGTTTTATTGTTCTCTCTCTCTCTCTCTCTCTCTCTCTCTCTCTCTCTCTCTCTCTCTCTCTCTCTCTCTCTCTCTCTCTCTCTCTCTCCTCTCAAATTTTTTATACTTTACTGTTTACTGTGTTATTGTTAACCATTTTTCATGTTTTCAGGTACGCCATTCAGCTGCAGCGTGGATTTATTTATCTTGACAGCAACAGCGTTTGCTCCCACGATACATAAAGCTGCGACTCCAGTGCTGTAGGAGGTGATTTCACCACCACAGTTAAAAAGGAGCATATATGCCAAAGCATGGGGGCATAAGGGGTGGAGGAGCGATTTTGCTCCTAATGCCGCGTACATACGGTCAAAATTCCGACGGAGGGCTTGCCCGTGGAAAAGTTTGAACGTATGTACGCAGCATAACTTTTTTGCGGGAGGATGCCCCCATGCTTCGGCATATATATATTTTAGGCACAGGTTGTGTTAAAAAATTTTTTATTTTTTACTGGTTTTTTTGGCAATTGCTTTGCAGGTATGGTATGGTAAGGTTTTACTGGGATGTTACTTTGTTTTAACGTTAACCATAATTTGCTTAGCAGGTACGCCATTCAGCTGCAGCGCGGATTTATTTATCTTGACAGCAACAGCGTTTGCTCCCACGATACATAAAGCCGTGACTCCAGTGCTGTAGGCGGTGATTTCACCACCACAGTTAAAAAAGAGCATATATGCCGAAGCATGGGGGCATAAGGGGTGGAGGAGTGATTTTGCTCCTAATGCCGCGTACATACGGTCAAAATTCCGACGGAGGGCTTGCCCGTGGAAAAGTTTGAACGTATGTACGCAGCATAACTTTTTTGCAGGAGGATGCCCCCATGCTTCGGCATATATATATTTTAGGCACAGGTTGTGTTAAAAAATGTTTTATTTTTTACTGTTTTTTTTGGCAATTGCTTTGCAGGTATGGTATGGTAAGGTTTTACTGGGATGTTACTTTGTTTTAACGTTAACCATAATTTGCTTAGCAGGTACGCCATTCAGCTGCAGCGCGGATTTATTTATCTTGACAGCAACAGCGTTTGCTCCCACGATACATAAAGCCGTGACTCCAGTGCTGTAGGCGGTGATTTCACCACCACAGTTAAAAAAGAGCATATATGCCGAAGCATGGGGGCATAAGGGGTGGAGGAGCGATTTTGCTCCTAATGCCGCGTACATACGGTCAAAATTCCGACAGGGGGCTTGCCCATGGAAAAGTTTGAATGTATGTACGCGGCATAACTTTTTTGCGGGAGGATGCCCCCATGCTTCGGCATATATAAATGGTGCATGTATGTCCATCATTAGAAGTGGGTGGATGAAGGGAGGTATCTAATGGTGGGCATACCCACCGATCAATCTCTTTTTTTTCGTTCAGACAACATGACTCTCAGTAAATAGCTTGGGGTGTCTACTTTCCAAAATGGGGTAATTTGGGGGGGTTTTGTGCTATTTTGGCATTTTATGGCCTTTGCACCCTTAGAAATCCTGAAGGTGGTGATTGGTTTTCGGGGTGCCGTACGCGACTAGACTCCCAAAAAGTCCCACACATGTGGTATCCCCATACTCGGGAGAAGTAGCTGAATATATTTTGGGGTGCAATTCCACATATAACCATGGCATGTGTGAGCAATATATCATTTAGTGACAAATTTTTGTACATTTTTTTTTTTTGTCATTATTCAATCCCTTGGGACAAAAAAAAAAAAAATATTCAATAGTGTCAAGATGGCCCTCGGCAAATAGCTTGGGGTGTCTACTTTCCAAAATGGGGTCATTTGGGGGGGTTTTGTGCCATCTTGGCATTTTATGGCCGTCAAAACTGTGATAGGTAGTGATAGGTAGTGAGGAGTAAAATAAAAAAATTATGCCCTTAGAAATCCTGAAGGCGGTGCTTGGATTTCGGGGTCCTGTACGCGGCTAGGCTCCCAAAAAGTCCCACACATGTGGTATCCCTGTACTCAGGAGAAGCAGCAGAATGTATTTTGGGGTGTCATTTCACATATGCCCATAGCATGTGTGAGCAATATATCATTTAGTGACAACTTTGTGCAAAAAAAAAAAAAGTTTGTAATATTCCCGCAACTTGTGGCAAAATATAAAATATTCCATGGACTCAACATGCCTCTCAGTAAATAGCTTGGGGTGTCTACTTTCCAAAATGGGGTCATTTTGGGGGGTTTTGTGCTATTTTGGCTTTTTATGGCCTTCGAAACTGTGATAGGTAGTGAGGGGTGAAATCAAAAATTTGCACCCTTAGAAATCCTGAAGGTGGTGATTGGTTTTCGGGATGCCGTGCGCGACTAGACTCCCAAAAAGTCCCACACATGTGGTATCCCCGTACTCGGGAGAAGTAGCGGAATATATTTTGGGGTGCAATTCCACATATAACCATGGCATGTGTGAGCAATATATCATTTAGTGACAACTTTTTGTACATTTTTTTTTTTTTAGTCATTATTCAATCCCTTAGGACAAAAAAAATAAATATTCAATGGGCTCAACATACCCATCAGCAGTTTCCTTGGGGTGTCTACTTTCCAAAATGGGGTCATTTGGGGGGGTTTTGTGCCATCTTGGCATTTTATGGACGTCAAAACTGTGATAGGTAGTGATAGGTAGTGAGGAGTAAAATAAAAAAATTGTGCCCTTAGAAATCCTGAAGGCGGTGCTTGGATTTCGGGGTCCCGTACGCGGCTAGGCTCCCAAAAAGTCCCACATATGTGGTATCCCTGTACTCAGGAGAAGCAGCAGAATGTATTTTGGGGTGTCATTTCACATATGCCCATAGCATGTGTGAGCAATATATCATTTAGTGACAACTTTGTGCAAAAAAAAAAAGTTTGTAATATTCCCGCAACTTGTGGCAAAATATAAAATATTCCATGGACTCAACATGCCTCTCAGTAAATAGCTTGGGGTGTCTACTTTCCAAAATGGGGTCATTTTGGGGGGTTTTGTGCTATTTTGGCTTTTTATGGCCTTCGAAACTGTGATAGGTAGTGAGGGGTGAAATCAAAAATTTGCACCCTTAGAAATCCTGAAGGTGGTGATTGGTTTTCGGGATGCCGTGCGCGACTAGACTCCCAAAAAGTCCCACACATGTGGTATCCCCGTACTCGGGAGAAGTAGCGGAATATATTTTGGGGTGCAATTCCACATATAACCATGGCATGTGTGAGCAATATATCATTTAGTGACAACTTTTTGTACATTTTTATTTTTTTTTGTCATTATTCAATCCCTTAGGACAAAAAAAATAAATATTCAATGGGCTCAACATACCCATCAGCAGTTTCCTTGGGGTGTCTACTTTCCAAAATGGGGTCATTTGGGGGGGGTTTGTACTGCCCTGCCATTTTAGCACCTCAAGAAATGAGATAGGCAGTCATAAATTAAAAGCTGTGTAAATTCCAGAAAATGTACTCTAGTTTGTAGACGCTATAACTTTTGCGCAAACCAAAAAATATACGCTTATTGACATTTTTTTTACTAAAGACATGTGGCTGAATAAATTTTGCCCTCAATGTATGACTAAAATTTAGTTTATTCGATTTTTCTTATAATAAAAAGAAGAAAATATCATTTTTTTTCAAAATTTTCGCTCTTTTTCCATTTATATCGCAAAAAATAAAAATCGTAGAGGCAATCAAATACCATCAAAAGAAATCTCTATTTGTGGGAAGAAAAGGACGCAAATTTCGTTTGGGTGCAATATTGCATGACCGCGCAATTACCAGTTAAAGCAGCGCAGTGCGAAATTGGAAAAAGACCTCTGGTCCTTAAGGTATTTATTGGTCCGGGGCTGAAGTGGTTAAATGATCGGCAGAAATGCACACAGACTTTCCTGGCCTGCTTCAGGACATCCTGTAAGCCGGGGTAGCTGCCCAAGAACCGCTGCACCACCAGGTTAAGGACGTGAGCTACACAGGGCACATGGGTCAGTTGTCCCTGTCGGAGGGCGGAGAGGAGGTTGGTGCCATTGTCGCAAACCACCATTCCTGGCTTAAGCTGGCGTGGCGTCAACCACCTCTCGGCCTGCCCCTGCAGATCTGACAAAACATCCGCCCCAGTGCAAGCACGGCATGGCATCGTTTTGCCTGCGTACTTGCGTAGCCCCTGGAACGCCTACGGAGCACCGCTGGTTCTGAGGACAGAGCACTGGAAGAGGCCATGGAGGAAGAAGAAGAGGAGGGGGTGGAGGAGAGAGGTGTGTCACAACCAATAGTAGCATTTTGGAAGCGTGGTGGCGGAACAACCTCCAACACTACTGCACCTTGTCTTGCATCCTTCCCAGCTGCCAGAAGAGTGACCCAATGGGCCGTGAAAGACAGGTAACGTCCCTGTCCATGCCTGCTGGACCATGAGTCAGCGGTAATATGCACCTTACCGCTGACCGCCCTGTCCAGCGAGGCAAGGACATTGCCTTCCACATGCCGGTAGAGAGCCGGAATCGCCTTCCGTGAGAAAAAGTGGCGTTTGGGGACCTGCCACTGAGGAACCGCACATTGTACAAACTCACGGAAGGGGGCCGAGTCTACCTACTGAAAAGGCAGCAGTTGAAGTGCTAGCAATTTAGCCAAGCTAGCATTCAACCGCTGGGCATGTGGATGGCTGGGAGTGAACTTCTTTCGCCGGTCCAGCAGCTGGGGCAGGGACATTTGCCTGCTATAATCGGACGTGGGTGTACTGCTAGCAGAGTGCCCGGAAGCACTTGGCTGTGACACACCTAATTCTACACCTTCATTCCTCTCAGAGCAGGTTTCAGAGAGGACTGAAGGTCTAGTGGGATTGGAGATGCCAGCTGATGAGGAGCAAGGAGAGGGCCGCTTTGTTCTTTGGTGTGGGTCTTTGAGGTACGCTTGCCAACGAGCTGCATGGCAGGTCAACATATGTCTGGTCAAGCATGTGGTGCCCAAGCGGCTGATGTTTTGGGGCGTTTGGGGACCTGCCACTGAGGAACCGCACATTGTACAAACTCACGGAAGGGGGCCGAGTCTACCAACTGAAAAGGCAGCAGTTGAAGTGCTAGCAATTTAGCCAAGCTAGCATTCAACCGCTGGGCATGTGGATGGCTGGGAGTGAACTTCTTTCGCCGGTCCAGCAGCTGGGGCAGGGACATTTGCCTGCTATAATCGGACGTGGGTGTACTGCTAGCAGAGTGCCCGGAAGCACTTGGCTGTGACACACCTAATTCTACATCTTCATTCCTCTCAGAGCAGGTTTCAGAGAGGACTGAAGGTCTAGTGGGGTTGGAGATGCCAGCTGATGAGGAGCAAGGAGAGGGCCGCTTTGTTCTTTGGTGTGGGTCTTTGAGGTACGCTTGCCAACGAGCTGCATGGCAGGTCAACATATGTCTGGTCAAGCATGTGGTGCCCAAGCGGCTGATGTTTTGGCCGCGCGAGATACGCTTGAGACATATGTTGCAAATAGCAGCGGTGCGATCTGATGCACTCGTCTCAAAAAAGGCCCACACCAAAGAACTTTTAGCATAACGTGCAGAGGCAGTGCCCTGCACAGGCAGAGGTCTGCGGTGTGATTCAGACAGCGTGCTGCCCCTAAGCTGGCCCCCGGAGGGCATCCTGCCTCGTTGGACATGTGCCTCCTCCTCCTCCTCCTCCTCTCTCCTACCAGACACCCACGTGGAGTCAGTGCCCTCATCATCCTCTCCCTCTTCATCGCTGTAGCAAACCTGGCAGTATGCTGCAGCTTGTGGAACATGACTGCCAGATTGCTGTCCTTCTTGAGCATCCCCTCTCTCTGCATTCACGCTACTGCCTTCCTCTAGCTGAGTGTCATCATCAGAAGCTACAAAACACTGGGCATCCTCCTGGAGCATGTACCCAACACTGTGCTCAAAGAGTTCAGGAGGACGTGGTGGGTCTAGGGAAGGAGTCACTGATGATGACATTGAGAGGAGGGAAGATGATGCGTTGGCAGCTGCTTTGCTAGTACCCTGAGACTGGGTGAGAGAGGATTAGGAGGATGAAGAGGGCTTGGTCATCCACTCTATCAAGTCGTTGGCATGTTGCGGCTCAACATGTCCAGCTGCCGAAAAGAAGGACAAGCGTGTCCCATGGCCACGTGCTGATGACAATGCACCGCGACCACGACCAGCACTGTTGTCTCTAGACACAGAGCCTGCTTGCCATCTTTTATCGGCTTGCACCTTTCTGCCTCTCTTTGCTGGCCTTCCAGACATGGTAATGGCCTGAAGGGAGTTGGGTAAAAAAGCAGTTGGGTAGTGTATATTGTGCTAGAGGCACACAACACCCACTAACTCCTGCAGATGCCTTTATTATAGAACACCAGAGATAAAGGGGTATATACAGATGTATACTGTGCTGTGCTGGAGGCACACACAACTTCCAATAACTCCTGCAGATGGCAAGTGGGCTCAAATAGAGAAGAGCTATGTAGGTGGATATAGCGGTATGTACTGGGTACAGAGCACGCAGACAGCACGCACTAGCTCCTAACACTACTGACCGCAAGCTCTATTATTAAAGATAGATCACTAGCTATATAGGTGAGGTGAATATAGCGGTGTATACTGCGGTCAGGGCACGCAGACAACAACCACTATATAACAGCAAGATCGAAAATCGTCCGAAAACGATCGGTGTGTACTGTGTTGAAGGTACACAGAACACGCACTAACTCCTGCAGATGCCTTTATTATAGAACACCAGAGATAAAGGGGTATATACAGATGTATACTGTGCTGTGCTGGAGGCACACACAACTTCCAATAACTCCTGCAGATGGCAAGTGGGCTCAAATAGAGAAGAGCTATGTAGGTGGATATAGCGGTATGTACTGGGTACAGAGCACGCAGACAGCACGCACTAGCTCCTAACACTACTGACTGCAAGCTCTATTATAAAAGATAGATCACTAGCTATATAGGTGAGGTGAATATAGCGGTGTATACTGCGGTCAGGGCACGCAGACAACAACCACTACACAACAGCAAGATCGAAAATCCTCCGAAAACGATCGGTGTGTACTGTGTTGAAGGTACACAGAACACGCACTAACTCCTGCAGATGCCTTTATTATAGAACACCAGAGATAAAGGGGTATATACAGATGTATACTGTGCTGTGCTGGAGGCACACACAACTTCCAATAACTCCTGCAGATGGCAAGTGGGCTCAAATAGAGAAGAGCTATGTAGGTGGATATAGCGGTATGTACTGGGTACAGAGCACGCAGACAGCACGCACTAGCTCCTAACACTACTGACTGCAAGCTCTATTATAAAAGATAGATCACTAGCTATATAGGTGAGGTGAATATAGCAGTGTATACTGCGGTCAGGGCACGCAGACAACAATCACTACACAACAGCAAGATCGAAAATCATCCGAAAACGATCGGTGTGTACTGTGTTGAAGGTACACAGAACACGCACTAACTCCTGCAGATGCCTTTATTATAGAACACCAGAGATAAAGGGGTATATACAGATGTATACTGTGCTGTGCTGGAGGCACACACAACTTCCAATAACTCCTGCAGATGGCAAGTGGGCTCAAATAGAGAAGAGCTATGTAGGTGGATATAGCGGTATGTACTGGGTACAGAGCACGCAGACAGCATGCACTAGCTCCTAACACTACTGACTGCAAGCTCTATTATAAAAGATAGATCACTAGCTATATAGGTGAGGTGACTATAGCGGTGTATACTGCGGTCAGGGCACGCAGACAACAACCACTACACAACAGCAAGATCGAAAATTGTCCGAAAACGATCGGTGTGTACTGTGTTGAAGGTACACAGAACACGCACTAACTCCTGCAGATGCCTTTATTATAGAACACCAGAGATAAAGGGGTATATACAGATGTGTACTGTGCTGTGCTGGAGGCACACACAACTTCCAATAACTCCTGCAGATGGCAAGTGGGCTCAAATAGAGAAGAGCTATGTAGGTGGATATAGCGGTATGTACTGGGTACAGAGCACGCAGACAGCACGCACTAGCTCCTAACACTACTGACTGCAAGCTCTATTATAAAAGATAGATCACTAGCTATATAGGTGAGGTGAATATAGCGGTGTATACTGCGGTCAGGGCACGCAGACAACAACCACTACACAACAGCAAGATCGAAAATCGTCCAAAAACGATCGGTGTGTACTGTGTTGAAGGTACACAGAACACACACTAACTCCTGCAGATGCCTTTATTATAGAACACCAGAGATAAAGGGGTATATACAGATGTGTACTGTGCTGTGCTGGAGGCACACACAACTTCCAATAACTCCTGCAGATGGCAAGTGGGCTCAAATAGAGAAGAGCTATGTAGGTGGATATAGCGGTATGTACTGGGTACAGAGCATGCAGACAGCACGCACTAGCTCCTAACACTACTGACTGCAAGCTGTATTATAAAAGATAGATCACTAGCTATATAGGTGAGGTGAATATAGCGGTGTATACTGCATTCAGGGCACGCAGACAACAACCACTACACAACAGCAAGATCAAAAATCGGCCAAAAACGATCGGTGTGTACTGTGTTGAAGGTACACAGAACACCCACTGCTTCAGACGCCAACACACTACACAAGGCTGCCGCGCTGGCGGCCTTATATAGTGTGGGGCGTGCACTACACAGCCTGAGCTATGATTGGCCACAGGCATCCTGCCTGTGGCCAATCATGGCTCTCCTCGCTGCTGGCGCTGCGATTGGCCAAGCATGCGGGGTCACAGTGCATGCTTGGCCAATCATGAGCCAGCAATGCACTGCGCCATCGCAGTTCATTGTGGGCCGTGAGCGCCACACGAATTTGGCGCGAACGGACCAAAATGTTCGGACTTCGTCGAACGGACGAACAGCCAATGTTCGAGTCGAACGTATGTTCGACTCGAACACGAAGCTCATCCCTAGTCTTGCATTTCTTGCCTCATTCCCTAATTACCATCATTGCAATATGCTCAAATTCATATACTCTGCCCCTTTGTCCTCAGGCATATTTGCCACACTAACTTCCCCACCATGCTCTTCTTGGCCCATAAAACTATAGTCTAGTCACTTACCAATGTCTTTTGTCAGCTCCATAGTATTGCTTTCCCCTAAACACCCCCTATAATGTCTACAAATGTGATGTGTATGCTTCAATTCATGCAGAGGGACATTTTTTTTTTTTGGGGCCAAACTCATTAAGAACTCCCCTCCCCCCAACTGCTAGCTCAGCTGATAGCAATCCTCTATCTGCTGACTTTACCAAACCCAATACACACTCTACCTACCTTTTTGATGCTCACATTTATGGATGAATTCACCAAAGCATGTAGTGCAAGGGCCTGCCTCAATACTTTCAAATGCTATATTTTTTTTTAACCTATTAATTAACTGGATATGTAATAACAGAATGTGAAAAAGTGCTTCCATTTTGTTTTCTTTTTGTTATTATGACACTTCTTACCTGTCCGGTGGGCTGCCAATAGTGTAACTAAGGAGGAGCTTCCCAGAGTAGCACACATTATTTAGCCATTCAGCTCTCAATCAAGTGGAGAGGGTTACCTGTCCTAAACATCCCCCCCTCATTTTTGAGCAAGGGCCCATCAGATGGGGGATATGGGGGATGGGGAAGGGATGGGGGGGTGATGACTCTCATAAGGGGACATTAGACTTTAGGCTTTAAATACTCAGTTCCCAAAATGTTATACTAATTTTGACCAAAAATGTTGGTGTCTAATCTGCTTGCAATGTTGATTTGTCAAATTACTAATTTTTGTTCTTGTTTCATTCCACAGTGTCCTTCAACGCCACAGGAATGGCAGACTGTGGCCTCCCACTTTGCCAGTTGTTGGGACTTTCCCAATTGTGGAGGAGCAATAGATGGGAAGCACGTCCGCATCGTCCCACCACCCAACTCGGGGTCGTACTATTATAATTATAAGGGGTTTCATAGTATCGTGATGTTGGCGGTGGTGTCTGCGACATATGACTTTTTGTATGTGGACGTGGGGCAAAATGGACGGATGTCGGATGGTGGAGTCTTCGCACGGACGGAGTTCTACTGGCATCTCCAGAGTGGCAGTCTGGGCTTGCCACCCCCAGAGGAGAATAAGGAAGGACTCCCATTCGTCTTTGTCGCGGATGAGGCGTTTGCCCTGGCGAACCATCTGATGCGGCCTTTCCCCATGAGGGCCCTCACCCCAGACCAGAGGATTTTTAATTTCCACCTGTCCAGAGCCCAAAGAGTGGTGGAGAACACTTTTGGTATACTGGCCAGCTGGTTCCGCCTTTTTCTTACGCCTATTCACATGGCGGAATACAAACTGAATCACATAGTGCTGGTGTGCTGTGTTCTGTACAATTTTATGAAAAAAGTTTCTGTGAACTATGCGGTCTCAGTTGGCCAACAAGAAGCAGACAAAATTAAGATAACTTCACGGGCCTTGAACATTCTCATCCTGGCTTGCCCCCCCAAAGCGCCCGTGAGGTTAGAACACAATACATGGACTACTTTGTGGGTAGGGGGGACATTGATATGCCATACAATGTCTGAGTGGCATTTTAAGAATACATTTTTATCTGAAACTCCTTCATTTACTGCTTGGCTTGGTTTTAGGTGTCTCCTAGGTATATTTAGGTTTTTTCAAGTTGTGGCTTTTTCACCAACAGTGCAAACCCAAGTTCAGAGCGAGATGAGGGGACAGTCTCTTCTTCAGGTAATCTTATTATGTTGTGGGTCTGCTACACACACACACCTTGTTTTTGTAAATAATGTATGTAGTGCATTACTGACCAAAATCGTGCTAATTTTCTGCACCATGGCAGGAAAATGGCATGATTTTCAAAATTTACACCTCACTGTGGGTGTTTTTTACTAAAGGCACATCCACTATGCACTACACGTGCACTGCAAAAGTACACCTGAAACTGCACTTGGAGTGCAAAGTGGAGTTGCCTTTAGTAAATCACACTCCTTCTCAGCACAAACTAAAATTGTACTACAAATACATTTTTGGTGCAATGAAAAAGGAAGCCACACATTGTTGATAATGAAACTTTTTAATCCAAGCACATTCACATGTGCGTTTCGAAAAGGTTTGTACAACAAACCAAGAAATTGTGTGTTTCAAAAACAGAGTTTAATCAAAATTTGGTTTACTTGGTGTTTTTGGGTAAACAGGCATGTATCAAACCGTAAAATACAGAACACAGGAACTTACAAAGTTCAACTTTGAAAAGTGAAGACAATATCAGACATGAGTATGTACAAACTGGGCTGATATTGCCTTCATCACATGGGGTGTCACCCCTGGAAAAGCCACATTTGGAAGATGCACACAGTGTGTCAACATGTGCTATCTCCCATCATGGGGGATCAATGTACATGCTTTGGGGCTGCAACCCCTTCATCTCAGACACTTTACACAAAACACGTACATTGATCCCCCATGAAGGGAGATAGTGCATGTTTACACACTCTGTGCATCTTCCAAATTTGTAATTTCGAGAAATACAACATTTTGTTTTTAAAATAGCAAAAATAAAACCCTATCTAGTTTTTGGTGTTTCACACTCTCCCCAAAAAATCAATGATGTTCTTCATTTTATTTTTAACATCATTGATGTTTTGCAGGATAATTTCCAAATCCCGATTGCACCCCATTATCTCGCCAATCTGGATCTGGGCACTTTCACTGGTACATCAATAGGCTACACTGCTTCTAGATTGAGGCCTGCATTAGTGGAGTTTAGACTGACATTAGGGTCTGTCTTGTGTTGTGTCTTGCAGACATTATGGATGGCTTCAATGACCATAGCTTCCTCCCTCTGTTCATCGATAAATACAGAGACATGCCCATCCTGTGGCAAGCAACACACCCACTATATAGTAACAAACAAAAGAAGCAGGCAGCAATGTTGCAACTGGTTGAGTTTGTGAAGCCGGTGGTCCCCAGGGCAGACGTAAAATATTTAAAAAAGAAAATTGGTAGCCTCAGGAGTACATATATGAGGGAGAGGAGCAAGGTGCTGAAGTCCATGCAATCTGGAGCTTCAGCATATGACGTATATGTTCCCACCCTGTGGTATTATGACAGGATACATTTTCTGTCAGACCAGGCTGATGTCAGGGAATCCCTCTCTACTCTTCCTTTCACACATCCTATGCTCCATTCCACACCCGATGAGTCTTCTGACGCCCAACCTGGGCCTTCCACTCAGGGAGAACTGTGGGAGCCCAGCTTGAGCCAGGTATAGCATTGTTGTACATATTTGTGGAGTCAAAATGAATGATGTTAACTTGATTTTTGCTCACTAATTGCTGATTTTAGAAAGTGTTTCACATATCAATAGACAGTAGTGGCCAAAACCTTTGGGACAAGAAAGAAAAATGCTGGGCTCAGAATGATAGTCTTTTCTATTGGTTAACAATTTGCAACAGTGTTGATGTGAAAATTGTGTGTGTTTGATGAACCAAAAACTCAAACTATGTCCCTTTTTCATACACAGGAAGAACTCAGCAAGGAACAGGAGGGTGTGGAATGCAGCAGCCAGGAGGTGGCTGTGAAAAGTAGCAGCCAGGAGGAGGCGGGGGTAATCGGCAGCCAGGCGGTGGGCAGCCAAAGGAGCCTCACTGAATGCTAGGTCCCTCCCCTCCACCTTCCACGCAAAAGGCACGAGAAATGGGGGGGAATGTTGAGGAGTCGGCCCTGAGGCTGATTGGTGAGGCTTCTGCGGCACTCCAAGCAAAACCCACCGACCAAGAGGCCTTTGCCGCCATGGTTGCATGCAAGCTTGATAAAATGGAGCAGAGGCAACAGATCTTGTGTGAGGAGGTTATTCTCCACACCCTCCACAAGGGTCTGTTGGGCCAAATGACACCAGAAACACACTTGTGTGGCTTGGCCCATGCCCCTGCTCCTCCTCCACCTTCTGCCACACCTCCAGCACCACAGCCACAGCCTGGAAGGAAGACCAGAGAGTGATGACCTGGGTTCAGTCTGGTCTGACAGAAGATGCAGCCTGTTGTAGTACCACAGCCTGGGAACATAGATGTCATCTGCTGCTGTTCCGGGTTTCATGGACTTCAGGACCAGACTTCTCTCCCTCAGACATGTATTCCTCAGGCCACCAATTTTTGCGTTAAAATAGTTGATGTGTGCCCTGGGTGCCAAAGGCTTCGCTAATCTCCCCAGTTTCAACATTGCTGTTTCCCTCTTTATTTGTTACTGACACCGAAATAAAGGTATTTTTTTGTTTGAAGAAATACTTGCGTATGTGTTTTCCTTCCAAAAGGCCAGTTTATTTGTGAGCAGGCAGGTACATTTCAAAAATACAAAGTGTAATACATAACAAGGGGTATCAACACTAAACAACCTCCTGTAGATTAAAAAAGAAAAACAAAATATCAAAAATAGAATAATGTTGTTGTGGTAAGTTTATACACCAAAAAAAAAAAAAAGGAGAAATGAGCAAACTGTCTTTAAAGTAGATTTTTAGGGAATCCAAAAAAAAAAACATCCAAAAAAGAATAAACAAAATCTAAAATTGTGTAGATGTGATGCAAACTAAAATTGTATTGCTGAAATGGTTAAAAAAAGAGTAATGAAATAAGTTCGGGAGAAGTGTGTGTGACTATGAGCATCAAAAGAAGTTTGTTCTTGCAGCATTGTAAATAACAAGAGAATGCACTTGATGATTTTTAACATTGCAGCGTGACGAATGTGCTATATCGCTTAAGCCCCATACACACTATCAGTTTTTCTGCTGAGTTTTTCCCTCAGGGTTACCAAAACCATGTAGTGGAAGGGCATACCTGATTGCATACAAATTGAAATTCCTAAGGTTTGGTAAATCTGAAGGTAAAACTCAGCAGAAAAACTGATAGTGTGTATGGGGCTTTACGAGCAGTAGTTTTACCTGAACGAGCGCTTCCGTGTCGGAATTTGAATATACGGTTTAGGAGTTATTTACAAAAAGACAGGCATGCAGGCGCACTGAGCAGACTGCAGATCACGGCTATATGGCGCTCGTGTCGGCTCCCGTGCACATGCGCGGGAGTGACATCATCGTGGCTCCAGCGAATCACAACGCCGGAGCAGCGAGACCCGGAAGTCACTCCGGGATACAAGGCTTCGGTCTCAGGTAAGTTATTCATAATGAGCTAGTATGCTATGCATACTAGCTCATTATGCCTTTGCCTTGCAGGTTGCTTTTTTTTCTTTCTTTAAATAGCCTTTATTTCCTCTTTAAATATGATGGCAATGATGAATTCTATGGGCATCCCATATCCCTATCCAAGTTGTACCCCCCAATAAAACAACAAAAACAAAGCTTGAAAAAGACTATTCATTGTCTCTGGGATGGATGGAAGGATGCATGAAATCTGGCAGTGGGGTGATGTGGTGGACTGTTTGTCAGTAGTGCTAACTCTATGTCTACACATGGTTGTGCGATGGCGTACCCAAACAGAATTGATGTCCATTTTTTTCCCACAAATAAAGCTTTCTTTTGGTGGTGTTTTTTACTTTTTAAATATCCCAAAAAATTATTCCTCAGTTTAGGCCGGTATATATTCTTCTGCATTATTTTGGTAAAAAAAAAATGTGATCTGCAAGGGAAGGGGTTAACACTAGGGGCGATCAAGGGGTTAAATGTGTTCTCTCAGTGTGTTTACTAACTGTATGTGGGGTTGTGTGACTGGGGAAATACAGACCAACTCGGTACCAGGAGGCATGGGAGGTGAGGGAGGCAAGGGTGGGACTGCAAAGTTCGGAGACAAATGTACAGGAGGCTTCCTCAAGTGCTCCTTAAAGTGAGGTGCCCCCTAAAAAAAAAAATTTAAAGTCAGCAGCTACAACTGCAGCTGCTGACTTTTAATAATCGGACACTTACCTGTCCCAGGGTCCAGCGATGCAGGGGAAGGAAGCCCCCCTCGTTCCCCGCTCCGCTCATGGCGCCAGCATTCTTACTGTGGGCACCCAGCTGTGGCTTCACAGCCAGGCACCCACTGTGCACGCTCGCGGTGCAAGGCGCTGTGATATGTCGCACAGTCATCTGGGACACGTGACAGATGACTGTGCGAGGGGAAGTGATGTCAGCAGCCCGGGCATTGAAGAAGGCAGACTACGAGGGACCCCCTAGCAACAGGCATTTAGAGGTGAGTAAAAAAAAATGTCCAATTTTTTAAAATTAATTTTAAGCAATTTTTTTGGAGGGGTGGCAACACCACTATAAAAGGAAATCTTTCTCTGAGTCTGGAGTCAATGAGGATGGCAAACATGATCAACTTCTCCAGCTCAGTGAGTATATCTCTTCTCTGCTATCTCATCCTTGATGGTACCTGAGAGACCATAAGAAAAAGCAGCCATGAGGGCCTCATTGTTCCAAGCAACCTCTGCTGTCAAAATACAGAATTCAGTGGCGTAATCGGCAACATTAATCATACTCTGTTTGATGGACATAAGGCACTTGGTAGCAGAAGCAGAGTGGAACGTCAAATACCCTTTTAAAAGAAGCCACAAATTCTGGGTAACTCAAGACAACATATTTTTTGCGTCTCCCAAAGAGGGTTTGCCCAGGCCAAGGCTCTCTCAGAAAGGAAAAATATCAGGAAACCTACTTTGCTTCTGTCTGTGGCAAACGCCAGCGGCAGCATCTCAAAGTATAGCTCAACCTGGTTGAGAAGCCCTCTGCAAATCGCTGGAGAAGTGGAGCGGAACCCGACGTACCTCTTATAGATGTAATATTCGAGTCGGGTACCTGCACATAGACTCGAGCAGCAGCAGAAACGACCTGCAACACAGGTTCTACTGGAGCAGCCACAGTGGGAGATTTTAGGTGAGCCGTGTAACTCACGAGCGTTTGTAACACCATGGCAAACTGATCCATGCGGTGATCCTGCTCCTCCAATCTGGAAAAAATATTACCAACAAGTGGATTGACTGCATCTTCTGAATTCAAGGCCTTCGCCTACTGTCAGAAACCATGAATCAGACTGAGACAGAAGTACAGTTAAATCATACTTGTTTAATAATAATAATAAAAAAGTAAACAGAGTAAACGTAGTCAAAACATAACCAGAGTTCAGGAACCGGAACTGAAAGTCAGACAAAATGTCAGGGAGCCAGAGATGAGCGCAGTAGAACAACAAGCAAGATCTGGAGCCAGAAGAAATGTCAGCCAAGCAATTATTTAACAAGAACACAGGAGAGCATCTCTAGAGAGGTGACCAAGGTGAAGGCAGAGATAATCTGGGCTGGGAGGCTTAAGTAAGCAGGACTGACAAGCAGGATATCATAAACAGGTGAGTCACTGTGGAGAGAAAGGAGCTGCCAATTAGCCAACAGCAGAATGGCCAGCTTTGAGAAGGAAGGGCTGAGCCCAGCCCTGACAAGGGGTCAGTAGTAAGTGAGGTGGAGTTCAGGGGTCAGCAGTAAGTGAGGCGGAGTTCAGGGGTCAGTAGTGAGGCAGAGTTCAGAGGATAGTAATAATAAACAACCTGCTTGGCTTTCAGACTATTGCTGTGCAGTTTTCCCGTGGGTGCAGTGTAACCATGGTTTTTGTGTGGGTTATCTGCCATAGACTTCAATTGTGTCCCATGGTTTTGATGCACTTTCTGAAAGCGCACCAAAACCACAATTTCAGTTTTTGTTTTCAGAAAGCGCACCAAAACCACGGGATATAATAGAAGTCTATGGAAAAGTGCAACTAACCCACACGGAACCTGTAGGTACATTGTGCTGCAATCATGTAAACCATACAGGGAGGGGGAGGGAAGACCAAAAGCTAATTTATGGGTACAATAAGGCTTATGTTTTATGTAATCACTCCCTTTAAGCCCCTTCCACTGTAAACACAATTTGGCCACACCCAACATTTACAGTGGCTTTCGGGTACACACCCTAATGCAATAGGCTGCACACACCTATGTATTTAAGATGTATCACTTCTCTACCTGCAGTCTGAGGAATAGACAATGAAGAAGGTACAATTCAAAATTAAAGCGGAGTTCCACCCATTTAAAAGTTAGCAGCTACAAAAAGTGTAGCTGCTGACTTTTAATAATCAGACACTCACCTGTCTCACAGTCCACCGATGCGGGCGCACAAAGCCTCGCTCCTCTCCAGCATTCTAATGCCCTGTACACACGGTCGGACTTTCCGACGACAAAATCCGTTGGATTTTTTCCGACAGATTTTGGCCAAACTTGTCTAGCATACACATGATCGCACAAAGTTGTCGGAAAATCCAATCGTTCTGAACGCTGTGATATAGAAAACGTATGACAGGACTATAAACTGGCCTGTAGCCAATATCTTTCATCTCGTAATTTATTCTGAGCATGTGTAGCACTTTGTCCGTCGGAATTGTCTACACACGAATGGAATTTAAACGATCAGATTTTGTTGTCGGAAAATTTTACATCCAGCTCTAAAACTGTGTGTTTGGAAATTCCAACAGAAAAAGTCAGATGGAGCCCACACATGATCGGATTTTCCGCAACATGATCCAATTGCACATTTTCCATCGGAAAGTCCGACCGTGTGTACAGGGTATTATTACGGTGGGCGCCTGGCCAAGGCTTCATAGCCAGGTGCGCACTGCGCGTTGTGAATGGCCGGGCAATCTTCTGGGATAATATGAGGCTGGTATCACAGATTCAGGTAATTACAGTATACTATAACTTTGTATTGCAGTTAATGGTGTTATTAGTAATGATTTATAGTTAGTGCACAAATGATATACATAGGGATTGATTTATGAAGAATTTGCATATCCATTCGCCCAGTGAAGGTGCATATAAATTCATTCTGTGCTATGGGAGCAAAAGGTGACTGTGAATAGGCTATATACCCTGCTATTCAAATGTAAATAATTGATTTTAATTGCAACATGCCACATTTGGCCACTACAATGATGCTAATGCATCGCTATAATATTTAGCTCCATCTAGTGGAATGTGGTATTCTCCATTTAACTCAACCATATATATTCAAACAATACAGCCTATTTACATACTTTGCCCCATTTGCAAAGAACAAATGCACATGCACTTTCAATGGGTGAATGTCTATGTGAATTCTATATACAGTAAGTCAACCCCATAGTATAAAAACCTTATCTGTGTAAGTAAAGGCTGATGAAGTAACTTTTGTTTAAATATAAGTTCCTACTTTTACCAGATGAAAGAAAAGTAATAAGACTCTGAAAAAAAATCCAGGCCATATACCTGGTTTCATAAACCAATGGCACATTTTAAAGTGAATATTACACATTGATTCAACCAATGAATTCTGAAGGACTGTTAATGACAAAAGACCATTATCGACAGAGTGAATGAATAGATAAGATGGCTAAAAAAATTAGTGCTGCAATCAAAGGCATAGAGATTGCTTTCTATCCTTTTAATTTGGAAAAGGTTGAGTATCCTTCCAGCAATGAATTTCAGAATGGTCTCTGTCCTAAATTAATTCCTCAACAGATGTTTTAATCTCACTCTTCCTTTTGGATACCAGACTAAGTTTAATTTAACCTGCCTGAACTCTTTCACTGGAAGCTGTTTCTGCATGAGTAGATTTAATTCTTTGCTCTACCATATAATTACATGTTATTGCTTTCCTATGTGTTTATACATCTCTCATTTACCATGTCATCTTCACCTTCCGCTTACTGCAATCCATTTTACTTTGACTTGATAAAGTTTTTGTTACAGAGTTCAGAGTACATTTATCAACTGTATGTGAGCATATTTATGATTGATGACAATTGCTATATGTGTAGAATATTTTAAAATGTCCATAGAAATCTGATTTCCCATTTGCGAAAATTTCTTAAAGGAGATGTAAATACTTTAGTCTATGAACACGTATTGCCAGTCACAATATATTTCCTTTTTCATTTCCCATAAGCAAAATCATCCCAAAACACTTAAAAATACTTTTTGTTATGATTATGTGGCTCTTATTCCCCAGGCTTCAGGGGAGAGACTCAAAATGTGCAGCTACTCTATTGACAGTGCGACACATGCCAGCAGATGTGGATCGGACTCTGGGGGGCTGTGTGGGTGGATATGGGCATGTCAGTGATGTTACAGGCTGAATATATTGGCTACATGTAACTCTGGGAGGTACCAAGGTAGAAGATGGGGTGCAAGCTGGAAACACTAGAATGCATGTGATTTTTGGTTAGCATTTAAAGAAACAACAGGTAGTATCCCAATCACATTTACAATGGTAAAAAGGATGCCCTCTATCACCGTGTGTGGTGGTTCCCATGCTCTCCCTTTCCTCTACCCAGAACCCCAGTCAATGGTGATAAATTTAAAGTGATATTAACCACCTCCCATATAAAAAAATGACAGCAGGCGGGGTGCTCTCTTGTTCTGGGACAACATCATATGACAACACCCCAGTCTCATTACACTTGCACGTCTCCTTGAGTGCGCAGTGCTACAATCGCGGGCATGCTATGTCCCTGAGACACGGTGAATCCATGATCTTGCTAAAGAGCCGATGACACGGCTCTTTACCCATGTGATCAGCTGTGTCCAATCACAGCTGATCACATGTAAGCAAGGAAATGCCAGTTATCAGTTCTCCTCACCTCACACTGACAGAGTTTGAGGAGAGGAGAACTGATCAGTGGCATTTCCTAACAGTGGAGACCTGTACAGATAATCAGTAAACCCCAAACAGTGTCCAGCAGTGATGCCAGTTAGTGCCTATCAGTGATGCTAATTTGGGCCCATCAGTGATGCCAATCTGTGCCCATCAGTGATGCAAATCAGTGCTGGCTTGCACTGCCCATCAGTACCATCCATCAATGCCGCCTATCCATGCCGCCTATCTTTGCCCATAATATTTGCCAATCAGGGCCACCTTATCAGTGCCCATCAGTGTCACCTCATCAGTGACCATCAGTGCAGCCTCATCAGTGCATGTCAGTAAAAGGAGAAAAATTATACATTCACAACATTTTCTGACAGAAACTAAGAAAAACCATTTTTTTCAAAATTTTCTGGCTTTTTTCATTTTTTTAAACAAAAAAAAAACAAAAAACAGCAGTGTTTAAATACCACCAAAAGAAATATCTATTTGTTGGGCATATAGTGTAGACATACAAGGCAATCATTATTATTATCTCATTATCTGAAATGATGCTTCATATGATTGTTGGGCATTTTATGGCCAGCCTTAAAATAAAACGTATTCCGCTATCCTTACTCACTTGGCACTGATTCCATTCACAGATCACTTCGTATTTTTTTCATTGAATACAAGAGTTCTCTGATTGGATGAGGTGGAGAGGAGAAGCAGTGATTTCATGATCTCTATCTTATTCAATCAGAGAACATTTTCAAATCATTAAAAATAAAACAAAAAAAAGCAAGGCATTCTGTGGCATTCAGTAAATGGCAGCAGAGCCAAAGAAATTTACTCCCTGTGGTCAGTGTGACCCAGAAGATCAAGGCGAACACTGTAGTAGCACTAACTACTAAAGTACTTGTCAGCTTCCACAGTGGTTCCTTAGGTATAAAATATGCATACTTCAAGTGGTTCCTTAGGTTTCATATGCATATTTCATCCATCCATGGGGTGAATAAGGTTTGGGAGGGCAGATTTTTCAATAAACAGTAAAAACCAAAATCAAGAACACGGGACATGACCTCAAACTAACTGGAGGAAAGTTCAAAACTAATTTTAGAAAGTGTTATTTTACTGAAAGGGAAGTTTATGCTTGGAATAAACTTCCAGCAGAGGTAGTGAGACAATCAACAGTAAATGGCTTTAACCACTTGCCTACAGGACACTTACACCACCTTCCTGCCCAGGCCATTTTTCAGCTTTCAGCGCTGTCGCACTTTGAATGACAATTGCGAGGTCACGCTACACTGTACCCAAACTAAATTGTTATGATTTTCTTCACACAAATAGAGATTTCTTTGGTGGTATTTAATCACTGCTGTTTTTATTAAATTTTTTTACTAACAAAAAAAAGACCAGCACTGATAGGCTAAACTGGTGGGCAATGATGAGGTGGCACTTATGGGCACTGATGAGGCGGCACTTATGGCTACTGATTAGGTGGCACTGATGAGGAGGCACTAATATGTCACACGTATGGGCACTGATAGGTGGCACTGATATGTGGCACTGATGAGCACTGAAAGGCGACACTGATGGGCACTGTTAAGTGGCACTGATTGGCACTAATAGGTGGCACTGATTGGCACCGACAGGCAGCACTGGTGGGCACTGATAGGTGGCACTGGTGGGCACTGATAGGCAGCACGGATAGGCGGTACTAATGGGAACTGATGGGCATTGATGGGTGGAACTGACGGGTGACACTGATGGTCATTGATGGACAGCAGTGATGGGCATTGATGGGCAGCACTGATAGATGGAACTGATAGCCATCACTGACTGGCATCACTAATGGGTACTGATTGGTGGCACTTGTGGGCAGTGGTGGGCACTAATTGCTGGCACTGGTATGCACTGATTGCTGGCATTGGTGGGCACCGATTGCTGACACTGTTGGTGCTATAATGTAATCAGGGCACTGATGATCAGTGCCCTGATTACATGTTTTGCTCTCTGCGAGGAGATGCCGCTGATAAGCTCTCCTCACCACAGACTCTGTCAGTGTGAGGCGAGGAGCGGCGATTACTGGCATCTCCATGTTTACAAGTGGCAAGCTGTGATTGGACACAGCCGATCACATGGTTAAAGAGCCATGGACATGGCTCTTTATATCGATCGTGGTCGCGCCATGTTTTAGCAACATGATACGCCCGCGATCTCCGCGCTGAGCGCTTACGCAGGTTGCGCGAGAGTCGTCCGTTCTGGGACAGCGTCATATGACGTCTTCCTAGAACGAGAGCCGCATCACCCCATCGTCATTTGACGGTGGGCGGGTGGCAACTGGTTAAACATGCTTGGGAAAAATATAGATCTATATCCAGGCAAAAAAGTTAACAAACAAAAAAAAATGGGCAGTATTAATGGATTACTTGGTTTTTTCCATTGTCACTTTTCTATGTTTCTATACTTACATTGATCCAAGCTGAACCATTGTAAGTATGTAATTAGGATCATACCTGATAGTCCAGCTTTAAGTTGAGTGATCTTTTATTCCATTTAGAGATACTTTTTGACATTTGGTAATTATATTCAATTCTTCTCTACATTTTCTAGCTGCTGTAAAATTCAATATAAAGATATTGTGTACCTCCAGTAGTTATGCGTGCTCATTTCAGTTTGTAAATCCTACTAAATAAAAATGTAGCAATATGGAGTACAATCATGAAGCACCGTACCATCCAGTATCTCAAAGCTTGATCTGTCCCTCTAGTAATCAGTGTATCAGGTGACATCATATTTGTGTGCCAAACAAAAGGATTGTGGGATGAATAGTCCTCCCATCAGATAATTGCTTTGCACAATTATGTGTCAGGACTACATATCCCAGGGATCTATTCTGCCCTCGGGATTGCTGGGAGTAGCTATAAAAGAAGCAAAAGCCCATGCACGGTTCTCTTCTTCCCAGGCCTGACACAAGATGAACCTCTCTGTACAACAGAGAGAGAGAGAGAGGTTGCAGCCTACCACGCAGAGTATCACCTTACAATTGTAATCTAAGAGGCCTAGCACTGCCGTTTGCTGTTGGACGATCGAGACAGCGGTCCACTGCATGAGTGTTGCTACACAAGTTCCTGTCCAGGGCTGTCCAGTTGTTGGTGGGAAGGCAAACTGCTTAACCCTTATCCATTCTTTATCACAGTTACATTGAGACACTTTGCGCAGGCCTCTCTATGCCAGGAATACTTGCTGAATTTTTCTGAACACTGTGCTTAGACATCTTTAGCCTTCCTCTCTACAATAAATCTACTGTTTCCCACTACACCTAATCGGCTTACAGTTAACAAGCTCCTACATGCCAGTGAAGAACATCAGATCTGCAACATGAACTTTATTGCCACTACTGATAGAAAGGCCCCTATATTATCATTTCTAGCTCTGCTCTCCCTTCTTAGGATAGCAATATAGGCTGGCTAGGTCCAATCTCTTACAGAGTGTCAGTATAATCAGTTAGCTAAAACATTTTTCTAGGAGGGGGAAACATTATTTCTCAAGGAAGTGTGTAAATAGTATTGTACTTGTTAACTACCTCAATATAAGGCACAAACACCCCCTTCCTGCCCAGGCCATTTTTCATCTTTCAGGCTGTCACAATTTGAATGACAATTGCACGGTCATGCTACACTGTACCCAAATGATTTTTTTTTTTATCAGTTTCCATCAGTAAATTTTGTTAATAAGTATGTTTTCTCCTTCACTGATGGGCGCTGATGAGGCAGCACTGATGAGCACTGATGAGGTGACACTTATGGGCACTGATGAGGCACATATGACGGCCACCCAGAATGAGAGCCACGCCGCTCAGCTGTAATTTGTCGGCCGTCGGGCGGGAAGAGGTTAATATTTGTCTTGTGCCTTTCGGAGGAATTCTTTTGCTGAGTTGGCGCTATTGCCTAGAACTTAGCAGATCTATTACCTCCTCTTTGTGATAACGTCCCCTTTATTGGTTCAAGTAAAATATTCATAGAACCTAAATACGCAGAGTTGTCTGATTATTACTTTTTAGCAGTGATGGCAAACATTGGCACCCCAGATGTTTTGGAACTACATTTCCCATGATGCTCATGCACTCTGGAGTATAGTGGAGCATCATGAGAAATGTAGTTACAAAACTTCTGGGGTGCCAAGGTTCACCATTACTGCTCTATAGTGATACAAGGATGTCTGAACCCAGAGTATCAAGTGGGTTGGAATGTTCACCAGGTCATGGCTGTGCAGATGAGCAGGTAATTCTAAGCAGTCCTCTAGGGGGCCTTACTACAGAAAAACAAAATGCGTTGTTCACCTTTTAATGAGATGTATGGTAAAAAAACATTTTGTATTTCCCCTATACCAACTTAATGTAAATACAGTATATAATTAAAGTGATTGTAAACCCATATTTTCTTTTTAAATAACAAACATGTCTTACTTACCTGTTCTGTGCAATGGTTCCGTGCCTCAATAACTTGTTCTACTCAAGAAGTATTGCAAAGAACAGCCCTGACCCTCCTCTTCTTGAATCCTCTGCCAATGCTTCTGTCTCCTTCCCCCTGCCAATGCCCACATAACAAGGCGTTTGACACACAGAGCGTGGCTCTGCCCCACACCTCGCTCTATCCTCACTGGCTATCAGTGAATAGAGATAGTCGTTGCTTTCATGCACAGTGCAGGAACAAAATCAGGCTTGGGTAAGAATGGGGAAGGTGTAGGATAGGATTTTTTAGGTTAATGTAGAGAATGCATTATGGTAAAAAAAAAAAAAACATCAGCTTTTAGAACCACTTTAATTTAAATCATAGATATAGAAAAATATATAAAACCAAAAATGCAAAAGTAAAATAAAAATAACCAACTCAAGGGTATCAATCAAGAGAGCAAAACAAAACAGTTAAACAACATTTTTACCTAGTAATTTACAAACTAATATTTAAGGTTTCCAATGTGTTTCTTTGTTTATTATAGCTTGTTGTACTGCAGAAGCAATTTTTCAGTATCTACAACTACAGATTGTATCTGTCCCTAATGTCTAGGCTTCAGTTAAATCATATATTTTTATACTACTAGAGAGACTCACCACAATTACCGAATCTTCGAAAAGGCTTTAGCATTTTTTTTCTCTGCTAAAAATGCCACTCTCAGCAAACACTGCATATTACTTGTTTGTTGTTCTGAAAAACACCATAGAATTAATTCACAGTGATTCAGAACTAAGCTTCCAGGGTCTCTCTTATTCTTTCTTTTTTTTCTTCTTCATTGCTGATGTGTGAGCTGTAGAGTTTTTTTTAATTACCGGGTTAAATATTCTATTTCGACTGAGAAAAATTACAAATGGCTCGGTGTCCCCTGTGCTGTAATCATATTGCAGAGATAAACGATTTGCTGCTCTTTCTCTCTTTCCACCGCCCCCCCCCCCCCCATCCTATTTTTTAAAATCTTTGTCTGTACTCGCTAAATCTGAATATAATTAATTATTTTAAAATTAGATAGTTAGTTAATTGAAACCTGTTTGCAATTCAATTAGCAATTAGATGCCAACGTCAGCGTTACACTCTCTGGTGAATTCACTGTGCAGCTGGATGTTTTTAAATATACATGTCTAAATAGTTTCAGTTTATTAAATCAAAAGATCCTATGCTTGAAAAGGTGTTTAAGGGGATTTTATTATCTCAATAATTAGGCTGACAGGTAGCCTTCAATTGGTGTAACCATGCTCTGACTCTGATTGGAGAGCAGACAACCACCTATTCAGCTTTGTGACTGGATTAGTATACTAACTGATGTTTGAATATGTTATGACAGTCAGAGGCTTCCCAGCCAAATAGGTCTAAAACATCAGATAACTTTAAACCCTCAAGAAGATTTTTTTCATCATAGAGTTTGTTGAATCCTCTGTGCCAAGAGCTTATCAGTCTAATGCCCTGTACACACGGTCGGACTTTCCGACGGAAAATGTGTGATTGGAGCGTGTTGCCGGAAAATCCGATCCTGTGTGGCCTCCATTGGACTTTTTCCGTCGGAATTTCCGACACGCAAAGTTTGGGAGCAGGATCTAAAATTTTCCGATAACAAAGTCCGATTGTTTAAATTACGATCGTGTGTAGACAAAACGGATGGACAAGCTTGGCCGCTGACCGGAATGGCCGCATAAGCGCTGAGCTCTGCACATCCACACAGCATCGCTAAGCATCCAGCGCCATCCGACACTACATTTTGTCCCACGGAGCTCCAGGGATCTCCCCGCATCACCGGGGACATGACCCGAGGTAGATCCGCCGCCCACGGAGCAAGGAAACTCACGGACTTCTACACGAAGCCGTCAGGCGAGCAGGCCCAAGATGGCGCCGACCGGGATGAAGGCCTCACAGCGCGGCAGACGCCCGCGGCCTCGGCGGGTTCCGCAGCAGTGGAAGATACCCTCTCTGACATGGAGGAAGCCGGAGATCCACAGCATTCACCTGCCATGTCGCCGGCTGATAGAGGTAAGAGGGCAGCCATCTCACCAGCACACTCTCCCTCTAAGCCTCCCCTAGTGAAGAGACAACATGGCGCTGGCACTTGTAGTCCCACAGGATCACTTGGTGACTCCAACTCATCGCTGGCTGCATACAACACCTCAGATAGCCCTGCTTCTGAGCACACACTGAAAGCCATGCTACTCTCATTGCAGGCAGACATGCAGAAAGAGCTCAGAACCTCTATTAACCATCTGCTGGACAGAGTGGATGATATGGAAGACCGCATAGAGCATATTGAGCACCATCTCTCTGCTGCTACCAGCTCCCATAATACTGTAGTAGATATTCAAGATGAACATACCACAGCTATTCGCCAACTGCGTCTTAAAATCGCAGACCTCGAGGACCGCTCGAGGCAAAACAATATAAAATTTAGGGGAGTCCCAGAGACTGTGTCAGCCCCAGATATCGTCCCCTACCTGCACCAACTGTTTCACAAGCTCATCCCGGCCCTCACACCACAAGATCTTCTCATTGACAGAGCGCATAGGATCCATAAACCGCAGCATCTGCCTGATTCAATGCCCAGAGATATCCTGGCCAGGATACACTTCTTTAACACCAAGGAACAGATCATGAGGGCAGCTAGAACCATGCGGAACCTCCCTGATCCTTTTGCTAAGATTCAACTATATAATGATATCTCAGCCGCCACCTCACAGGCTCGCAAGGCCTTCTCCCAAATTACTGCGATACTGATAGAACACAAAATCGCATACAAATGGGGATTTCCCACCAAGCTTCTGGTAAACTATCAGCAACAACAAGTCGCATTTCTGACCCCCAAAGATGGTTTCAAGCAACTGCACAATTAGGGCATAGCCCCTCATGCACTCCCGGCTCCGCCTCTGAACACTAGATCTGCAAGGATCCCTCCTAAATGGGCTACAAAACCTAAATCCTGAACCTCCGGAGAACTGGGGGGCCGCCCTACCGGGCAACCCCCCTCTTAACAGGTGCCTGACTTTCTAGAATGAAGTGGATGTCCGCTTCTTTTCTTTTTGAAACCCCCCCCGCCGAACTGCCACTGTGTGCCACGCACACGGCATTAACCACCCCCGTACCCCCAATTTGATACTGCGACTAACTTTCAGCTATTACAGTATTATTTTCTCGGAAGCCATCTGAATATTTGGCTTCGCCTCTATATCTTCCGGTCACAGATTTAGAGACTTCCATATTGATCAATTGCTTTATATATTGCATTCTCATTATTGTTCTCCTTTTTTTTTTTTTTTTTGTTGTTCTCATATTTACCTGTGTTACTGTCTCAGTACCTGATTGTCCATACCTCACTGCAACGGCTGTTAGGTACACTCTTTCTATACAGAGTTTTTGTTTCTAATTTGTTTTTTGTTTTGTTTTTTGGTTGTAGGTCCGTCAACCTCAGTACCATATTGACAACTCAACTTAGCAGCACATGTCTCTTACGATCACATCCCTTAATGTTAAGGGATTAAATAGTCCTTTCAAGCGTTCCCTTTTATGGAGGGAAGCAGCGACTTCCCGATCCGATATTCTATGCGTGCAGGAGACACATCTTTCCTCCCGCAACCCTCCAAACTGTACCAACAAACGATTCCCACATATCTTTCACTCCCGAACTGATAAGAAAGTTAGGGGAGTACTGATCGCAGTACGCTCTACAGTGGCGCTCACGGGTGTCAATGTAGAACAAGACCCAGACGGAAGGTATCTAATTTTGACCGCCTGTTTTAATAACAAACCCCTGGTGATTGTGAACGTCTATGCCCCTAACACTCACCTGAAGCCCTTCCTTAAGTCCATTCTTGCCAAAATTCAACACTGTCCGAAAGACCAAATCATTTTATGCGGAGATTTCAACGCGGTACCAGACCACGCACTCGACTCTTCATCTTCCCAAAGGAGGAGATCTTCCACCCTCTCCTCCTTTCTACATCTAGAAGAATTCTATGACCCATGGAGGTGTCAACATGGTACTGAGAGAGACTATACGTTTTATTCTAATGCTCAGAGATCTTATTCCAGGATTGACCTGTTCTTGACGTCCAAGGTGCTATTACAGGCTGTTGCGTCCACTAGTATAGGCGTAATATCTTGGTCTGATCATGCCCCCATCTCTATGGTGCTCAACCTCTCCCCTCCTACCACCCCATTTACGATCTGGCGCCTGAATCCCAACCTGCTTTGTACTAAGGATGTCAGGGAACAGGTCAAGACTGCTATAGATGATTATTTCACTCTAAATCAACACTCTGTTACCAACCCAATTATATGCTGGAACGCTCATAAGGCGGTCCTACGAGGAATTCTATTGAGGCTAGGGGCTCAGGAGAGGAAAAAGCGTTTTTGGCGACTCTTAATGATTATTTAGATAGAATCAAGTCCTTAGAGAAAAGCAACATGACTTCGCCCTCTGCCTCTACTCACGCAGATCTCAGTAAACTGAGGTCAGAACTGAGTACTTATCTCCAGAACAAACATGAATTCTATCTCCGTAAACTCAAGCTGACTTGGTATTCCCAAGGTAACAAATCTGGGAAAGTTCTAGCCCAACAATACAAAAACAGGATAGTCCAATCCACGATCTCCCATCTAATAGATCCTGAAGGCAATAGACTGACTAACCCCAAAGACATAGCTAACTGCTTCGGCGCATTCTACCGATGACTGTACAACTTAAAAGACTCCCTGACTGAGACACAGCCCACTGAAGCGACTATCAAGACGTTCCTTTCTAGTGTAGATCTCCCTTCCCTGTCCCCTTCTCAAGCTGCTGATCTGGCCTTACCTTTCTCCCCCCTTGAAATTGAAAACGCAATTAAAAGTCTCCCCCTTCACAAGGCCCCAGGACCAGACGGTTTTGGAAACGAATATTACAAGACATTCATAGAGGCATTGACCCCTCATTTATGCAGCTCCTTTAACCACATGCTGACCACAGGGGAGATCCCTACAGAATCCCTGGAAGCGACCATTACTACCATACACAAACCTGGGAAGGACCCACACGACCCAGCGAATTACCGCCCTATTTCATTACTTAACACTGACTTGAAAATGTATGCCAAGCTTCTGGCCACCCGACTTTCTCAACATATGACTGCCCTCATACACCCGGACCAGGTGGGCTTCATTCCCCACCGTCAGGCCTCTGATGGGACTCGTAGGTTTGTAGATCTTATCCATTGGGCAGAGCACAGTCGAACGCCTTCTCTGCTGATATCACTAGATGCAGAGAAGGCGTTCGACAGGGTTCATTGGGGTTACCTCGAGGCAGTCCTGAAGAAATTTGGCATAGAGGGTGAGTTTTTAAGAGCGATCCTAGGTCTATATACCTCCCCTACTGCGAGAATCCGCACTTCAGGCATTCTCTCAGACCCCCTTAGAATCACTAATGGTACTCGTCAGGGCTGCCCACTGTCACCTTTGATCTTTGCATTAGTCATGGAGCCTTTGGCGCAATCCATCCGCACACATCCCCATATATCTGGTATCAATGTGAGAGACACCTGTCACAAGATAGGTCTTTATGCGGATGATGTTATCATAGCTATCTCTGACCCTGTTAAATCCCTGCCTATCCTGACTGACGTTCTACATAATTTCAGTAAAGCATCCCTATACAAATTGAACCACTCAAAATCTGCCATGCTTGGCATTGAGATTTCTCCAGCGCTCAAAGCAGAAATCACTAAAATATCACCCTTCTCCTGGGCCCCCGGCTCCTCTTTACAATATTTGGGTATTCAACTAGTCTCTCCCTCCTCGGTGTTACTAAGAACTAACCTTGCCTCCTTACTTCTGAAACTGAACAACCTAACTTCTAACATGTCCGCCTTGAAAGCTTCTTGGGTTGGTAGGATAGCATTGGCCAAAATGTTTCTTCTACCACATGTACTTTATTTCTTTCGAACTCTTCCGCTTCCAATTCTCTCAGCAGACCTAACCAAACTTCAGCGTACAATGGACTCGTTCATATGGGCAGGTCGTAAACCTCGCCTAAAATCCACTGCCCTGTGCACTCCCTCTTCCTTAGGAGGGATGGGATCACCAGACATTAGAAAGTACTATAAGGCAGTCATTCTGGACCAAGGGAGACAACTGTGGTCACAAGATCCCAACACAAGGTGGCACCAAATCGAAGCTGCAACTCTCCCGGCTGATCCACAACTGACCCTAGCGGCAATTTGGCTGTCTTTCCCTATCGGACGTTCCATCCTTCCAACTGTACGTGCCTGCTTGGCTCAATGGAGTGCAATATGCAAAGATCATCAAGGTCTACACAGAGACGCACTTAAAAATCTACCCTTACTAGCACTACAACTTCTCTCTCCGGACCTTCCAATTAAGCATTGGCATGCTGCAGGAATCAAAACAATTGGAGCCCTGTTGCTGGGTACAGATCTAAAAAGCTTTCAACAACTGATCTCGGAATTTAGTCTTTCGCATAAGGACTTTTACATCTACTTAAGGCTTAGGCATATAATCTCCCAAAGCTTGACGTCTACAGACCCTATCTCCAGGGACCTTCTCCGCCTTTATAATCGTCCTCTCGCTATCTCGAAGGGCATATCCTTCATCTACAAACTCCTCTCCAGTCCTGCTACATCCTCAAAATCTTCAAACATTCTCTACTGGGAATCCCTGTTACACTGCTCCTTCCCTTTGGAGGACTGGCATCGTGCACTACGAACTCCATTAGTCGTCTCCAAAAATATAACGCACTGGGAAACGGTCATGAAACTGTTTCATAGGTGGTACTACACACCGCAAAAGCTGGCGACCATCTTTCCCACCCACTCTCCAAAGTGCTGGAGGAATTGCAACTCCACTGGAGACTTATTACACATCTGGTGGAGCTGCCCGGTTATTGGGTCCTTCTGGCTACAAGTTTCCTCTCTGGTTCAGACACTGACCAAATCTCACTATCAGCTGACTTCACGTATGGCTCTATTTGGTCTGGATACCCAATATTGGCCTCCTACCAGTCTACCTATGGTGCACCATGTACTAATCTCTGCGCGCTTGCTTATAGCACGTGCGTGGAAAAAAGCGTGGATGCCCCCGGACCTACTGGATCTAGCTATAAAGAATACATAGTATGCAGCAGTTGTATGCCAGGTCCACATGTTGTTTATACTAGTAACTTAAGTTGTTTTGTGTACTCGGGCATTACTTGCTTATTTGTTCATAAACTCTCTGCAAATTCTGTACAATGGTTGATATCTTTGCTTGTTAATGCTTTATATTACAATAAAATTGTTTGAAAAGTAAAAAAAAAAAAAAAAAAAACGGATGGACAAATGCATGCCACACATGCTCAGAATAAATTATGAGACAAAAGCTATTGGCTACTGCCCTCTTTATAGTCCCGTCATACGTGGTTTACGTTACCGTGTTCTGAACGATCGGATTTTCCAACAACTTTGTGCGACCGTGTGTATGCAAGACAAGTTTGAGCCAAAATCCGTCAGAAAAAATCCAACTGATTTTTTCCTCGGAATGTCCGACCATGTGTACATGGCATAAGGGCCCCTCTCACAGCAATCATGTTGCGGTAACGTGAAGTAATGGACGTTACATGCATTGGTGACTTCTAAATAGATTTTGTTGAGAAAACAATCCCTTCTTAATTTCATTGAAACTTACCTTCAACTGACTTTGGCACATTTCACCAAAAATTTATTGGGGGCAGAGCGTCACCCCATTCACTAAACTAAGGAAAAATTCCCTTGCAAAGTTAACAAACTATTTGCTTTTAGTAAATCAACCTTAGGGAAATTAATAAAATAGAGACTTCCTTAGGTGAAAATTTGGAGAAATTACTTGCTGACCTCTGCGTGCCAATATAAGTCTGCACAATGGCAGCGGTGGGCAAATGGATGTACTTATATTTCCCCTTTAAGAGGCGGGAATAGCAGGCGTGTGTCGCGCACATCATGACCGTGCCCATGGGACCGGCAGACTCGATGTCTGCTGCTCTCCCGGCAATCTTGTCACGGAGCCTCACAATGGGGAAAGCAATTTCCCCATTCTGGCTTGTGTCATGACAGAGATCACTGCTCCCGATGACACCTCGCTGTCATGTGACTAGTAGCCCATCCCCCCCACAGTTAGAATCACTCCCAGGACACACTTAACTCCTTCATCACCCCCTAGTGGTTAACCCCTTCACTGCCAATGCCATTTACACAGTAATCATTGCTTCTTTATAGCACTGATCGCTGTGTAAATGACAATGGTCCCAAAACAGTGTCAAAAGTGTCCGATGTGCCCGCCATAATGTTGCAGTCCTGATAAAAATTGCTGATTGCCAAAATTACTAATAAAAAAATAATAATAATAAAAATGCCATAAAACTATCCCCTATTTTATAGACGCTATAACTTTTGCGCAAACCAATCAATATACGCTTATTGCGCTTTTGTTTACCAAAAATGTGTAGAAGAATACATATCGACCTGAACTGAGGGAAAAAAATGCAGAGGTGATCAAATACCATCAAAAGAAAACTCTATTTGTGGGAAAAAATGACATCAATTTTGTTTGGGTGCAACGTCGCACGACCGTGCAATCGTCAGTTAAAGCGATGCAGTGCAGAATCGCAAAAAGTGCTGTGGTCAGGAAGGGGTAAAATCTTCCGGGGCTGAAGCAGTTAAAATCAATTAATAGGAACATTTCACAGAAATACCTATTTCTGAATGGATTATAGTCACCAGATGGTACCTCAATGTAGTCATTTAATAGACTATCTCACTAAAACTTCTATGCAGGAGATGCCTAAAACTTTACTTGGTGCAGCCATCTTGGGAAAAGCAGTAAACCAATCACACAAGAAGTAATTTAGACTGATTTGGGTTAATTTACCATAAGAGAAATAAGGGAAATTCATATTTGCAGGGAATTTTTTCCTAGCTTAGTGAATAGAGTGTAGCTGTCACGTACCTGGTGATAGAGCATGACAAGGAGAGGAAGGCAATCTCTTACACCTCCAGCTCATTACTCCTGATAAGGTAACAGGAGGCAAGAGAGCCTGGAGTGGCATGAGTACCTGGCAGTTCCGATGATGGCTGCTAATGAAAAGTCTGTGTGCACTAACATGCAGACTGGATGGTAACACAGGGCAGCAGGCACAGCGGGTGGATAGAGGGTAAGCAGGCACTTGGCAGGCTGGCAGGCCACAGACAGCAGGCACTTGGCATGCTGCAGGAGAGAGAGAGAGGATGGCAGCCACAGGCTGGACACAGATCAGGGTCAGGGAAGCCAGGACATACACCAGTAGACACATCAGCAACAGAGCAGCAGGCAAGAAAGTAGTCAGGTTCAGGCCAGAATTGGCAATGGTAAGCAGACAGGTGGAAGCAACCCAGGGGTCGGGTCAGGCAAGCCGGGTCAGACGAATCAGGATGGCAACAGAAGATCAAGCACAGGGACTGGTAGCAGGTTAGCAGAATACTATAGACCATAAGGAAAAGTTCTAGCAGTGATGTTTAAATAGTCTACTAGATGCCAATCTAGTAGCGGGCGTGCGCCCTGCCGTGAGCATTGGCGTGCATACATGTGTGCATGAGCAAGGGTATGACTAATATAAATTCTCTGTCTGTGCATAACAATAGGTCTGGGCATATTTCACCTTTCCTAACATCTGCTGACTTCCATCATCTAATCATGTGCAAGCAAAAATATTGTTTTATTTGTTTTTCTTGCATATGATTGGGTATCCTAGGGTTTCCACCATGTTCATTAAGCTAAAGCTCCCCAGCAAAGTAAACAGCCTGTTTGCCTTTATTAAATAAAACCCAATGAAACTAGTATTATAAGGAAGTCCCATATCAATTTTATTTAATTTGTATTAACCACTTCAGCCCCGGACCAATAAACACCCTAAGGACCGGAGGTCTTTTTACAATTTCGCACTGCGCTGCTTTAACTGGTAATTGCGCGGTCATGCAATATTGCACCCAAACAAAATTTGTGTCCTTTTCTACCCACAAATAGAGCTTTCTTTTGATGGTATTTGATTGCCTCTGCGATTTTTATTTTTTGCAATATAAATGGAAAAAGACCGAAAATTTTGAGAAAAAATGATATTTTCTACTTTTTGTTATAAGAAAAATCGAATAAACTCAATTTTAGTCATACATTTAGGGCAAAATTTATTCAGCCACATGTCTTTAGTAAAAAAAAAAATGTCAATAAGCGTATATTTATTGGTTTGCGCAAAAGTTATAGCGTCTACAAACTAGAGTACATTTTCTGGAATTTACACAGCTTTTAATTTACGACTGCCTATCTCATTTCTTGAGGTGCTAAAATGGCAGGGTAGTACAACCCCCCCCCCCAAATGACCCCATTTTGGAAAGTAGACACCCCAAGGAAGTTGTGGAGAGGCATGTTGAGCCCATTGAATATTTTTTTTTTGTCCCAAGTGATTGAATAATGACACAAAAAAAAAAAGTTTACAAAAAGTTGTCACTAAATGATATATTGCTCACACATGCCATAGTTATATGTGGAATTGCACCCCAAAATATATTCTGCTACTTCTCCTGAGTACGAGGATACCACATATGTGGGACTTTTTGGGAGTCTAGTTGCGTACGGCACCCCGAAAACCAATCACTGCCTTCAGGGTTTCTAAGGGTGCAAATTTTTGATTTCACTCCTCACTACCTATCTAAGTTTCGAAGGCCATAAAATGCCAAAATAGCACAAACCCCCCCAAATGACCCCATTTTGGAAAGTAGACACCCCAAGCTATTTACTGAGAGGCATGTTGAGTCCATGAAATATTTTATATTTTGCCACAAGTTGCAGGAATTTAAATTTTTTATTTTTTTTTGCACAAAGTTGTCACTAAATGATATATTGCTCACACGTGCTATAGGCATAAGTCAAATTACACCCCAAAATAAATTCTGCTGCTTCTCCTGAGTATGGGGATACCACATGTGGGGGACTTTTTGGGAGCCTAGCCACGTACGGGACCCCGAAAACCAAGCACTGCCTTCCTGATTTAAATATAAAATGCTACCAAAAAAACTTAGCAATCGCAGGGATCAGGCCTGACTCTGCAATCGCTGCAATTATGTGTTTAGTGTTTTTTAAGTGACAGTGATCGATCGATACTGCACTTGGGTGGGCTGGGCGGAGGGGCAAAACGCAGGTGCCAGCAGGTATCTGGGCTGATCCCGCTAACAATGCGTTTTTTTGGAACCCTAAACTGCTGGGGACGCTAGTATAGATCTGATCAGATCAGATATTGATCTGTTCAGATTCTATACCACTACGGGAGGTTTATGCTTTGCGTGTGGGTGTTAGCGGTACTGGCACTAACCTAGCGCTGCCTGGGGCGATGCAGACCCTGACCCTAAAACCTAATTGATATCACCCGCCGGGTGATCAGGGGGTTAAACCTTTATTGGGTAATAAATGGTAAGTGCCCTGATGCTATAAAAAGCAAACTAACCAGAGTCACCCGTAACACTTATACAGTGATCACTGGTGAAAGGGTTAACTAGGGGCAATCAGGGGGTTCAAACCATTATTGGGTAGTATATGGGGGTACCTAGCGCCATAAAAACCTGGCGGTGAACCTAAAAAAATAACTAGCTACCTAGCGACACTAGTGACACTAATGCAGCGATCAGAAAAATGATCGCTTAGTGACACTGGCAAAAGGGGGTGAAAGGGTTAACTAGGGGCAATCAGGGGGTTAAAACCATTATTGGGTAGTATATCGGGGTACCTAGCGCTATAAAAACCTGGCGGTGAACCTAAAAAAAAAACTAGCTACCTAGTGACACTAGCGACACTAATGCAGCGATCAGAAAAATTATCGCTTAGTGACACTGGCAAAAGGGGGTGAAAGGGTTAACTAGGGGCAATCAGGGGGTTAAAACCATTATTGGGTAGTATATCGGGGTACCTAGCGCTATAAAAACCTGGAGGTGAACCTAAAAAAATAACTAGCTACCTAGCGACACTAGCGACACTAATGCAGCGATCAGAAAAATGATCGCTTAGTGACACTGGCAAAAGGGGGTGAAAGGGTTAACTCTAGGGGCAATCAGGGGGTTAAACATTTATTGGGGGGTGATAGGGGGCTACCCTGGACCCAACACTAACTGCCCTGACAGTTTTTACTTTTACAACTGACACTGAATGCAGTGATCAGTACATAAATGATCATTGCAATCAGTGACACTGTGACTGGGGGGGGGGGGGGGGGGGCGATCGGGGGGGATCGGGGGGGTTTGTGTGCCTGTGTGTACCTACATGTCAGTGTAGTGTTGGTGCACACTTACTTTCTGTCTTCTCCTCGTAGTCCGGTCAAAAAGACCGCCCGAGGAGAATGACATCACTTCCTCCTTCCTGTGTATACAATACACAGTGGGAGGAAGCTTCTCATTGGCCAGGAGCGATCGAGAGGGGATGGCCAGAAACCAACGGCCATCCCCTCATCACGGATTGCTCCTGCAGCGAACCGGACTGCCGTATCCAGCGGGAGGGGGTCCGATCGGACCCCCCACCCGCTGGAAGGCAGGCACGTACATGTACGTGCTTGTGCCTGCCTGTGCCATTGTAATGACGTACATTGGCAATACGGCGGTCCTAAAGTGGTTAACATTAAACTACAAAACAACTTTGTGTTTAGCAACACGGGTATTATAGTTTTAAATCATGTATAGGTTGCACTGTTACAGTAATATGTATATATACAGTGGTGTGAAAAAGTGTTTGCCCCCTTCCTCATTTCCTGTTCCTTTGCATGTTTGTCACACTTAAGTGTTTCGGAACATCAAACCAATTTAAACAATAGTCAAGGACAACACAAGTAAACACAAAATGCAATTTGTAAATGAAGGTGTTTATTATTAAAGGTGAAAAAAAATCCAAGCCATCATGGCCCTGTGTGAAAAAGTGATTGCCCCCCTTGTTAAAACATACTATAACTGTGGTTGTCCACACCTGAGTTCAATTTCTCTAGCCACACCCAGGCCTGATTATTGCCACACCTGTTCACAATCAAGGCATCACTTAAATAGGAGCTGCTTGACACAGTAAGGTCCACCAGAAGATCCTTAAAAGCTACACATCATGTCGAGACCCAAAGAAATTCAGGAACAATTGAGAAAGAAAGTAATTGAGATCTATCAGTCTGGAAAGGGTTATAAAGCCATTTCCAAAGCTTTGGGAATCCAGCGAACCACAGTGAGAGCCATTATCCACAAATGGCGAAGACATGGAACAGTGGTGAACCTTCCCAGGAGTGGCCGGCCGCCCAAAATTACCCCAAGAGCGCAGCGACGACTCATCCAAGAGGTCACAAAAGACCCCACAACAACGTCCAAGGAACTGCAGGCCTCACTTGCCTCAGTTAAGGTCAGCGTTCATGCCTCCACCATCAGGAAAAGACTGGGCAAAAATGGCCTGCATGGCAGAGTTTCAAGGAGAAAACCACTGCTGAGCAAAAAGAACATCAAAGCTCGTCTCAATTTCTCCACAACACATCTTGATGATCCCCAAGACTTTTGGGACAACATTCTGTGGACCGATGAGACAAAAGTGGAACTCTTTGGAAGGTGTGTGTCCAAGTATATCTGGCGTAGAAGGAACACTGCATTTCATAAAAAGAACATTATACCAACAGTAAAATATGGTGGTGGTAGTGTGATGGTCTGGGGCTGTTGCTGCTTCAGGACCTGGAAGACTTGCCGTGATAAAAGGAACTATGAATTCTGCTGTCTACCAAGAGATCCTGAAGGAGAATGTCCGACCATCTGTTCGTGTACTCAAGCTGAAACGAACTTGGGTTCTGCAGCAGGACAATGATCCTAAACACACCAGCAAGTCCACCACCGAATGGCTGAAGAAAAACAAAATGAAGACTTTGGAGTGGCCTAGCCAAAGTCCTGACCTGAATCCTATTGAGATGTTGTGGTATGACCTTAAAAAGGCCGTTCATGCTCGAAAACCCTCTAATGTAACTGAATTAGGACAATTCTGCAAAGATGAGTGGGCCAAAATTCCTCCAGGACGCTGTAAAAGCCTCATTGCACGTTATCACAAACGCTTGGTTGCAGTTGTTGCTGCTAAGGGTGGCCCAACCAGTTATTAGGTTTAGGGGGCAATCACTTTTTCACACAGGGCCATGATGGTTTTGATTTCTTTTCACCTTTAATAATAAACACCTTCATTTACAAATTGCATTTTGTGTTTACTTGTGTTGTCCTTGACTATTGTTTAAATTGGTTTGATGTTCCGAAACACTTAAGTGTGACAAACATGCAAAGGAACAGGAAATGAGGAAGGGGGCAAACACTTTTTCACACCACTGTATATATATATATATATATATATATATATATATATATATATATATATATATATATAATTATTCAAATGTTGTAGATGCATTTTATAATTAGATGCAAAAAAATAATAATATATGTACATCGTTATCTCTATACTCACTGGAGGATTTCCTAACAGTCCCTGTCCTGGATAGGAAGTTAGGCACGATCTATCTATTCTTTCACACCCAAAGGGGATACAGACAAAAATAAAAACCTAGCAAAATAAACCTCAAAATCCTAACCCTTCCCCATTCCACCAAGCTAAAAGAACAATTTTTGCTGGAGCAAAGATTCAAGATATAATCCACCTCTGGGGTTTATAGGGTTAGTAATATTAACTATAGCAATTTTAAAAAGATAATTTGTTTGTATAGGAATCGCCAAGAAATCCCCATGTTATTGCTAAAACACATTTGTTTTGTTTATCATAGAATCTATTTAACTAGGTTGGTAGGAGTAAAAAAAAAAAAAATTCAACTGCAATATAATCCTCTTGCTATATTAAAACACACATCAGTTTTAGTGTGAGTACTGAATGCTTTCAAGGGTGTTATTAAACGGAAGACTTTTAAGTTGACATTTTCTTTCAGAACAAGCTTATCAAAATAACCTCTTGTAAAGGTTTAACAAGAATATAGCTTCACAAAAATGCAGGAATATTGATCGTCTGTAAAGTGTATTATGTCACATAATACTAAAGTGACTTGAGTGAAAGTTTTTGACAATAACCATCCAGTATAGGATTCTATTACAAAGTATTTACATAATATTTATAGATCATTGATCATTCATGTAGTTCAAAGGAGAACTGAAGTTGGGAGACTTTGGAGTTATATTAGGCCAAAATTTGAAACAAAATATTATCTTTTTTTTTTTAAAACACTGCATCCAAAATAACAAAATGCATTTATGGGTTAGTATCTGTTATAGGCTATTTATCATATGATATTTTATATTAGGGTTCCCCTCTATGGTTCCTCTCTAACTACTTGCTTACTGGGCACTTAAATCCCCCCTTGCCCAGACCAATTTTCAGCTTTCAACGCTGTCACTCTTTGAATGACAATTGCGTTGTCATACAACACTGTACCCAAATTAAATGTTTATAATTTTTTTCTTACAAACAGAGCTTTATTTCGGTGGTATTTGATCACCTCTGGTGTTAAAAAACTAAAAAATACAAAACAGATTTATATTTTGTTAAAACATTTTGCAAACACATAATTTTTTCTCCTTCATTGATGTACGCTGATGAGGCTGCACTGATAGGGTGCACTGATAGGCACCAATCGGCTGCATTGATGGGCACTGATAAGGAGGCACTGGTGGGCACTGGGAGGTGGCATTGGTGGGCATTAATAGGGGGCACTTGTGGGCACAGATAGGTGGCCCTGGTGGTCACTGAGAGGTGGCACTGATGGGTACTGATGTGTGGAACTGAAGGGCAGCACTGAGGGGCATTGATAGGTGGCACTGATAGCTGGCACTGATGGGCACTGATAGCTGGCAGTGATGGGCACTGGTAGGTGACACTGATAGGCAGCACTGCTAGGTGGCACTGATGAGGCGTTGATTGGCACCACTGGTGGGCACTGATAGGTGGTACTCATGGGCATTGGTAGGTGGCACTGTTATACACTGGTGGGCAGTGATTGGTGAGCACTTATATGCACTGTGGGCACAGATGAAGTGGCTGTGCATCTTCCTCTTTGGGACTGATGTCCCTTGCACAGAAGCCGGTGATTGGCTGTCAGCGTAAGGAGTAAAAAAAGATTACCGATCTTCTGTTTACATCACGTGATCAGCTGTCATTGGCTGACAGCTGACCATGTGACTCGGGGATCACAGAGCACGCTGCATGCACCCTGCAGGGGGCACATGGGGAGTGTGCAAAGGGGAGGCCATCTATTGACGGCCTCCCGGCAATGTAGGTCCATGCTGTAGCCATAGCCGCCATTCGGCTATAGCGCGGACGGGAAGAGGTTAATAGGGAAAGGGTCTGAGCAAAACCCAGAGTAGGATACATATGCTTTGAGGTTTTGGTATAGGGCTGAAACCCATTGTAAAAAGTGTGAGCCAAACCCCCCAACACTATAGGATGGAGCCAGGACAGCGTAAAAAACGATTTGAGTATATCTAGAGAAATGAAGCATGAGGGGATGCAGCGGGTGCGGGCGGTATATGCTAGAAGTGTAGTTCATCTGATATTGTCTCCTGCTTGGCAGGAGCGGATGAGCCCTGATTGTTTTTTGTGAAAAAGAGTGCCAATGAACAAGTTAAGGTGAGATGCAAGCACTTTAGCCAGGAGTTTGATGTCTAGGTTGAGTATGGATATTGGCCTGTAGTTGGACAAAGTGGCGTCATCAGTGTTGAGTTTAGAGATCATGGAGATTGACGCTGTTAGGCATTCAGTGTGGAAGGAATGGCCCAAGAGAAGCGAGTTGTATGCCTTTAATAAAAAAGGGGTAAGGAGGGCAGCAAATTACTTGTAGTAAGCCGGGAATCCATCTGGTCCTGATCGTTTGCACGGTTTTAGGGTTTTATAGCTAATATAATTTCTTCCGTCATGATTGGTCTTTCTAAGGTTTCTCTGTGAGCTGAGGAGAGGTATAGAGGAGAGGAGGTCATCCAGTTGGGGTTGGTCAAGTGCGTTGAAATCTTTATATAATGTTGAAAGATGTCTACGGAATTCTCCTTAGTCAGCTTTAAACGAATAGGCTTTGGGGTATAATCAGCTTTGCAGAGTGCTAGGGCTAGGAATGTGTTTGGTTTGTTTGCTTTAATGTAAAGAGTCTGTTGCGATCTGTGGAGGTGTTTTTCTGCTGACTCTGTCAGGAAGAGGCAGCAAGAATACTAAGGGGTGGGACTTTAAATGAACTTTTATCCTCTTAACTTGTATACCCAACCTTGAATTTTGGTGAACCCCCTGAATATTAATATGAATATCTTTGTTTGTAAACATGTGATTACTAGTTCTTATCTAAATTTGAAATTGGCATCATGTTATGGATGCAATTTTTTATGCTTATGTGACTTAATGTATTTAAACATGTTTTATTTTTTTATGTTTTATTAAATGTTTTATTAAACATTCTAATTTTCCACCATGGTATTCAATTTGTCATCATGAGCCTCATTTAAAGTTCCACCCCTTAGTATTCTTGCTGCCTCTTGCCACAGTTGTGTTTTCGTTGTCAGAGTGACAGGGGTGGAGGCACATGGCTTTACCCAGTCATGGCCTCATTTAAAGTCCCAAATTTCCCCTCCCCAATTTTTATTATATGTATAGGGATGGAAGCTTGTGATGGCATCTATGGTCTTATTGTGGTTATTATTCTGTGCCTAGTCATTTTGGCTCAATAGTAGCTTTCTCAGATTTTTTGCCACTATTTAATGTTTGAACTTCTTTACGCTCAACTACCATTGTTATGTAATGTTAATTGTTTTTTTACTGCTGTTACAATCTCTGTGTGAATTGGTTGGAGAGGTGCCTCAGCCTTGTGCTACCTGTTTAAACTCAGTGCGGGAGCCGTGATGCGCACTGGGGCCATGCTCCCTCCTGCCCGCCTCTTGACGCTTGAGGGCGGCTCTGCAGCTATTGCGCATCGACAGGATACACAGCTATGCACCAGACATATGGTGTCATGACGACGCGTTTTTACCTGTTGTGCACTATCCCTCTCCGTGTGCTGTGGGCGGGTTTCCAGTCGGGCAAATCTCTGCCCGCACGTTGGCGTCCCCGCCGCATTTGTGTCTGTGACGTAGGGGGTGTGTCTGTGGCGGCGTCTGTTTTTTAGGTAGCCGTCCTGGTCGGGTCTAGGTTTCTCTGAGCTATCCTGCACAACAGCTTCACACTCATGGCTGGATTGTCTTTTTACCCCCCCCCCCCCCGGTTATTATAACATAGGTACATTTTGTTATTTAATTGGCATTATCCAATTCACCCTTTTTTTCTCCCTGATTGGCTGTCTGGGTGATGATCTTCCACCATGGCCCTCTACCTTCACCCTTGTTTGGCCACCATTTTCTACATTCACTCTGCACTCACCACTTTCCCCAGCTAGTCCACCTAATCTTCCATTATTATTTTATTAATATCCTATTCACATAGGCTTAACATTGTTTCACACTTCAATATAACCACACGTCATCTTTTCTCACATTTCCCCAGGGGTGCTCGGGAAGCACGGATCCACTTAGGCTGTTGCTTATGATGGGCTCCACCTTCAGACATACCCTCTCAGCTCCTGGCACTGATATCTTCGGGTGGTTCATGGCATTAACATCCTGGATGCTGGGACTGTGACATCATAATGGGTGGGGACATCACCCGGTGACTCCGCCCATTGTCCCAATATAAGTCGCTGCGCAACATGTCCCTGTCATTACGGCCAGAGACAGCGTTGAGTCAACATCTCAAGGAAGAAGAAGAGAAGAGAAGAAGAGAAGGCGACGACGATGACAGTGGCGACAGAAGACTGGGCCACCACCAGTAAAAGAGCTGGAAGAAGGAGCGGAGGCCTGGCAAGAAGAACCGAAGAGGAGGACAAGACCTCCGAAGTCGGAAGAAGAGGCGGCGAGAGAAGACCGGGCCACCGCTAGTAAAAGAGCTAAAGGAAGAAAGTAGAGGCCTGGCAAGAAGAACCGCAGAGGGGGACAAGACCCCGAAGAGGGGGACATGACCCCCGAAGTCGGAAGATGACCCCCGGGTGGTGACGAAGAAGAAAGCCGGGCTCCCCAGCTAGTAAAAGAGGTAGCAGAAGATAGCGGAGGAGTCCGGCGAGAAGACCCCCCAAGACAGAAAAAGACCTCCGGAGCTGTGCAATAAATTATTTTAAACCCTTGTGTGTTGTTTTTTTTTTTTTTCCTTTTTTTCACCAGGTGAATGGGCAGGGGTACATTGTACCCCATACTCATTCACATAGGGCGGGGGGGCCAGGCAACCGCAGACCCCGACAACCAACGGCCAGGGTTGTCGGAAAGAGGCCCTTGTCCTCATCAACATGGGGACAAGGTGCTTTGGGGTGGGGGGCCGCATGGCCCCCCTTCCCCAAAGCACCCCTCATGTTGAGGGCACACAGCCTGGTACAGCTCAGGGGGGGCACTCGCTCATCATCACCCCCTTTCCTGACTGGCCGGGTTGTGTGCTCGGATAAGGGTCTTATATGGACCTGGGGGGGACCCCCCATGCCATTTTTTCAGCGTAGGGCTTCCCCTTTATGTCCATACCAGGTGACGGGGCTAGCGACTATCAATCTCACCGCCAAAGGAGGCGACATTGACCTCCTGCACTAGTCCCAGCTACCTGGAGCTGCGTTCAAAATTAACTGACTTTTCTCCATGTGCGGGAAAGTCCATTCATCTCAAAAGTCCTGCGGACTAGCGCATAGACAGCCGGATTGTCCGCCGGACTCGGAGTACGGCGGACAATTTTTGAGTCAAAACTACTTTCTGCGTCCGCCGGACTTTTGGGGAAAAAAAGTCCACCGGAGCCCACACACGGGCGGATTGTCTGGCGAACTCTGGTCCGCCGGACCAAGTCCACCGGATAGTTTGATTGTGTGTACACAGCATTAGAGGTCACAGACCTGTATAACCATATATTGCTGACTTGTATAATCATATATTTTATATAAATATATTCCTTTACTAACCACTCCCCCATCCCCTCTTTATAATAAATATATATTAAATATATAATAAATATAAGCTGTAAATGTGCCCAATAAATCAGACATCTTTTTAACTCACATCTTGTTTCACATATTCACTGAGGTGTCTCGCAGTACCGGGTTTTTTTCGGTGGTCTGCTGTCTTAACCCAACAGGGTGGTCCATCACGTACCTCAAGTACCTGTATCTCTTCAGTCTGGAGGCACTGCTGAGATAAGGTCATCACCTGTGGTAAGTACCTTTTTGTCTCACCTTAACAAATTGTTTTCTTGCTTCAGCTCTGATAAAACTTTAGTCTCTTAAATTTATTTAAGAAAGGAGATGGACCATGCCTTATAAATAGAGATAGATTAGGGAGGCCCGGTCTTGGGTAGGCCCGTCCTTTGGTAGGACTGTTAAGAAGTTTAAATAAGTAGCACTACACTGCTTTTGGGAAGGAGGGAAACGTGTTGGTATTAATAAGGCAATTACCACCAGAGTCTGAAAAAATTGTCTTGCTCTATCTTGCTTTTTTTATCTATTGCATCGCATAGAGTATAAGATAATCTGTTGTGTGAAACACAGACTGTTAGGTAAGGCAGTCCAACTTTCACTGTGAGTGTGTCAGTCACAGGGAAGGATTCCTCCTCCCCCTAATCCCGTAGAGGTTTGTAGAGATTATGTAGCCAGAGTATGTGGAATTGATTATGTGTATATAAATCCCTGGGTATCTAATTTGGCTTAGTGGACAGAGAGTATGTACAGTAGCGATCCATTTCCTAGAGAAGGGGATAATAGTGAATTTCACATGGACATGGTAAAGCGTTTGTGTCTGGGTGACAGGAAAGCTTTCCCATGGTATTCCGGTGACCCTCAGTGGGACATGAAGTATATGAGGAAGGGAGGAGAGATTTGGTTGCAATATGCCCCTTATTGGTTTCAGGGAAATAATAAGAAACAGAAGAAATCCATCACTAAACCAAGTGATGTAGATACTAGTATTAAACATAAGGCTGAGGCAGATAAAAAGAGATCAGATACGACCACTCCTCCCCTCCCATTTAATCCTAATCATCCACCTTATCCCCCACCTTTTGCTACTCAGGTCTATCAATGGAAGATATAGATATAGATATAGATCTGTTGGCAGGGCACCATGCCACACATCGAAGACAGGCACCTGCTCCATCTGCTCCAGAGCAACAGGTTGTGCAGGTTTCTGCTCCCTAGTCGGTGCAGGTTCCTGACCAACAGCAAGCTCAGGTACAGCAGGTAGAGGGAACTGATTCCCATGTGATTCCCATGCAGCATCGGGATATGGTACCTCTAGTGCACCAGACATATTCTATGAAAGGGATGAGAACCATGAATGCGAGGCTTCAGGGGAAGCACCCACAAATGCTTGTGTAGAAAAAGATCAACCGAAAATAGTGAGCATCACAAGAGAGAGATCCAGATACGCCAGCACGAAGACCCAAGTCTAGCCCGATGCATCAGTCTGTCTGTGGATATCGAGTTCTATCCTTACAAAGAGAGGCAGGGTTTTTGGGGTGGAGAATTCCTGTAAAATATGGATGAGCACAGAATCAAACCAAACGTTTGGGAAACGTTTAGGAGAATGAGAATTGTAATGTGGACATTTCCTTCCTTTTTATGTATTTGATGGACATTCAGAAGCCACACATTTTTATTTGGCCTAAAGGCTGTCATGCCCCTCCCACGTGCTTTTATGGACTGTCACACCCCTTCCCCTTTGTATTTCATGGACAATTGCTATACAGCTGAGATTATAAGATTATGTGCTTGTTTGTTCTCTATTTTTGCATGCTTACTATAGTGGTAAATTTGTGGGAAAGTAGTCCAGGTGAATGTCGGGGGCATACTGGAGGCAACAGAGTTTGTGATTGTCATGTTCATGACAAAAGAGAGGATTGTAATAATATGCCCAAACCATTGTGACTCCATTTTGATATGCTTTGATATACTTTGCAATTTTAACTATGAAAGAATGCTTAGAAAAGTGCCTGCACAAGCACTGTACTCTATATCATTGTGGGTTGGTTTGTCCTTTCCTGTTCCCTGTTCTGTAGGCCATGGGACAGGATGCATGCCTTATGACTCACAACTATATAGTCTGTTGGCTTTTGTAACCTTATAATGAATGTATTATAGGTGTATAACCATATACTTTATACCAATATATAATTTACTAACCACTCCCTCCTCCCTCTTTTAATTGGTAAGCTGGACCAAAAAAAGGGTACTTCCGGCAGACCTTGCAGAGATAAGAATGTCTCCCTCTAAAACCATGGGTTACTCTACATTTGAAGTCTTGATGGGCAGATCTTTTCCAACCCCATGAGCCAGACAGCCACTAATGTTAGAAAGAGGGGATCTTGAACTCAAACAGGAGGAGTATGTTAAGAAATTGGTTGAAACCTTGGACAGTTGAAAAAACATAAAAGAGACTTGGAGATACGGGACTTTAAAGATACCTAGATAGAAAAAACAAATAATACAAAAAATAAATAAAATAACAATGAAATATTTATTGACACAAATTTAAAAAAGAGCATATATAATGCCTGCAATCATATCTGTTATCATAGGCCTATACATATAACCCATTACAGAAAATACAGAGATTACAGTATTCAAATAACTAGGTCATTCTGTTCCCATTTTTCGACATGTTTCGCCCATAGGGCTTCCTCAGGAAAAGGACACAAAATGCTTTATCTGAGTATATAAAAGAATACATCCTCAAGATGTATATAACTAGAAAAGAACACAAAAATTAGTGCATCCAAATATTTGAAAATATATTAACACAAATACAATACAAAACCAAATTTTTGCAGATGTGTGGCTTCAGAGCCCCATATCCCCAACAAAATTACTGAAAATATATGTTCCAATGCAAAACATGATGTTATGTTCCCCCTACCCCATTACCATTTATTAACAGCCATTTCACTTCTTTTTTTGCAGATCTCCTGCAGACTGTTAGAATCAATTAAATTTTTCTTTTTTTTGCAGATTACTATTTATTTCCATCAGATCTCCTGCAGTATATTAACATCTATTTCATTTTTTGCAGATCTCCTGCAGATTATTAGCATCTATTTCATTTTTATTTTTATTTTTTGCATTAGAACAGCCATTTCCTTTAGATATAGATGCTAATAGTCTGCAGGAGATCTGCAAACAATGAAATATATGTTATTATACTGCAGGAAATCTGATGGAAATAAATAGTAATCTCCAAAAAAAATGAAATTGATTCTAACAGTCTGCAGGAGATCTGCAAAAAAAAAGAAGTGAAATGGCTGTTAATAGTCTACAGGAGATCTGCTAAAAAAATAGATGCTAATGGTCTGCAGGAGATCTGGTTAGAAAACAAAATAGATACTAATAGTCTGCAGAAGATCTGCAAACAATTTAAAAATGAAATAGATAGTATCTATATTCTATTCTGTTCTGTTGTATTCTGTTCTATTGTTTTTCTAGTCTATTCTCTATTTCCATTCTAATCTTTTCTATTCAAATTCGATACGAAATTCATTCTATACGAAATTCGAATGTCGGAAAGAAATATATATATATATATATATATATATATATATATATATATATATATATATAAAACCACCATCTTCTGAAAATTCGAATTTAGTATATAATGATTTTGATTTTAATAGAAAAGATTTTAATAGAATATAAAAGAATAGACTAGAAAAACAATAGAACAGAACAGAATAAAATATAATATATTCTATTCTGTTCTATCATTTTTCTATTTTATTATATTTATTTATTATATCTTTTCTATCCAAATTTAAAATTAATTAATGAAAAATTTTGAATTCATACTATTCGAAAATTCTAATTTATTCTATTTGAAATTTGAATTTCAGAAGATGGTTGTATATTCTTTTTATTTTATTCTATTAAATTATATTTTTTTCTAATCTTTTCTATTTGAATTAGAAATTTTGGCAGATGGTTAGTTACTTACTTATATACATCTGTCACATCAACTTCTCATACTTGCAGTGTACCAGTGCAAAAAAACACACACATCTTATTTAATTTATATTACTTTTCTGCAGAAGAGAATGACATTTTGCAACCGAGTTTGGGGCTGCGTATCTCTGGACCACTTATAGCTAGCAACCCCAAATTTGGTATGCAAACATAGTAAAACTATCACTATAACATATCTAAATTTGGGATTTCTAGCTCCAAGTGACCCCGAGTTATGGGGCCCCTAATTCGGGTCGCAAAATGCCAAGCACTTTTCTGAAGCAGAGAATGACATTTTGCGACCCGACTTTCTAATCTTTTGGATATGTTGTAGTGCTAGTTCTACTGTGTTTGCATACCAAATTTGGGGTTGCTAGCTATAAGTGGCCCCGAGATACATGGCCCTAAAGTCGGGTCACAAAAAGTCATTTTTCTAATTTGATTCGAATTTCGTTTGAATTCGTTAGCATTGCAATTCGGTAATTCTGATGCATCCGAATGTCTGAATAATGAAAATTCGTCCGAATTTCGATTCGGAATGAAACGAAATGCACATGTCTAGTTAATTTGGGTTATAGTCATTATGGCATGTTTACAGACATTAAATAATATTTTTCAAACCAAATGTCTTTGTGTCCAGAATAAATAGATGAAAGGATCTTTAGCAAGACTGAGCGTATTTTATTCAAATTCTGACTATATTATAGGTGAAACCATCTGTCTATGGGCAGAAGATTGCTGGGGAATCCCAGTAGGCATTGTATGCATTTGTTGAGGTTTGGTATTATGCCTTTGCATTTCAATACAAACTATCTCAAGCAACTTCATTCACAATATGTTTCAAACAGCTGAACAATGGTGCATTGGGATTCATCCAATTAATAACCATGGTTTTCCTGGCTAAGAACATAGCCATAGTTAATGTATCCCATGTTTTCATTTCGAATTCCAAGAGGTATGTCATTGGGTCTAAAAGAACAAAGCTTTTTAATAAATAGTCATATTCCAAAATTGAAAACTGGGAAGGATCTAATCTGCTAAAATATTAAGTTTCAGAATTGTCCTATATCTCTATATCTCTTGACATTGTTCATACCACATATATTGGTAAATTATGAAATGATAACACAATTAAAAATAAAAATGATATATACACATACAGTATATATACTGTATATACAGTATCTCACAAAAGTGAGTACACCTGTCAGCGATACCATATGCAGGCATCCAGCAGGGGTGATGGGATCAGTTGGCTGCATAGTAAAGTAATCGGAACCAGATGAGTAAGTGAAAATATATATTTAGGACAATGACACATTTCCAATACCAACACCAATAAATCATAAACAAGCAAGTGGAAACCAAATGAAACAAAGCAAACCCAATATGAAAACCTAACTATATACAAATGGGGGGCACACACATAACGAAGACAGGACAGGGACAGGCGATAAGGGGAACAGGAAGCCAGGTACTAGGATTAGAAAGTCAGTAGTGAGAGCAGGAAGCTGGTTCCAAGGGACAGGTCTCTCGATCAGGGTGCAGGGTCAGGAACGGATCAGACTCAGACAGGGACACAGCTTGCAGAGAAAATACTGAAGCACTGGACCAAAGTGCAAGGCTGGCTTATATAAGCCCAGCAGTCCCATCAGGTGCAGCCTAACGACCTGTATGGTCCATCTGATGGGAGACACCTGCTGGTAGCCACCATAACTAAACCCCTTGGTCTTCAACCCAACAGTGACATTAACAGGTGACCCAAGCAAGGGCACAGGACACAGTTCTGACAACACCCTTCATATTTCTGTAGATATTTTATTATATCTTTTCATTTGACAACAGTGAAGAAATTACACTTTGCTACAATGTAAAGTAGTGAGTTTACCGCTTGTATAACAGTGTAAAGTTGCTGTCCCCTCAAAATACCTCAACACAGCCATTAATGTCTAAACCGCTGGCAACAAAAGTGAGTACACCCCTAAGTGAAAATGTCCAAATTGGGCCCAATTAGTCATTTTTCCTCCCCGGTGTCATGTGACACGTTAGTATTACAAGGTCTCGGGTGTGAATGGGGAGCAGGTGTGTTAAATTTGGTGTTATCGCTCTCACTCTCTCATACTGGTCACTGGAAGTTGAACATGGCACTTCATTCAAAGAACTCTGTGAGGATCTGAAAAGAATTGTTGCTCTACATAAAGATGGCCTAGGCTATACGAAGATTGCAAAGACCCTGCAACTGAGCTGCAGCCTGGTGTCCAAGACCATACCGCAGTTTAACAGGACAGGTTCCACTCAGAACAGGCCTCGCCATGGTCAACCAAAGAAGCTGAGTGCATGTGCCTCAGCATCATATCTAGAGGTTATCTTTAAGAAATAGACGTATGACTGCTGCCAGCATTGCTGCAGAGGTTGAAGGGGCGGAGAGTCAGCCTGTCAGTGCTCAGACCATACACCACACACTGCATCAAATTGGTCTGCATGGCTGTCATCTCAGAAGGAAGCCTCTTCTAAAGATGATGCACAAGAAAGCCTGCAAACAGTTTTCTGAAGACAAGCATACTGAAGACATGGATGACTGGAACCCTGTCCTGTGGTCTGATAAGACCAAGATAAACGTATTTTGTTCAGATGGTATCAAGCGTGTGTGGCAGCAACTAGGTGAGGAGTACAAAGACAAGTGTGTCTATGGTAACTCCATGCCCAAGAGGGTTAAGGCAGTGCTGGAAAATAATGGTGGTGTCATGTACCTGGTTGAAGGCAGAAATGCCGAGAGGGCTCCCCTTGTGGCTGAGTGCAGTACACCCCCGAGGTTGGGTACAGAAGGTGTAGTGCCCAGAGAAACACCGGTTGTCAGATGGATTCAGGAGGGAGGAGCTGGTGGTCACCTGAAGAATACTGAGTGATGCAGTAAACACAAGTGGGCTCAAGTCTCTAGGAATCCTCAGTGATGCTTGGCAAGGTGTGTGCAAGGACAGTAGTGGAAGCCAAGCAAGGGGTCAAACATAGTAGATCTGGTAAGAGGAAGAGGCAGGTTGCAGGAACTGAGACAAGCCAAAGGTCTGGTACAGGAAGACAGGCATGAACAGATGACTGTACCAAAGTATGTGATACAAGCCAGGATCAGGCACTGGAGAAGGCAACAAGTCGGTGTAGCCTTATGAGTTTATGTGAAATCTCCATTAATACCTGTACAATATTGTAATTAGAAATATATTTCCCTTAAAAGGAAATATATATTTAAAGTATTGAGTGTTGTGTTGGTGTTACTGTAATTAGTTCAACTTCAAAGCTTGGCCTTTTGTTTTCCCTGATAACATCTCACCTGGGAAGTAAACAACAGCTTTCTTTGACTCATCCAATCAGGCTGTTCCCAATATACATTTACTAGGTACAGTGACCAATTAGGGAGAATTATATTAGCCACACTACAGAAAGTAGGGGGGGATATAATGCTTTGTGAGCAAGCTAACTCACTCTGGTGTGGGAGCACACGGCAGTCACCATGGGCTGACCTGAAGTTAACAGGTAATCTAACTCTGAACTTGCACCTTATATTGTATTGTAAATATGGTTCTGTGAGTAATTTGTAAATATCATGTAAGCCAGGGGACCTACACTGTATATTGTGATGTAAATACTGTCTGGTGTGTAATTTGTATATATTATGTAACCCTATAAATAAATGTGTATTGCTGATTGAACTACCTCTTTTGTACAAGATCTCTCAGATCTAGATATGTATATGTCCATACTACTACAATGATTGAGGTGTATGCACATAATCATAAATAATAGTCAACAAATAATCATAAATAATAGTCAACATTGGTAAAGCAAGCCAGGGGTCAAACCAGGAGAGCAAATCAGACAGGTTAGGAACAAGCTGGGTCACAACAGGAAACCCAAACAGTAATTGCACAGAGGCTCAGGGACACAGGAAGGCTGATGACAATCCAGCAATGAGATGGGTTTAGCAGCCATGTTATATAGGCCAGCAAGTGGCCGCATCTGTCACGCTGGGTGTACGTGTGTTCACCAGTTGGCGCTTCTGTGCATGCGTGTTTGCCTGTTAGTCCCGTTGTGAATCTGCGTGCACCGTTCACACCTCGCGTTGGTGCATAAGGCAACGTGCCGGAGACGACCATTACCAGTACTGGCACTATTGCCAGTTCTCCTATGGCCATTTCCCTGGTAGGTGGTCACACAAAATATTGACCCTTTGGGACTAATTTGGACATTTTCACTTAGGGGTGTACTAACTTTTGTTGCAAGTGGTTTAGACATTAATGGCTGTGTGTTGAGTTATTTTGAGGGGACAGAAAATGTACACTGTTATACAAGCTGTACACTTACTACTTTACATTCTAGCAAAGTGTCATTTCTTCACTGTTGTCATATGAAAAGATATCATAAAATATTTACAAAAATGTGAGGGGTGTACTCACTTTTGTGAGATACTGTATATATACTCCTACTGGTATGTATAGATTTGTTTTATATGTCTTTTTTTTAAACTGTTTTCATTTGTATTGTCATACATTTTAATATCACACCATTTTCTGTTTATTAGGCATTACATCTACCACAACACTTCGTATTTCTGCTCTCTCTAGTAGAGTAATTATGAAACGATCATTAATCAAAGAGATAAACATTGGTACTTGATATGATTAAATTTAACTCCAGCTAGTGAATAGGAAGCCATATTCATTTGGTTAGGCATTTAATAAATGGATTTCGTACTTCAAGGATGACTGAAGCTTTCTAATTCTTTCAATTACTCTACACTGTTTTTCTTCCTGTCTCTGAAGCTCATAGGATATTTCCTTTTACACCTATTAGGTAATCAGTTGCTTTTTTTTCTAATGTCAGTAACAGGTATAATATTATGGCATCCAAGAAAAAAATATAATTAACCCCTTAACAATGGCTTAAAGCATATACCGTATGTAGCAGCACAGTGATGGGTTTTAATATCAAACTGCCAAATATACATGCACATCTGGTATCCACTTATCACTCTGAGAGCTCACTTGGTGCTCCCCAGCACAGTGCCTGCACTTCCACCAACAGCTCCCAGTAACTGGTTTTGATTGATGTGTAGGGTGGTCTCCTGATCATATGACCACTGTGACAGCCAATTAGAGTAGTCACATGATCAGGAAGCTCATGTAATGCCTCCGATATTATAAATTGTTATGAGGCTGACTGATAAAGTTTTAAAAGAGCAGCCCACAGATATACGATGGGAATAGAAAGGTCTCGCTATCAAAAGATTGTTCTTTATAGCAATCCTGACATAAACATGGGATGTTTATGCATACAACAGATACATCCAGCACTAGCCTTATCTTTGGAGAATGATATTAATAAGATGAGAAATCCCAACATGGGCTGACAATTGGCAAAAGCATAGAGTACGCTGTTTCCGAGCCCTGAGCAAGGGCTCACCCTTTGTTCCACAGTCTGCACAAAAGCCAAAGAAAAAGACAGAATTCACACCAAAAAACATTGGTGATGTTATTCTTTTGGACTAAATGAACAGAGAGTTCCCACCTTGAACCCCCTCATCTGACACATTTCATCCAAAAGGCTTGGCTTTATAGAGGTCACTAGAGAACCCTGCTTTGTTTGAGTCCCCAAATAGTTGCACCTTATAAGTTCCTTGCAGAAAGGCAGTCCAGTCCATGGATGTGTTTAAAGGATTTTATTGTAGACCCCCAAGAGGAGAAGGGGGGATGCCCAAAAATATAGCACCTACTGATTCTCAGACCGACAGTCCCAGGATGAAGTTCAGACTTCCCAGGCACACAGCAAGCTGAAGTAACTTCAGATGAAACAGAGATTTTTGTTTATATGCCAGTGTCCACTTGTTCTAGTATCCTACAGAGGACCTCTAGGGTGTGGTCTTTCCTGATCAAACAGCTTCTCATAGACATTGTGTCCACTGGATCCAGCCCATTAAAGACACGCTAACACAGAGATTTGTCAGATAACAAACAGGTATGGTTTACATCTCAACACAGCACCCTGGAGATTATTCAACAGAGTAGTAGATAATACAAAGAAAACTACAGAGAGCTTTGATGTATGTAAAGAGGCTAATTTTAGCATTGTCACATGTATAAGTAACTTTGTCTATGGGCAATATCTTTTTCTATAAACAATACAAATAGCATTGCAATACAATTGCATCTGTTTACATTGCTACATGAAGATATTAATTAAAGTAAAATCATTAAAACCTCAAATACTGTAATCAATGGGACCTTAGGAAGCAGGAGTGTGAACAACATGATTCTTTACTGCATGAGCACTTGAACTGAAAGTTGCAGTGTCAGAAAAAAACAGTGCAGCCTGTAGAATTCAGGCTGTAAGAATCTAAAATGTGTGCAGTAACCAGTAGCAAGCCAGCAATAGGAGAATTAACATTAGAGGGAAATTATTTCACGTGTGCCCATTACAAAACATATTTTATACCCTTTAGCATGTTTAAATCATTTCAAAAGTAATTTTTAAAATTTGCAGCTATAATTAAAATAGTATCTGGTAATAAAAGGGTGGTAAACGTCTTGTTCTTGTCTCCCCTGTCTCATGTTTTACTCCTGCATTCTCCCTGTCACATAGGATTTCATTGGAGACTGTGAGTGGCCATTTGAACCCTAACTATGCAGGCACATTCTCCTATGTCAGTTTTATGCCATGTAGCCATCACTGAAGTGCATGCATGTAGACAGTAATGCCGAGTACACACGATTGGTTTTTCCATCAGAATAAACTTTGATGGTTTTTCCAACAGAGTTCCAACGGAGTTCCGCTGAAACGATCTTGCCTACATACAATCACACCAAAGTCCGATCGTCTAAAACTCTGTGACGTACCACACGTACGATGGGACTAGAAAAAGGAAGTTCAATAGCCATTGAATCATTTTTGGTCCATCGGAACAGCATACAGACAAATGTTTTTTCCCGATAGGAATTGATTCCGTTGGAAAAATGTAAAACATGTTCTATTTCTAAGTCCGTCAGAATTTTCGAAAAAAAAGTGGGGCCCACACATGATCGGAATATCCAATGAAAATATTTAGTCTGACTTTTTCTGCCGGAAAGTCCAACCATGTGTACACGGCATTCGTGGTTGCAAGGAGAATGCATGAGGATCAGAAGTATTTATAGGTGACAATGGATAAAACATTCAAAACAAGTATTTTTCCTAAAAGTATTGCAATTGTTTACAATAAAAACTGCTCCAATAAATCATAGGTTAGTTGGGTTCTCTTTTATTATAATTTGACAGACACTTTTGTTTGCCTGTTGTATGCAACATTTAAATGACAATAAATGGCCTGAAAGTGGTTGTAAAGGCAGAAGTTTTTTTTTTATCTTAATTAGGGTTGAGCGGACACCTGGATGTTCGGGTTCGATGGGTTCGGCCGAACTTCGCAAAAAAGTTTGAGTTTCGGGACTTGAACTTGACCCAAACTTCACCCCGAACCCGAACCCCATTGAACTAAATGGGGATCCCAACTTTTGAGGACTAAAATGGCTCTAAAAAGTAATGGAAAGGGCTAGAGGGCTCCAAATGGCAGCAAAATTTTGTTAATAGCATGGCATGTGCTCCGCAAACAAATGTGGATAGGAAAATAACTTAAAATAACATAAAATACATAAAAATAGGTACAGGAAGTCATTAAGAACCTCAAATCATGTTCTGTTCCAGGCCCCGATGGTCTCCCTAACCCCTATTACAAGACATTTACTACCACCCTGACTCCACATTTGAAACAATTTTTTAACGCAAAGACACAGAGAACCCCACTTGATCCTAACCTAAACACAGCCTACATTGCAGTAATACCGAAACCGGATAAAAACCCAGAAGAAGTCAGTAATTATAGACCCATCTCCCTCATCAATAGCAACTTAAAAATCCTTACCAAACTCCTTACAAATCGTCTAGCTTCCTTCATTAACCGATATGTTTGTAAGGATCAAGTGGGGTTCATCCCAGGCAGACAGGGTCCTGATCAGATCAGAAGAGCCATAGACATAGTCTCCATCCTCCAGACAAACTGGCCAGGAGGTCCAAAGGCATGCTTTTATCACTGGGCCTTCGATTCGGTCTCCTGGCCATACATCTTTACAATCCTTGAACATTGGGGCTTTGGCGATAAGTTTATGGGCCTGATCCAAGCTCTTTATTCAAATCCTATATTAGGCTTCAAGGCCACTACTCCAAACCAATACATGTAGCCAAAGGCACCAGACAAGGCTGTCCTTTATCTCCGCTAATCTTTGCAATAGCAATTGAGACACTCGCCATCTCCATTCACCGGGACCCCAACATACAAAGCGTTCAATGTGGCTCTGAGGTTCACAAATGTGGCCTGTTTGCAGATGACAAACACTGATGCCTAGTCGCGGATTCCTATCCTAGGGAAAAAGACACAAGGTAATTTCTGTCCCTCTCCTTACATTCACAACTAGGGGTCGGTGGTTAAGTTCCTCCTCTCGGGCACAGCTAGCTCCCATTGGGGGTGTCCAGGGAGGAGGTACACCTCCAACCATTAACAGGAACACCAACCCTTCACTCTAACACTACCATGTCTGTCTAAAATGATTTTACATTTTATATCTAACGTGTTAAACCCGATTCATCTTGTTGCGCTGCCTGTAACCTTTCTATGTTTTGACTGAATCGATATTCTGAATGTCACTTTAAAATGTATTATTCTTGTTGTGATACAAAATAAAATACTTTGAAATAAAAAAAATAAATAATAATAATCTTGACCTAGGAGGACGAGGTCCATATGGAGTAAGAGGTTGAGATGGCAGTGGATGTGGCAGTGTAGGTGGAAGCGGCAGTGGAGGAGAATGAGGTAGCCAACACTAGTTTTTGTTTTTAATTTTAAATTTTTTTTTTAATTAGGGTACACCCGAAAAGAGTGAGAAAGATCAAAAATACAACAATGGCTGGGTAAGGCCAGTATACATGTCTATTCTGCACAAGGTACAGACAAGTCCTGTGGGATCCATGCCTGTTTGTTTTTAATGAATGTGAGCTTGTCCACATTGGCTCTGGACAGGCGGCTGCGCTTGTCTGTGATAACGCCCCTGCCGTGCTAAATACACGTTCAGATAATACACTGGCTGCAGGGCAGGCCAGCACCTCCAAGGCGTAAAGGACAAGCTCAGGCCATGTTCCCAATTTGGAGACCCAGAAGTGCCCCCACTGTCAGGTGGGAATGCCACCAGCAGCGCGTCTACCAGCGTGCGCTTCTACTCGCGCATCTTACGATCACGCTTCAGTGAGGGAATTAGGGACAGTACATTGTCCTTGTAATGGGGATCCAGCAGCGTGGCCACCCAGTAATCAGCACCAGTTAGAATGTGGGCAACTCGGCGGTAGTTGTGGAGACACTGCAGCATGTAATCGCTCATGTGTGCCAGGCTGCCCAGAGGCAATGAAAAGCTGTCCTCTGTGGGAGGTGTATCGTCTGTGTTCTCTGTATCCCCCCAGCCACGCACCAGTGATTGCCATGAGCTGGTCTGGGTGCCACCCTACGGTGAACATGGTTCCTCCTCCTCCATCTCCTCATCCTTCACCTCGTCATCCTCCAGAACTGTGCCCTTGTTGGACAATTGTGTACCTGGCGTTTGTTGGTGCAGGAACCCACCCTCGGAGCCACTTGTGAATGACTGCCCTGAAAGCCTTTGAAATGATCCCTATTCCTCCTCCTCCTTTGCCACATCCTCTTCCATCATCACCCAAAGGGTTTTTTCAAGGAGGCATAAAACTGGGATAGTAACGCTGAGAATGGCGCCATCGGCAGTGGCCATGTTGGTGGAGTACTCAAAACGCAACAAGGCACACAGGTCTCGCATGGAGGCCCAGTTATTGGTGGTGAAGTGGTGCTGTTCCGCAGAGCGACTCACGCATGCATGCTGCAGCTGAAACTCCACTATCGCCTGCTGCTGCTTGCACAGTCTGGCCAGCATGTGCAAGGTGGAGTTCACATATGTCACATATGAGGCGGTGAGCGGGAAGGCCGAAGTTATGCTACAGCGCTGACAGGTGAGCAGCAGCAGGGTGAGAATGCCAAAAGTGCGCGCAGATGGCCCACACTTTCTACAGCGGCTCTGGCATATGGGGGTAATTTTTCAGGTACCTCTGGACCACCAAGTTCAGCACATGCGTCAGGCAAGGGATGTGCGTCAAACTGGATAGGCCCAGAGCTGCTATGAGATTTTGCCCATTATCACACACCCCCAGGCCGGGCTTGAGGCTCACTGCCACCAACCATTCATTGGTCTGCTGTTCCATGCCCACAACTCCTGTGCGGTGTGGGGTTTTTCCCTCAAACAGGAAAGTTTTAAAACTGCCTGCTGTGGTGGTACTTCCTCTTCCACTCCAGTGTTTGGGAGATAGAGAGCTAAATGCTTCCATGGGACATTGTGAAGATGGTTGGTGACCCAGGTGGTAGTATTGCTGGCAGATCCTCTGTTTGTGGGTTGGTAGGTGCCACTGTCACTACAGAGGTGGATGAAAAGGCAGAAAATGCAGCAGAAGAGGAAGCAGGAGGAGCCAGAGACCTTTCTTGGTTTTTGAGGTGTCTACTTCACTGCAGATCGTGCTTTGCACTTAGATGCCTGGTCATGCAGGTTGTGCTCAGGTTGAGAACGTTTATGCCTCGCTTCAGGCTCTGATTGCACAGCATGCAAACCACTCGTGTCTTGTCATCAGCAAATTGTCTGAAGAACTGCCATGCTAGGGAACTCCTTGGACCTGGCTTTGGTGTGCTCGGTCCCTTGCTGCATTGGGCAGTAGCAGGCATTATTGTCTAGGGGACGGACACTCCACTTTTGTGGGGTCGAGGAACTCATCATCTTCCATCCAGTCTTCACCCCTGCCCCCCTTGTCGGTCCGCACAATTGTGAAAGCGGCAGCAGTTGGCACCTGTGTTTCGTCATCATCCAAGACGTGCTGCGATGGTCCTCCCATGTACTCATCTTCAAACATACGTGGTTGAGCATCAGTGCACTCAATCTCTTCCACTTCGGGGGCAGGGCTAGGTGGATGGCCCTGAGAAACCCTGCTAACAGAGTCATCAAAAATCAGTAGAGACTTCTGCATGATTTCGGGCTCAGACTGCTTGGCTGATTTGCAAGGGGGTGAGGTGAAAGACTGATGGACATCGGCTGCAGGTGTCAACTCTGATCTTTCAGCAGTAGCCTGAGTGGGAGACAATGTGAAGGAACTGGAGGCACTGTCAGCAACCCAATCTACTATTGCCTGTACTTGTCCTGGCCTCAACATTCGTAGAGCCACATTAGGCCCGACCAAATACCGCTGCAGGCTCTGTCGCCTACTCGCAACTGTGGAAGGTGTTTCACTTGTGCATGTAGCTGGCACAGATCGACCAAGTCCTCTCCCTGCAACAGGAGCTCCACCAGCAGCACCACGACCGGGGCCACGTCCCTTATTTGATGTTCTCCTCATATTTCTCAAATTTAGGATATTGCCCTAAATGGGTGTTTTTTTAATAGCAGAATAGAAGAACAGTATCTAAAGGATGTATCTCACACGAACAGATATAAAGAAATGCTATTCAAAAAAAATTATTTTGTCCTAAATTATGTTTTGGGGAATAGCAAAATAGAAGAACAGTATCTAAAGTGTGTATGTCACACATACAGATATGCAGGAAATGCTGCAAAATATATATTTTTGCCCTAAATGGGTGTTTTTAGAATAGCAGAATAGATCAACAGTATCTAAACGGTGTATCTCACAAGTACAGATATGAAGAAAATGCTATTCAAAAAAATATTTTGCCCTAAATTATTATTTTTGGAATAGAAGAACAGTATCAAAAGTGTGTATCTCACACGTACAGATATGAAGGAAATGCTATTCAAAAAAAATAATTTTGCCCTAAATAAATTTTTTTGGAATAGCAGAAAAAAACAACAGTATCTAAAGTGTGTATCTCACACATACAGATATGCAGGTAACACTGCAAAATATATTTTTGTTGCCCTAAATGGGTGTTTTTAGAATAGCAGAATAGAGCAACGGTATCTATATGGTGTATCTCACACCTACAGATATGAATAAAACGCTATTCAAAAAAAATTATTTTGCCCTACATTATTTTTTTGGGAATAGCAGAATAAAGCAACAGTATCTAAAGTGTGTATCTCACATGTACAGATATGCAGGTAACACTGCAAAATATATTTTTGTTGCCCTAAATGGGTGTTTTAGAATAGCAGAATAGAGAAACAGTATCTAAATGGTGTATCTCACACGTACAGATATGAATAAAATGCTATTCAAAAAAAATAATTTTGCCCTAAATAATTTTTGGGGGAATAGCAGAATAGAAGAACAGTATCTAAAGTGTGTATCTCACACATACAGATATGCAGGAAACACTACAAAATATATTTTTGTTGCCCTAAATGGGTGTTTCTAGAATAGCAGAATAGAGCAACAGTATCTAAACAGTGTATCTCACACGTACAGATATGAAGAAAATGCTATTATAAAAAAAAAATTGCTCTAAATAATTTTTTGGGGAATAGCAGAATAAAACAACAGTATCTAAAGTGTGTATCTCACACATACAGATGTGCAGGTAGCACTGCAAAATATATGTTTTGCCCTAAATGGATGTTTTTAGAATAGCAGAATAGAGCAACAGTATCTAAACGGTGTATCTCACACGTACAGATATGAAGAACATGCTATAATAAAAAAAAAAAATTGCTCTAAATAATTTTTGGGGGAATAGCAGAATAAAACAACAGTATCTAAAGTGTGTATCTCACACATACAGATGTGCAGGTAGCACTGCAAAATATATGTTTTGCCCTAAATGGGTGTTTTTAGAATAGCAGAATAGAGCAACAGTATCTAAACGGTGTATCTCACACGTACAGATATGCAGAAAATGCTTTTCAAGCAAAAAAAATGTTTGCCCTAAATGATTATTTTTTTGAATAGCACAATACAAGAATAGTATACGTACAGATATACAGGAAACACTGTAAAATATTTATTTTGCCCTAAATGGTTGTTTTTAGAATAACAGAATAGAGCAACAGTATCTAAAGGGTGTATCTCACAGTAACATATGCAGTTCTGGTGCATAAAATGCCCGCTGACGCCAACCTAACTAACAGACGGATAAAAGTTATATTTTCTCTGGCACTGGACTCAGGGCAGTGTAAAAAAATTGTGCACTGCACCCACACAAATAAATCAAGGTAGATCGCTGAGTAATTCGATTTCTGAAGCAGGGCTCCTATCTAATTCTCTCCCTCAAAGCATCAGCAGCAACCTTTCCCCATCTAAAGCAGAGTGATGTGCTGTGCTGTGTGCCTCTAGCTTATATAGAGGCTGGGTCACATGCTACACTGGCCAATCACCTACATGCCATTAGTAGGCATGGCTGTGATGGCTTCTAAGGGCACACAAGTTAAATGAATGTTAATTGTCTTCCCTGCAGTTGTTATAAAAGCACCATTACATTACCGAACCCAAACATACAGTAAATTGTTTGGGTTCAGGGTCCAGGACCCAAAAACCCAAAAGTCCAGTAAGAACCCGAACTTTACAGTTCGGGTTCACTCAATCCTAATCTTTTTTTAATTTCATAATCTTTATTCATTTTCAACATTCTTTTACATACTAAAAGCAACAAAAACCTTCTCTATAGCATATGTAACACTTATTTCACCTTTACAAATACAGTAATACTTTAGTGAGTAATAAAAACCTTTAGAAAACATTCCTATCCATGATGTGTCAATATTTCTTCAATCTAACCCCTCTTTTCACTCATTACTCATATATTCCTCCTTCCCCTCCTACTTCCTCTCTCCCTACCCAGCTTTCACTTCTCCCATACCTCATTCTGGGTATCTCATTCTATCCAGCCAGGGTTTCCACATCTTTTTAAATTCTTTATAATTTCCTCTCCTCAAATATATCACCCTCTCCTTCCATATTGTCTCCATAATTGCTATCTGCCAGTCCGCTATTAAAGGGGCATTTTTTGCTTGCCACCTTTGAGCTAACAGTTTTCTTGCCTGAAACAGACATCTCAGTATTGCTTTACTGGTATGTCGTGATCTCCCTATTGCTTCACCCAGGCCCAGCACACATATCCTGGGATCCCCCCTGATCGTTACACCAAATGTTTCATTCAAAGTGGTAACAATTTCTGACCAGTAGCGAAACAATTTTGGGCATCGCCAGAACATGTGAGCAAGGTCTCCAGACTCTTGACATCTAGGGCACTTATCATCTGCTCTACGTCCGAAACTAAACAGTCTTTTTGGTGTATAATAGGCCCTATGCAGCAACATTAAGTGTGACAACTTCTGGGCAGGCGAGACTGAGATTGAGTAACCATCCTCCAGTATTTTCCTCCACTGTTCATCCGTAAATATTCCCAACTCCTCCTCCCATTTCCTTCTGCATTTGAACCCTTCTGGGCTTCCTATACTTCCTTCACATATAACTGGATATACATCCGCTATAAATCCTTTTGTCCTCACTGGGGCATTTAATCTGCTAAAAATAGGGGAGATATTCCACACAGGCCCTTGCCTATTAAATTGTTTCCCTAGGGCATGTCTAATTTGAAGGTATTTATAAAATGATTGTTTTGATATATCAAACTCTGATCTTAAAGCGCTAAATGTTTTTAATGTATTCCCTGTATATAACTGGGCCAACTTATCTATCCCTTTGACTTCCCAATCTTTACATCCCCCTATTTCTTCCATTTCCTGCAGGTTCCGGTTATCCCACAATGGGGTGTACTGAGTTAAGCCTCCCAGGCCTTTAATCGCCTTAACTGCCTTCCACACCTTTACTACTAATTTTATTGTGGGTATTTTTTTTTGGGGAAATGAGTTTGCCTCCAGAGCTTCTACGATATTCTTATGGGGTGTCTCCATTAATATTAAGGCCCTATTAATTCCTCCACCCATCTCTTCACTCATATCCAAGTGTTGTAATTGAGCAGCTAAAAAGTAGCTCCTTGGATGTGGAACTGCCATTCCTCCTTTTCTTGTGGGTGATTGCAAAGTTTGTAGAGCTATCCTGGATACTCCTCCTTTCCATATAAGTTCTCGGAATAATACCTCTATTTTCCTAAACCATATTATGTCTACCCAAATCGGGGAGTTATGTAACACATACAATAACTGAGGCATCCATACCATTTTAATCAAGTTACATCTCCCTGCATTCAATAATGGGAGTCTTTTCCAAATTTCGATTTTCTTTTTGAATTTAGCTATTAATGGTACCAAATTATCATGTATATATTTATTAGGATCTCTTTGTATGTGTATCCCCAGGTATTTCATGCGCTCCACAACTTCCAGCTGCGCACCTGTCCCTGGGCTTTGGGTCCTATTTTTATCCAATGGCATGAGAACTGATTTTTCCCAGTTTATCTCCAGGCCTGAGAACCTCCCGAAATCTGTGATAAGTTTCATCCCTTGTCTGAGGGACTGCTCTGTGTCCCCCAGAAAAAGGAGAATATCGTCCGCGTATAGCGCTATCCTCTCTTCCCTCGTCCTCCTTTGAAAACCGACCATATTCCTACTAGATCTAATTGCAATAGCTAATGGTTCTATTGCCAGGGCAAAGATCAGGGGTGACAGAGGGCACCCCTGTCTTGTCCCCCTCTCTAGGAAAATCCTATCTGAATATTCATTATTGACCCTAATTCTAGCACTAGGACCGTTGTACAGAGTTTTTACCCATGCAATAAAATTAGGGCCGAACCCAAATTCCCCCAGTACCCGCCAGATATAGGGCCATTCTAAACTATCAAAGGCTTTGATTACATCTAAAGCCATTATTGCCTCATTACCATCATTCTCTATAGGTACCTGCATATTAAGATATAATCTTCTTATGTTCGTACCTGTAGTTCTACCTGGGATAAAACCTGTTTGGTCGGGATGTATCAGCCTGGAAATAATTTTATTCAGTCTAATGGCTAATACTTTGGCCAGTATTTTAGTGTCCGCACAAAGAAGGGAGATAGGTCGATAGGACTGAGTTTCCAATGGGTCCTTCCCTTCCTTGTGTAAGACTATTATTGTTGCCTCCGTCATTGACGTCGGCAATCTCCCCTCCTTTTTTGCCCAATTAAATACTTTAAGGAGCTCTGGAAGCAATATTTTACTGTAGTATTTATAAGTTTCCACAGGAAGACCATCTGGTCCTGGGGATTTCTTATTGGCCATTTCTACAACAGCACACTGAATTTCCTCTATTGTTAATGGGGCTTCCATTATCTCACTCTCCTCCTTTGTTAGGGACGGCATTTTGATATCCGAAAAGAACCTATCCATATCCTCGCCAACCTCTGTCCCCCGAGAAGAATACAGTTTGGCATAGAATACCCTAAAGGTATCAGTAATCACTGAGCTCTGTGCTGATATTTCTCCATTCTCAGTCCTTATCACTGGGACAGTGGATGGCGAGGAATTGCTTCTTACAATCTGTGCCAACATCTTTCCTACTTTTTCCCCTTCCCCATATTCCACTTGTTTCTGGAACAATCTTTTATTCTCTATTTTCCTAGTAACCACTACCTTATGTTCCTGTTGTTTCTCTAACCATATTTTTTTTTTCTCTGAGGTAGGGTTTTCTATATATGCTCTCTCTGCTATTACTAAATCCCTTTTGACCCTATTCTCACATTCATTAGATGTTTTCTTAATATTCGCGACCTGTTGAATGAGAATACCCCTAAGATAGGCCTTCAATGCGTCCCATATTACTCCTACTTCTGCAGACCCACTGTTAAACTCCATAAACTCTGCCACTCTACACAGCACCCTCTCGGGGTCTCCTATTAACTCAAACCACACTGGATTCATATTCCATACTCTTGGGGGCTTTATCCCCCCTAGATTTATCGATACTGTCACGAGCGAGTGATCTGACACCCCTCTAGGTTGATAAACTATTTCCCTTACTACACGGCTCGCCTCCTCATTCCCAATGACTAAATCTATCCTTGAGAGTGAGGAGTATGAGCTGGAGAAACATGAGTATTGCAACTGGTCCGGGTTGCGCATTCTCCATATATCAGACAGGCCCCCCTCCAGCAAAAATCGAGACAGCCGGGTCTCAGCCTCTGTTTGCATATATATTCCTGGCGGAAACCTATCCTGGCTTTTATTTATAACCTCATTAACCACTTTCAGACCGGACCATTTTGCTGGTAAATGACCAGAGGTCTTTTTACACTTTGGCACTGCGCTGCTTTAACTGGTAATTGCGCGGTCATGCAATGTTGTACCCAAACAAAATTTGCGTCCTTTTCTTCCCACAAATAGAGCTTTCTTTTGATGGTATTTGATTGCCTCTGCGATTTTTATTTTTTGCGATATAAACGTAAAAAGACCGCAAATTTTGAAAAAAAATGATATTTTCTACTTTTTGTTATTAGAAAAATCCAATAAACTCAATTTTAGTCATACATTTAGGCCAAAATGTATTCAGCCACATGTCTTTGGTAAAAAAAAAGTCAATAATTGTATATTTATTGGTTTGCGCAAAAGTTGTCACATCTACAAACTAAGGTACGTTTTCTGGAATTTACGCAGCTTTTAGTTTACGACTGCCTATCTCATTTCTTGAGGTGCTAAAATGACAGGGCAGTACAAAACCCCCCCAAATGACCCCATTTTGGAAAGTAGACCCCCTAAGGAAATTGATAAGAGGCATGTTGAGCCCATTGAATATTTTATTTTTTTGCCTCAAGCGATTGAATAATGACAAAAAAAATTTTTTTTTTTTTTTTTTACACAAAGTTGTCACTAAATGATATATTGCTCACACATGCTATGGGCGTATGTGAAATGACACCCCAAAATAAATTCTGCTGCTTCTCCTGAGTACGGGGATACCACATATGTGGGACTTTTTGGGAGCCTAGCCGCGTACAGGGCCCCGAAAACCAAGCACCGCCTTCAGGCTTTCTAAGGGCGTAAATTTTTGATTTCACGCCTCACTACCTATTACAGTTTTGAAGGCCATAAAATGCCAAGATGGCACAAAACCCCCACAAATGACCCCATTTTAGAAAGTAGACACCCCAAGCTATTTGCTGAGAGGCATGTTGAGTCCATGGAATATTTTATATTTTGCCACAAGTTGCGGGAAAATTACAAACTTTTTTTTTTTTTTTTTTTTTTTCACAAAGTTGTCACTAAATGATATATTGCTCATGCATGCCATGGGCATATGTGAAATGACACCCCAAAATAAATTCTGCTGCTTCTCCTGAGTACGGGGATACCACATATGTGGGACTTTTTGGGAGCCTAGCCGCGTACGGGGCCCCGAAAACCAAGCACCGCCTTCAGGCTTTCTAAGGGCGTAATTTTTTGAGTTCACTTCTCACTACCTATTACAGTTTTGAAGGCCATAAAATGCCAAGATGGCACAAAACCCCCACAAATGACCCCATTTTAGAAAGTAGACACCCCAAGCTATTTGCTGAGAGGCATGTTGAGTCCATGGAATATTTTATATTTTGCCACAAGTTGCGGGAAAATTACAAACTTTTTTTTTTTTTCACAAAGTTGTCACTAAATGATATATTGCTCACGCATGCCATGGGCATATGTGAAATGACACCCCAAAATAAATTCTGCTGCTTCTCCTGAGTACGGGGATACCACATATGTGGGACTTTTTGGGAGCCTAGCCGCGTACGGGGCCCCAAAAACCAAGCACCGCCTTCAGGCTTTCTAAGGGCGTTACAGTTTTGAAGGCCATAAAATGCCAAGATGGCACAAACCCCCCCCCCCCAAATGACCCAATTTTAGAAAGTAGACACCCCTAAATTTAGGGGTACACTAGTGAGACTAGGTAATAAATGGCGGGTGCCCTGAAACTATAAAAAAATAACTAACCAACCAGCGTCACCTGTAACAGTTATATGGTGATCACTGGTGAAAGGGTTAACTAGGGGGCAATCAGGGGGCTTTATGCGGTAGTATATGGGGGTCCCTGGCGCTATAAAAAGCTGCGGCGAACCTAAATACCTACCTGCCTAACTAGCGTCACCTGTGACACTAATACAGCGATCAGAAAAACGATCGCTTATTAGGCTGGGTTCACACTGGAGCGATGCGGGAACGCCACGAATGCGCGGCGGGTTCCCGCATCGCATGCCTCCCGGCGGCAGTTCACACTGCCCTATGCGAACTGCTGGGAGTGTCAGTGAAATGTTAATGACACCCCCAGATCAGTTCGCATATCGCAGTGCGATCTGCAAACTTGGATCGCATGGTGTGAACACCCATGCGATCCGATTCTGCTGCGGACCAAAAAAAGGGTCCCGTGCGAGTTTGCGGCGGGTGCGGCGGGTGCGACACGAATTCAGCCATACTATCTGTATAGCTGAACTCGAATCGCACAGAGATCGGATGTGATTTGCACTGCAGTGCGGTGCGAATCACATCCGTTCTCATAAACCGCTGCAATGTGAACCCAGCCTTAGTGACACTGGCGACGGGGGGTGATCACGGGGTTAAACCTTTATTGGGGGGGTTAGGGGGGTACCTTAGAACTAAAGGGGGCTAACCCTAACTGCCCTAACAGTTATTAGTCACAAATGACACCTGCCGGGTGATCAGGGGGTTAAACCTTTATTAGGTAATAAATGGCGGGTGCCCTGAAACTATAAAAAAATAACTAACCAACCAGCGTCACCTGTAACAGTTATATGGTGATCACTGGTGAAAGGGTTAACTAGGGGGCAATCAGGGGGCTTTATGCGGTAGTATATGGGGGTCCCTAGCGCTATAAAAAGCTGCGGCGAACCTAAATACCTACCTGCCTAACTAGCGTCACCTGTGACACTAATACGGCGATCAGAAAAATGATCGCTTATTAGGCTGGGTTCACACTGGAGCGATGCGGAAACGCCGCGAATCCGCGGCGGGTTCCCGCATCGCATGCCTCCCGGCGGCAGTTCACACTGCCCTATGCGAACTGCTGGGAGTGTCAGTGAAATGTTACTGACACCCCCAGATCAGTTCGCATATCGCAGTGCGATCTGCAAACTCGGATCGCATGGTGTGAACACCCATGCGATCCGATTCTGCTGCGGGCCAAAAAAAGGGTCCCGTGCGAATTTGCGGCGGGTGCGGCGGGTGTGGCGGGTGCGGCGGGTGCGGCGAATGGCTGAACTCGAATCGCACAGAGATCGGATGTGATTTGCACTGCAGTGCGGTGCGAATCACATTCGTTCTCATAAACCGCTGCAATGTGAACCCAGCCTTAGTGACACTGGCGACGGGGGGTGATCACGGGGTTAAACCTTTATTGGGGGGGTTAGGGGGGTACATTAGAACTAAAGGGGGCTAACCCTAACTGCCCTAACAGTTATTACAGTCACAAATGACACCAATGCAAAAAAAAAAAAAAAAAAAAAAATGACATTGGTGTCACTGTGACTGGGGGGGCAGGGGTAATTGGGGGGGTGATCGGGGGGTAAAGGGGGGGTGTGAGTGTGCCTGGCATGTTCTACTGTGTGTGGGATGTGTTGGTGCAACTCACTGATCCGCTCTCCTCCGTGTCGGAACGAAAAATACCGACACGGAGGAGAGAATACATCACTTCCTCTCCTGTGTTTACATTACAGGAGAGGAAGTGATGTCACCGGGGATTTCCATTCGTCGGGAGCGATCGCGAGGGGGTGGCCATGAATGAATGGCCGTCCCCTCGTCCGGGATCGCTCCCGAACGAAAACCGACCGCCGCAGGCACCGGGCGGGGGCCCGATCGGGCCCCCGACCCGCGGGAGGCAAATCACGTACATGTACGTGCTTATGCCTGCCCGTGCCATTCTGCCGACGTACATCGGCGTGAGGCGGTCGGCAAGTGGTTAAAGTCTCCCATTACTATAACAAGAATCCCCGATTTGTCCGCTATAAATTCCATCAAACAATATAAAACTTCCATTTTAAATGGAGGGGGAATATAAACATTTGCAAAAACGTACTCCTGATTTTCAATAACACAGTGTAAAAAAATAAACCGCCCCTCTTTATCTATATTGATCTGCCGACAGGAGAACGCCACCTCTCTCCTTACCAGCACAGCCACTCCCCTCGAATAAGAGGTGTGGACTGAATGGTACTGGACTTGAAATTTCCTACTATGACTTTTTGATATGGTTTCTTTAATTAGGTGTGTCTCCTGTAGGCAGATCAATCCTACCCTACACCTTTCCAGGGCGTCAAACACTACTGCTCTTTTTACAGAAGCTCCCAGCCCTCGGACATTCCAAGAGCCAATATTCAAAACTCTAGACTGCATGACTCTAGGAAGTGCGGAAAAAGAGTAAAGAAGAGCGAGGAAGGAATAAAACCTGGAGGCACAAAATTAGCATTTAAATTCTCTAACTTCCCTGACGATGAGCAGAAATAATCCCTGCTTCTCTCCCTATAATTCATGCCGAGGAGGAGAATACAAGGGGGGGATGTAAAAAGAAAAGTGCAATCCCACTTAGTGAGTATTTTGATAAAATTATAAAAATTATACAATCTTTTATACTTCGTGGTGTAATCCCTTCCCAATCTCCTCTTGTGAGCATGAGATCCAAACCTATCTATACACACCATTCCCCCGTAATTACTCATTACTTTTAAATTATCATCTATAGCTGTGCAAATATTACCCTTTTCCTTTACCTGAATTTTATATGTTCCCATTTTCCCTGTTCCCTCCCCCCAACCCTCTCCATACCTATCAAGGTTACCCCTAGGGGCCTTTTCCGTGACCTCTACACTCCCACATACACCCACATGCACCCCCCACCCCCCTCCTACTCTCATGCTTCCGTCCCCACCCACCTCCCACCCCCCCCTAATACTCAACAACCTCCCCCTTTGACCCTCCCCTTTCTCATACATAAATTCTTACTATATTGTGTGTCATTCTCTACACCCTGACTTCAGATATATCATCTTCCCTTTCTTCATTTACAGTGCGCCCGTTACACCCCCCCTTCGTTGATCTTCCCCTCTCCCGGGAGAGAAAAAAAGAAAAAAAAAGAGAGAGAGAGGGGAAAAAACACACAAAAAAAAAAAAAAAAAAAACAAAGGGGGAAAAATGAATGAAAAGGGGGTCATACACATACATATATGAAAAAAAAAAAAAAAGCACATCACTTCTTCAATAACTGATCTCCCTTCTCCTGCATCCATGCTTCTACCCTTGCCGGAGTGTCAAAAAATAGGGTCTCTCCTAGTGCTACAACCCGTAGCTTTGACGGATAGAGCAAAGCATATGTAACGTCCAATTTTTGAAGTCTGCGCTTGACCTCTATGAACTCTGCTCTGCGCTTCTGCAGATCAGGGGAAAAGTCAGAGTAAAACGAAATTTTAGCGCCCTTATAGATGACACTCCCCATCTCCCGGGCCCTCCGGAGCAACACAACCTTATCCCGGAAATTCAAAAATTTAATTAATACAGATCTAGGCTGACCCCCCCGGTGCATGATTCTAAGCGGAACTCTGTGTGCCCTTTCTATAGAAAATTGTTGGGAGAAAGTCTCTCTGCCAAACACTTCAACCAGCCACTTTTCCAGAAATTCAGCTGTGTCAGAGCCTTCGCACTTCTCGGGGAGGCCTACCAGTCTTATATTGTCCCTGCGAAGTCTGTTTTCCAATTCATCCAATTTCCCTTCATATTTACCCATCTGTATTTTTAAATCTTTGACCTCTTGGTTTAATGGATACACCTCATCTTCAATCTGAGAAATTCTACCTTCTGCTGCTGTTATTCTGTCAACCGTTAACTGAAGTTCCTGCCGTATAAAGGCCAGCTCTTCTTTAATACTTCTTGTTTGATCACATAGCTCTAGTAAAGACTGTTTACAAACATTAACAGCCCCAAGGACCTCCTTCAGCGTCGGCTCTTCTTCACCATTTATTGCGGATATCTGCATGGGGTTTATCTCCGATCTTCCAGTTGCTCCCATATTTTTATTATTTATATGTTTTACGCCTGGTTGTGTCTGCTGCCCTTGACTCTTTCTGTCTGTTGGGGGTTTCACTTGACTCCCTTGCCCCCCCTTAGTTGGCGTGTTATCGGGGGTATGAGCATGGGCATATTTTTCCAACTTGGCCGCTGCAGCTATCCCAGCTGTTGCTGCAGCGGCCTGGGGGTCTTTTTCTTTGTCCTTAGCTGATCTCAGTGATTGTGCCCCCACATTTTCCTGCCTGACATGCTCCTCCCCTCTCCTCCGTGCAGACATCGCTCAGATCCGCAGGTGTCCCGCAAAAAAAAAAAAAAAAAAAATTGAAATGGGGGGTAATTTTCCCTGGGCCAGGGCAGGAAAAAAAAAAAATTTTCTCTCTCTTTTTTTTCCCCCAGTCAGTTTGAGCTACTCCACAGTTGCTCCAGGACTTGAAGGTGAACCAGCCCCTTATTTATAAAAGGCAGGCGGCAGCTAGGTTTCCAATGTATGTAAATATTACTCTCTTATTGTAACACTTTTCCAAGGGTGATACAGCATTCCCAGCAACTCAGCTCTCACTTCTCCTTTAGTTCAGCTCAGAAAAGGGGCAATGGTGGGGGGAACTGACATAAAGAAAAATGTCTCTCCACAGTCCATGCATAATACTATAACTATGCCTTTAAATATCTTCGCTGTACCTGCCACTGGCTGTGATCCTTCTCCAGACTCAATGCTGTGGCTTCCACTCCCGAACGGGTCTCGCGGGACTTCACCTCCAGGAGCTGGGAGTCCTCTCCTCTGTACTCCGTCCTCCACACACCACCACCGGAGCACTCGAGAGACCCCACCGCTCCGCCGCAAACCTCCTCTCACCGAGCACCACGCTCTACGCTCCACGCTCCACTGGGCTCCACAGACCCTCCAGGTACACCAAGCCCGTCTATGCTTCACCACTGGGGAAATCGAGTAGGAGTGTCACGGGCGCCGCTGATACAAGCTTACATCAGCGTGCAGAGAGCACACATCTCTCTCACTCCTCACACCACACTACCGCAGCCATCACCATCCGGTCACGCCCCCCCGCGCACACCACTCAATCCTAATCTTAATGCATTCTATGCATTAAGATAAAACACCTTCTGTGTGCAGTAGCTCCAGGCCCCCTAATACTTACCTGAGCCCATCTTTATCCAGCAATGTTGCAGGAGTTTCTCGGCTGCCCTCCTCATTTACTAAGACAGCAGCACAGCGCCATTGGCTTGCACTGCTGTCAATCAAAGTCAGTCAGCCAAAGAGGAGAGAAAGGGGGCAGAGCCGTGTCTGAATGGACTCTGCTTGGGTGCCTCCATAGCAATCTGCTTGCTGTGGGGGCTCTCAACAGGAGGGAGGGGCCAGAAGTGCAAAACCATTACACAGAGCAGGTAAGTATAACATGTTTTGTTATTTTTAACTGAAAAGAAACAAGACTTTAGTATCACTTTAGGGCTCTACTACTGCTTCAGGTAGTGCCAGCGTACTACAAATGCCATTATTATTTATCTCTGTGAACTCACTGCTGCTTTTATTTTTGTAAATACTTGCTACCCTGTTTCCCCTAAAATAAGACCTAGCGTGATTGTCGGTGTTGGCTGCAATATAAGCCCTACCACCCAAATAAGCCCTACTCTGTTTCCTCAAAAATAAGCCCTACCCTGAAAAGAAGATCTACAAGGACTTTAACTAGGGCTTATTTGGGGGGTAGGGCTTTTATTGCAGCTATCACCGACAATCACACTAGGTCTTATTTTAGGGGAAACAGGGTATTAGAGAAGAATTAAAGAAATGTACAAAACCTTTCCTTCTTACATCATACAGGTTTCAGACTTGCAGAGACTAGAATGAGTTTGTTCTTTAATATGAAATCACACAGAAAGCAAATCTAAATCTAAAGCTCATCACATGGGTTACAGTCTGACTATAAAATCTCCTTTCAAACTAACAACTACAAGGGCCTTCCACAGTGGATGAAAACAGAGTGGATATAGTTAAGCTAGGACCTCAAATTACATGGTTTTGCTAAATCTAAGACCATATACACGCCTTGCATAGTGGGAATGCACACTCGTGTTCACTTTTCTTTTCTTTTTTTTTTTTTTTGCACGATTTACACTCGTTTCTGCATGTAGCAAAAAGGCCAGCCTATTTATTTGAATAGGCTGCTCTATGCATGTTTGTCCCACCTTAGAATGGATTGTACATGGTATGGTAGTTGTCTTGTTATTGTGCTAATTGTCCGGATTTCTTCACAGTTTGATGGAAAAGTACACTACAGCAATAATACACTACAAAAGCTGAAAATAGAGTTTGATGGTGCAGGATCAAATTGATATTTCATACATAATTCTTAGTGTATGTGCTTACACAATAAGTGGATATATCAGTCAGTTTATATAAGACTAAGGAATTATGCACATGGATTTTTGCAGGCATTTTATGCATCTACCATAATTTTCCCTAGAGTGCCCTTTGCCCATGGTCACACACTTTCCGCATACAGCTTGCCGTGCAAGTGAATTGCTGCAAGTGGTTGTGCCCTTGTAATCACAGATTTTTTTTGCATCTGTATTTACCTGTTCATACACATCCAGTGTATTTTTTGGTCAGCTTAGACCTGTTGTTCCAGCATAGCCTGCATGCAGTCTTTCTTCAACACACTCATAAACTACTAAAATGCTCAGGCTCACTAAGCTGATTAGAGGCAGTGTTCTTTTTCAAATGTTGCCTTATGTAATTGGCATAGTTAGTCGACAGTATAGTGACTTGCTGACTCAGAGATTTACCAAAGCTTTTTGGCAGCTAGTGGGGTGCTTTTAACCCCCTCCAGCGGAAGAAAAAAGGGTTAAAATCACCTGTCTTGCGGCTCTGCCGAAATGCTTTGCAGGTGTTCGGCAGTGTTGCCCATTAATTTCAATGGGCAGGGCATTTTGGGAACAGTGTATACACCGCTCCTGCACCACTCCAAAGATGCTGCATACCGGACTTTTCAGAACATCCCACAAGCACACCTTCCCAGTGTGAAAAGTCATACTGAAATGAACGGGGGAAGGCGGTTTTCAGGCCTTAGTTAGAGGCTATTTCTAGCGCTAAAATGCCTGAAAACTGTCTCAGTGTGAAAGTGGCCTTAAGGGGAGGGCAATAATATAAGTAACACAGAACATGGGGAGACTGGCAGTGTGTAACAGGAAAATAACATGAAACAGGAGGGGAAAACAGACACATACCAAAGTCACAAAAAAGAATATGAAACAGGGTGTTGTGGCAGCCCTTTTGTTTGTCTGGGAAATAAAAATAAAAAATATCTAAAAGCTAACAGCAGAATTACATATATTCCAACTGTGTATTTATGGATGTAAACCATACAGGTGATTTGTAATTTTGTTCAGTCACTTTTGTGATTTATATTCACTATCATGAAAGTGACACCACTTTGAGGCCCATAGTCTGTTGATTGGACAATTCAGGATTGCCAATACATTAAGAAATCCTCAACTCCGCTCTCTATGATTCCTCAGCATGTCCCTGATTTGCTAGTGCTGCTGCCTTTCCCTCTGCCATTCAGAGTATTGCTTTGCAAATGATGGAAGGAGGTCAAAATCAGAAACAGATTTGGATACTTATCCTAGTTGCATATAAAAAAAATGCATGCAATTATTGACTTTTACATTTGCCTGGAGTTCGGTTTAAAATAGGAAGCTAGCCATTACTAGAAATTAAGTAGGCCTTGTATATTAAAAACAATGGCAATATATATACCAGCAAGAGTGGTGTTTTTTTCTTTTTTTTTTTGCAATTTCTAATTAGAAAAGGAACAGCTGGACTTTACAAGTTGCCAAATGAAAAATGAATGCTTATGAAAGGTCATACTTTTTTAACTAATGAATTCTTCTATGAATGGTTCTGCCACTCATATAGGCTCTAACTAACAAGTGTCAGAAGAGGGCTTATAACTGAATGCATTAAGTCAGACTTGATTACCTACCAGGAATTCTGCTGAATAATGAACTACCAGCTTAACAAACACACTGCTTTACTTTATCTGGTCTGTATATTTTAAATGAAATCCTGTTTTTTGACAAGTCAGAGCCTTCCTAACCTCTGGGGCTTTCACTGCAACATATGATAGAACCTATTGCATCTACTCACTGTGTGCAGAGGTTCCACTCAAGCTAAAAGAAGAAGTCTCAATAGACATTTTAAATGTTTACTTAACCTTTGGGAAACCAAGTACATGTAGCATTGGTACTGGTGGAATATGCCTCTGCTGTTGCTAAGCTGTGTGATTGAATATTTACGCTCTGCTTTTCAACAATGCTGCTAGGAAGTAGATGGACTTGTGGGTGACAGTGCTGGTCTCTAGCAGTAGAGGATTCTGTACAGGCAAATGCTCCCCATTTACATAGGATCCCACAGCCTACGGTGCTGTGTGAATATGTGTGACTGCTTGTAATCATGCATATCCCCACATAGCCCCTTAGAACCCTTACTGATTTAATAAAAAATGTTAACAATTTAATGAGAGCTCTTCATCAAATAGCAGTTGTGTCAGAAACCCTGACTTTTCAGCTCAATGTGAGGAAATCAGCTCCAATAGCAAGCAATCGATCCCAAAGTTTGAAAATGACTTGCTAAGATATTGCTAGATTTGCCAGACTTCACAACTTGCACAATTGAAGCAACTTTCTTTGCAAACATTCTGCAAGTCTGCTGCAAGTTCTGGTTCAGTTATGTTGTGCAATAGTCATCCCACCACAGGGGGTCACTGTGATTTGCAGATCTTTCTGTAGACCAACCACTGCAACTATGCTCTTTCTAGAGACTTGCAAATTTGCTACTAATTGGAAAAGTGTCAGCTAAAACGTGTGCTTCAAGTGCTCTGCAAATGCAAATGCTCTGCAAATTTACAACTTGCCAGTGAAAATGTGCAGCAAGTTAACAAGACTTACAATTCAACACTGCCACAAATTTGTGACAAGTTACCCTTGCTATCTGGGTGGAGGTAGATAATATCATAATTGTGTAATGGGATAAAGAGAATCTTCACCAAAAGTGGGCACAGAACTCCCACCAAGGTCAGGTCTTCAATAGAACTTCTGATGGTTTAGATGTTATGCTGCTGCAGGAATCTGCTGCCATCTACTGTCTGTATTTCTAAGTGGCTGTGCTTAATGTCACAGAGTTATTCATGTATATCACTTCTTGTCTCTGTGTGACTAAGTTAGAAACCCCAGAGGGAGCAAGTAAATATAGAGAGAAGGTGTCAGGGTGCACATGCCAGCAGACAAGTTCACCCCTCTAGAAGTACTCCAAAGTGCAGAAAAACACTTATTCCCTTTGCTCATAGGAAACAAGCATTGGCACATAGAAGTGCGCATGCACAAACTGTCGCACACAGGAGGCATCGCGCATTCCCATGTGCGCCAACACTTGCACGCGCGCGCCTGCACGCACCCGTGATTGTCACTGGTGCCAAACAGTCCCAGCCAGTGCCTGCCTCCAGTACTATTTCGTCTCAGCTCTTGTGTGCTCTGTTACCTCTGTGTTAACCTGGCTTGTTTTGACCATCCCTTGAACTCCACCTGCATTGACCTCGGCTTGTCCTGTGACCCTTCTATTGCCTTCTCCTTTGGCTCCTGTTCACACTCATCTGTTTCCAGACCTGGCTTGTCTCCTGACTACACTCCTGCCTGACCATGCACCAGCTGCCTGCCAAGATCTTCTGGTATTTTCTCCAGCCATTCAGGACATCCGCCCTGCTGCCTGCAAGATTCCTTGACACTCGTGTGACTCTGCACTCTTCACATTATCAGAGGCCCTGAGTCAGGGGTGTAAGGGAAGCCTTCCTCATCCAATCAGGCTCTACTACCAGGTACATGATAGAAGGTCTGAGGCCACATGTCCTACTAGGAAAGATCTTCTACTAATCCAGCTCAGACATTGTTGCTACAATGTGACTTCATCACACTTACAAGTCAGCCGGAACCTGGCATGCTATCCTGGAAATAGTGGATTGCGGTATCCATGGGCCTTATGAATATTTTTTTATGTGTGCCAATCAATTTTTTTTTTTTACATAAAGAAGATCTTTTATGTACTTCACTATAGACCTGTATGTTTCCTTTTTGCGGTGATAGTCAGAGGCAATGGTGCTCTATCCAGCTTTGACCAGGACCCCATTGGATGTCGATTTAACCTGAGTGTGTCTGACCATTTATAATTTTATGGTCCACAGGATCTGGCAAGAAGCTTCTGTTGCCAGTGGTGACACATGGTGGTGGAAGCACCTTGCTCACTGAGTTTAAGGCACACAGAATAAGCACATGAACAGCCATTGCCTATATACACGTATCTGGACTTTTATTATTAATTGCACAGTCATTTCTAACAAATGTTCTATAACTTATAATTGTCATTTTATGTGTATTTATGAGTGTTTATGTCACTTCTCCTTGTGTGCTTTGAATGATTAAGCACTATTTTTTAATTGGGGGCACTCAGGGGCGTACCAACGGTGGGGCGGGGGGTGCGGTCCGCCCCGGGTGCCACACATTGGGAGGGTGTCAGTGGCGTATCTAATGGGGGTGCAGTCCACACCCGGGTCGGGTGACACCACTTACAGAGGGTGGGGAGAGCCCTGGCAGCTCTCTATGGCCGTTTTTTTCCCAGCCAGATCACCCCCGTGCTGCGGCAGAAATGGTCTGGTCTTTGCTTTCCTCCTTGCTCCCCCCACGACTGCTGAGCTGCTGAGCCAAGCCTGTTACTATTCTCCGCCCGAGCGGCACAGCTGCTACCACACACTGTGTTTTCCAGACCTTGCTAGCTGCTGCCCTGGTGTACTTGAGGCTGAGCCAGCTGCCTCCCTGCCAGTGTCCTCCAAGGTGAGCTTGTGATAAGGGGGTTGGCATGGTGGTCGCTGCCCTGAGCTGGTGTGCTGTGAGAAGAGGGTGGGGTGTTTGTTTCTGCCTCCCTGACCTGGTCTAATAAGAGGGAAGGGGGGAGGCTGCTGTGTCCACCACTGACTAATGTGCTAACTCACTGCTTTTAGTTTAAAGGGTGATTCAGTGATTGGAGTGCAATCATTTTCAATAAATTTTTACCTGAGTGTCATTTTTTGATTGGACTTTACTTGCATGCTGTTCCATATTTTGCTTGTTGTTTTTCCAATGCGGCTTTAGAAATGCCTTCTGGATTCCTGTGCAACTCCATGCAGTGCAATTTTCATCTCATTAATTTAACTGGGATGAAATCACATTGAATCGCACAAAAATGTAATGCACACACTACTTTTTCAAAAGCGTACTGCACCACATTGCATGATACTATGGTACCATGAAATCTGGAGCAGGCAAAAGCACTGCCATTGTGATCTGTGTTAAAGGTGTCCTTAGAAAAATATATATACACCTGCAGGAGATCACGTACCCAGTGCGTTTTGAACGCAGTGTGGGAAACGCATACAGAACATGGATTTCCTGCACCACCTTCTGGTATAAACGAGCTCTTAAAGTGGTACTAAAAGTTTGTTGCACAGAGTGACCCTGAACCTCGTCTTCTGGGGTCCCTCAGTGGCTCTCGTGGCTCCTCCCTGAATTAGATAACGCCCTAGGAGAAGCGCTCTCACGTGGGGGTTATTTTACTGACTCACTCCTGATTCATTCATTTGGCGTGCACATACGCCAAGTTTCTGACTTGTCCCCAGCACCCACGTCATTGGATTTGATTGACAGCAGCGGGAGACAATGGCTGTGCTGCTATCAATCTATCCAATCAAAGCCGGACTCCGTGGAGAGGAGGACAGCGCGTCCCCGCCGAGGAGATGAAGGGGCTCAGGTAAGTAAAAGGGGGATTGGGGGGCCGGTGACTGCCAGGTGTTTTTTTTTTTTTCACCTTAATGCATAGGATGCATTAAGGGGAAAAACCGCAAAGGTTTAAAACCCCTTTAAATATTTCAAATCAGATATCACTCACAAATTTTAACAGTATTTATTGCACCCATAATTGTATTTTATTTCTGTTCTACAGATGCATAATAGGCTGTAAATGTAATTTTTTTTTTTTTTTTTGCAGCAAGGCAGAGCAGGAGTGAAAAAAGCCCATTTGTTAATAACCTCAAGCAATGATATCAGTGAATGTTATAATTACCCCCACAGCATTGGTGTCAATGGGGGCTATGCAATGTAAAACCCCTTTCGCACTGAAAGAGCCACTTCTGTGTCTCCAATGTGAAAGTCCCGAGGGCTTTCACACTGGAGCGGTGCGCTGGCAGGGCAGTCCTGCTAGCAGCATCTTTGGAGTGATGTATACACCAATCCTGCCCATTGAAATCAATGGGGCAGCATGGCTATACTGCCGGCATAGCGCTGCTGCACCAGCGTTTTGCAGTGGTTTTAACCCTTTCTCGGCTGCTAGTGGGGGGTAAAAGCACCCCGCTAGTGGCCGAAAAGCGCCGCTAAAAATAGCGGCATTTTACTGCCGACGCACCCTCCGCCCCAGTGTGAAAGGGGCCTAAAGGGGTCCAGAGGTGTGGGGGCTGTGTAATGTGAAGGGGTCCAGAGGTACGGGCTATGTAATGTATAGGGGGTCTTCCTACATTTTACCAGCAGTTATGGATGCAGTGCTGTAGATTTCTTAGGTTGCATATTTTTTTCTTCATTTTCTGAAAATGCACCAAAAGTCTGCATCTTTGGCGCATTTTCAGAAAACAGGAAAATATATATTTTTGGGGGGGTGACACCATGTTTTACTGCACCAGGTGACACCAGCCCTAGTAACGCCACTGGCAGCAGCACAGGCCACAGAGCATGGAGTCACTACACATGACGTAATTTTATGTCAATGTGCGGTGTGCCGACTGCCCATCTGGGGGGAGGGGGGGGTGCCAGATATAGGATCCGCCCGGGTGCCAAATAGTCTAGGTACGCCCCTGGGGGCACTTTTTTGTCTAAAAAAGATGGGTTTAGCACTGATGTTTCTTTTTGGTTTGTCACAACTGGTATCATAATTGTACTGCAGCAGCTTTATCCTGCAAATTAATTTTGTTTTATGGTTTGCACCTAAAAGTTTTGGGTGGATTTGAACTTTAATTACATTGCCCTATAACATGACTAAAAGAGATGAAAAACAAATTCTCTAGTTTCTGTTTCAGGAATCTTTTATTCAGGAATTAATGTAATAATGCTAGTACTATACATGAAATTCTAAAGCTATAAATCTGATCCGAGTCTTAGAGAGTTTAAGGGTTATTAAATGATTGATATCAAGCATTTGGAGAATTGCACATAATGGACGTCTGTAGTGTCAGTCACAGTGATTTTACAGAATTCTCGAAAAATGTCTTAGACCCAGTGTTTGATATCTTATGGCTGAGAAAAGTGAACAATCCCTTGATAGCACATAAGTTGAATAAGCCATCACACATCTGCAGCAGCTCTCAGAGCTCAGTGGAGATCTGCTTGTTTTTGGCCAGCTTAAAAGCACCCTTTGACACAATAGACCATATAACGAATAAACTGCACTCCAGGAACACTACTCTCTATGATTAACAGCTAATGCATGAAACATGTTAGAGGATTTATGGGTTTGATAATTTGCTGTTGTCTTGAGCAATTTATCACTACATTTTTTTTTTCTTTGGATGTGGAAATAGCCTATTATCAACACATATTAGGAATGGCATAAATTATACCTTTCCCTTGACACAGTATATACACAGTAAATACAGAGACTAGGTTTGCACACTCAAAGGATACTATTAAATAAGACTGTAATCTATTTTTGCAAACTGCACAATACCATAGCCACAGATAACAAATCAGTGTATTATATATATTTTTTTAATAATCTTTATTTATGGAAGACAGGGTATTACATTGCAATGTATATGAGAAAGAATAAACAAGGTAAACATTTTTCATAGGTAATGGTAATACGTAATACTCCAATCATTCCTTTTTTGTTTTTCACTTGTAGAGGAAACAAGAACATGAATAGTAAACAGTCATAAATTAACTTGGTGCGGCTTAGGTTATAGAGAAAGTATTTATCAGGTGACGGGTCAGCGGGATAGTTTCAACCTGTTCATCGGGCTGGGTAGTCTCAACCCGCAGCCCTTTTCGCTGAGTATAGGACATACCTGTCCTTCCAAGAGAGGTTCTTGCACGTAGTACACTTGGCCGACTTTTTATGTATATGGCACTTCTCATGGGACCGAAGGGTGGCCCAGGCGGGCGTGAGCGGATGGAGTGAGGCGGATTTGCGCCTCCAGCTAACCTTCCCCCAGACCGCCCCCATCCGGCCCCCCTCCGGCCCCAACGTCTGCGCCATGGTGGCACCGATGTGCCATTTCCCTTTTCAAGTCAGGGTGACCCATGGCATCAGACCGCCAGTTCTTGTTAGGCCAACCAGCTCATCTATTCCTCGCCCATCACCTGGTATTCCACATATTGGCCATCTGCAAATAGGCAGCCATTACCAGTTAAGACATAAAGTATTAGGAAGTAGTAAAGGGAGAAAAGGAAGGGAAAAGAAAGGTGGTTTAGAGCATATCTGTAGACTCTCGTCCAACTTCACTCCGAATCCCGTCGACCTCTCCACACATATTGGATAACCAAGAGGGGGAGAGAAGAAAAAAGAAAATGTCTCGTCCCCCTACCCATGGTTAGTTAAATGATGAATTGGTGTGTTGGAGTCCTTTCAGCTATTGGTTCTCATCTGTGAGCCTCAGGAGCGTCCCTTCAGGGATGGCTCTGCCAGTTCTAGGAGGGCTACACCCAAGCTGGAAAGTATATGGCCTGAGTCTGAGACATACACTGTCCAGGGCTGCCAGGCTCATGGGCCCCTTTGCAGGTGACAGGATATTTGGGCGGGGGTGAAAATTATCTCTAAGTCCCGTTCCCAGGCCCTATTGTAAGCGGGCTTCACTGTGGGGGATGCAGAGTTAAGCAGTTGGTAGAGTTCAGAGACCATATGTGGGACCATATGTGGGATCGGTTCTTCTGCTATGAAGAGACGTTCGAAAGGTGTGAGGGAGGAGATGTCTCGTATGGTGTCTCCTTGCGATTTAAAAAAATGGTGGAGTTGCCTATACCATCCATAGGGAAACTCTCGTAGGGTTTCAAGGGGTATTAGTGTACCATTCTGCATTAATTTACCACAACTGGCGCTACCATCATCTGCCCAGGGGCCAAAGAAAGCTGCCTGTTCACCCGTGGGGAACCATAAGTAACCTCCAAGTGGGGCCAGTGGGGACACAGAGGGTGCCAGTGTCAAGTTGGCATTGAGTCGGTCCCAGGTTCTCAGGGCCTGGGTCGTCAGCGTAGAGGTGGATGTGGACAGCCCCTTGTGCTCCCATGCTAGCCATGGTACATAGGCCAATTTTCTCCCTGCCATGTATTTTTCTAGGGAGACCCATAATTTGGATTGAGTATGGAAGCACCAGTTCAGTATTCTCTGGAGGACTATTTCCCTGTAGTGTCTTTGAGCGTCAGGGAGGCCCAGGGCTCCTGTGTCTCTATGGCGACTCAACAATCCAATTGCAATTCTCGGTCTCTTGTTGTTCCAAACAAAAGTTGATATCAGACTGGACAGTTGGGAAAAAAAGGTCTTAGGTAGGGCCACGGGTATCATCTGCATATAGAACACCACGCATGGGAGAATGTTAATTTTGATGATATTGAGTCTGCCTATTCAAGTGAAAGCTGTCTTTATCCATAGGGCCAAATCTTTTTTCACAGTTATTAGTAGGGAGGGAAAGTTAGTGGAGTATAGGGTGTCAAGCCTGTCTGTCAGCCATATACCTAAGTATTTTATTGACGATTTAGCCCAGGTGAATGGGAAGGCAGTGCGGAACCTGTCAGTCAGGGAAGGTGTCAATTGGATAGGTAATATCTCTGATTTTGTGTAATTGATTTTGAAGTTAGAGAGTGTCCCGAAGTGTTGGCGTTCCCGCATCAGATTAGGCAAGGAGATTATGGGTTCCGTGAGGTGGAAAAGTACGTTGTTGGCATAAGCCGAGAGCTTATGCTCTGTATGTCCCACCGTGAGTCCTTTAATATCCGAGTTCGCCCTGACAGTGCGTAGAAACAGTTCCAGCACCAGGGCAAACAAAAGTGGCGAGAGGGGGCACCCCTGTCTTGTGCCATTTCTGATCAGGAATCTCGGGGAAAGAAAGCCATTGACTTTGACTTGAGCATTCAGGTCCAAATACAGGGCCATGATCCAGGTAAGCATGTGTGTGCATAGGCCCAATGCTTCCAGCACAGCACGCAGGTATGTCCAGTCCACCCGATCAAAAGCTTTCTCTGTGTCGGTGGACAGGAGCAGGTGGGGGGGGGACTCGTGGGAAGCGCGCTCCCAGTGAATAAGATGGATTGCTCTGATAAGCAACAATATATGTAAATAAGGGGAGATCAATGCACAAACCAATAGGAGAAAAAAATCAACAGGCAGCTGCCAACACCAGGGTGTTCCCTCACCAAAACAACAAGCTACTATTTATGGGTATGAATGTAGCGCTTAACAATCTCTAATCTGACAATACATAGAAATATAACTATACTAATGGTCCTCTGAAGGTACTATGAGAAAAGTAGCTCCACAGGAATAAAAAAGTGTCTGGGGCTTGATATCTCATAGATAATGGAGACAGCAATCAAATAGTAACAGCCTCCACTAATAAATGAACAATACTCTTCTCCCCCTTCAATCACACAGTTGTGAGGAAGCAAGGAGAAAACTGGCAATACACACGCTTACAGACCTCAAACTCACTGTCAGTAGACTCTCTAAATAGCTAAATTGACTCAATAGTGCACAATAAAAAATAAATCTCAATAATCAATAGAACCTCAGTGATCACTATAAATAGACTCTCATAATAAAGGAAGTGTTCTCATAAAACTATATTAATCCTCAATAATAATCATGCAACTAAAAATTAATAAAGATAAATAACAAATAATTATGAAAAAAAAACCTCATTAATTAAAAAAAAAAAAAAAAAAAATATATATATATATATATATATATATATATATATATATATATATATATATATATAATCAAGTAGCAGGCAGAGGTGTCCTGGCACAGCCAAAGTATTGGTCCAGGCAGCAAGAAGGACCATCAAGCTTAGGGCCAGGGGGACAGGGGTAGAGGCTTCTCCCACCCAAATCGCTTTGAAGCCTCTGGGCAACCAGACCCTGTTCTGGGAGCACAGAAAACGAAAAACAGTTTTTCTCTACTCAGAATGCTATTCTGAAGCCCCTCACATATGAGACTCCTGTGTAGATGGCCAAAAGATCAGTCCAAGTGGCAGGTAAAAACTTAGTCGATTTCTCTTCTCCACATATGGTGGGATTGTCCTTTAATCCAACCATATTAGAAGGAAGTCCATAAGCTCATCACTAAAATCACAACCTATTCCCCAGACTACACGCCAGCTCAATACCTCCTGCATCATACATCTATTCTGCAATCGACTTATAAAGATCCCTCACATTACATCTTATAAATGCAGCAAAGCTTTGTGTCCCCGTTCATTGGCGTTCTTCCTCTCCCCCCGCTATTTCTGAATGGCTCTGCAGAATAGAGAAAATAGCTGAAATGGAGGGCTTGATCTCTCAAGCGAAAGATATCCATATTAAATTTCATAAAACATGGTCATGTTGGTCACATTTTAAGTGCTCGACTACATATAACACCCTAATATCTGTCCCTGTTTAGCTTGACCTGGGGACCCCAACTTAATATAAAATAATAAATTACACTTCACTGCTATTATATAGCAGCTTGTACTCAATTCTGGATACTAATCCATTATAAGGTTGACAACCATGTTGGTTGTAGCTCAGATTAAAGCCATACTGACCACTACCTTATATATAGTCTGATGTTAGGACTCAAATTATTTTCACGCACAGTTTGATCCCATTAGGGGTGCGTGAGATAATATGGAATTTACAGATTCATTGTTACTCTAGTTTGTTACACCTTTTTTTTGGTTTCTTATGAGATGTAGGTATGCGACTAATATGACTCCATATATACGCATGTGTTGTTTAAATACATTTTTTCCAGCTTGGAGTAATTTCATCTAAATGATAGATATTTACAAGTGTGTTTTTTTGTTTAATTTTTATTTTATTGATCTATGCATTTCTATCTTATGCCAAATATCAATTCATATTGTTGCTTTATTTTCAAATTCTGTATTTCATAATTACAATGATATTCAGATTTATGTTTTACTATATGTATGTAACATGCAATTTTTGTTTTATCAATAATAATCAATAAAAACATTGAAACAAAAAACTTAGTCGATTAACAGGCCAAGGTCGGTGCAAATGGAAGTCAGAAACATGGTTTAAATAGGCAGGCAGAGGCATCGTTGGTAAACAGGCTGAGGTTGATGCACGTGGAAGTCAGAAATGTGGTTTAAATCGGCAAGCAAAAACATTGTCGGTAAACAGGCTAGGGTCAGTTAATTAGCATGGAAGGTAGTAACAGGGTAGCAGGCAAATGGGGAAATGGCAGTCTGTTAATAATAAGGGGAACTAATATTAGATGGATGTATGATCATTTTTGAAGCAATCTTCGATGCACAGGCCAGGTTGGGAGGGACATTGGGGACAATAATAGCTGGTATCTCTTTTTACTCTTCCTCTGCTGCATACACGGCATTTCTTTTGGCGTCTTCTTCCAGATTCTGTGGGGGGAAGGCTATAGGGAAAGTGTTGCTCGTGAAGTCGACTCACACTATCAGAGCGAATGCTTCCTGGGGTGGGACCTTGTTGGTAAATGAGAGCAGTGACAATATCTTCAATATACTTGAGGTAGATGATTTGTTGGTTTTGAGTTGCTTTTTGGTAGCAGACAAACTAATTAAAAAGGGCCATATGAAACAGGTGAAACACAACTTTCTTGTACCAATAACGGGACTTTCTGGTTGATAAATAAGGCTGTAGAATCTGATTGTTTAAATCCACCCCTCCCATGTACATATTGTAGTCGTGGACACATTCCAGCTTTACTATGGGGCCACGTCTTCTTTGGATCTCCACCACGGTGTCATTGTGGATGGTAGAGAGGATGTGGACATCTTTCTTGTCCCTTCACTTCATGACCAACACTTCCTGGTTCCTCATAAATGCAGATTCTCCATTTTGCAATTTTTTTTTTGTCAACAGATTTCATGGAAATCCCTTCCATTTTTCTTTTTTAAGCTACCGCAGGTCGGGGTTCTTTTACTGTAGAGATGACGAAAAAGGGGCAGGCTGGTATAATAATTGTCAACATAAATGGTATCCTTTTTCAAACAGGGGGTATACCAGCTCCAAGACAATTTTCCCACTGGTTCCAATATATGTGGGGCAATCACAGGGCTGGAGCTGGAGTCTTTTCCTTCGTATATGGAATGTGAAGATGTATCCAGTGGCTCAATCACATAATTTATTTAATTTCAGCCCATACCTGGCTCTCTTGTTTGGTATATACTGCTTGAAGTGCAGTTGGCCAGTGAAATGGATGAGGGACTTGTCCACACAAATTTTTTGGTCTGGGATAAAAACTTCTCTAAATCGCTGGGAAAAGGAATTGATTAGGGGGCGTATCTTGTACAATTTGTCGTGGGTTGGGATCTCGGGGAGGGCACTGTGAATTGTCATTGAAGTGGAGAAAACACATAATCATTTAGTATTTTGTCCTGGACATGACAACAGAATATATGGGCATGTGTTGGATGGGGTTGGTGGACCAATATGTATGGACTTCATTCTTTTTTGTAAGCCCCATATTGAAAGTAAGGACCAAAAACAATTTAAATTCATCCAGTGTGACACGTTGTAACTGGAACATGCGGGTGTAGGAAGAATTGGGGTTGGCAGCAATAAATTAATAAAAGAAAAATAATCGAATTGAGAAAAAAATGTAGTGTTGGCTGCACACCTGGCTGTGTGGTGAAAGGGAGGATGATAGTGGATCTTGAGTTGGCAGGCAACCATAAGGGGTTTGCCAGGGCATCTATAAGGTAGGACTGGATTGTTCGGGTTGGGCGTGCATTTCCAGTACTTGTACTGGGCTCCTCTTCCTGGGGTCTGGCACCGCTGGTGGTGGGCAGATCTCCTGATCTTGGTCCTGATCTTGGTCCCAATCTTGGTCCTGATCTCATTCTTTTGGGAGGGACGGTTTCCTCCGTGGACTTGGACTCTGATCACTATCCTCCACTGGATCGTTTTTCGAACCAGAATCGTATGATGGGAGCTCCCTGGTGCTCTCATCAACCAACATGTCAAGAATTTCATATGTCTTCTCAGGTGTGTAAACCCTTTGGCACATTATGGCAGTGATTATTGGCGGGCCTGTGTAATGGTACTGCTGGTGGTAGCAGTACCGATGGAGGTATTAGTGGCGGGCCTGTGTGGTGGTACCAATGGTGGTATGGTTGGTGGTGGTACCAATGGTGATACTGCTACAGATGGTGGTACAGGTGTCAGTACGGGGGGTGGTGGTGGTGGCAGTACTGATGGCCGTACAGGTGGTGTTACGGGTGGTGGTGGTACCGATGGTGGTACAGCTGGTGGTGGTACCAATGGCAGTACAGGTTGTGGAGGCAGTGCAGGTGCAGATGGTGATGGCGGTACAGGTGGCGGTACGGGTGGTGGTGGTACCGATGACACTAGTGGCAATACTGGTAGCGGCCTGTGTGGCAGTATAGATGGTGGGCCTGATGGCGGTACTGGTGGTGGTACCGATGCGGTACTGGTAGCCTGTGTGGTGATACCAATGGCGGATGGGCTGATTGATAGATGGGCTGATTGGCTGGGCTGTGTGACAGGTGATCTTTATTGGGGGGGGGGGAGTGTTGTGCACAGTAAAACAGTAAAAGACAAGACACTGATCTCACTTACTGATTCCTACTCTCTCCTCACACGATCAGTGTGTGTGAGGAGAGAGCATGGATGAGATAGTAACTGCTGCTTTGTTTACATTTATGACCGGCTACGATTGGACACAGCTGGTCACATGGTAAACAGACAATTTTACTGGCTGTTTACCCTGATCGGGGAAGTGCTGTGTCCAAGGGACACACGCCTTCCCTGATCCCTGCATTTATTTTAAATGGCGTGGGGGCCCCCCTTAAAATCGATACCAGACCCGAAGGTAATTGACTGTGGGGGAATCCCATGCCATTTTTTTCAATGACTTTTATGTGTATTGCTGGGACCGACAACTCATTATAACTGTGAGTACTTTTAAATTACTTTTTTCCTTTAGAAATGTAATTTTGCTCTCGGACTGTTCTAAACACGGGAAACATGCACCACTTCCATGCATACTATAGACACCCCCCAGGTATGAAATTTAAAGGAATATTTCACTTTTATTGTTTCACTAATTAAAATCACTGCTCCTGGATGTTTTTAAAACTTTTTTTTGCATTGATACATGTCCCCTGGGGCAAGACACAGGTCCCCAAACACTTTTTAATGACAATAACTTGCATATAAACAGAAGATTTACCTATAGCAGGCTGGGTAAAAGATGAAGGATTGCCTATAAAGACAACAGTGGTACAAGTGCAAACGCTTCTGAAATGTAAAGGGTACCTGCAGGAACTAAGCGGAATTCAGGCTGGTGAAGTGAAAGAACTAACCTGGCTCCTTACTGTGATACTTTGTCCCATCCAAACCTACAAGAAGCAACGATCCTGCAGCCATCTCCAATTGAAACGGCCCCACCAATCCACATCCACAGACTGTGATTCAAGAAACATGGTTAGGTGGATCACATTGGTATGTCGAACTGAAAGCTCTAGTCATACTAATGTAGTAATCCACGGATCCTGAATTATACATATACACAGACAGTTGGGCTGTAAGGCTTGTGTGACATGGGTGCCGACTTGGAGAAGCAACAGGTGGCTAATTCATGGAAAGCCTATATGGGCAGGTGAAGAATTATGGATAAAAATATGGGAGACAGCCCACTCAAGATTGATTCACATCGGGCATGTTGACCCTCATGTGAAGGACAGATTTGGAGAAGAGAACCCAAACAAGACTGCTGATGAGTTAACCAGAGTACGATAAATGAAAACTGCAGAAGACCCTATAGCTCCAGTACTACTTTAGATGACAAATTGGGCCCATGAGACTGTGGGTCACAGAGGCAACTCCATGACACTTGAATGGGCATGAGCCAGACGACTACCAGAAACTCTCCAGATGATCCTTCAAGCCCAAGAAGCTTGTGAGACATGTAATGAGATCAAGAAGTGGCCTCTCACAAAGCAAGCCCATGGCCATTTGAACAAGGGATCTACTGCTGGGCAGGTATGGCAGATGAACTACATGGATCCCAGGCCAAAAGGAAGGGGTGGAGGGATGTGCTGCTGTGGATACATTCCCCAGGATATTGAGTATACTACCCTGTAAACATGTAAACCAAGCTTAAATTATTAATGGATTGCCATCTGAGATACAAACATACAATGGAACCCACTTCACTGGACAACTCGTGCAGAAGTGGGCAAATGATTAAAAGATTAGTTTGATCTTTCACATCCCCATTATCCTCAATAGGGATGAGCCTAATGTTCGCCGAACAGCGAACAATATGCTGTGTTTGCAGCAAATTCGAAAGCCGTCAGGAACACCATTAAAGTCTATGGGACACTAACATGAAAAATCAAAAGTGCTCATTTTAAAGGCTTATATGCAAGTTATTGTCATAAAAAGTTTTGTGGACCTGGATCCTGCCCAAGGGGACATGTATCAATGCAAAAAAAATCTAAAAACTGCTGATTTTTTTTCAGGAGCAGTGATTTTTTTTAATGCTTAAAGGGAAACTATAAAAATGTAATATTCCTTTAAATATTGTGCCTGGGGGTGTCTATAGTATTCCCATACATTGGCACATTTTTCCCATGTTTAGAACAGTACCACAGTAAAATGACGTTTCTAAAGGAAAAATTGTCATTTAAAACTGATTGCGGCTGTAATTAATTGTCGGGTCTCGGCAATATAGCTAAAAATTATTGAAAAAAAGAACATGGGCTCTCCCCAGTACATTACCAGGCCCTTTGGGTCTGGTATGAATATTAAGGGGAACCCCAAACCAAAATTAAAAAAAAATTGCATGGGGGTCCCCCTAAAAGTCATACCAGGCCTTTCAGGTCTGGTATGGATTTTAAGGGGACCCCTGTGCCAATTTTTTTTTTTAAACGGCATAGGGCCCCCCCCCCCAAATCCATAGCAGACCCTTAGCCGAGTATGTAACCTGGCAGACCACAGGAAAAGAGGAGGGATGAGAGAGTACCCCCCACCTCCTGAACTGTACCAGGCCACATGCCCTCAACATGGGGTGGGTGCTTTGGGGTCTGACCCCAAAGCACCTTGTCCCCGTGTTGATGGGGACAGGGGCTTCATCCCCACAACCCTTGCCCAGTGGTTGTGGGGGTATGCGGGCGGGGTGCTTATCAGAATCTGGAAGCCTCCTTTAACAAGGGGACCCCAAGATCCTGGCCTCCCCCTCTGTGTGAATTGGTAATGGGGTACCATACCCCTACCATTTCACAATTCTTTTTTCAAAAATTGTAAAAAAAGACAAGAGACATCTTGGGACATGTCCTTTAATAAAAAATAAAAAAATAAAAATGTCCAGCGATATCCATTCATCTTCTTCTATCACGTTGCTGACGACCCGAAAAAGAAAAAAAAGCTGCAACCGTTCCACCTCAATGGGAGGCTCCTGCTGACTGACGCATCTTTTCTGTGACAGTTCTTATATAGCTGAGGGTGGGGCCACCCATAAGCCCCCCCGCCCGCATACCCCCACAACCACTGGGCAAGGGTTGCGGTGATGCAGTGTCAGACCCCAAAGCACCCTCCCCATGTTGAGGCTCTCTTGTCCCCCCTCTTTTTCTGTGGCCTGCCAGGTTTGCGCTTCATCTTCATCTGTTATCTTAGGGTATATACGTAGGATCAAGGAGCTCTAAGGGGTACCATTCAGTATGCATCTGAGAGGGAGAGGAACCTACAGGAAGGTTCAGGGAGGGGAGATTAAATATTTCATGGTTGGCAGAGGCGTCCCGTATTCCGATTGATCCCAAGGTTCCCAAATTTTGTTAAATTGGCAAAATATCATGTACAGAGGATGTCAGGCATTACATCCTTCGAGTTTCAGCTAATAATTGGAGAAATCTGGACCATGGAGGAGAAGTGTTGGATAGCCAACACAATGGAATAAGTCTCTTGGCAGCTAGAAGAATATATGCAATAAGCCTGTTACCATTTTAATAATACCTGATGTAAGGGATCAAACCGAAGTGACACGTCCACCACCTTTTGAATTAGTTTCATTACTTCATGCCAGAAGGGCTGGATCAGAGAACATTGCCAAAAAATATGAAACGACAAACCCATGGTTATCCCACAACAACAGTTTGCCGAGATCAAGGGGTCGTACTTATGGATAACTTCAGGAGTCTTATACCAGAGCATAACAACTTTGATGGACGTCTCCCTCTATAGGATGCATTTTGAAGACTTAAAAGTGGAAGACCAGATCCTATCCCATAACTGAGAGCTAATGGTCCTACCTAACAGTTGAGCCCATCTTGTCATATATAGATGGGTGACCTCAGTGAGGGGGATTGACTCATGGAAGATATAGTGTATAGAGGATATCAAGAGTAGTTGGTGTGGTCCCTGAGCGCATAGATATTCAAAGGGGGTGGGTTTGTCTAGGGTCAAAAGCGGGGACTGGGAATGGAAAAAATACCTAATTACTAAGTAAAGATGGAACTGATGTGAAGTGATGTCAAACTTCTCATGGAGAGTGTCAAAAGTGTGGAGCCTAGGTGAAATTGGGTGGACTAAGTTCGGCAGGTGAAATAAGAAGGCATTTACCCATGGGAGAATATATCCCAAGGATAGGCGGTCTGGTATAGATGGGTTGAATAGCACATTCATGAGGGGAGGGGATGGGATACAATTACCACAAATAGATTACAGAGTAAGTCATAAACCCGAAGTCCAGAACACATTACTGTGTTTCTTGTGGGCGAAAAAGGAAAGGAAACAATGTGAGCCAGAGAGTTACATCCAGAAAAATCAAATTAATTATACAAAAGAGCACATTTGAACGCTATCCCCAAGTAGAGACACCGACAGTGACAAATAGGTAAAGTACCAAGGTACTTTTCCATCAACAGGTGGGCAAGAACAAGTTTAAGCTAATAAGTTACAGCCTAATTGAGGTAAAAAAAGAGAATGAGTATCACGTACCTGGTGACGACTGGAATGCTGTGGATGCTTCACTTGCACCTCCTGTCCAACACTTCTAAAGGTGGAGACAGAGAGAGAGAGAGAGTCTGAGGGCAGGAAGTGGCATGGGTGCCAGAATAGCCGGCTGGTGAAGTCTGCACTTAGGTGGAAGGAGCTGGGAGTTGTAGTCCTAGGAATAGGATACTGAAGCAGCTTGGCACCAGAGCAGGAGATTGTAGCAGAGCCTACAGGCTGAGGTCAAAGAGATCAAGTGAACAAGGTTAATGCAGGAGCAAAGGCAGATTCCAGGAGAAAGCTGTGTCATACACAGGTAAGCAGGTTCAATAGAACAGGTCACAGGAATGCAGGTACAAGCTGAAGACCATTCAGCAACTGCTCATGGTGACAAACCAGTTTAAATAGGCAGCTGAATGCAGGTATGCACGCTAATTTGTACATACACGTGCTAAAGCTGTATTTTTAAGTGGCGGTACCTACCCTGTTTTCTTTCCCTCTAACAGATTGGTGGCAGTATAGATACAACAAATCATGGGTCTTCTAACTCCTAACTGAATCTATTGGCTAGATATGAAAATTCATCAAACAATACAGACTGATGGATTTGTGGAGCAATTGCATTCAGCAAGGAAAGCAGCGATCCCTATGTCGGAGTGCCTTGGACATTAGAGGATCTAAAAAGCTATAGCAAAACAGGATTTGGATGATATTGTGCGGTTGGGCAGCCCAGATGGATGAACAGGATACACATTGTCAATTGTCCACAAAAAGGAGCTGTGTGCATACGTTCTCATGCAAAAATAATTCATGCTTTAAAATTGGGGCACTCAAACTGTACAGCTGCTTGGTTGAAGGGGTATGGCAACAACAAGAATTGGGCAATGGCTGTTGATGACTCTAGTCTGGTAATTACAATAGTCCGCATAACCCCCAATGATCCAATCAGACGGAAGAATTTTCCCTTCCTATCTAACCTCTGGGATACGTGCTTTAACAGGGTTCCATTTGATAGTTATAATTAGACATGTGCATTCGTTTTTGACCGAATGCATTTTCGTCCGAATTTTAGGTATTTTCGTTATCGTTTTGACAAATGATAACAAAAGCACAGAACCCGAAAAACGAAAGATCCAACATAAATAAATGCTTTATTTTAGTTTTCGTTTTCGTTTTGACACAGTTCGATACAGATAGGAGATTCGACGTGACTCTGACAATAACAATCTGCGTCTATTGAACTTGTATCATAACAGTCCATTCATTCACACAGGGGCAACACGACTTCCAGCATGACTTTGGGAGGCAACTTGGGCACGACTTGAGTGTGAATCACAGCGCGACTTACAACACAACTTTAATGTAAAAAAACAAAAACGGGTTCCCCTTCAAGAGCATACCAAGTCCTTTGGGTCTGGTATGGATATTAAAGGGAACCCTGTGCCAAAAAAAAAAATGACGTGGGGGTCCCCCTCAAAATCCATACCAGGCCCTTCAGGTCTGGCATGGATTTTAAGAGGAACCCTGCGCCAAAAATATAAAAAAATGGCGTGGGGTCCCCTTCAAAATCCATACCAGACCCTTATCCGAGCATGCAACCTGTACCAGGCCACATGCCCTCAACATTGGGAGGGAGCTTTGATATACCCCCTCAAAGCACCTTGTTCCCATGCTGATGAGGACAAGGGCTTCATCCCCACAACCCTGGTCGGTGGTTGTGGGGGTCTGTGGGAGGGGGCTTATCGGAATCTGGAAGCCCCCTTTAACAAGGGGACTCCCAGATTCCGGCCTTCCCCCTGTGTGAAATGGTAAGGGGGTACAAAAGTAGTCCAGTATACCAGAGATCACCCACAGGATGTAATCATTCCTCTTGACCATTCCTCCAGTGTAAGCTGACATTCAACTACCAGAGCTAATTATGTGCCCTACTGTGTGCCCCATGCCCTGTAATGAGCTTTGTTCCCTGCCGTGTACTTCCTGCTGTGCCCTACTGTGTGCCCCAGGCACAGGAGGTTTTCCCCCATGCTCTGCTGTGCACCCCCTGATGTCCCCTACTGTGTGCCACATGCCCTGTGATGCGCCCTGCTTTGTACTGCCTATTGCCTAATGTGCCCTGTGCCCTACTATATGCCCTACTGTGTGCCCCATGCACTGTGCTCTGCAGTGTACCCCATGATGTGCCCCACTGTGTGTCTCATGCCTTGTGATGTGCCCATGCCCTGCTCTGTACCCCATGATGTGCTGTGGGCCCTGTGACGTTCCCTATGTTCCACATGCCCTGTGATGTGCCCTGCTGTGCACTGCCTGATGGGCCCTGTGATGTGCCCTATTGTGTACCCTGTGATGTGCCCTACTTTGTGCCATGTGATGTGCACTATGATATGCCCTATGCCCTACTGTGTGCCCCACTGGGTGCCCTGCTGTGTACCCCATGCCCTACTGTGTACCCCCTGGTGTTCCCTGTGCCCCCTGTGATGCACCATGCTGTGCTCAATAATGTGCCCTGCTGTGTGCCTTGTGATGTGCCCTATTGTGTGCCCCATGCCCTGTGATGTGCCCCATGCCCCGCTGTGTAGCCCCTGATGTGCCCTGTTACCCATGATCTGTCCTACTGTGTGCCCTGTGATGTGCCCTACTGTGTGCCCAGTGATGTGAACTAGGAGGTGCCCTGTGTGCCCCATGCCCTGTGATATGCTCTGTGCCCTGCTGCGTACCCCCTGATGTGCCCTGTGCCCCATGATGTGCACTACTGTGTGCACAGTGATGTGCCCCATGCTCTGTGTAGTGCCCTAATGTGTAAACCTAGATGTGACCTGTACCCCATGATGTGCGCCCTATGCCCTGGTTCCTTAGTTCCTTACTGTGTGCACCATGATTTTCCCTGGGCCCTACTGTGCACCCAGTGATGAGCCCATCATGTGCATGCTTTGCTGCCCCCCCACCCTGTAATGTGCACTGGTGTTCCCCATAATGTGCCCTTCTGCTTCCCATGTAGTGTGCCCTCCTGACCCCCTGTGCTCTGACCTGCTGAATCCTTTACGTTGCCATGCCCCCCCCCCCCCATTCTCTGCCCTGCTGTCCCCTGTGTACTGTCAAAAAACAAATTGGTACATGTACCATAGTTGCACTTTAATGTAAGTTTATTTTTCTTTCTTTTCTTAACTTCTTAACTTATAAACATTTATGTTGAACATAGTGTAGAGAAATTTTCTGATGAGTGTATGTAATGTGGTCAGTGCAATATGTAGGTGGGGCATTGTGCAGGCTTAAGTGTGGGTAGGGACACAGGGGGCCCCATGATCTTCAATGTGATCAACTTCAGATTATTTTTCAGCAAGGGCTGTGGCAGGTTGAACGAACTCTTAAAGTTAATGTGGTTGTACGTTTTTTTTTTTTTTTTTTCCTAATGCATTCTCTACATTAAGGTAAAAAAAACTTCCATGATCAGCTCTCATCCAGCCCTCACTAAATACTTACTCCTGAGTCATATCTCAATTGAGCGCTGTGCCCATGAGCAGCAGCAATGCTCTCTAAGCCCTTGTACACACGGTCGGAGAATCTGTAGGAATGAGTCTTATCGGACCGTGTCGTCAGATAATCCGACTGTGTGTGGTATGTATCGGACTGATTCCGTCCGAATCTCCGTCCGACCCAATTTTCCAACATGTTGGAAATATTTCCCGACCAACTGGGCCGGACGGACCTAATCCGATCATGTGTAGAGCATTTTGATCGGACCAAGTGCCACGCATGCTCAGATCAAATTCCTACATCAAAGCTATTGGCTACTAGCCTGAATGTAGTCCCATCATAACGAAATTATGCCATCACGTTCTGAAAGATCGGATTTTTCGACAACTTGGCCCGACCGTGTGTATGCAACAGTTTCGGACACAATCCGTCAGACTAAATCCGACGGGCAAAATCCGACGGATTTGGTTGGCAAAATCTCCGACCGTGTGTACGTGGGCTTACTCTCTCCTCATATGACTGCTGTCAATTAAACCCTGTGAAGAGAAAGCTGGGGGGGGGGGGACCAAGTCGTGCTCTGTGTGTCTATATACACACACAACCTGGCTTAGGAGGCCCTAGAAGAGGAGGTGCGGGACCGCTCTGTGCCCATTGCAGGTAAGTGAGCAGGTAAGTGTTATTCCCCATACACACGGTCAGACATTCCGACAACAAAATCCATCTGATTTTTTCAGACGGATTTTGGCTCAAACTTGTGTTGCATACACACGGTCGCACAAAGTTGTTGGAAAATCCGACCGCTTGGAACAAGGTGATGTACAAAACGTACGATGGGACTACATAGATGCCAGTAGCCTATAGCTTTCATCTCAAATTTTTTCTGAGCATGTGTGGCACTTTGTACATCGGAATTCTCTACACACGATTGGAAAAAGTCAGATCGTATTTTGTCGTTGGAAAATTTTAGATCCAGCTCTCAAACTTTTACCTTCGGAAATTCCAATGGAAAAAGTCTGATTAGCCCACACATGATCAGATTTTCTGACAACATAATCCGATCTGACTTTTTCCATCGGAATTTTCGACCGTGTGTATGGGGCATAACATGTTCATTATTTTATGGGAAAAAAAACACAATCATTTTAAGCAAGATATTTGTGCAGCTGCTAATCCTGTTTAGCCTTCTCATCAATGAAAGGAATTCTGTCATATATCTTATGCTATCTGCTTATACTTATAATAAATTCTCGGTCCGGTTCATTGATAAAAACGGCATGGAATTTCCCCACAGGGGAACCCCCGAACCAAAATTTTAAAAAAATGAATGCGTGGGGGTCCCCTTAAATTCCATACCAGGCCCTTCAGGTCTGGTATGGATATTAAGGGGAACCCTACACCAAAATAAAAAAAAATGGTGTGGGGTCCCTCCACAAATCCATACCAGACCCTTATCCGAGCATGCAACCTGGCAGGCTGCAGGAAAATAGGGTAGGACAAGAGCGCCCCCCTCCTGAACCGTACCAGGCCACATGCCCTCAACATTGGGAGGGTGCTTTGGGGTAGCCGCCCCCCAAAATCACCTTGTCCCCATGTTGATGGGGAGAAGGGCCTCATACCCACAGCCCTTGCCTGGTGGTTTTGGGGGTCTGCGAGCGGGGGGCTTATTGGAATCTGGAAGCCCCCTTTAACAAGGGGACCCCCAGATCTCGCCGCCCTGTGTGACCTGGTAATGGGGTACAAATGTACCCCTACCATTTCACAAAAAAAGTGTCAAAAGGGTTAAAAAAAACACGAGATGGTTTTTGACTAGTCCTTTATTAATTTCTTCTTCTTTCCGCTTCTTCTTCCATCTTATTTTTTCTGGTTGTCTTTCAGTGATCTTCTTTTTCCTCCATCTTCTTCTTCATCTTCTTCTTCCTCCGCTCTTCTTGTCCCGCATCTTGCTCCGGCTTCTTCTCTGCTCTGTCTGCATGATCCGCCCTCAGTGGGAGTCTTCCACCGTGTGACGCTTCTGTTCTTCTGACACTTCCTATATAACGGAGGGCAGATCCACCTGGGTCACCCTATGGCTATGGCTCTATGGCTTTCCCCATGTTGTCAGAGAGGAGCAGGGTCACCACATTTATGAGGTGGATCATGCGGACGTAGTAGAGAAGAAGCCGGAGCAAGATGTGGGACGAGAAGAGCGGAGGAAGAAGAAGATGGAGAAGAAGAAGATGGAGTAAGAAGAAGAACACTGAAGGAAGACCATAAGAAAGAAGATGGAAGAAGAAGTTAATAGAAGACTTGTCAAAACCCATCTCTTGTGTTTTTTAACCCTTTTGACACTTTTTTTTGTGAACTGGTAGGGGTACATTTGTCCCCCATTACCAATTCACACGGGGGGGCAGGATCTGTGGATCCCCTTGTTAAAGGGGGCTTCCAGATTCTGATGAGCTCACTGCCCGCAGACCCCACAACCACAGGCAAGGGTTGTGGGGATGAGGCCCTTCTCCCCATCAACATGGGTACAAAGGTGCTTGGGGGGGCACTACCCCAAAGCACCCTCCAGATGTTGAGTGGCCTGGTACGGTTCAGGAGGGGGGCTGTTCTCTCGTCCCCTCCTCTTTTCCTGTGGCCTTCCAGTTAAGCTAAGGGTCTGATATGGATTTTTGGGGGGTGCCAGCCATTTTGTTTTATTTTGGTGAGGCGTTCCATTTAAAATCCATACCAGACCTGAAGGGGCTGGTATGGAATTTAGGAGGACCCCCATGTATCTTTTTTTTTTTTTTGGTTCGGGGTTCCCCTGTGGGGAAATTCCATGCCTTTTTATCAATGAACTTTTATGTGTATTGTCTGACCAACAATTCATTATAGCTGCGAGTAGTTTTAAATGACTTTTTTTCCTTTAGAAATTTCATTTTGCTGTCAGACTGTTCTAAACACGGAAAACATACGCCCCTTTACAGGCATACTATAGAGATCCCCAGGTATGAAATTTAAAGGAATATTACACTTTTATTGTTTCACTGTAAGCATTATTAAAATCATTGTTCCCAAAGAAACTGCAGTTTTTTAAAACTTGTCCCCTGTGGCAGGACCCAGGTCCCCAAACACTTTTTATGACAATAACTAGCGTATAAGCCTTTAAAATTACAAGTTTTGACTAGACGGGGATGCCCACTATCCCCCATATTGTTCATTATGGCACTAGAACCACTAGAGTTCAATGCAGAGATCACAAACATAAATGCGCTTTATTCTCTGATTATTTGTTGTTACTTCTCTCTTCCCCAGTCACCTCTCTACCTGCCTCTACACATAATATTAAACCATTTCACATCAATCACAGGCCTGCAAGTGAATTATTCAAAATCCCAAGCACTTAATATATTCTTACCAGCACATATAATTCAAGCTTTACGAAGCTCTTACTCATTTCCATGGCAGAACGAGGCCCTCCCATATCTGGAAATCTTTTTAACGCCATCCCTCTCTACACTATACAAATGAAACTGCCCACCCTTGTTTAGAAAACTAGTAGAGGATCTGCAGAGGTGGTCAAACAACCCTCCATTGTGGTTCGGTCAGCTGTACTCTGTTAAAATGACTATTTTGCCAAAGATATTGTATTTGTTCAAGACTCTCAACATAGCAATTGTGCGATCCGATCTAGGGAAATTTCAGAAAAAATTTTGGGAATTTATATGGGGAAACAAAAGACCCAGGGTGAATAGAAGAACAATATATACACCTAAACCGAGGGGGGGCCTGGGGGTACCAGATCTGCTTAAGTACTATCATGCAGCGCAATTGTCCCAATTGATCCGATTCCACACACGACAGCCCAAATCACTTTGGATGACAATGGAATCCTCCTTGTACCTTAATTGAGAAATAAGTCATTTAATGTGGACAAAAGGGAGAGATAGACTGACAATCTTGTGCCCAACCCTATCCTTCTCTTTAAATCTATGGGACAGATTGATAGCTTCATACAAATTTAAGTCCCCACATACCCCACTAGCCCCTCTACTTAATAATCCTTCATTTACTCCGGGTCTTCATCCTCAAGAATTTTTGTGGTGGACTAATAAGGGACTACTCCGTATAGCAAACTTATGTGACCATAGAGGTGCTCTGTCAAAACAGGTCCTCCAGGAAAAGTACCATCTTCCAAATTCAGAATTTTACTGCTACACTCAGCCCATTATCTAGCAACATCTCAGATCTAACTACATCCACTTCAATGGAAAATTTCTGCAGGACCCTTGACAGGCACACTGGTCACATCTCACAGATTTATAGTATCTTAACCTCGACTTTTCAAAAATTGTTTTACATGCAAAAATAGGAGCAAGATATAGAAATCAATTTAGAAGCCGAGGAATGGTGCAAAATGTTGCAATTTGCGTCAAAATCATTTATCAACACCTCGCTGAGGCAAACTACAAAGTCTTGATCAGGTGGTATATGGTCCCAGCGAGGGTTGCTAACTTTGTCCCGGGGGCTTCCCCACAGTGCTTTAGGGGTTGTAATATAGATGGCACCATGTTGCATAAATGGTGGACATGCCCAAAAGTGCGAAGGTTTTGGATACGCACATATAACTTCATATATTTATTGGGGGAACCTTACTAAGTCACCCCTGCAGGCACTGTTGGGATGCCCAGTGGAGGGGACATCAAGGCACACGAAGCGACTCGTTGCTTTCATATTTGTTGCAGCAAGAATAGCAATTGCAAAATCTTGGAAATACCCAATGATCCCTTTTCACCTGCTAATATCAAAACTTTGATGGATAATGGTGAACGAATGCCTCTCAGCGATCTTAAACGACAAGGTAACTTGGTTCAATAAAATATGGGACCCTTGGATCAATTACCTCTTGACCACATAGTGAGAAGGGAGTGACTCAGAGGCCCTTCTCTCTGGGTCCGGGGTGCACCCCCCCACTATCCTCTACTTTTCTTTCTACCCTTTTCCTTTTCTCTCTCTCTCTACTATCAATTGGAGCTGGCCTTCAGGGGCTCATGGACTATCTGGGGCCTCTGGACGCACTTAGAAGTTATTCTAGTTGGTCACACCTAGCGGAGGTGACAGAGGGAGGAGGGCCTCCCCTCACAGTTCTCAGAGTGACATGTTGAAGCACACTTGTGCACCATTTACAGGGGGCTCCTTCTTTTAGTTTTATATCTCGAGTTTCATTCATATGTAATATGTAATATCCGGTTCAGATCTATCCTCACTGAATTAATCTAAAGTGGGGACAGGGATACATTTAACCTCACAAAAATACAAGGCAATGTATGATGTAACCGATAATCAACCTAATACCTGTACATCTACTTTGCACTAAGATGATAAATGTTAATTTTGTACTTGTTATAACTTTCTCAATAAAAATATGGGAAAAGAAAATTAGAACTTTTGATTATTCATATTCGTGTCCCATAGACTTTAACGGTGTTCTCGTGTTAGAACAAATTTTTTGCCTGTTCGCATGTTCTGGATGCGAACCGAACAGGGAGGTGTTCAGCTCATCCCTAGCCTATAATAAGGCTTACCTATAGGTACAGTAAATAGCTCCTAAACGGTGCACGTTTAGGGTATATTTACAGTATATTTACTTTAAATGCAGCCAGGGACATCACCGGAGCATGTGCTCTGACAGAACAACATACCGTGCTGTTCCTTCAGAGTCCTGTGCTGTAAACGGCAGCTCCCATTTGCATATGCAGGAGTGATGTCATTGTAGTTTCGGCCACTGACACAACCGCGAGTCTGCGAACCCGGAAGGAAGACTGGGTGAAGATGAAAGTGCCTTTAGTAGTGACAGCGTGCTTCTGGAGGGCTTTGTTCTAAGGTAAGTTTGACAAAATGTGCTAGTATGCAATGCTAGCACATAAGGACAATGCCTTGCAGGTTTAAAAAAAAGCCAGTGGTTTACTACTGCTTTAAGTAGAGTACTTTTCAACACTCTCACCGTTGGTATTTGACACAATTCATCAAATGTACCAGAAATATAAATATTTTGCAGCTGTATAGGCAGATCAACACCTGCGCTTACTGAATGCTTGAAAATATATATATATTTTTTTTATTATGAAATACCCTTTCAGCTTATACCCTGGACTAAAGGTATTATGGACTCAAATAAAATGAGTTTAATTCACCATTTGGTTTCAAAAGTTCATAAAGTATGTTGTATTGGCTGATCTCTTCTAATATATCATGCCATACAAGTATAGACTTGAATTTGTCAATGATACTATGATCTATTTATCATGTAGCTGCAGGAATTTGGGATATTTTAGCAAATGCATCATAAACAGTAATAATCCATGCCCTGTAAAATCAAAAGGTGTCCTTGGCTTGCTTGAGCCAGTAATATCAGTCATGTGATGTGAAAGCATAGCCTCTTTTTAGATGATTAGTCTGCTTTTGTTTAAAGACTTGTTCTCCATCATATTTTTGTGGTGTCTTTGGACATTTTAAACCAATACGTATTCTTCTTGCTGTTGTGTAGCAATGTCTTAAAGTTTAAGATCACTTTTACAGAAATTCTGTAAGGTGAACTTACACTGGAACCCCTTCCAATGGCACCTGGTCCCGCTGACCTGGAGTCAGGCGATCTCCTGTTCTGACAGATCGTATCACCGCTTTACCAGTCCGGGGATTTGAAATCCCCATGGCTTTCTCTCCTCTTTGCCTGCAGTGACAGGACAGGCTATGCATGTTCTGATTAGTCAGTGCTGCCCATGTGACTGCGCCAATCATTTAGAATGCTCCTATAAGTACCTCCTGACGAGGTAAGTTTTGGAGATTGAGATACAGGGGATCTCTAAGCCCTGGACCTGTGAAGCGGTGACCCAATGGGGGTTATTTACAAAAGGAAAATCCACTTTGCACTGCAAGAGCACTTGAAAGTGCACTTGGAAGTAAAGTCGATGTAGATCCAAGGGGGACATGCAAGGAAAATAAAAAACAGCATTTTAGCTTGAACATGATTGGATGATAAAATCAGCAGAGCTTCCACTCATTTCAGATCTACCCCTTAGATTTAGAGCGATTGCACTTCCAAGTGCACTTTCAGTGCAAAGTGGATTTGCCTTTTGTAAATAACCCCCAATGTGTCAGTGTGGGTTTTCACTGGACTCCAGGTTAGCAGGACCGGCGGGGGGGATGTGGAGAGGGTCCGGTGTAAGTTCACCTTACAGATTTTTGGTGAACTTACCCATTAATGACCTGTTTACAGCTTTTTCAGCATTGTAATCCTTTTTCTCCAGACATACAGTATAACTAGGTCCCACAAAAAAGTGGACAGTGCATGTCCACAAATCATTCAAAAAAGTGGACAGTTTTTTTTTCCAAGCAAGTTATCTGTTGTTATACAGCTGTAAAACTGTTGTAAGAATGACATAGTTCAGTGAGGCTGATTTTCTAAAGACGTTGAGAATGTTTGCACAATAAATTGTGTGAATATCCACTTCAATTATCCAATCATCCATAGGTCAAATAAGTAAACGAGCATCCGATTTTTACATGTTGGATAATTGAAGTGAATATTTGCACAATTTATTGTGTAAATATTCTCAATTTCTTTAGTAAGTCAGCCTTATGCCGCGTACACACGATCGGAATTCTCGTTGGTAAAATCTCTGGAAAAATCCGGACAGCTAAATTCCGATGGAGCATACACATGGTCGCATTTTCCGATGAAAAGCTCTCATCAGTCTTTTTCTGGCCGGAATTCCGATCGTGTGTACGCGGCATTATTGTGTTTCAAATATCTGAATGCACTAGGGTTCACTGAACAATTGCCATAATCTGCAAGCAGGTGCAGTGTATGTGCCAATTATGGCACACTTTACCCTTAGTTTCGGCCTCCTCCTGCACTCAAGTCAACACACTCCATCTCTCTGTTTGCTTCTGCCTTCTTTCGCATGAAGCATTCTCACTTTGGCCATTGGGTAGCAACCAGTAAAGTATTTTTTTTGGACAGAAGAGATTTATACAGTAAATACTCCAAAAAAAACCCACTAACTAGTCTTTTTTTTGTTTTAAAGAGGAAGTAAACCCTGATGAGTTTACTTCCTCTTTCATTCCCTGCAAAGGCAAAGCATAATGCATCTCATAGTAGTCCATTATGTGTCACTTACCTGACACAGGAGCCAGTGATGTCACCGCTGTCCCCTGTAGTCCGCCGCATCCATCTTCTCGGTGGGTCTCGCTGCTCCGCCACTGTCATTCGGCGAAGCCGCGATGACGTCACTCCCGCGCATGCGCATGGGAGCCACCACGCGTGGCATCTTCGTCGTTGACGGTGCCGCGCTCAGTGCGCCTGCGCGCTGCTGTCTACGGCGCATGTGCCATAGACAGCGGTGCCTGTCTTTCGGCAAATATCTCCTAAACCGTGTAGGTTTAGGAGATATTTCTTGGACCTACAGGTAAGCCTTAATCTAGGCTTACCTGTAGGTCAAAGTGTGTTGTAAGGGTTTACAACCACTTTAAGTTTAGCTCTCTCTGCTTTAGGCTAGGTTCACACTGAAGCATGGAGCAGCTCACAGCAGGAGTCCTGCGTCGCTGTTCATTGCTTCAGGTCTGATTTCAGCCCAAATATTTGGCTGAATTCAGACCTGAAATGGACCAGAAGATACAGGACCTCTGTGCAATTTGTACTGGAGCCGCTCCAGAGATGTGTGAACCAGTTCCATAGAGAGCCCATCGCAAATCTCCTGACATGCAAATTGGATGTGGAGAAACCCGCATACAATTTGCAATAGTGTGATCCCAGCCTTAGGGTTTGTAACAGTTCAAAATGCCTTAGCTATGTAGATGCATGGAGTAAACCAGTCGTGTGAATGATCTACACATGCATTTCTTTCTGTAACAGACAAAACATTCTTACTTATAATAAAGTAGTGTGGGTTCATTTTCTAGCCTTTGAACATCCTTGCAGTCTAATGCCTCGTACACACGATCAAACAATCCGGTGGAAAAGTCCGGTGGACTCAAGTCCGCCGGACAATCCCCCCATGTGTAGGCTCCGGCGGACTTTTTTTTACCCTGGTATGGACTTAAAGGGGAATCCCTACGCCGAAAAATCGGTGTGGGGGTCTCCCCCAGGCCCATATCAGACCCTTATCCGAGCACGCTACCCGGCCGGCCAGGAAAGGGGGTGGGGACAAGTGAGCGCCCCCCCCTCCTGAGCCGTACCAGGCCGCGTGCCCTCAACATGGGGGGTGCCTTGGGGAAGGGGGGGTCGCGCGGCCCCCCCACCCCAAAGCACCTTGTCCCCATGTTGATGAGGACAAGGGCCTCTTCCCGACAACCCTGGCCGTTGGTTGTCGGGGTCTGCGGGCGGGGGGCTTATCGGAATACCCGGATACTGGCCCCCCACCCTATGTGAATGAGCATGGGGTACAATGTACCCCTACCCATTCACCTGTAAAAAAAAGTAAAAAAAAACACAACACATAAGAGTTAAAATAGTTTATTGCACAGCTCGGGGGGTCTTCTGTCCATCTTTGGGGGTCTTATCGCCGGCTTTCTTCTTCACTGCCGCCCTCTTCTTCCGACTTTGGGGGTCTTGTCCCCCTCTTCGGGGGTCTTGTCCCCCTCTTCGGTTCTTCTTGCCGGGCCACCGCGCCTTCTTCTAGCTCTTTTACAGGCGGTCTTCTAGCCGTTCGCTCGTCCCCACCCCTTTTCCTGGCCGGCCGTCTAGCGTGTTCGGATAAGGGTCTGATATGGACCTAGGGGGGGGGGGCCCACGCCGATTTTTCAGCGTAGAGATTCCCCTTTAAGTCCATGCCAAGTGACAGGGCCAGTGACACCTCCTTCGCGTGTGTGGGCGAGTCCGTTCATTTCAAAAGTACGGCGGATAGTCCAGCGGACTTAGTACGCCGTATTAATCCGGTGAAAAAGTGCCGTGCTTGGGCAAGTAGCTCGTTCGGAAAGTCCGGCGGACAGTCCGGCGGGAAGTCCGCCAGACTAAGTCCGCCGGATAGTCGGCTACGTGTGTACGCGGCATAAGGCTGGACATAGGCAGTGCGATCATTCAGCCTGCCCATACATAGTTCAAATCTTAGCAGGTTCCTGCTGAACTGGCCAAGATTTAAAAAATCTATGATTAGCTTAAAGCAATTGTAAGGAATCAGTGTAGTACTACATGTGACACTAACACCTTTGTGGTACTTAGCTTGCACAGGAGTAGACAGAATATCTGTATACCAGCCACTAATATCTAAACAGAAAATGCAATTCCCTTAGATGTTGTGTTATGCTACAGACTAGAGACTGATTTTGTGTGTGTATATTGTCTGTAGTTATTGCTTTGACTATTTGAGTGCAGCATGCTTGCCATTTTGTGCACTGTGTACAATAAGACAGACCATATAGTGGTTTTGCTTGTAGACCAGACCCCATACTTTTCTCTGCAATTCTCCAGACTGACACAGCTTTGTCTACCATTAGATCAAGATCAGCTAATAGCTTTTTTTTTTTCAAAGCAGGATTGGTAATGCTGAACACAGTTTTATCTCTAAGCATGAAATCATCAGTCTGCCCAAATATACAACACTTAGCTCTTAGCTTTGGCTAAGTCTGAAATGTGTCTCAACCAATGTTTGACATTGCTGTGCCTGAACTAATATCTTGCAAACAGCCTCAGGTTGCAATAGTTTCTAGAGAATTAGAAACTTTTCTTAGCAGTAGTTACATAGATCGTAGTGGTAAAGCTGCCACTTTCACCCATCCCCAGTAAAGATATATTTATAATTCTTATGCCCAATTATCTTGTGAATTTCATTTATTACCTAATAATTCTTAGCATTTGTATTTGAAATCACTTTTTTTATTAACAGTCAATAAAGGGCAGCAGAGGAAAGTCTATGGCCACTGTGTGTAGAGGCACCTTTGGGCCAAATCAGTTCAGTCACTGGCAATCCTTTATCTCTGCATCTTTCCTCAAACCAGTGCCTGTATTAGTACAGTCACGCAGCTTTGCCAGGTGCCAACAGAAACAAAATATATTAACAAATAAAGAAATAATAATTCTGCTGCATTATGTGGCATTTGTCTGTATGGCTACAGTTCAGCTTTAACAACTTCTGCATATTTAAAATGAAAATATCATTGTTTTGGCTACATTATTTTTAACTTATTATTTATTTATTTTTTCATTTTGTAATTTTTATTCAAGTTTTCGCATTTTACATAATATGAAAAAATACAAAATATGCAAACTTTTCATGGTGGTGTGTGTGTATGTATGTATATATATATATATATATATATATATATATATATATATATATATATATATATATATATATATATATATATATATAGTAATGTTCGGGGGACCAGGTAGATCGCAGGACACAGGCTTTTCATACAACAAAGGGTTTATTAACTTAAATAGCTTTACAGCAGCCAAAAACAAAAGGAAAAAGGTTTGTAGTCTCCCCGACTTGCAAAGTCCAGAACAGCTGTCCTTATCAAAACAGAGCTTGATCTTGATGGCAGGTAGCTTCCCCTGCCAGGAGCCTTCCAAACAGGACACTGCTGTCCACTTCAGTTGCTGCAGTCCAAAATAAACTTCCTTAACAGGTGGGTTAATCAATTTTTATTCCCTTAAAGAGACCACAACCCAAACAGAGGGGAAATATAGCGTCCTTCCAGGACCCAGCCACGGCGTCCTGTACATATCCCCCCCCTGTGCCCCAACGCCAAGGAGGTGGAGGCAACAGTGGAGCTCAGACAATGGACTCGGGAGAGGGCATCTGCATTTTGATGCAGTCTCCCGGGCCTATGCTCCACTACAAATTTAAATTCCTGGAGTGCCAGGAACCACTGGGTAACCCTGGCATTAGTCCCTTTTCCCTGTCTCAGCCATGTTAAAGGGGCATGGTCAGAAATCAACCTAAACTTCCTCCCCAAAAGGTAATATCTGAGGGATTCCAGAGCCCACTTAATGGCCAGACACTCTCGTTCAATTATGGCATAGTTTTTCTCCGCTGGTGTTAACTTCCTGCTGAGGAAGACTATCGGGTGTTCCTCGCCATGAATAACCTGTGACAACACCGCTCCCAATCCTACATCGGAAGCATCAGTCTGGACAACAAACTCTTTTGAAAAATTAGCTGCTACCAGGACAGGGTGTTGGCACAGCGCCGACTTGAGCTCCAAAAAAGCCTTCTCAGCGTCTGCATTCCACTCCACCATGACCGATTTCCGACCCTTAGTCAGATCGGTCAACGGAGCCGCCAACGTGGCAAAGTTGGGTACAAACCTCCTGTAGTATCCCACCATGCCCAGGAATGCACGTACCTGCTTTTTTGTGAGGGGGCGGGGCCAATTCTGTATAGCCTCTATCTTGTTGACCTGCGGCTTCACTACCCCTCTACCCACGATATAACCCAGGTATTTCACCTCCTCCATTCCCAAAGCACATTTTTCACGGTTTATTGTAAACCCCTCCTTCCAAAGAGAGTCCAGCACTGCCTGCACTTTGGGCAAATGTGATTCCCAGTCTTTGCTAAAAATGACTATATCGTCCAAGTATACTGAGGCATACTTCCGGTGAGGTCGTAAAATCCTATCCATTGCTCTCTGGAACGTGGCTGGAGCAGTTTGCAATCCAAAAGGCATCCTTTTGTACTGAAAACTCCCCTCTGGGGTAGAAAAAGCAGTTTTCTCTCTAGCAGCCTTAGTCAACGGTATTTGCCAATATCCCTTGGTAAGGTCTAACGTAGTGATATACCTGGCTGGACCTAGTCTCTCAATAAGCTCATCTACCCGGGGCATGGGGTAGGCATCAAACCGGGAAACTTCATTAAGTTTCCGGAAATCATTGCAGAATCGCAGAGTCCCGTTGGGCTTCGGTACCAACACAATCGGGCTCGACCACTCACTCTGCGATTCCTCAATAATCCCTAGGTCTAACATCTTTTTTACTTCCTCTGAAACGGCCTTCCTTTGAGCCTCTGGGATGCGGTAGGGCCGGACAAAAACTTTGACTCCTGGTTCTGTGACAATATCATGCTCTATAACACTAGTGAGCCCTGGCAAGTCTGAAAATTTTTCTTTATTTCTCTGCAAGAACTCCTTTGCCTACTGACTTTGGGTTTTAGACAGGGTATTTGCTACTTGGACACTCTCCACCCCAACCCGAGGCTCAAGTTTTGTACTAGCCAGGGAGGTCACTGGTTCCCTGTCTGTCCAGGGCTTTAACAAGTTTACATGATATATCTGGAAGGGTTTCCTCTTGCCTGGCTGGTGGACTCTATAATTTACCTCTCCCACTTTTTCTACAACCTCGAAAGGGCCTTGCCATCTGGCCAAGAATTTACTTTCTACAGTGGGAATCAACACTGCTACTCGATCCCCCACTTGGAAGTTCCTAATTTTGGCTGCCCTATTATAGACCCGTCATTGAGCCTCCTGGGCTTTTTGTAAATGTTCCTTAACTAGCGGCATCACAGTTCGGATCCTCTCCTGCATTTGAGAGACATATTCAAGAACACTTTTATGCTGAATTGGTTCACTTTCCCATTCTTCTTTAACAAAGTCCAGTAATCCACGAGGTCTCCGCCCATATACCAATTCAAAGGGCGAAAACCCAGTGGAGGCCTGGGGCACTTCTCGGATAGCAAACAGGAGAGCTGGTAACAGGCAGTCCCAGTCTTTGCCATCCCTTTGTACCACTCTCTTGAGCATAGACTTAAGGGTCTTATTAAAACGTTCTACCAATCCATCTGTTTGGGGATGGTAGACTGATGTGCGCAGCTGTTTAATCCGGAACAGTTTGCATACATCAGCCATAACCTTCGACATAAACGGGGTGCCCTGGTCTGTGAGTATTTCCTTGGGAAAACCTGTCCGTGTAAACAACTGGAATAACTCCCGTGCAATAGCCTTAGAGGAGGTATTCCGCATGGGTAGCGCCGCAGGATATCAAGTGGAATAATTGAGGATCACCAGTATGTAAGAATGACCTTGAGCCGACTTTACCAAGGGACCCACTATATCCATGGCTATCCTCTCGAATGGGACCTCAATTATGGGCAGAGGGACCAACGGGCTCCGGAAATGGGTCGCCGGAGCGGTCAACTGACAGGTGGGACAAGAGGTACAGTATCTCCTTACCTCTGCTTTCAAGCCTGGCCAGTAAAACCGGTCGGCGATCCGTGCCTCCGTCTTTTCAACTCCCAGGTGTCCCCCTAAAACATCATCATGGGCCAGGTCAAGGACCTTGCGTCTATACTGTTGGGGTACCAATAATTGTTCTACCTCATTTTCTCTCACTTTAGTAACCCGATAAAACAATTCATTACATATTGAAAAATGTGGCCACCGCTCATTAGCACCTGGCTCTTGGGGCTCCCCATTTATTACTACAACCTGTTCCCGTGCCCTGGCCAAAGTGGGGTCCTGCATCTGGGCAGTACCAAATTTCCCCTGGGGAACACCCAAATCTGGCAAGTCAGAGGCCATTTCCTCATCCTCTTCCCCCAAAATTACCTGAAGCGGGGAAGGTTCCCCCCCCTCAGTGTTCAGGTAGGTCTGAGAACCCCACATATTGACATCTTTAACAGTATCAGCACTATTTTCATCATTATTAACCAAAGTCTTGGCGTTTTTATCAACTGGGTCCATATTACGAATATGTGGCATCTCAGGGTTATTACCCTCAACAACAGGAACAGAAGGACTAGTTTCTTCCCAGTCCCTGGACCTTTCAGATAGTTCTCCTTGTCTCCAAAGTTTTGCAAATAACGGACAGTCACGTCCTATGATAACGTCATGTACCAAGTTCTTTACCACCCCCACCTCTTGAGTACCAGTGCCACATGCTGTGGAGATGGACACCGAGATGAGAGGGTACTCTCTAGTGTCCCCATGAATGCACACAACCCGCAACATTTTGCTTACTGGACCGATCTTCCCAAGTACTCTAGGGCGAACCAGGGTTACCATGCTTCCAAAGTCCAGCAAAGCCTGTGCAGGGTGGTGGTTCACTTGGACTTCACACTCAAACTTCCCCTCTCCAAGGTCAAGATGTGTGGTACAGGCTTCATGGGCATAAAACGACCCCCTTTGAAGAACCCCACATTCCATGGGCTCTTCCTGCAATGGGCAGTGGGCCCGGGTATGGCCCCAGGCATGACATCGCCAACATTGTACATCCCCTCCTCTCCGAACAGGAACAGGTCGCTGAGGGGGTAACGGGTGTGACTCTTGGCCTTCCGGGGCATTGGTTCCAGGGCTCCTGGGGACATCCTTTCGAAGGGCGGCAGTTGGTCGGAAAGGCCATGGTAGACTGGACCCTTGACGCTTGGTAGGGCCAAGCAGATCCTCCACCACTGTATATCGTTCCACCATCTCGACAAGGAGGTTCACCGTTTTGGAGTCTCCATGGCTGACCCACCGCTGAAGGTCGTCTGGCAGTGACCTTAAGTATCGGTCCAGCATGACCCGCTCCACAATTTGGGGACCAGACAATACTTCAGGCTGCAGCCATTTTTTTACTAGTTGCACCAGGTCATGCATTTGAGACCGCGGTGCCCGATCTGGGCGATACTTCCATTGGTGCACTCGTTGGGCCCGGACAGCCGTAGTCACCCCCAACCGAGCCAGTATTTCCGCCTTTAATTTTTGATAGTCTTTAGCATCTTCTGGTGGTAGGTCGAAATAGGCTTTTTGAGGATCTCCGGTGAGGAAAGGAGAAATTAAGCCAGCCCACTGGCCCTGGGGCCACCCTTCTCTCTCTGCTGTCCTCTCAAATGTAGCCAGAAACGCCTCTACGTCATCACTCGGGGACAGTTTCTGCAAAAAATGGCTTGCCCTTATGGTCACCTGGTTGTCAGGGGCAACGGCCACTTGTTCATGGCTCTGAGAAAGCTGTTGCATTACTTCTTTTAAGACAGCCATCTGAGCCTGCATAACCTCTTGTAGGGTCGCTTGCTGGGCTGCTAAGCGCTGATTAGCTTCCTCATGGCGAGTCTGCGCTTGCATATTAGCAAAGGACAGCTGTTTAATTAGCTCCTCCATTGTTTCAGCTTTCAACAGTTGTGCAGCTTTAACCCAGGACATAAATTCACTGTGCTGTCCCTTTAAATGTCAGTTTTAAACCCAATGCAAAAAAAAACATAGCAAAAAAATGCCTGTTACATTGTGCTGCCCGCATTCGAGCACCACTTGTAATGTTCGGGGGACCAGGTAGATCGCAGGACACAGGCTTTTCATACAACAAAGGGTTTATTAACTTAAATAGCTTTACAGCAGCCAAAAACAAAAGGAAAAAGGTTTGTAGTCTCACGACTTGCAAAGTCCAGAACAGCTGTCCTTATCAAAACAGAGCTTGATCTTGATGGCAGGTAGCTTCCCCTGCCAGGAGCCTTCCAAACAGGACACTGCTGTCCACTTCAGTTGCTGCAGTCCAAAATAAACACCATCCACCATGTCTTCTCCACTCCTCCACACCCATCTACCACTTCCTGTCTTGTTTTTTAAAGACACTTCCTTAACAGGTGGGTTAATCAATTTTTATTCCCTTAAAGAGACCACAACCAAAACAGAGGGGAAATATAGCGTCCTTCCAGGACCCAGCCACGGCGTCCTGTACAATATATATATATATATATATATATATATATATATATAGCATCACATATTATATTGTATGTAAACGAAAAAGAATAGAGCAAAAATTTGCCACCTGAGAGTCAACTTGTATTTTTATTCTTAGATTAGTTCTTTTCATGTAGGGGTCTATACCAAAGATAAAGTTAGCATCTACATATGTCTGTAATATGACACACATCATTTTATCAGAGTTTAGTTAGAGTTGGAGAGAAGAGATGGTTGAATATAGAGAATGGAAGGTTGAAAGAGAAGTAAAGTAGTAAAGAGTTAGAAAGTTACCTCGCCCCCCCCCCCCCGATCCCCCCTGTCCCCCCACCGGCTGCTCTACCCTGGTATGACTCTTGGGTCCCCTGTTAAGTATCAGATCCAGGGGCTCCAGATCTTTTCGAACTGCTGCATTTTATCAATTAAGGCTGTGGTCATTTGTTCATTGAGCATAATCCAGGAGAGTTTATATTTGAGCTGGCCAAATGGTACCACTGCCGATTTCCATGATTTTGCTATTATGATTTTTTTGCTGTAAATATATATGCTTCGAGACGTCTCCGGGATTTTTAGACTGGTTCTACCTTGGCACCTAGCAGTGCCTGTCTGGGGGATTTGACAAGGTTTACCTGGGTGAGAGTCAGTGGCGGCTGGTGCTTTATTTTTGGGGGGGCGCAAACAAAACCCCAACCAACCCCATACCCCCACCCTGTCACTCGCCCGCAATAGGGCCTACAGATAGATACATAGATAGATACATAGAAAAATAGGCAGACAGACAGATACATAGATAGATAGGCAGACAGATAGATAGACAATGTGTGGGATAGATGGATGGATGGATGGATGGATGGGATAGATAGATGGATGGTGGGATAGATGGATGGTAGATAGATAGATAGATAGATAGATAGATAGATAGATAGATAGATAGATAGATATATATTGGGTGGGATAGACAGACAGACAGATATTGGGTGGGAGAGATAGATATAGATAGATGGATGGATAGATAGATAGATATAGATAGATGGATGGATAGATAGATAGATAGATAGATAGATAGATAGATAGATGGAGGTGGGATAGATAGATGGATGGATGGTGAGACAGACAGACAGACAGATGGATAGATGGATGGATGGTGGGACAGACAGACAGACAGTGGGATAGATAGATGGATGGATGGTGGGACAGACAGACAGACAGACAGTGGGATAGATGGATGGATGGATGGTGAGACAGACAGACAGACAGACAGAGGGATAGATGGATGGATGGTGAGACAGACAGACAGACAGTGGGATAGATAGATAGATAGATAGATGGTGGGATAGATAGATAGATAGATAGATAGATAGATAGATAGATAGATAGATAGATAGATAGATAGATAGATAGATAGATAGATAGATAGATAGATAGATATTGGGTGGGATAAGCCGCGTACACACGTAGCCGTCTGTCCGACGTACTTAGTCTGGCGGACGTCCGCCAGACTGTCCGTCGGAATTTCCAAACGGGCTACTTGCCCACACACGGCACTTTTTCAGCGGACTAATACGGCGTACTAAGTCCGCCGTACTAAGTCCGCCGTACTTTCGAAATGAACAGACTCGCCCACACACGCGGAGGAAAGTCCGCTCATTTCGAGCGCGTCTCCAGGTAGGCGGGGCCCGCGAAGGAGACGTCGCTGGCCCCGCCGCCTGGTATGGACTTAAAGGGGAACCCCCAACGCCGAAAAAAATCGGCGTGGGGTCCCCCCCCAAGTCCACAACAGACCCTTGTCCAAGCACGCTACCCGGCCGGCCAGGAAAGGGGGCAAGCGAGCGCCCCCCTCTCCTGAGCCGTACCAGGCCGCGTGCCCTCAACATGGGGGGTGCCTTGGGGAAGGGGGGGCCGTGCGGCCCCCCAACCCCAAAGCACCTTGTCCCCATGTTGATGAGGACAAGGGCCTCTTCCCGACAATCCTGGCCGTTGGTTGTCGGGGTCTGCGGGCGGGGGGCTTATCGGAATCCGGGAGCCCCCTTTAATAAGGGGGCCCCCGGATACCGGCCCCCCACCCTATGTGAATGAGTATGGGGTACAATGTACCCCTACCCATTCACCTGTAAAATAAAAGTACAAAAAAAACCACAACACATGAGATAAAATACTTTATTGCACAGCTCCGGGGGTCTACCGTCTTCGGGGGTCTTCTCGCCGGACTCCTCCGCTATCTTCTTGTAGCTCTTTTGCTAGCGGAGGAGTCCGGCTTTCTTCCTCGCCGCCGGCCTCTTCTCTTGACTTCGGGGGTCTTGTCCCCCTCTTCGGTTCTTCTGCCGGGCCACCGCACCTTCTTATAGCTCTTTTACAGGCGGTGGCCCGGTCTTCTGTCGCCGCCGACAGACAGACAGTGGGGTGGATGGTGGGACAGACAGACAGTGGGATAGATCGATGGATGGATGGATGGTGGGATAGACAGACAGACAGACAGTGGGATAGATGGATGGATGGATGGTGGAATAGACAGGCAGTGGGATAGATGGATGGATGGATGGCGGGACAGACAGACAGACAGACAGTGGGATAGATAGATGGATGGATGGTGGGATAGAAAGACAGACAGTGGGATATATAGATGGATGCCAATGCCAAGGCCAGTCCATTACTTCCTTGTTTTCATGTGCTAATTGGAGAGGGGAGGGGCCTCCCCTCTCCATTGAACACACCAGGATTAGTCCTCACGGCGGCCATGTTTTTGTAGCCCGCCGGAAGTAACTTTGTTCTCACACAGAGAACAAAGCAGTTGGCCGGGCGGATGCTGGTGGCGCGATCAATTGCGCCACAAAGCATCTCCAAACCCCATCAATGAAGCGCCACGTCTGCAATCTCGTGATTGCATTGACGTGGCACTTTCCATAGTGCATTGTGTCTGGCGCCCAGACACCGTGCACTTAGTTAAAGGACATTTCTTTTTTTTTTTGTCTTATTTTCTTAAAGGGGCCATTTAAAAAAAAAAAAAATATATATATATATATATATATATATATATATATATATATATATTTTTTTTTTTTTAAATTAATTTTTTTCTTTTTTTTTTTTCTGAGGAATATATAGTGTACGTTTGTTCACCCTAGGCCTATTACCACCCCAGATGAATGATAGAAGTTTAGTTTGAAATGATTTCAAGTCTGATTTGGCTAGTGCCACTGGTAGTGTTCTGAAGAGATAGAGTATTTTCGCTAGCACATTCATTTTAACCGATGTGTAGTCTGCCAAACCATGATGGCAGGTGGAGCAACCACCCTGTCAAGTTGGCCCCTATGCGTTTAAAAGGGCAGGGTAGTTTTGTGAGTACAGCGTGTTCCAGGATGGGGTGAGGTTTATCCCTAGGCATAGAAGGGCATCAGTCTTCCAAATAAATGTATAGGTTGTTTAAGAGTGGAAAGTGTGTTTTCCTCTAATGAGATATTCATGGCCTGTGATTTGCCGTGGTTGATTTTAAGGCCCAAGATTATGGAAAAGGGTTTAACTATGGTGTACAGGTTGGGGAGGGTGATAATAGGGGATGAGCCCAACAACAAAATGTCATCTGCAAAAAGGATTAATTTATGTTTGATATCCCCACACGCTATTCCTTTGACATCTAGTGAGGATCTTATTTTTATTGTGAGCAGTTCTAATGCCAGTACAAAAAGTAACAGGGACAGCAGGCAGCCTTGACGTATCCCCCTTTGGATGGTAATAGGGCTCGAAAAGTATACTTTAACCATTAACGCCGCTGTCAGGGAACTGTAGAGAGTTTGGAGTGTAGATAGAAAGTGAGTTCCAAATCCCAGTCCGGCCAGGACAAAAAATAGGTAGTCCCAAAACAAGGAATGTCTTATGAATATCTAACATTCCCTGTCTTGGGCCCTTCCCATCCCAATATGAGTGAACTTCAGAAATTATGTCTATAACCCTTTTCGTTCGGTACAAAGCCTGCTTGATCTGGGTGAAAATATTTTACTAAAAATGAGTTCAGTCTGACTGACAGTCAGGATCTTTGTCATGATTTTTAAGTCCATGTTGATCAAAGAGATGGGGGCGGTAGTTCATTCAGCACCTGTGACCTTTTCCAGGTTTCAGGATTACATGTATATATGCTGTGTTTTCTTGAGCTGAAAGGGCCGTGCCCTGCCCGATTGCCTTAAAAAAAGTACAAAGATGTCAGAACCTCTTGAAATTCTCTATAGTATTGTCCTAAAACCCCATCTGGGCCCAGGGCCTTGGAGGGGTTAAGACTCTTGATCGCCTGTCTTATTGCTGCTTCTGGGAATTATTGGTCCATTAACCTCCCTGGCGGTATGATTCAGTCTGGATTTAGGTGCTGAAAGTGGTACAATTATTTTGCATGGAAATTTGGCATTTTATATTGTAGTCCTGTAATACTTAGGAATAACTCTCTTAAATCTGTTCAAACCAGAGTCTAGTAGACATCCCGGGTATGATAAAGTTTATAATATAATAAATAATAATAAAAATTATTCAATAATGTAATCAAATCCTAAAACACTGAAAAAGGGACACTTTTTGGTTGCTATGGGCAATCTCCAAATTTCAGGCAGAAAAAACAGTATTTATAATATAAAAGTGCATGCAGGGCACTGCACAGACCACTAGGGACAAAGGGGGTGTGTATTTTTTAATACAGTACTGTAATCTGTAAGATTACAGTACTGTGTGTGTTTTGTGTCTTTTTACTTTTTTGAATTTGCCGCCGTTTTCCGCTCCCGTGCCCCGTAATGTCGCAGCGAACGGAGCTCGGCGGCATTCGGCACTGTGAATCGAACGGAGGACAGCTCGATCACACAGCGCGGAGGACATCGCTGGATCCAGGGGACAAGGTAAGTAACTCTCCCTGTGTCCTCCCTGCATCCAGCGATGCAATCCCGAGTCTGGCTCTGGGTTACCGCTCCTGTTAGTAAAATCCCAACCCAAGCCAGACTCAGGAATACCGCCAGGGAGGTTAAATCTGAGTGTTCCCGCATCACTTTGGGAAAGGGAATGTGTCTAAAAAATTCTTCCATTTTGTTTGGTCTTACTTTCACTGAAGCGATATATAATTTGGTGTAGAATTTTGTGAATTAATTTACAATTCTTTCTGGGTTCTGACTTAACTGCCCGTTATTTAGTCTAAGTTTAGGTAATGCTAATGTGTAGGAGCAGGGAACTAATTTTCTCGCTAGTAGTGTGGTGGGTTTGTCTCCCATCCTGTAGTATCTATGCCGTGACCACCGTATTCAATTTTCTGCGTCTTTTTGTGTCTAATGTCAACCTGTGGTGATGCTTTTTGTTCTAATAGGAGATCGTTTAGTACCCTTTCCTGTTGTTTCACAGTGCTGTCTCAGGATCGTTTGTGCCTGGCGGGCAGTTGTAATTTGCCTTGAATAGTGGCCTTGTGGATTGCTCAGTTTATTTTGGGGGAAGTAGTTGTGGGTAAATTCTCCCGATAGAATAGATGTATCTCCTTCTCTATTTCCGCTTTTATTCCCGGATCATTTAATAATGTTGCACTTAGTCTCCACGGGCATGGGTAGGGCTTTTTCAATAAGATATATAGGGACAGCCTGACAGACGAGTGGTCTGACCATGGGGTGATTAGTATTCTGACCGAGGTTATATATGATAATAGTGTGAATCCTATAAAGATATGGTCTAGTTGAGAATTTGTGCCGTAGATATGGGAATAGAAGGTATAGTCCCTGGTGGAGGGGTTGCCCTCTCTCCAGGCATCTACTGTATGAGGTCATTACTGTATAAAAGTATTGGTTTACTGGGTGACGATTTGCTTAACAACTGATCTAGCAGTAGGTTACTGTCCCCACCTAGAATCACCTGTCCCTGCAATTTTGGGAGTAATACTGCGAACATTTTGTGGAAGAATTCAAGTTGGCCCGTGTTTGGGGTGTAGTATAAGATAAGGCTGATTAACTGGTCATTAATTTGACCCACTGCCATTATGTATCTACCCTGTTTGTATTTAAATATGATGGTGGGGACAAATGGTACTTTGCAAGAGAAGCATGATTGGCCGAAGGCAGAGTGCCTTTGGCCAATCATGGCTCAGGGGGCTGAGTCCATGCCTCACACTATGTAAGGCTGCTTACACGGCAGCCGTACATAGTTTTATGAATGAGAGCAGCAAAATTACATTTGTAAAGGAAAACATGTAATTTAAAACTGCTCCTGGCTGTAATGTATTACCGGATCCCGGCAATATAGATAAAAATCATTGGAAAAAACAGCAGCCCTGCAACAAAATTCAAAACAAATATTGTATGGGGGTCCCACCAAAATCCATGCCAGACCCTTCAGGTCTGGTATGGATATTAAGGGGAACCCCAAGGCAAAATGTTAAAAAAATGGCGTAGGGGTCCCCCTCAAAATCCATTCCAGACCCTTATCCAAGCATGCAACCTGGCAGAGCGCAGGAAAAGGGGAATGAGAGAGCGCCCCTCTCTTAAACCGTACCAGGCCACATGCCCTCAATATGGGGAGGATGCTTTGGGGTTCACCCCAAAACACTTTGTCCCCATGTTGATAGGGACAAGGGGCTCATTCCCCCAAAAACTTTGCCTGGTGGTTGTGGGGGTCTGCGGGCAGGGGGCTTATCAGAATCTGGAAGCCCCTTTAACAAGGGGATCCCCAGATCCCGCTCCCCCCACGTGAATGGGTATTGGGTACATTGTACCCCTTCACATTCACCAAAAAAAGTGACAGGAGTAAGTTTGGGACAAGTCCTTTATTTAAAAAAATAGTGTCCCACAATGTAACTCCATCTTCGATCAAAGCACAGGTAGACCAAGAAAAAAAAGGAAAAAAACTCTGCCTCGTTTGGAGGCATCCCGCTGACTGCAGGCTTTTTCCAATGACAGCTGTAATATAGCTTAGGGCAGGGCCACATGGTGACGTAAGCAGGTGATCCCACCCCCCTCTGACGTTACATGATGTCACATGAGGCCAGAAGGGTGTGGGTCACCGATTTACATCATCGGAAGGTTTCCGAACTCGGCTATATAACAGCTGTCATTGGAAAAAGCCTGCAGTCAGCAGGACACCTCCCATTGAGGCAGAGTTTTTTCCAGTTTCTTTTTTTTTTCTCGGTCCGTCTATGCTGTGATTGAAGATGGAGTTACATTGCGGGACACTCTCTTTTTTTATTTAGTAAAGGACTTGTCCCAAACTGCCAGGTACGGTTCAGGAGGGGGGCGCTCTCTCGTCTCCCCCCTTTTCCTGCGGTCTGCCAATTTGCATGCTTGGATAAGGGTCTGGTATAGATTTTGGGGGGTCCTACGCCATTTTTTTCAAATTTTGGCTCAGGGGTTCCCCTTAGAATCCATACCAGACTCGAAGGGCCTGGTATGGATTTTGGGGGGACCCCATGCCATTTTTTTAAGTTTTGGCACAGCATTCCCATGAATATCCATACCAGACCTGATGGGCCGTTTATGGATTTTGGGGGGACCCCCACACAATTTTTTTCTATTTTGGTGCAGGGTTTCCCTTAATATGCATACCAGACCCAAAGGGCCTGGTAATGGACTGGGGGGTGGGGTTTTTTCAATGATTTTAAAGAAATCCGCAAGCAGTTTTAAATTACTTTTTTCCTTTAGAAATATAATTTTGCTGGGTAGTGTTGTAAACACTGAACAGATGCGCTACTTTACAGGCATACTAATAACAATCCCTCCCTGGCACAATATTGAAAGGAATATTTCATTGTTATTGTTTCACTTTAAGCATTCTTAAAATCACTGCTCCTGAAAAAACTGCCATTTTTAAAACCTTTTTTGCATTAATACATGTCCCCTGGGGCAGAACCCCAAGGACTTTTTTGGACAATAACTTGCATATAAGACTTTAAAATGAGCACATTTGATTTTTCATGTTTGTGTCTCATAGACTTTAACGGCGTTCACACAGATTTTTTGCCTGCTTGCAAGTTCTGGTGCAAACCAAACCGGGGGAGGGGGGGGGGGGTGTTTGGCTCAACCCTAGTTCTGAGCAGTGCAAAGTATATTTCATGATTGGAGGAGAGGCTAGTAAAGTAATTTTGCCATGTCTGCTGGTGCTTGTCTTGCTTAGAAGTTTCAAAAAAATAAGTACAATTGTTCACCACCAAAATGTGAAGGTGCTTATTATTATTATTATTATTATTATTATTATTAGTATTATTATTTTTAAATAGCATGAGTATGGTCATGGTAAGGCCACACTGCTTTATGAAGAAATGGTTTCCTTTGTGCTACCTAGACATAAAGAATATATTTGTTGGATGTCTTATTACTTAGTGTGCGTTCAGTATCTACAATATAAAGTCCAAAAAATCTTAGTCATTTTATTAATTACAATATTTATTTTACATAATTGTAAGTGTGCATAATTGACAGTATTTAACCACTTCCCGACCAGCGCACAACGATATACGTCGACAGAATGGCACGGGCAGGCATATTGGCGTACAGGTACGTCCAATATTCAATGCCGCCCTGCCATCGGGAGCGCGCCGCCGGCGGCGCGCTCCCGCGCTGGTCGGGACCCCTGTGAGTCCGATCGCGGGACTCGCGGACACGATCGCCGCAAGCATCCCCGCCATCGTCTCACGGAGCGGCCGAATGGAGGAAATGCTGTGTAAACGACATTTCTCCATTCTGCCTAGCAACTAGTGACGCTGATCTCTGCTCCATGTGATTGGAGCAGAGATCAGTGTTCACTAAATGAAAGCCCAACCCCCCCACAGTTAGTAACACACCCCTAGGAACACTTAACCCCTACACTGCCACCCACTGGTTAACCCTTTCACTGCCAGTGTCATTTACACAGGAATCACTGCATTTATATAGCAGTGATTACTGTATAAATGACAATGGTCCCAAAAATGTGTCAAAAATGTCCGATGGGTCCCCCACAATGTCGCAGTCACAATAAAAATCGCTGATCGCCGCCATTACTAGTAAAAAAAAATGATAAAAAATTATTAATAAAAATGCTATAAAACTATCCCTATTTTGTAAACGCTATAACTTTTGTGCAAACCAATCAATAATCTCTTATTGCGATTTTTTTTTACCAAAAATATGTAGAAGAATACGTATCGGCCTAAACTGAGGGAAAAAAATGTTTTTTTTTATATTTTTGGGGGATATTTATTATAACAAAAAGTAAAAAATAATGTGTTTTTTTCAAAATTGTCGCTCTATTTTTGGTTATAGCGCAAAAAATAAAAACCGCAGGGGTGATCAAATACCACCAAAAGAAAGCTCTATTTGTGGGGAAAAAAGGACGTCAATTTTGTTTGGGAGCCACGTCGCACGACCGCGCAATTGTCAGTTAAAGCGACGCAGTGCCGAATCGCAAAAAGGGGTCTGGTCTTTGACCAGCAAATTGGTCCGGTCTGCAAGTGGTTAATAGAATAGTGGAAAGTGTAAAGACTACCTTCAAAGTGCAGTAAATTATTACAACTGTTTTTATCTTATTGTTTTCAATATTTTACTAGGAACACTGAATCTGATTGGTGGGTGTGGATTACTGTACTTTGCAACTACTTATTACCCCATTAAATTGTAAGTATCTTTATTTGTCTGTCAGAGAAGTAATCCATTAATATACCTACGCTATGTATTATCACACCACACAAATGTGTATCAGCTTTTCATTAAATACACATTTTTGCTTGCTTCTTTATGGCTCCAAACTCGAAGGCATTACTCACTTCCGACAATCAAACCTTGTTATATCCCTGGCAGAAAACATTGTGAGTGATTGTGACAAGTAAACACTGCTATGTGTACCGTGTGTCTGCACTGACAGGATCAATCTAACAATTCTTTATTGTTGATAGCGTATCCAAAAAAAGACAAAGAAAAAAATCCCATTATCCTTCTACATAGAATTTGTACAAAAAATGTGATTAGACTTTTGGTTTTTTGCATGGATGGAGAAGGAGGTTAATATGATATTATTAGGCTGACCTGAATATGAATGAAGTCAGACATTCTTAATAAATGACTGCTAACTGAAAACATGAACAAATTAGCGTATGGTCCATTGCTTTTTAATAATGTCCTAGCCTCGTGTTTCCTCCTACACCTGGGAGATGAGTTAATCTTTGAAATTGTAGATTAGATTCCTTAACTACTTGCTTGCTGAGTCAAGAATAGCTTTAGCAATATTGATATAAATGTAGTAGCTGATTTTCTTAAGGAAAAATAATAAAAACAAGCAAACAAAAAAAGAAAATCCCCTGAACCAGACCGAGAACATGACATAGAGATTGCATAGCTTAAAAATAATACTTTAGTAAATATGTCCATTAAGTAGTTAGAGTCAAGAAAAACATTCACTTTTTTTGATGTTTTTGTTTTTTTAGCAACTCCTTGCTCCCAAACCATCCACAAGTCTTCTTTTTAACAACACAGATACTACTTTTTTCAGTGCTTTCAGGATTTAAAAAAAGTTTCATTTCTGTGAAAGTCTATAGAGCACAGCATACTGGGTGGGCACATCTTGTGGAAAGCAGTACTTTAAAAAGGCAGATCTCTTGCTCAAATACATGAAAGTCAGGGTAGTTTATTACAATATCACCCACCTGATTTAGGGATCTGTGTTTGAAGATGTCCTTGGAGTGATTGTAAAGTCTGTTTTTTTATATTAAAAATAACAAACATGTTATACTTATCTGCTCTGTACAGTGGTTTTGCACAAGAAAGCCCAGATCCTCCTCTTCTCAGGTCCATCTTCTGTGCTCCAGGCTCCTCCCTCCTGTTGAGTGCCGAGCTACAGCTCCATGCGTGCATTCAGACATGGAGCTGCCATTCGGCCATGCCCCCTCTCTCTCCTGATTGTTTAACTGACGACCGAGACACTCATGGACATGCATAGAATGCATTAAGATGAAAACATTCTGATATTACAACCCCTTTAAGATGATCCTGACACGACTTAAGATATTTCTGTGGTAATAACAATGGCGAAGTATGAACATCATGTGGAGCCTGCAAGTAGCTGTGTTAATCCTAAATCAGTCAGAAAATCATGGTTAAATCAAGTTAGAAGTTGATTGGCTACCACACAAAGCTTCACCAGATTTTACACGCTCTAGATTTAGTAAATTGTGATTGTTGTCAGACTTGCCCAATTTTCTTTTGCTCTCCTAAATCCTTCCACTGTTCTAACTCTGCAGCATAAGTGATGATCTTTCTGTAGTCCCAAGATAAGAACTTGGAGGATGATAGCATCTGAATTTCTAACAATAAACAGGTATTTATTTTCTTCAATTGTATATTTAACAAACCAAAAGGACAGAAATAAGGAAAGCTTACTTAAATTTTAAAAAGCAAATCCTTTGGTGCAAGCACCTAAGCATTCAAGCTACACAGACCAGCTATACAATACATGGTTGCATATCACATCATCTGTATCTTTGCACAAATTAGTAATTCATTGACTTATACCTTTTAAGGTATTCTTTCATGGTGGTTATATGGCCACTTAACCTGTCTTCTCTAGGCATCAGAGCTGTGGCTGTCCCTGTAACTTCCTTCATAGTGACAGAAAGGGAGGAGAGGCTGCATTACTACACATTGCCTTACTTCAATGGGATACAGCAGAGAGAAGGTTAACATTGCTTTAGTGACAATATCATCCTTCAAACGCCATATGAAGCTGGAAAGGTTACTGCATCTATAACATAACGTGCATTTAAAGGAACATATTATGCCGTGTACACACGACCGGACTTTCCGGCAGACTAGGTCCGACAGCGGAGTTCCGAACGAACAGACTTGACAACACACAATCACACCAAAGTCCAACGGATTTGAACGTGATGACGTACAACCGGACTAGAATAAAGAAGTTCATAGCCAGTAGCCAATAGCTGTCCTAGTGTCGGTTTTTGTCTGTCGGACTAGCATACAGTCCGACAGACAAAGGTCCAATGAAGCCTACACACTATCAAATTGTTCCGTCGGACCTTTGCTGCCGAAAAGTCCTGTCGTGTGTACACGGCATTAGAGTTTTAGTGTTACAATGTTTGGCTTTTGTTTGGCTATACATGTTAATCTCAAATTAGCAGCAGTCAAAACCCATGATATGTTTACTGGCCTAAGATCCAGGGAACTCCACAGGGATATGGGTTCAATTTGAAAACTAACACAGGTACTTCAGCATTGTCGTTAGCTTTTAGATGTTTTGAGCCAGGTCAAGTACACTCCCATTATACTGATCTTACTATAGATAACACTTTATATATAAAAATACAACTTGAATAATATTGCTTTCTATGCTGTATATTATTCTCATGTCTACAATTCAATAAAGTAGAATTCTTCTGAAAGTAGAATTTTATATTTAAATCTAAGATTTTTTTTCTATTTTGTCATGTCCTTTACAATTATATTTACAGTGCAGCATATTACAATGTAGAAATGCTACAGTACTTTTCTTCATAATGGGTAGTGGCATGGCCAACTCTGTCTTATCTTAGAAGAAAGAATAATAAGCAGACAAGTTTTTGAAACCTGTCTGATAGGTATTTTCACTGCAAGAAGTCAGCTGGGGGTATCTGTGCATGATATAGACTTGGCTTAAATTGGTTGGAAAGTGCAACAATATTCTCAAGTCCTTGTCTAACATAAGAAGATTATTTATTGCAGCTGTTACTTTTTGTACAAAATTTCATAAACATGGCTTTCAAAAAATATGTTTTAGAAAGTTGAAGAAGACAAGAAGTTCAGTTTTACATTGAAAACAGAAAAACAAAAACATTTTACTTACATCTTCCTTATAAAATATCAGTTCAGCAATATACTGTAGATAGTAGCATTGACATTTAGAAAACAATGTATAATGTACATAAGACAACGGGCAATACAATAGATGAACATGAGCAGATCAAAAGACAAGGCCTCTGTTTTTACATACAGAGTGTTTAGAAAGATGGTCCGGAGGAGTCACAAAGATGTTGAATTGATTTACAAGTAATACGATATATAGCAGGGTACTAGGATCAAGTGGGACCCAATTAAGTACTTGTTAATGCATTTAGATTAGTGTATAATGCATAAGCTTATAAATTATTTAAATACACAAGGGAGAACGCCAGATTAAGCGACTGGGATGGAGCTTTGTACTTGGCAAATGGATGGCTTTTATGGTAACTCAATGAAAATGCTAAAAATCTCCAATGGCGCCAGCTTTTATGGATTAAATCTATCTGGGAACAAAATAACAGTCCTTTTAACTACCCAGTATCAGTTAAGGATACTTGTTCTTTACTGTCTCTGTAGGGTCTACCAGATTCCTATCAGACATTGTTGTATTAACTGTGTTTATACACTATCTAGTAACATATCACCAACTATAAAGCTCATTTTTAAAACTGTCTGTTGCTTTATTTGTACTCAGGGCAGCATTTTTACAAGTTTTATGCAAAGCGAATATCCATGTTTTGAATACATATCCATTAGCAATGAAATATTTATTCTCTATCCTGGCAACAGGATTAATTACTAATAGCAAAACTGTGTTTGTTGCACAGATTGTTACAGCAGTTATACTATCCTTTTATGTGCTTTCAATGTGACGGATTTATTTTTAGTGCCATAGTGCTATGCTGTTTTGATTGGGCCTATGTCCATGATTTTCAAAAATATTATCTAATGATTGCTGAGACATTTAATTGAATATACTTTTTAGAACCTTTTACTTATTGCATGTTGATATTTTGTTTATATTTTTATACATTTGCCATAATTTTTCACCTATTTTCTAAAAAGACCACTATTGTTGCAAATATTATGTGATGATAGCTATTATTTATATACTTTTCCAGAATTACATACAGTTAAAGCTTGTTATCAGAATGATATGCTTTAATGCTGCGGGGGGTGCTTTCAATGGCAATATTTTATTCACATGGTTTAACTGAAGGTTATCATTTCCTAGATGTCCAGGCCAAATTTTGGCCACATCCACCCGACTCCAAAACTACCACTAAACCAATTACTACCAGGGATAAACACTTATGTAAATAGAAGTACCTATAACTCTGGTCAGTTACAAGACTACAGTATACTCTTGAGAGCTACTCTAATCTTACAGTACCAAGATTTTTGTAATTATTACCCTTCTTACCAACTTCAGCCCCAGAAGGATTTACCCCTTTCCTGACCAGAGCACTTCTTGCGATTCGGCACTGTGTCACTTTAACTGACAATTGCGGGGTCGTGCGACGTGGCTCCCAAACAAAATTGACGTCCTTTTTTTCCCTACAAGTAGAGCTTTCTTTTTTCTTCAATTTAGGCCCATACATATTCATCTGCATATTTTTGGTAAAAAAAAAAAATCGCAATAAGCATTTATTGATTGGTTTGTGCAAAAGTTATAGCACCTACAAAATAGGGATAGCTTTATGGCATTTGTATTAATATTTTTTTTACTAGTAATGGTGGCGATCAGTGATTTTTATATTGAGTTTGACATTATGGTGGACACATCTAACACTTTTGACACTATTTTGGGACCATTCACATTTATACAGCGATCGTTGCGATTAAAAATGCACTGATTACTGTGTAAATGTGACTGGCAGTAAAGGGGTTAACACTAGGTGGTGCTGTAGGGGTTAAGTGTGTCCTAGGAAGTGATTCTAACTGTGGGGGGGTGGGCTACATGTGACGCATCACTAATCACCGCTCCCGATTAAAGGGAGCTGTGGTCAGTGACAGTGTCACTAGGCAGAACGGGGAAATGTTTGTTTACATCAGCATTTCCCCGTTTTTCCTCTCCTTGAGACGTTCGCGGGTATCCCCACGGACACCCAGTCCGCGGGACCCGCGGTCTGACTCATGGAGCTTGCGATGGGCACCTGCTATACAGACCTTGCGAGATCAGGTACATTAACGTGATTTCGCACAGCGGAGCCAACTTGCCGCAGTAAAACTGCGGCAGCTGGTCCGCAAGTGGTTAAAAGTTACATAGCTAGGTTGAAAAAGATAAATGCCCATCAAGTAGAATATGGAAATGAAATAAAAAGGTATAAATAAACTTAAAAGACCTTGACCTAACACACCTGATCCCGCTGTTGATTCAGAACATAATAAAATGAATAAATTCACTGAACCTTTTTTCACGTTTTTATTTATGTCAACTGTCTTTTAAGTTAGGAGGTTATGAAAAGTGTTTTTAACTTTTTCTTAGTTTATTATGATGTGTCTTGTTTCCTTCATTAACATGTCTGGGGAATAGTGAGGGAGCTATTCTAGGGATTACTAGACAGGTAATACCTCCCTTTAGTTATTTATAAGGTTGTGTTCACATTAGTCCGGTGCGGTTTGCAGCTCCAGTTTCCCTGTGAAGAACCCTGTCCTACAATCAAAGAAATATATATACAGTATATTGCAATGTATTTCTACCCAAAATACTGACATTTACCATGTATTCATATAAACTTACTGTATATGGACCACAAGAAGTCCACACATTCATTCTATAAAGACAAGAATCACACATGGGCCAAATACCGGGCTGTATGGTTCTATTGAACCGGCCAACATTCAGGCTATCTGTAAGGCCGCTGGTCTGACAGAAGCCAGCCATGCATCTGGCTTCTGTCAAAGGGGCATGACCAAGAAAGGTCCGCCGATCAGCATTTGATCAGCGCTCAGCTCTCAGCCAATGGTTGAGAACGCTGACCAGTCTCCCCCTGTTAGAACACACTATCTCAGCAGGGAGATCACTGTACTAACATCAGATTGTTAGTACATGATCTCCTCCCAAGCTCTTCCATTTTATATATTTTTTTCATTCAACCCGCTAGGTTGAACAAAAAAATGATAGGCTTTTGCCAATATCATCACAGATAAAAGAGTGTCATAGAACAGCATGACGCTCAAAAAAATATTTTACAGTTTTAAGCTATTGGCCCTACATACTGTAAATCCTCGAAAACATTAACAAGTCAATTTAATTAAAATGATTTCATTGTAAAAACCAAAAAAGTACAGAGAGTAGGGATGATCCCCCAGTTTGGTTCTAAGCAGAACATGCAAACAGGCAAAACATTTTTTTGAACGAGCGAACACTGTTAAAGTCTATGAACATGAACATGAAAAATCAAAAGTGCTAATTTTAAAGGCTTATGTGCAAGTTATTGGCATAAAAAGTGTTTGGGGACCTGAGTCCTGCCCCAAGGGACATGTATCAATGCAACAAAAAAAGTTTTAAAAACTGACGTTTTTTCGAGAGCAGTGATTTTAATAATGCTTAAAGTCATACAATAAAAATGAAATATTCTTTAAAATATGATGCTTGGGGGTGTCCTTACTATGCCTGTAAAGTAACACATTTTCCCCATGTTTATAACAGTGGCAATTACATTTTTAAAGGGGAAAAAAAATAATTTAACCACTTCAATACAGGGCACTGTCACACCTTCCTGCCCAGGTAAATTTTCAGCTTTCAGTGCTGTCACTTTTTAAATGACAATTGCGCAGTCATGCTACACTGTACCCAAACTACATTTGTTTTATCATTTTGTTCCCACAAATAGAGCTTTCTTTTGGTGGTATTTTATCACCTCTGCAGTTTTTATTTTTTGCTAAACAAATAAAAAAAGACTGAAACTTTTGAAGAAAACATTTTTTTTGAAAGGCTGCACTGATGGGTACATATGGGTGGCACTGTTAGACGGCACTGCTGGGCACTGATGTGCACAGAAAGGTGGCACAGATGGGCATTGATAGGCACTGATAGATTTTACTGATAGGCATCACTTGTGGCACTGGCACTGGCAGGCATTTTTCATTGGTACTGATTGGCAGCTGGTGGTCCAGTGTGGTGGCCATCCCTGGTGGTCCTGGGCGGGCATCCAAGGGGGGACTGCACTGATAAAAAATCAGCACAGACTTCCCTGTCAGCAGAGCAGCTATTCGGCTCTCCTCTACTCGCGTCCTTCAGATGCGAGTGAGGAAATGTCGATCAACGGCTCTTCATCTTTACATCGTGATCAGCCGTGATTGGACATGGTTGATCACGTGTTCAAGAGTCTCTGTCAGAGTTATGGTGTGCAAGACTGACACGCCGCAACAACGATCACTGCGATGTGTGCAGTGGCTTGTTATTCTGACCACGTCATATGACGTCTGGTCAGGATAACACAACTACTTTGCCAGCGTCATTTTGCTATATGCCGGGGGGCAAGTGGTTAAAACTGCTTCGGCTGTAATGTGTTTTCAGATCCTGGCAATATAGATAAAAATACCAAAAAGAGCCTTCGGGTCTGGTATGGATATTAAGGGGAACTCCGCATCCAATTTTTTTTTTTAAATGGCGTGGGGGGGAGGGGGGAGCCCAGGCACTTTATACTCTAAACATCAGTATATATACTAAACGGCCTGGCCTATATACTCTGCAGAAAATTGGGCCTTAGAATGTTGGTGGTACCAGAACACTGTAAGCCCAGTTACTCTTGGGTGTAGGAATGGGCCCTGCATTAAAATATTATATCAAGAATTGTAATTACATGCTCCTGTTAAACAGGGCCTTGGGCTGTGGTGGTGGTGCCACAACACTGTAACCCCTCCCAGATACTCTTGTTGGGTGCAGGAATGGGTTCTGCATTGCAATATTATATCCAACATTTTAATTACATACCCCTGTTAAACAGGGGCAAAAAAATTGGCCTTTGGGTGGTGGTGGTGCCACAATACTGTAACCTCCTACAGATACTCAGGAACAGGCCCTGCTGTGAAATATTATATCAAAATTTTTAATTACATGCCCCTGGTAAACAGGGGCAGCATCCAGTTGAAGCTACCTAACGGAATGTTGTGAAATGCGTTGACGTAATCACGGACAGCGGGCCCCCACAGGGTTACCTCTCAATGGAGAGAGGAGGATAATTGAGTAGGAGTGCACTGCCTATGGAGACTGAACTGAGTGACTATTATTTGACAGCCGGCCCCCTTGATAACAATACGGCTAGTATTTTAATACTGCTCTGGATGAACTTGCGGCAAAAGAAACAGCGTCAGATGGAGTGACAGCTCTTTGTATAGCTTACCTCCAGGGAGAAGCAAGGACGCCGGACCGTGAGCATCCACTTGTTGAACCAGTGCTAATTAGACAGCGTTCCCCCGGAGACGTCCAGGTGTGGTAACATAATAATCAATGAACTGTCAGCTTTGAACTAAATATAGTACATGTAGTACATATGTGCTATTTGTTTGGCGGCCAGCTGTAATTTTCAGTGACACTTGAAATAGGAACTTTTGTGCAGACAGCCCGTCATATGTTACCATGAACCTACAGAAAACCCATACGAGGACACACTAAATATGCAATTTATTTTCACTTGAAAAGTGTCTTTGCTACAAGTTATGGAATTGATACATTCTTTGAGATATGCGGGACATCTGTAGTACACATATACAAAAGAACTATACCTGACGGCCCTTTCAACAACATTGTGTCTAATAGCAACATTGAAAGAAATGTTTTCAATTAACATCAATGAGTGACACTATTTAACCCATGAGAACTTTGCTTAAAAATATCACGCATGTAAGAAAATAATTATACAGGGAAACTTTGTATTACTATGGCAAAAGAAAATGGACTTCTAAGTAAATTAATTTTCATGAACATAAAAAGGAATAGCTTTCTCAGATCCAACAGGTTGCTTTGTATAGTATTAACTTACACAAACACTAACCAGAATCAGGTGGTCATCGGTTCATAGAGGCATCGCACTTTGGTGTTGGCTAAGCCAGCATATTAATATGTTAACTAGTAATTTAAATTAATCTATGATCTCTGTAACCCTAGGGACCATGCATGTGTACATTCCCTGTTTTCGCACTTAATATATTATTTACAGCACAGTATGAAACATCATATTTGACAGGGATTGTACACATGCCTAGTTATAGAAGCACCTTGTCCATTAATTGTTTAATGTGAGTCCAGTGTTTGTTTTATGTGTATGTAGAAAGTTGCAAATTACAATGAGTTTTCATGTAGAGCTTGAGATATGTGTATTTGAAGCACTGTGGGATCGGTTTTTAGTGAGCCACTAGGCTGGGTCAATTTTTCATGAATTTTTGGTATTTTATGTAATTTAATAAACTGGTTGGATTAAACTTATTTCCAATTTTTTATTTGCCCACTATAGCCACAGTAGCCATATTTTCCTTTTTGGGATATCCCTTCTCTTAGGGATGTCCTATGGGGGAAATATTTTTTATATGCAGAAAATTGGGCCTTGGGTGGTGGTGATGGTGCCCTAAACCAAAAATATTGTTGGAAGCTAGCATCATCAAGATTGAGGAGGAATAGGATAGTCAGCATAGGCAGTCTTCAAGGTATCCCACTTGCATAGCAAATGCAATCAGTTACATCAGCATCAGGTGCTTGATAGCTGCTGATCCAAGACTGATTCATTTTTATGAATGTGAGCCTATCAACGAAGTCTGTGGTCAGGTTCACTCTTTGATCCGTAACAATCCCGTAACAAAGCTCTGAATGTGCGTTCAGAAAGCACTCTAGATGCAGGACAGGCCAGTAGCTTAATTGCATATTTGAGCAAGTTCTGACCATTGGTCCATCCTCAAAACCCAGTAACCCAGTGGATGCTCTGCTGGAAAGGTCTCACTCTCCAAGTCTGCTCTTGCCCCTAGATTTTCCTGCACCATGTAATGCAGATGCTGGCAATGGTTGCTTGAACCGATCAAACCTTGGTGCTGAGGACTGAAAAATTGTTTAAAGGCATCGTTCAGCCGGCCATCTTCTCCAACGCTTATCCTCTGACTGAACAAAGCCTCAGCAACACGTTGTCCAGCATCAGGAAATTGTAATCTTCCGGAGTCTGGAAATGCATTGCATGAACCTTTCTTCAAGGCTTCCTAAAGATGTTTCATCCTCTGCTCCTTCTGTGAAGGCAGGATGATTTCTGCAACCTTACCTTTGTAAAATGGATCAAGAAGGGTTGCCAGCCAGTAATGATCCCTCTACTTGACAATGAGCTTCTAACTCCAGCTTGTTCAATTAAGGTTTGGTAATAAAACCTGGAAGCTTATTGGTTTCTATGCAGAAGTGAGCCTGATTTTGCACTTTCCATCTTTAGTAAATAAACCCCATTGTGTACTTAAAAGTGGGGTATGTCTGTATACCACTGCTGAAACACAGCATCAAATACTGTATGTAGCATTACCTACATACAGTTTATACAGTATTGACAGCAGCAGCACCAATTAATAAAGAAAATATTTAGTTTGGTCCTGCTTGAACCAAACAAACTATTTAAAGTTAAAGTAAACCTGGAATTAGGCTTTCATATTTACCCCAAATATGAACCTCAGATGTGACTCATCACCACCATATACAATTATAATTGCAATATACTGTGCTGGACAGTAGTGCTATATGAAATGTAGGTAGCTGTCTGTAGGGACAGCATCACAAATACAGTTTTAAATAAGCCCCCACTGTTACAGGGGCTAAAATGTAAATATTGAATAGCAACACACTATGATCTCAATGCGAGGAAATGCATTGGGCGAAGCTTACTGGCGCCACTTCCGTCTACCTATTTCTGTCTGTGGAATGCATGTGGTTGCCGAATGCCGGAACCACTATATAATACTAGATGCTATAAAGCTTGTGTGATGCGAACAATATTGTAATGCAAGTAGTTTTTTTAATGTTTTCAATCTTTAAAAAAATTATATTATGCTATTGGGCATTGCTTGGTTTATGTTTCCCCAAACATGTGTACATGACAGAGCAACATAGAGAAGCACCTGTCCATTCAAAGCCAGAGCAGTGGGGATAGCCAAAGGGACGGCTGTTGAGCATATCATCTTGGCCTGGTGAGTGTGGAGACAAAGGATCAGTGGCGGCCCATCCATACAGGGTGCAAAGGCACCGCGCCCCCATCCATACATTCTGCCCCCTGATCTATATACAGAGTGCTTTTTTGGAGCACGTTATTAGAGTCAGAGGCTCTAATAGGCTTCAAAAAAGGGTGGGCTCTGGGTGCAGAGCACTGTGCCCGAAGCCCACCCAGTTGTGTGAGATAGCGAATGAATATTTGTTATTTTCACACTAAATCTCCTCCCCGCCATTCAGGAAGCAGGTCATGAGACCTGTTTCCTGATTGACCAAAACGCCGGGCTCTCCTACTGGACTCCTAGCGCTTAGGAGGAAGAGAGTGGATACGCATGGCCGAGCCGCACCTTGTCACCTGCTGTGCTGGAGGGGACACTGGAGCAGCTGCCAGCACCCCACCACCTAGATGGGGTAAGGACCGACTGGCAGACGGGGGGTTTGCTAGTGCCCCACCGCCGGCCACCGGGGCGGTGTTAGTGCTGTGCCACCAGCCACCATGGGGGGGTGGTTGTTTGCCAACAAAAAGAAAAAACACCAGCTGCCACTGCAAAGGAGGGCAGCACAGAGTGTTGGTTTGCACAGGAAACACTGAATGTTCTGGATTTTAAATGTTCGGCCTTTGTGATACGCACTTCTCAGCACTGCACAATTCACACAGTCCTGTAATTTGTGTTACACATTCCTTAACCATGTGCCTTGTGTGTTATGTAGTTCTAGTCCTTAACATATTAAAATTATTTGGTGCCACTTTACTTCTGTCTTCTAAAGAAGGTGTGGCTGGGGGTGTGGCTATGGGCGTGGTTGGGGGTGGGTTGTTGGCCAGTGAGGGTGAGTTCCTGCACCTATTCTCTGAGGAAAAAAAATCCCTGCTAACGGGTATGTGAACACATATGATTTCAAAGCCACACAGTGACAGTAAACGCTATTAACAACATACGGCCTACATTCATTAAAATAAAATAAAAATAGATAACCTTTTCATGTTGATTTTGTTGCAGTCAGGTGAACTTTCGTTCCCCTCCACTACCACAACTCTGATAGCTGGGGGTGAAGCCTGCAGAAGACACTCTGCAGCTACTCTACAGAGGCTGCAGCCATCATCATACACGGCTTTCCTTGGCTGCTTTGCTGCTGTCTACTGTGGAGGCTGGTCAGAGTGGTATCTGAATCTGACTATGGGACTACAGGCACACCTTGCATTGGAATGATGTTTATTAGCTCCCAAGTTAGGAGAAGGGATGCAAACTGACCACACTAGAATGGAGCTGCTCTCATGCCTAGCATGGTCAGTTTGTAACAGCAATTAAGAGAAACTGGCAGGATAACCAGGTACTGTATTTGCCAGAAACATAAGCAATACAAAGTACAAAGCCATTGTTTAGAAACGATATGTATAACACGACACAATTAACAATTTTTTTTGTGGGGGGGGTAACCCTAACCCTAAACTAAAAACCTCAGAAAGACTAATAAATATTTTATTGCATCAATACTCTAAAGCTGAATACACCCTATACAAATTTTTTTAGATTTTTTTTTTCCTTTAAATTTACCAAAACCATATGATACACTTTAAATTTGTATGCAATCAGGCAGGCCCTTGCACTACATAGTTGAAGGTAAATCAAAAAGAAATTGAACAACATATATTTGTATAGTCTATATCCGGATTTAGACTTCCACCTTAAATTAGAGCGTTATCCCCATTACTGCCTGACTCTATATATATTCTATGTGGAGAGAGCTGAAGGTTCGAGTTACCAAAGGTCAGCCTTGAAACCTTAATGACTGGGAGAGAATCTGCAGAGGAGTGGGACAAAATCCCCCCTGAGAAGTGATTGCCAACAAGGATTTCTCCACCAACTATTAAGTCATGTTTTGTGAAGGGGTCAAATACTTATTTCACTCATTAAAATGCAAATCAATTTATAGCTTATTTTAAATGCTTTATCTGGATACTTTTGTTGTTATTCTGTCTCTCACTGTTAAAATAAACCTACCATTAAAGATATACACTGATCATTTCTTTATCAGTGGGCAAATGTCCAAAATCAGCAGGGGATCAAATACTTATTTTTCCCTTCACTGTGTGTGTGTGTGTATATATATAGATAGATAGATAGATAGATAGATAGATAGATACATGTGTGTGTGTGTGTGTGTGTGTGTGTATACAGCATATAATTTTTCCCCAAAAAAGCATATAAGGATGCGATCAAAGAGACAAAAGAGATGCTGTAGCCACTTCTCCAACTCCAGTAATGGGTTATGTTAACGTCTTAATTATTATTTTGGGGGGGTTACAATATAGAAAAGATGATTAGTTCTCATTTAGCAATACGATTTATTATTCTGCTAATATTTTTTGACATTGAACCATCTGAAAAAGGTCACAAAACAAACCTCCACTAAACACCCCCCTATATAGTGAAAAAAAGCAAGTATATAGCATGAAAGCTGCCATAATAACAACCCCTCAACAGATGATATATATATATATATATATACGGTTATCATACCATGTTAACCACTGAGCTATCCATAATTACCATGGCTGTATGATGCACAACTAAAATTTCCTGAGAACAATATATGCTATTTAGATATTTACTTTATCTGTTTTCTTGTCTTGTTACCTGGTTGTAATGTTTTTGAGTACATGTATATAAAATAATTAGGTTAGGTAACCTGCAGCCACTTCAGATTCATTGCAGTTCCTTGGGCGAGTTCTAAATAATTATTTTGACCTCATTTTTATTTTGAAAATGGCTGTTGCATCTATACACTGTATTTTTATTTATTTTTTTACAGTAGAGCAATTAAAGGAATTGGTGATGTGCAAAGTGCAGTAACTCATAGCTGCCAAGACAAATCATTAGGCCACTGATATGGCCGCAATGAACTGAATTAAGCAGCTGCTATTGAATATTTCACTTTGTACAGCACCATTGTTCTTTACAATGCTTTAATAAATCAACTCATTGAAATAGGTAATATACAACTATTCAATTATTGTAGAATGACTTAATCCAGCAAGCTAATAGATACCAACAATCTGACGATTGCCACCTGCCATAGGTGACATTTCAGGCCTTATTATCAGACATAATTATAACGCCTGGTTCATCAAGAAGAGTATAGTTTTAAGTGTTTTTAATGCCAGGATTTTTGAAGGGCAACTTTCAAGCATTATTAAGTCATAAAACATCTCCTTTGAGATTTAACACCTGATCCAAAATAATTTTCTCTATGTCAGTTTCAAACCTTAGCTGCAACCTACTTTTACATCACATTATTAATGAATAATAATAATAAGAAGAAGAAGAAGAAGAAGAAGAAGAAGAATGCTTAACAAATATTTCTGAACTGCAAGGAGTTGAAAGAAAAGCTGAAAGGGAAGCACTAGGGCTGCGCCAGTCCACTCATCAGGAATAATGAACACTTTCAATGTTAATACTTTCAAAATATAAACATGCAATACATGAATATTTGTAAAACTGGTTACACATATGTTTGCATATTTCAAATAAACCTTTTTTGTTAAAATGTTGTAATAAAACAAAGAAATCTTTTGTTAGATTGCAATGCTATAACGGTTTTTATCACTTACATGTGGAAAAGTGGTGCTACCAATAACAACAATCATACTAATATAATGTACAAACTTATTTGGAACCAATGTAACTGTGAAAAAAAAATACAATCTTCTCCTGTTTTTCATGTAAAATTCAATAAGCAAAGTGATAAAACAGAACCAGTGACTTAGTGCTCCAAAAAGAAAAGTGTATAGTCCATTCAAGTGCTGAACAGGTTTCTGTGCCACACTGACGAGTCTTCTCCTTAGGTGACCTTCTGTGAACCAGAGTGACTCCAATAATAGTGCTCACTCACTAGAAATCAATGGCCACTTATACTTAATAAGCATGTCAAACAATACTGTATACCATGATCTTACTTAACTCCCCATCAGAACTAACCATTGGGGATATACAGAGGGTCTTTTCCTCCTCCGGATCACTAAGACAAAAGTATAGTTTAAAAGTAATGTGCTGTCTCTTAGAGTGTCACGTGTTATAATCAGTAAATAATAAATATTCAAATAATACATGGTATCTTAAAGTGTCATATATTCTCTGCTGAATTGACAATTTATAATAACAAATAAAGTGCAAATCACATGTGAGAATTTAAAGTGGATGTGAACCTGATTTATTTATTTTTTTAAATGAAGACTTCTACCTGGTACAGTATAGGATATCAAGTTATCTGTGCCCAGTCTTGCCATGAAGAGTTAATCCAGCTCTGAGCAATTCTCTTGTCTTTTTGTAATAAGATAAAAATCAACACACAGATAAATATGTGTTTTTCGCCACTTCCCCCACTGCTGTGACTAACATCTGATTTCTTTATCTCATGAACGAGCATGAGAGCAGAGACGGAGTGTTACGATTGCAGCTTCACATCTATCCTCCTTTCTTCTCCAGCTCTCCCAGGATTGGCTGCTCCACACCTCAGTATGATTGGGCATGCTGAATTCATGTGGTGCCTTTCCTGAGTTTTGACTGGATGTTACTCAAAACTCAGGCATAAGACAGTAGGAGAGTGTAGAGGTGGGCGGGGAGTCTTGTGACATCATGACTCTGCCCATCAAGATTCAGCAAACAGACCCACCCACCAATTCCAGAGTTTTGTGGGGCTTCTACTGCTAAAGGGGGTGACATTTGCAAGGTAGGGATACATGCAGGAGGCTTGCATTTATATATACATTAATACTGTCATTCGTTTTTACTGGGTGAGTGGTGGGTTTACATCCACTTTATATAACAAACATTCCACATGAAAGAGCAAAGTGCCAAAAAAATGCATACGTGAGTAAATATAAATACTAAAACTAAACTATTAATTCATAAACAAATTAAAAATCCAAATGAAGTCCATCCAGGTGCAAGGAAAAGTGCTCTGTGCTGGAAAATTGTATAAAGTTCTTCTGTGTCACAACGGTGCTCTTTAGGGCAAACGGTCTGCTTACTAGACTGAAAGGATCTCAAATAAGGAGATCATCAATACATAAATATTTTTCTCTTTGGAGGGGTGACACTTTCATTGTCTTGATCAGTCACTACCTGGCGTGGTGGCCCCATTGTAAAAAGGTAATAAACAGTTTGGACTCCACCAGCCAGCTCCGGCCTGCCAATTTAAACAGAGACCAGAGATGAGATTTTGACAGCAGGAAATTTTGAAAATTTGTGAATACAAAGACAAAAGTATTGACCAGAGAAATAAACGTAATTGCACAACATTTACTAAGTACACTTGAAATCCCAAACTGTTATTAAACTGTACTCACATAGTTCTGTGCCTCCCAGGCACCTGAAATGACAAGCCACCAAGTCTTTCCAGGAAAAAAAATGACCACTCTGCTCTACCTTGAGCCTACAAGCATTCCACACATCATCTACTAGAAACTGATGACTGAAAGTCTCGCCTCTACATGTTTAGTTATCTGCTTCCAGAAGCCATCTGATGATAAAACGCATAGAGACAGGACATTAGGTTTGACAGTTTAGTACTGTGGCTACTCTTCCTAGAAGTGGGTTCCAAAACAAGATAGCTTCCAAAAGACACAATGCAGAATCCTCAGGGAGTTAAAGAAAAACCCATAAATAACAGTTAAAGGCTTGCAGACATCACTGGACCTGGCAAATATCCCTGTTCATAAGTCTACCATATGTACTGTAAGTTTTTGAACAGGCAAGGTGTCCAAGGCAGAACACTAAAGTCCGCTCTCTGCTGATGTCACAGAAATCAGTCCAGGCACCACGTCATTCCAACAATGGGAGTCTAGATCCACCAGGCCTGGACCGAGACTCGTCTTAGTCTCTCAGTGAGCCGATGAGAAACTGAGATGGCCGCTCCATGCCCCTCCACAGCTCAGCACTCCAGTGAGTGAGGAGGAGCAGAACGGAGAGCTGGTGATTGACAGTCAGCAGCTCTCTGCTCGGGAAGCTTTGAGAACTAAGCCAAAGGTGATTTTAGATTGCTCTGTTCACAGTGTAGAGGTGTCAGGGAACAGATGCAGCATAAGACTGATGCTGCATCCACCTAGGTAGGTATAAATGGGGAAAAAATCATTTACTTCTCTTTTAATATTATTGCATCTTGATCCATCCTTGAGATCAGTGAGTTTTGCGTGCCATGTTCATTAAAGGAAACAATCAGGTCATTATGTGCATGACACACATTTATCCTGTGCCTGGGACACCCTGACAGAGTGCACCTAGATTGTTGTGATGACCTCTGCAAATATTCTGGACATGTTAGAATGTAAAGAACTACACAGGGAAAACAGCATGTCCTTTAAGTCAGTCAGGGAGGCAGGCGGGGAGGACGCTGGGAAATCCTCTAGTGATGGTGTGGGAGAGGATAAGCTGAGCCTGGGCAGGAGGTATGTGGTGGGAGAGTTTCCTCTTCACCCTACTTGCTTTTTGAAAGAAAATGAAAGGGATTAGCACTGGTGAAGAGGAAGTCAGGAGAAAGCTGCTGGAAAGACCGTATAGAAGGATCTGTCAGTGCCTTTGTAAGGAATATTACATGAGAACAACAGTCCGCTGTATCAAACTCTGGAGGAGTACCAGGAGGAATATTCACAGGTTGAATGACCCATTGCCGAGCGACTTTGATCTCTATAATCTGAGATCCACTTTATCCAGTTGTTTAGGTTTAGTGTGGCAGCTCACAGGGTTTTACCTATCGGATCCTGCTCATCAGCAGCCATCCAGTGGACATCCCATCAGCCTGTGGCAGCTGGCAACCCCTGCTTCTCTGAGCATAGCACTCCCTGCAATTGGGCTTTATTTCATAGGTTATCACCTTTTTTATTTTTTGCATGTAATTTTATATTTATTCTGATGCTAATTTGTAATTTATTATTCACAGATATCATTATCCATTTTACTTATAAAGTATATTTAAGTTTAGATTTATTGTCTAACATATATACTGGATTTACCACAGAGTGGTTACTGTTGCATTTGAATTGCTCTGGCCATTTGATGTGGCTGATGCGATTCAACACATAGGTGTATTTATAACACTTATTTATTCATTGTGTGTGTTACTGGTTTAGCCCAGTTTATTTATTTTCCATACATTTTTTCACACAAGTTCTTCACTCTTTTAATGTGGTTTGTATTACTATTAGCACAGCAGGATTTTGTTTATTTTGTTGAGCACACAGTGTGTCTGACTGTATCTGCCAGTGTTTTTTTTTGTATATGCCAGGGCATTTTCCATTTGTTATGAGAAATTAGAATTGTTTGTGTGTTATCAACTCAAACACATTGTGTGTGTCCATCGTTGTGACTTAGATATCGATCAGATAAACATTTTATGGCAAATTACGCCAGAAAGCCAGTCAATTCCAAGGGGTCCACCTATTTTTCCTTGTCCCTGTGCATAAATAACATATTCAGCTGGTATAATAAATATTGAACACGTCACCATTTTTCTAGTTAAATATATTGATAAAGGTTCTATTTCCATGAAATTTTCACCACATGTCGGTAACAACCCATGCAATCTATACATACAAAGAAACCAAAACAAATAAGTTCAGAAATTAAGATATGTGTAATCAAATAGAATGGCACAGGGAAAAAGTATTGAACACATGCAGAAAGGGAGGTGAAAAAAGGCATGGAAAGCCAAGGCACTATCTGAAATCTATCAGTAATTAGAAAGCAATCCTGCCCCTTGTCAGTGCAAATTAACATTAGCTGGTTCAATCTCAACTGATGGCCTATAAAAAGGTGTCTCATTACCAAGGTGTCACAGAAGAAACTCATGATGGGTAAAAGAAAAGAGTTCTCTCAAGACCTTTGCAACCTTATTGTTGCAAAACATACTGATGGGATTGGTTACAGAAGGTTTTCTAAACTTCTGAACATTCCAGTAATCACTGTTGAGGCCATAATCCAAAAGTGGAAAGAACATAATTTTACCATAAACCGACCATGACTAGGTGCTCCTCACAAGCTTTCTGAAAGAGAAGTAAAAATAATTATTAGAAAAGCCAAGGACCATTTGTGGAGAACTTCAGAAAGACCTGGAATTAGCAGGTACAATTGTTTCAAAGAAAACAATAAGTAATGCACTCAACCGCCATGGCCAATATGCATGCTCACCATGCAAGACTCCAATGCTAAAGAAAAAACAAGTTGAAGACTGCTTACAGTTTGCTGCACAACATTTAGACAAGCCTGTAAAATACTGGGCAAAGATATTCTGGTCAGATGAGACAAAAATGTAACTCCTTTGATGCCATAATATACACCATGTTTGGAGGTCAATGGTACTGCACATCGCACTAAAAACATCATTCCAACAGTGAAGTTTGGAGGTGGGAATATCATGGTGTTAGGCTGTTTTTCAGCATATGGTATTGGCAAACTTCATGTCATTGAAGGAAGGATTAGTGGAAAAACCTACCAAAATATTCTTGATAAAAATCTGCTGCCATCTCCCAGGATGATGAAGATGAAACAAGGATGGACATTTCAGCAAGATAATGATCCCAAACACAAAGGCAAGGAAACTCTCAATTAGTTTCAAAGAAAGAAAATAAAGCTATTAGAATGGCCCAACCAATCACCTGACTGGAATCCAATAGAAAATCTATGGAAAGAACTATAGATCAGAGTTCCTAGAAGTTGCCCACTGAACCTTCAAGATTTGAAGACTGGGTCAAAATCACACCTGAACAATGCATGCGACTAGTTTCTCCTTTCAAGAGGCAGCTTGAAGTTGTCATTACCAACAAGGATTTTTTACAAAATATTAAATACATTTCAGTTAGCATGTTTAATACTTTTTCCCTGTGTCATTCCATTTTGCGCAGAGGTCTTACAAGCGCACTTTTTTTTGGAAAAAATACACATTTTGAATTAAAAAATAAGACAACAGTAATGTTAGCACTTTTTTTTTATATTGTGAAAGATAATGTTATGCTGAGTAAATTGATACCGAACATGTCACGCTTCAAAATTGCGCCTGCTCTTGGAATGGTGACAAACTTTTACCCTTAGGCGGGTACCATAGGTACTTAACCATAGGCGACATTTAAAAAATTCTACAGGTTGCATGTTTTGCTTTACAAGGAGGTCTAGGGCTATAATTATTGCTCTCACTCTACCAATCGCGGCGATACCTCACATGTGTGGTTTGAACACTGTTTTCGTATGCGGGCACTACTCAAGTATGCGTTCGCTTCTGCACGGGAGCTTGGCGGGACGGGGTGCGTATATTGTTTTTATTATTTGTTTTACCTTTTATTTTTTATTTTACACTGTTTAAAAAAAAAATGTAAACATCCCTTGTAATAGAAAAAAAGCATGACAGGACCTCTTAAATATGAGTTCTGGGGTCAAAAAGACCTCAGATCTCATATTTACACTAAAATGCCATAAATAAATAAAATTGTCATTTAAAAAAATTAAAAAAAATTAAATGGCCCTTTAAGAGCTATGGGCGGAAGTGACGTTTTGACGTCGCTTCTGCCCTGCAGTGTCATAGAGATGGATGGGGGCCATCTTCCCCTCACTCGTCTCCATGCACAGCCACAGGAAGGATCCAAACGCCTGCACCGCTGCCAACAGCTCTGGTAAGCAGCGGAGGGCACCGGATTGCAGAGGGAGGGGTCCCCTCTCCCGCCGCCAATAAAACTGATCTTGTGGTGAATCCGCCGCAGAGACCACTTTTATCTTCTACCGAACCACCGGCCAAACATGGGGATACCGGGGTTATACCAGCTAGCTGCTGCCATAACAACGAGATCCAACCTCAAAGTAAGGAAGTACATTGGCGTGCATGGTTTCTGGAAATGGTTAATGAACTTATATAGCCAAAAAATTTTTACGTTTTGGATAGAGTAGCAAGGGGTTAAAATCTCTTCTCAATTTTTTGCTGTCTGTGTCTTCTCCCTTCTTGCTCTCTTGACAAGTCTAATCAGGACTAAGTCACCATGACTTAGAGAGTGGGTAAATCTAATTAGCCAAATCACAGACAACATTACAAACACTTGACAGGGGTTCTAATCCATCTCTACACTATGTAAAATAGCACAAAAAGTTTTGAGGATTTGCATGACATTATAGGTGAACAATAAGATTAACTTGTCAAAGTGGCCTCTTTGTCTATATTATTTACTAGAAAAGATAATAGAATATGAATAAGGGTTTGCCATCTCAAGTGACCTTCATTTGTGTCTAACAACCAATTAGGATAAGGGAAATTACTTGATTAAATGTTTGAAGTGAACAGAGCACTGCTAGGATGGTGAATGTTTAGTTATTCAGACTCTGAATGTGAATAAATCAGTTTAATCCAACAGCATCTGTCTTTCTTGAGGCTCTTGTCTCTTGTATATGGGACTTTACATTCATAGTTAAAAATTATATAAACCCTGTACCATGCACTTGTATGAAAAAGTATGTTGTTCTCTTTGTATTACTTCCTTTGTGTGAAATACCTATTGGTCCTGCCAGACCTTCTGCTTTCCAATTAAAAACTCACTACACTTGGCATGAAAGCAAAGCGTGGACAGTTCTCTAGCTACCCTGTTTCCCCAAAAATAAGGTCTAGCATGATTGTCGGTGATGGCCTCAATATAAGCCCTACCCATAAAGTGTTCCGTACGATTGAGAACATATTACAGATACAAATACCGAAACACCCTGGTATGGCCATTCTCTCACTTGACTTAGATACACTACCCAAAAGAGCAAGAGTAATAACTACCTACATCTTACTGAGCACCAGGCTGGTGATCATGAGACATTGGAGGGATCATGATCCCCCAGAGCTGGGAGAAATATTAACTACCACCAACATCCATGCAACGTATGAAATTCTATTTGCCTCATCCCAAGGCAAATATCCGACAGCACAGGGACAGTGGAAACCGTGGACTGACTGGTACAGATTGAAGCAATACCCCTAAAAGGGCTTTTGTATATTTTAGTATTAGTGGCGACTTAAATACCAACAACGGACACAATAGACTGTGTACCTTTCTTTTGAATTTTCCTTTTCTATGTTTTTGTTTCTTTTTTGCATCTTACTTTTACAATTCTATATTGAATTTGGTTCGAATTGTACTACACTTGTCCCCTATTTCAATACAAAATGGAAGATATTGTCTGCTTTCAGCAACAAGGTCTTCCGCATCCAACAAACGCTAATGGCAATTGGGGAGGTGGGATGTTCTCTTGGCCCTTCACAGTGTGTTCCCAGTTGGGGTGGGGGGTCGGAGGATGCCCAGCTCTTACATTACTAAAGCGTTGAAGGCGGGGGTAATGTTATTATTTTTCTATACTTTGTTTAAAGTTTCATCACGATTTGAACTATACTGGATAGATTCAACAAGGCTGTACAGGCCATTTGAGCATGAACATTCGCTGTGTATTTGTTAAGTAACACTGTGTATACACTGTTTATACTCTGTCTATGGAAAAACTTGTATATTTTATCTTTATATACTTTAATAAAAATTTATTGAGAAAAAAAATATATAAGCCCTACCCCCCAAATAAGCCCTAGTTAAAGTCTTTGCAGGTCTTATTTTCAGGGTAGGGCTTATTTTCGGGGAAACAGGGTAGGACTTATTTGGGGGGTAGGGCTTATATTGCAGCCATCACCAAAAATCACACTAGGTCTTATTTTCGGGGAAACAGGGTATGCTGGGAACATAGTGTGCTTTCCCCTTCAATGATCAGATTTCTACCCACATACCCCCACTGCACAGCCATTCACTGGGAAATTCTGTGTCTTGTCGTTTCTCCTTCCCCAGCTCTCTGTTCTCAGCTGCATACAGAGCTTAGCAGGTATGTGATCATTTATAAAACAGGAAAAAAATACATTTATATACATAGATTTTTTTTTTATATCTAAACACAAATGTTTTGCCTTGTATTTCTATTTTAAACTAACTGGGTTGTTTTACAATGTGGGGTTTACATATACTTTAATTATCCATGTCTTTTCACATTTTATTCTACTATTTGTATGAGAAGGTTTACATATGCTACAATAAAAAGTGTATATAACAAGCATTTAGAAGGATTATTTTCTTTTCAAGTTAACAAGAAAAGTGCATAATATTTAATTGAGGGTTTAATTCTAAAACAATAATTTAGAAGCATTTTATAGTATCATATGTTACAGTTTGAAAGAAAAGGCAATATCTATCCTCATAATTATTGTATCTATTAAAATAGTTACAGATAGCGTTAACTGCATTTTACAAATGCTTTCATAAACATGTCAAAGTGAGCTTTTATTTTGTTCACATGAAAGTCAAACTCAGTAGGAGTGTAATTAGCAGCAGGTGACTCTTGGCAAACAAACTGGTCTCCAATAAAAATAAGTCTAGACTTTTTTGGGTCACATCTGTTTCCTCGGAAGTTCCAATTCATTTTTTGTGTCCTCCTTCTAGCTTGGTAAAAGGGCACAAAGCAAGAGGTTTTAGGGCTATCCAGGAAATGTAAATGATTGCATGAGCCTAAGTGAGGCTGGGCAACCTGATGATTTGTACTGAAAACCAGGATTTTGGTTGCTACTGGTCATTATTGAGTCAATTCCTTAAGACCCCATTCACACCTGAGCATTTTGTAGCTTGAAGCCTGAAGCTACAAAACGCTAGACGGGAAAAAAATCTATTATTCTCCATGGAGATGGTTCACATCTCCACTCCATGTCGCCTGAAGCCGAACGCCTGAAGCTCAAACAAGTTCCGGACCCTTTTTTGTCGCTCGAATTGAGCAGATTTGGGCGTTTTTCTTCTTTTAACATTGGTGACCTTTTGCCCTGCACAAAATCGCAGCGAATCGCGGTAAAAAAACACAGCAAAAAATGCCGCAAAATGGCGGTAAATTTGCGCGATTTTCGGCTTAAAAAACGCTATGCTCAGGTGTGAATGCAGCCTTAGAGTTCAGTTTCATCTATGTTATTTTTTTCAAAAAATCTCTAGGGGTTCATTTATGGGCATAGCTTGATTTCTGTTTCCTCCATTGATTATAATTAAGCAACGAAGAGGTGTCCAAAAGCAGGCCTGTCTGGAATCAGTAGCAGAGATGGTCAGATCTACAGTAAGGAAACTGAGACCAAAATGTGTATATTTTATGTGAGATTTAATTGCATTGAAAGAAAATCCATCCGAACACCAGCACTCAGCAAATATAAAAATATACGTGAACCAAAAACCCAGTTACATAATATTTGACTAATAACTAGCAAACAGAAAGACCACCAACTAACTACCCGTAGTTATCATCGTATAACACGCACAGGTGTATAACACGCACATTCATTTTAAGAGGGAAATTTCAGGAAAAAAATAACATTTTTGTATTGGTGTATAACACGCACACGCTATTTGCACCCGATTTTCGTGGTGAAAAAGTGAGTGTTATACGCCAATAAATACAGTATATACAATATACACAAATGAAGAACACAGATAATCAGGGGGAAGCTGAAAGTGCAGGAACAGATGGGAAGGGAGAACCAAAACTGGGATGAGGAACAGGGGATAGCAGATCTCTGGTTCTACCAACCTCACATGATTTTAATTAATTGATTTTAAATTGGATTGTACCACCTCTTTTTTCTTTTGGAGAAATGGACACCTTTTCCTATATAAACTTGATTTTATTGTAAATCTGTATGCTATGAGCAAGGCTTTTGCCGAAACATGTTAGCTTTTGATGTTGCACTGCTGTTTGTACTCAATAAAGATTTAAGATGAAGCAATAAAATTGTCGGCATTCTTTTTGCATAGCAGATACAAGGCTGCAAGGTACAGGGTACAGCATGCAGAGCAGATGCAGGAACAGGGTAATGGCTAGCAGTATCTGTCAGCAAGCGAAACACTGTAGGGAGAGCACTAGTAAGGGAGGGCCTAAACACCCTCCTAACAACCAGAAGCAGGTGGAAACTAATTACTGGAATCTAGATATGTATCCAAAATAGTGGGGTGTACGTTGGCCACACAATCCAATAAGAATGGCGGGTTCAGGAAAAAAAGCAGGTTCCAAACTGCAATATATATATATATATATATATATATATATATATATATATATATGTTTTTATATATACAGGGCTTTTTTTCAGCAGGAACTAGGGGTAACTCAGTTCCTCCACCTCTGGCTCGGGTTTTCTGCTCCCTGCACCCCACTATCATTTGGCAAGACTGAAGTCCAGCTTTTGCATTTACATGTGATAGCTTATCCCCCAGTAGCTCCCACAGGTCAGATCTCCTGTGCAGATCCCACTGAGTGCTGGACAGGGACAAGGGAGATACAGAACAGGTACCCAGGGTTCAGTGCAGTCATGGGCAGGAGAGGGTGTGTGCTAGGCTGCACCCTCTGTGGTCTCCATTTTTTTCCCTGGTGACCAGTTGGTGATGCTCCTACTACATGATCTCCCTTGCAAGTGAATGTAGTATAGTATAGTATGCTGGGAGGTATTACAGCCGGATAGGTGTTTCAGCTCAACCACTTCAATACTGGGCACTTAAACACCTTCCTGCCCAGACCAATTTTGAGCTTTCAGCGCTGTCGCATTTTGAATGACAATTGCACGGTCATGCTACACTGTACCCAAATGAAATTTTCCCCACAAATAGAGCTTTCTGTTGGTGGTATTTGATCATCTCTACGGTTTTTATTTTTTGCTAAACAAATAAAAAAAGACGGAAAATTTTGAAAAAAAAAATGTTTTTTTTTTGTTTCACTTTCAAAACTTTGTAAATAAGTACCCCTTCACTGATGGGCACTGATGGGGCTGCACTGACGGGCACTGATAAGGCGGCACTGATGGGCACTGATGAGCTGGCACCAATGATGTGGCACTGATGAGGTGGCATTGATGGGCACTGATATATGGCACTGATAGGCAGCACTGATGGGCACTGATAGGTGGCACTGATGGGCGACACGGATGGTCACTGATAGGTGGCACAAATTGTCACTGATAGCTGGCATGGATTGGCATTGATAGGCGGCATGAATGGGCATGGATAGGTGGCACAGATGGGCATGGATGGGCACTGATAGTTGGTATGGATGGGCACTGACAGGTGGCACAGATGGGCACTGATAGGTGGCAGGGATGGGCACTGATAAGTGACATTGTATTGCATTGTTTTGTACTGATGGATGCCTATCAGTGCCAAACAATAATCCATGCCAATCAGTGATGCCCATTGTGGGCACTGATTGACATCCATTGTGAGCACTGACTGGCATCCCTGGTGGTCTAGGGTGGCATACCTGGTGCTGGGCATCCCTGGTGGTCTGGTGGTGTCCCTGGTGGTCCAGTGTGGCCATCCTCAGGGGGGGGGCTGTGCTGATAATCTATCAGCACAGACCCCCCTGTCAGAGGAGCAGCCGTTCTGCTCTCCTCTTCTTGCGTTTGACAGACGCAAGTGAGGAAAAGCCGATCACCGGTTCTTCCTATTTACACTGTGATCAGCCGTCATTGGACACGGCTGATCACGTGGTAAAGAGTCTCCGTCGGAGACTCTTTACTGAGATCATAGTTGCGGGGTGTCAGACTGACACCCCGCAACAACGATCGCCGCGATGTGCGCAGTGGCTCAAAATCCTGAGAACGTCCTATGACGTCCGGTCAGGATTTTGAAACCCCTTTGCAGCCGTCATTCGCCTATAGGGCGGGCGGCAAGTGGTTAATATTACAACAAAGGTAAGCCATATGGCAGGTGGTGGAGCTTTTAAGGAGGGGGGGGGAGGTGGAGGGGGGAAAGATGAGAGCAGTGGAGGGAGGGGGTTGTATGCAGAGGGAAGAGCTACTATTTAATGCCATTGAGCAGGCATGTGTGTGTGTGGTGGCATGGTTGAGTTCCTGCACCTACAGTGCCTTGCGAAAGTATTCGGCCCCATTGAACTTTTCAACCTTTTGCCACATTTCATGCTTCAAACATAAAGAATCACCAACAAGTGGGACACAATTGTGAAGTGGAACGAAATGTATTGGATATTTTAAACTTTTTTAGCAAATAAAAAACTGAAAAGTGGTGCGTGCAAAATTATTCGGCCCCTTTACTTTCAGTGCAGCAAACTCACTCCAGAAGTTCAGCGAGGATCTCTGAATGATCCAATGTTGTCCTAAATGACTGATGGTGATAAATAGAATCCACCTGTGTGTAATCAAGTCTCTGTATAAATGCACCTGCTCTGTGATAGTCTCAGGGTTCTGTTGAAAGTGCAGAGAGCATCATGAAGACCAAGGAACACACCAGGCAGGTCCGTAATACTGTTGTGGAGAAGTTTAAAGCCGGATTTGGATACAAAAAGATTTCCCAAGCTTTAAACATCCCAAGGAGCACTGTGCAAGCGATCATTTTGAAATGGAAGGAGTATCAGACCACTGCAAATCTACCAAGACCTGGCCGTCCCTCTAAACTTTCAGCTCAGACAAGGAGAAGACTGATCAGAGATGCAGCCAAGAGGCCCATGATCACTCTGGATGAACTGCAGAGAACTACAGCTGGGTGGGAGAGTCTGTCCATAGGACAACAATCAGTCGTACACTGCACAAATCTGGCCTTATGGAAGAGTGGCAAGAAGAAAGCCATTTCTCAAAGATATCCATAAAAAGTCTCCTCTAAAGTTTGCCACAAGCCACCTGGGAGACACACCAAACATGTGGAAGAAGGTGCTCTGGTCAGATGAAACCAAAATCCAACTTTTTGCCCACAATGCAAAACGATATGTTTGCCGTAAAAGCACACAGCTCATCACCCTCAACACACCATCCCCACTGTCAAACATGGTGGTGGCAGCATCATGGTTTGGGCCTGCTTTTCTTCAGCAGGGACAGGGAAGATGGCTAAAATTGAGAGGAAGATGGATGCAGCCAAATACAGGACCATTCTGGATGAAAACCTGTTGGAGTCTGCAAAAGACCTGAAACTGGGACGGAGATTTATCTTCCAACAAGAAAATGATCCCAAACATACAGCAAAATCTACAAAGGAATGGTTCACAAATAAACGTATCCAGGTGTTAGAATGGCCAAGTCAAAGTCCAGACCTGAATCCAATCGAGAATCTGTGGAAAGAGCTGAAAACTGCTGTTCACAAACGCTCTCCATCCAACCTCACTAAGCTCGAGCTGTTTTGCAAGGAAGAATGGGCAAGAATGTCAGTCTCTCGATGTGCAAAACTGATAGAGACATACCCCAAGCGACTTGCAGCTGTAATCGCAGCAAAAGGTGGCTCTACAAAGTATTAACGCAAGGGGGCCGAATAATTTTGCACGCCCCACTTTTCATTTTTTTATTAGTTAAAAAAGTTTCAAAAATCCAATAGATTTCGTTCCACTTCACAATTGTGTCCCACTTGTTGGTGATTCTTCACAAACAATACAAATTTTATATCTTTATGTTTGAAGCCTGAAATGTGGCAAAAGGTTGAAAAGTTCAAGGGGGTCGAATACTTTCGCAAGGCACTGTATTCTCTGAGAAAAAAGCCCTGTATATATATATATATATATATATATATATATATATATATATATATATATATAAATCACTTGCAGTGCTGTTGCAGTGTATGAAGATCTGGGATGCCTTCCAAGGAAATCTGTTTTCTGTGTTATTTTTTTTTCAGTACTAAGTAATTTGAATTCATGCAATGTTAAATTCTACCATTCCCTCTTGCAACTACTCTTTTATGTCAATCAGAGGAAAGTGAAGGGCAGACCTTGCTATTCAGTGCAGTGTATTGACACACAATGCCAGTTCTCCTCCATCTCTCTCGTTCAGAGGTGCCTAGACATTTTAAGTATCCTCTGTTCTTTTTAAATGATGCTTCCTTTTTTTTTTTTTTTATTCAACTATTGCATCTTGTAAAGCATGGAAAACGTAGCCGCAAGTTTCTTCTTTTTGATTAGACCAAAGTAGGGCCCCAAGGTGAATGTCCAAGGTCACTGTTCCAGGACAGATGAGGCGGTGTTGGCCTGTGATGTTTATTTCTGTCTCTCTACATTACTTGTCCTTCCCATCGGCTTGCAAGCAATTATTTCAAATGTTATTTACTACAGGGGATGAAAAACAATTGCAAGTGCATAATACAGTCGAAGAGCTGCAAAAATAAATCCAGATGCTGGAAATGCTGTGTGTGTGTGCGTGTGTGTGTGTATATAATAATAATTATATATATATATATATATATATATATATACAGTATCTCACAAAAGTGAGTACACCCCTTTTTGTAAATATTTTATTATATATATTCTTTTCATGTGACAACACTGAAAAAATGACACTTTGCTACAATGTAAAGTAGTGGGTGTACAGCTTGTATAACAGTGTCAATTTGCTGTCCCCCCAAAATAACTCAATACACAGCCATTAATGTCTAAACCGCTGGCAACAAAAGTGAGTACACCCCTAAGTGAAAATGTCCAAATTGGGCCCAGAGTGTCAATATTTTGTGATGACATCATGGAGCTGGTGGATGTTGGAGACCTTGCGCTCCTCCACCTTCCATTTGAGGATGCCCCACAGATGCTCAATAGGGTTTAGGTCTGGAGACATGCTTGGCCAGTCCATCACCTTTACCCTCAGCTTCTTTAGCAAGGCAGTGGTCGTCTATGAGGTGTATTTGGGGTTGTTATCATATTGGAATATTGCCCTGTGGCCCAGTCTCCAAAGGGAGGGGATCATCCTCTGCTTCAGTATGTCACAGTACATGTTGGCATTCATGGTTCCCGCAATAAACTGTAGCTCCCCAATGCCGGCAGCCCTCATGCAGCCCCAGGCCATGACACTCCCACCACCATGCTTGACTGTAGACAAGATACACTTGTCTTTGTACTCCTCACCTGGTTGCCTCCACACACGCTTGACACCATCTGAATCAAATAATTTTATATTGGTCTCATCAGACCACATGACATGGTTCCAGTAATCCATGTCCTTAGTCTGCTTGTCTTCAGGAAACCATTTGCGTGCTTTCTCGTGCATCATCTTTAAAATAGGCTTCCTTCTGAGACAACAGCCATGTAAAACAATTTGATGCAGTGTGTGGCGTATGGTCTGAGCACTGACAGGCTGACCCCCCACCCCTTCAACCTCTACAGTAATGCTGGCAGCACTCACACATCTATTTCCCAAAGACATCCTCTGGATATGATTCTGAGCATATGCACTCAACTTCTCAACTCAACAAGTCACATGATACTGGGGAGGAAAAATGGCTAAATGGGCCCAATTTGGACATTTTCACTTAGGGGTGTCCTCACTTTTGTTGCCAGCGGTTTAGACATTAATGGCTGTGTGTTGAGTTATTTTGAGGGGACAGCAAATTTACACTGTTATACAGGCTGTGCACTCACTACACAAAGTGTCATTTCTTCAGTGTTGTCACATGAAAAAATATAATAATATATTTACAAAAATCTAAGGAGTGTAATAAGCCAATATTTGTAAGGTGGTAAATGCAGCATTTTTGTTCACAATCTAGAGTGGAAGACATCAACTGATAGGATAGGACCTGATTGGTAATTGAATATGTATTTATGTGGCTCTTCTTTAGTATAAAAAAGACTGAATATCTTATCCTATTTCACATCACAAGATATAGTGTTGCAAAGAGGGTTGCTTCATTTTATAAAATGTACAGATGTAGAAAGTACGCAGATTGATTTGATAAAGGGTTTGAGAATGTTCTCAGAATAAATTGTGTGTATATACTCTTCAATTATCCAATCATGTGCAGATGAAATAAGTAAACAGGCACTTTTTTTCTACATCATTGGATAATTGAAGTGAATCTCAAATTCTTTAATTCAGCCTTTTAAAAGCAGCGTATAGGTCATGTTAAATGCAGGTACCACTTGAACTTTACGAGAAATTTGCCTGGGTGTGGTATAACCTAAAGAAGGCCAAACAAGATTGCGTTCACACCACTTGCTTTGCATTTACCATGCATTGACATGCATTAAACACATAAACACACTTCAAGTGATGTATTTGTTAACACATTGTGTTGCGTCGATATGTGTTGTCTCTTTTGTCAGTTTTTAATCTACAGCTGGAGCCAAAATACTTTATTTTTTTCTTCTTATCATGCACTGTGCTGTATTGCACTGCATGTAATTGCAGCTTGTTCAAGTTTAACCTTGCACACACTAGTGCAGTACATTTAGTGTGAATTGGAGGACACAATTGTATTATTTAACTGTAAGTGGTGTTATTCACCTAGCTGTGCTGTGTTATCTCAGGAAATGTGTAAATCTCAGGATTGGATGGATGGAAATACAAATGCTTTGATGGTTAAAGCTCTTTTATATGTATTTCATTGGTATGAGCTATCATCTGAAGCTCATCTTCAAATGCACGCCTCAAATATAAATCCAGTGTTTTTTTTGTTTTGTATTTTTCCTTCAATTTATTTTTTCTTATACAATGTTTTATCAGATATCAGTTACAACAGATGAATGGCGACCTGAAAAAAAAAAGACAACTGACACGGAATCGATATTCCAGACAGCATAACCTATAGTAGTAACAAATTATTACCAACCTTTCTGTGTTTAAAAATAATTGAGTAATTATTATGTCCGGTTATAGTTTTCCATCTTGAATATACTTTGCATGGACTTGCAGAGGATGTAGAAATACAATACCATAGAGGAATACATTGCTTGCTATTCATTTCCAAGAAATAAGTATCATCTACGGCAGACAAAAGACAATTAGATACGATGCTCAATTAGCTTTATTTAGCTAATTTACAGTAATACTAAACCACTTTTTATTTCTTAGTCCTCTATTAGCTGCATAAACAATTAACCCTGTCAATGAAATTCCCATAAGAACTGCTTACATCTCTGAAAGAGGAGGTTATGTAACAATATATGATGTTTGTAAAGCATTAAAACAATTAGACAATTTCAGTATAAAGATCATTAAAATACCAAAAAAAAATTTAATTTAAATAATTTTTCAGGCAAATGTTTTCATGATACCCACTAGCCTTTTGAATTGTATTATGTGCCAAGGGCCTGGAGTTCATTTTGCCTAATTTTAAAAAAAGTTATGTTCTCATCCAGAGACCAGGAAGTCAGATTCTATCTGCTCAATTGTTTACATTTTATATTTTATGACACCATTTAAATCAGAGGTGCCCAACCAGTAGCCGGGGGCCACATATGGCCCGCGGAACACTCTCATGTGGCCCGCAACCTCCTGCTCTGGGATGGCGGGTTTGCAAGCCAACATTGCAGGTTGCCTACCCGCCATGCCAGAGCATTAGTGTTGTGAATGAAGCCAGCAGTAGAGGAAGCAAGCAGTTGTGGAGCAGAGCCGCATAAGCCAATGCTTACTGTATAGCACCAGCTCCTGCCATAGGTGGAGTGATACCAAATGCACTCTGCCTGGGACAGCAAGTTTATTACTAAAATCACGGTGTATATATGGACATATCTGTTCTGCAGTGGTTACTGGGCTGCTGTTAAACTGATCCACAGGTGTAGCGCAGTGTACCTGCAGCTTACCTGCACTGAGCCATAGACTTTTGGTTTTACCTGTGGGTTTGGTGCACTTTTATAAAGTGCACCACACCTGCAGGATATGATAGAATTCTATGGCAAAGTACAGCTAACATGCAGGAAAGCCACAGGTACAGGTAGACTGCAGATCATCAGTGTAAAAGTAGCCTTAGGCCCTGTTAACATGATCTGTCTGACCCAATCGGACCCTCCATTCACCTCTATGGAGCGGTAGATGTAAACAGACTTGTGTCCATTTACACCTGCCTACGTGAGGATTGTGTATCTAGCACACGGGCCAGCAGTGGGTGTATTACACTGAGTATTAGTGCTACCAGTGTTAGCTATTGTGACCCAATAGGTGCTTTTCCATCTGTGTCCTCATTAACTGTTTTGTTTTTGTTTTTGTGTCTGCCAGCCACCATATATTTTTAACTATTTTTTAATTTTGTACATTTTTGATCTGTAAGAATTTTTTAATAAATGGATTTTTGGTGACTAAAATACTGCACCATGGGAGCTGCCTTTTTGTTCTCTCTGAGGATCCATCACATCGCCACAAGCCTTTATTAAAGGGGAACATCCTAGGTATAAAAAATACAGACAAGTGAAAGGAGGTGGACGAATCAAATGGAAACAGTTGGACACTGAGGGACTACATGCACTTAACCCCTTTGGGGGACAAGGATTTGGTGAGTGGGGACTCGAGTGGGCGAGCATGGAAGTCACTGGATTATCTTAACCTGATTCGTTATTCACTTCATAGTTTCTGAGACCTGTTACACATTGACTGTGCACTTTATTTATATATATATTTTTTGAAAAGCTTTTTGGGACACATACAAAAATAGCTGGTGTTTGAATTTTTTTCTGCACATGTTTTTGCACTTTTGCGCACATTGCACTTTATGAATTTTGGAGAACTGTTCTTTACACAGAATTTAGACTTTATTGTTACATGGACCAATGATGGATGATGCTCCTCTTTTCTCTCACATGGAGATATATAGTGTGGAATAGTTGAGTGATAGAGAAGCATCGTGATTGAGTATCTCACATTTATATATATATTTACGTTCATAATCATTTTTTATAATCAATTTTTATAATTATTTTATTAGTTCAATCCATCTCGATATTCTGTATTGCCTTACACAATAGCCTTGGGAGTGTGTATGTAGAGGACGGGGTGCCCAATTTGCCCATTTTGAGTGTATGGTGTGTACATACACTCATTATAGGAAAACATTTTATATGATCTGATAGCCTTACTGGATATTATAGCCCAATATAATATGTAGCGTGTTCTCAGCATCAGAGAAGACACAGTTAATCCTGTCTTCCTTTTGCTTAGAGGGTCTCTTCCTCTGGTGGTAGAGAGGAATTTGGAGACCCCTTTAATACTGATCTAGTTCATATAATTTTGGGGTAGCACCTTGGGCCCTATATCTTCTTTATAAAAAGTATTAGCAACTAGACTAGCGAAAATCACACCGGGACTGATCAAGTCAGATAAGTGGGATTTGTCCAGGGTAGGCAGTCCCCAGATGGCACACGTCGCATGCTTGACCATCTCCGCATTGCGAAATCAAGGAAAACGCCAACAACCTTCCTAGCGCTTGACTCCGAAAAGGTGTTTGATAGGGTGCACTGGGGATACTTGCAGGCTACCCTGGACTAATTCCGAATCCAGGGAATCGCCCAATCCACCATCCTAGCTTTATACTCAAGCCCCTCAGCGAATATATATACCTCTAATGCTCTATCTGCATCCTTTGGAATTTCAAATGGCACTAGGCAGGGGTACCCCCTGTCTCCCCTCATTTTTACTCTCATAATGGAGCCCTTAGCGGAATCAATTCAAACTAACTCAGAAATCTCAGGTATAAAAATAGCAGGGCAGCATCATAAAATCGGCCTTTTTGTGGACAATGTAGTCCTAACCCTTACCAACCCGGAGTCCTCGCTTAAAGCGGTACAATCAATACTCAATAGATTTAGTAGCATTTCCCATTATAAACTTAACGACACTAAGTCCATTAATTTACCAATTAACATTCCCAAGGTCACCCTAGCAAGTTTAAAAAGAAAATTCCCTTATGTATGGGAGGGCAACAAATTACCCAATTTAGCAATAACCCTAACAACTCCTACAGCTAATACGTACAAGGCCAATTTCTACCCACTTATACAGACCATTTCCCAAGATACTCAACGCATTGCAAAATATGAACTAAATTGGCTAGGCCGCATCGCAGCATACAAGATGCTAGTACTTCCCAAAATTCTTTACCTCTTTAGGACAATCCCCACTATAATCCCATCCAGATTTTTTTTTTTTTAAATAGAGTCTATACTTAAAAAAATCATATGGCAAGGAAAAATCCCCAAAATCCCATATCGGACATTACAAAGGACTAAAAAAGATGGAGGGTGGGCCTCCCGAGGCTGGGACAATATCACCCCGCAACAATAGTGGACCAACTCCATTCTTGGTTTGACCAAAACTCAGATAAGCTGTGGGTGGAGCTGGAAAAAGCCACTACCACGTATCGGGATCTCCCATTGTTACTACTCGCCGCCAGAATGGGCCTTTCGTTACACATGCTTAATATCGCAGCAATTAAGGCCTCGGTAAATGCTTGGAATCTGTTCCATCAGAGACAAACCAGCAATCGACTCCGATTTAGGATTAAGGCCCCTATCCCAGTTTTAGAATACCTAATCCCATCTCTCAAATTGCTCTCTTGGATTGCACGGGAGTTGTCCTATATTGAAGACCTTAATATTACAAATCCAACTTATAGTCATTACAAAACTTTACAAGTCCAGCACCTATTTAAGGACAAAGGAAAAAGTATATTGCAGTGAACGGAGAGATATGGCAAGAGCTTATCAATAGACCGTACAGAAAGGGAGGGATATCTAGATGTTACGCTAAATTACAGACTAAGGAAATAAATACCAAAACAGCCCATATGTTAGCGTGGGAAAAGGACCTTGGAATATCACTTAATATTGCAGATTGGAAACAAGCTAGACAAACCACATTTGAAGCATCCAGGTGTGTCAACCATTGGGATAACTTTCTGAAAATGGTTAACAGGAGCTACCTAGTTCCCCTTAGGCTGTCTAGGATATTCCCTGTGTCAGACCCTATGTTCTGGAGAATGTGTGGAGACGTAGGATCAATATTCCACATATTTAGGACGTGCAAATGTTTATGTAGTTCTTGGAATGGAATATTCTGTCTAATTTCAAAGTTTACAGGCCTCCTCATCCCCCCCCCAAGCGGAAATGGCCCTTCTTCACCAAAAGATAGGGATAATCCCTAAACAATTTTGTTCATTAATAATTAAAATCCTTACAGCAGCGCGCATGACTATAGCATCCTTGTGGAAAACTAACAAGGCCCCCGAACGTGTCAGATACAATTAAGAGTGCAGAACTCTGCTCAATATGAAAGAATTTTGGCCAATAGTCAAGAAGCTAACAAAAATTGTAATGATAACTGGAACTGTTGGTTAACTGAATTCCCACTAAAAGATATGTAATTTAACAAATGTAGGACAACGCGATCCGTGACATAAACAGATCACAAAGTGGAGGGGTGGCACTGGATGTTTTTTGGTGTGTTAATGTTGCTTATTTACTTTGTTTAAGTTGTAAAGGTTATTTTTCTTTTCTCCTTTTTCTTTATATTATCTGTCGATTTCAAAAATAACTGCATAGCATTGAACTGAATAGCTGCAAAGCATTAAGGTGGACCCATGGTATATATAGGCCTTTGGAGAAGTTATGAGTTTTTTTTTATCTATGGGGCACCCATGCATGCCAACGATATATGTACTACTATTTCTGAAGTATGCTAAACCACTCAAAAACGGGAGAAGGGTGGCGCTGGGGCAGAGCACCGGGGCACAGCTAGTTCCCCATGGGGGTGCCGGGTGCGCAGCTGTGGTGCCATCCATGACCTAATGTTAAGACAATAAAGGTAACAGAATGAATACTATGGATGTAACTAAACTGCTAATTTCTTGTTAACTTGCTCTACTATACCTTGTAAATGTAAATTTGGAAATCTAATAAAAACGAATTAAAAAAAAAGAAGAGTGGACAGCCTATGCTAGTTTTCCTACACACACATTGGAAGACTCTTAAGCCCCATATACACTATTAGATTTTCTGCAGATTTTAGTCTTCAAATTTACCAAAACCATATAATATGAGGTCAAATCATAAGCAATTCAATTTGTATGCGTTCAGGCAGGCCCTTGTACTACATGATTTTGGTAATTCTGAAGACAAAAATCTGCAGAAAATCGAATAATGTGTATGGGGTCTTAGCGGGTGCATGTTTACGAAAGTATATAAAGTTCTTCAAAGGGGCACATTCATACAACATATTGCATAAAATATCCATGCTCTGCCAAAGTTGCCAATCCAGGCTTGCATTCAATGCAAAAACCATTCCATATTCACAACCACAGCAACAAATGAAATATTTTTTTTCCTTTGTTACATGAGTGAGCATTTATAAAAAAAAAATAAAAAAATAAAGTACAGAACTTATAATATTCTACTAGAATATTGGTCATCTTGTTTATCAAAAGAAAACATGTTCAATTATGTAATACGGGTTTTACACTTCACGCAATTAGCATGCTGAGTATTTTGTTTGTGTGCCATTCATCTGTTGAATTGAACTAAAGTGAAATACATTTAGATCTGACAGGCTTAGTGAGACTACCCCCCTGACTTTTTCAAACATTAAAATATCTGATACACACATAAAACCTGCTGAATGGAACTCAAGACATGACACCACACAGATGAAAAATGTGTGGGTGAAGAAGGTTCTCGAGGTACAAAAATTATATAGGCAACATTCTTCCAGAAATGACTGATCCAGGGCAAATCATGAGTGTTACTTTGCCATGATATTTCTTTTCTACAAATATCAAATATATTGTGTTATTATTTAAGACAACAATCAGAGAATGCTACCCTGAAAATGAAAGGCACAGAATATATTAATGATTAATTACTGAGCCATCTTCAAATAGTTATTGAGCACCACTGTGACTTTGACAAATTACCCTTCCATTTTTGTGACTGATATGCAATTTGAATAATACAGCTTTGCTGTAGTCTTGTCAGTTAAAGACCTTTTAATGGGATTCCTGGGTCTTATAAAGACAGCTTTGTCATGCTAGGGTAATGGATGATATTTTCGGCTTTTAAATAACATGAATTAAAAAAAAGTGAGTGAGGTAGAGAGAATAGGAAATGTGACAAGCAGGTAGGAAAATACCAGCAGGGTAATTGAATTGTTTACGGACAATGACAAAATATAATTTTTGCCAGCTGTTAACCTTTTTCATGCCAATACAGTTTCTATTACACATGTGACATTAATTAAGAGTTAATAAGTTAAAGGTTTGACTTTTTTTATAATTATGTACATTATACTCACAAAATGTATCTAAATTACCTCAAAAAATATGTGTAAAAATAGAACTTTAAATAATTAACAGTAGCATCAGCATTAGCAACATCTTTTTGTATTTATATGATCAATTACATACATATTAATTATAAAAATGTTTACTTATCCTTAATGGTTTTGGTCCCACTGAAGCATAGTGGGATTGCCTTTAGAATTTTGCTCCAAGCTTGCCCCAAGAATGAGCCTAGCTAAACAAATATGTAAAAAACAAAGATACAATGATCACAATTAATGTTGAAAAATTTAAGAGTTACTCCACTTTTGTGGAGAAAAAAAATCTCCTCTTTGTGATCTATGTACATGCAGGGATTTTCACAAATGTTGTTGAAGATTCTTACCTTTTCTTATTCTGAAGAAATAGCTGTTTGTGTCCATGTGCAAAATGGATGTGAATGGGAGTGATTTCATAATTATCATTCATAAGATATCATAATTGTCAGTCAGCTGCTGCACTTACAGAGTTATAATGAAGATCATTCCAGGGTCTGCATCCCTTTAGGCTGAGTTCATACCTATTCAAATTGGATGCGGGTTTCCCCACATCCAATTTGCATGACAGCAGATTGTGACCGACTCTCTATGGAGCAGTTCACATATCTCCATAGTGGCTGTGGACAGGAATGCTGTGTGTTTTTGGCTCCCTTTCAGGGCCGAATTTAGGCAAAAATTCAGCCCTGATTCATCCCTGAAACAGAGAATGGGGCGCATTGGACCCTTGCTGCGAGCTGCATCCGTCTGTGGTGTGAACTCAGCCTTCGATGTGATTTTCCTTTTGTTGCAGTAGCTGCCCAAAATCTGATGTGTATCTTACTGCAGACTTCTGGAAAAACTAGTAAGCAAATCACACAAGCAGCAAATGGCATTTCTGGAGGACGCTCTGTACACCATCTGTCTACAGAATGCCTCCATGTTGCAATATTGCATTGTGTTTTGCAGAAAATTGCAGTGTTGCAGATGGAAAAGCAATTTTCTATTACATTCAATTAGATTTTTTTCTCTCTTCCCCCTTTTTGTACTATTATGGATATGGTAAGGATCTGTTCTTTTGATGCTAGAGGTCTTAATTCAGGAAACACATTTTCGGTAAGACCATATTCACAATATACATAATAGACAGTATCCAACATGGATCCATGATTCATTCCAATATTCTAAATCTTCAGGTGTTTCCTTTGCAATCCATAAAACCTTACCTCATCAAATTTTACAAATATGGAAGGATAGAGATGGAAGGTATTTCATCTTAAAAATGTCAGTCTATGGAAAGATCTTTACAGTTGTTAATTTTTATTCGCCAAATCATGATCAGATTAAAGTGGAAGTAAACCCTTCTATCGTTTTTAGTCAAGGAAGCTGCCATCTTGGCCTCTAATGATTCTTCAACTGCCATAATGCTGCACATGTAATCAGTTATGAAACCAGCCATTGGATGGTTTGAAAGTTTGGTTGAGAGCACAACCAATGTGAAAGTTAGCATTTCCAGCATACCGGGAATGTAAGTGTTTTTTTGAAACAGGGTTTACTCCCGCTTTAAGATTGGAATACAGGTTTTCACAAAGGCAATGGAAAAAGCAGAAGGAATGGTAAATTTTGTAATGGATTCAAAATTATATACAACATTGACTTATTTGCGTAAAAATAGGGGCCAACTAAAAGAGTTTAAACAGATACTTGAAAAACACCAAATGGTGGATTTGTGGAGGGTTTAACATCCGACAGAGAAAAATTATTCATATTATTCAACTATACATAACACATACCATAGATTGGATTATTTCTTTATCAGTCAAATGGGATTGTTGATGAGATGACTCCCTCCTCTGAAATTGGGAGTTTGCTGTGGTCGGATGATGCGTCAATAACTATGCAATTGGCTGCGGCTGAATACAGGAAACCGTAAGGATCATGGAATTTAAACAATAACCTTATCCTTAGGGATAAGATATGTAAAATGGATATCTGAAAGGTGATAAAGGAATTTTTGCAGATTCATGAAATAGATAATGCTTCAATTCCCATACAATGGGAAACATTAAAATGTGTATTGCATGGCCTGTTTATTAAACAAGGAGATGGATTGAAGGCAGAGAAATCAGCCAAAATATCTCAACTATTAAAGGAAATTCCAATATTATAATATTCTCATAAACAAAATTCTACCTCAGAAATTGGAATATGTTTAAATGATAAACGCATCGAATTACAAACCCTGTTGAATGAGCAATCCTTGCGAACAAGGGATACAAATAGGGCCAGGTTTTATCAACAGGGGAATAAACCGGGACAATTGTTAGCAAAAATTTTGAAACAACCCCAACTCATGACCTCTATAGTTAAAATTCAAAAAAACCTTTGGGTAAGTAATATATGATCCTGCAGAAATTTATAAGACATTCCACACATATTACTCTAAACTTTATAATATACCAACACAAAAGAGAAGTAAGGCTGGGGGGGGAGACAAAAAGAAATACGCCAATATATTATAGAAACCGCAATACCCAATATTCCTAATGAAACAACAGAGAAGCTGGAAAGAGATTTTTTAATAGCAGAAATAAAACAAGTTATATCTGGGTTGGTAACCAGGCAAAAGTCCAGGCCTGGATGGATATACTCCTTGATTCTATAAGGTATTTCAGGACATACTTATTCCTATTCTAAGTAAGACGTATAACTCTATATATCTGCCTCTCAAATATTTACTACACAGAGTATGGAAGCACATATTGCACTTATCCCTAAACCAGATAAGGATCATACGATATGCGGTAACTATCGACCAATTTCCCTTACAAATATAGACATACGTCTGTACTCTAAAATCATTGCAAATAGGCTGACATCTATTTTACCCACACATATTAGCTTAACCACTTCAACAACAGGCACTTAAACACCTTCCTGCCCAGACCAATTTTGAGCTTTCAGCGCTGTCACACTTAGAATGACAATTGCGCGGTCATGCTGCACTGTACCCAAATTAAATTTTTATATTTTTTTTCCCACAAATAGAGCTTTCTTTTGGTGGTATTTGATCACCTCTATGGTGTTTATTTTTTGCTAAACAAATAAAAAAATACCGAAAATTTTGAAAAAAAATGTTTTTTTTGTTTCAGTTTCAAAACTTTGTAAATAAGTAAGTTTTCTCCTTCACTGATGGGCACTGATGGGGCTACACTGATGGGCACCGATAAGGCGGCACTGATGGGCACCGATGAGGTGGCACCAATGAAGTGGCACTGATGAGGTGGCATTGATGGACACTGATATGTGGCACTGATAGGTGGCACTGATGGTCACTGATAGGCGGCACTGATAGGTGGCACTGATGGGCAACACGGATGGGCACTGATAGGTGCCACAAATTGGCACTGATAGCTGGCATGGATTGGCATGGATAGACGGTACAGATGGGCATGGATAGGCGGCACAGATGGGCATGGATGGGCACTGATAGGTGGCACGGATGGGCACTAATAGGCGGCACAGTTGGGCACTAATAGGCGGCATTGTATTGCATTATACTGTACTAATGGATGCCAATCAGTGCCAAACAATAATGCATGCCAATCAGTGATGCCCATTGTGGGCACTGATTGGCATCCATTGTGGGCACTGACTGGAATCCCTGGTGGTCTAGGGTGGCATACCTTGTGCTGGGCATCCCTGGAGTCTGGTGGTGTCCCTGGTGATCCAGTGTGGGCATCCTCAGGGAGGCTGCGCTGATAATTGATCAGCACAGACCCCCCCCCCCCCATCAGAGGAGCAGCCGATCGGCTCTCCTCTACTCGCGTCTGACAGATGCGAGTGAGGAAAAGCCAATCACCGGCTCTTCCTATTTACACTGTGATCAGCCGTGATTGGATACAGCTGATCACGTGGTAAAGAGTCTCCATATGCAAAGCCATAGGAGACTCTTTACCGAGATCATAGTTGCGGGGTGTCAGAAAGACACCCCGCAACAACAATCGCCGCGATGACGTCCGGTCAGGATTTTTAAACCACTTTGCCGCCGTGTTTCTGTTATAGGGCGGGCGGCAAGTGGTTAAATAAAGTGGGCTTTATGATGGAGGCAAGGGACAACATAATAAAAACGTGCATATTAATGGAACACGCCCAGAGAAGCGCTATTCCATCATAAATTTTATCGGTTGATGCTGAGAAGGCATTTCTTAGGGTGGATTGGCACTTCCTGGGAGAAGCGAAAAAAAGGACAAATGGTATACTCTCAATATGTGCAAACATAAAATGGTACCCAACAAGGTTGTCCCCTGTCCCCTTGCTATATGTTATAGTAATGGGACATCTTACTACAGCTATACGTAATAATAGTGATATTCAAGGTATTAAGGCCAAAAGAAAAGTATATACAATGTCAGTATATGCGGACGATTTATTGCTATATATCACCAATCTGATAACAAGTTTACCTAATCTTATACATGAATTTAAAGGTTTGACAAGGTAAGCAACTTTAAAGTTAATTATGATAAGTCTGATATGCTAAATATATCAATACGAAGAAAAATTCAGGAACTCCTTCAAAATAACTTCATATGGCTAAATTACAGGAGTTAAAGTACTTGCCATTGATCCAAAAAGTTATAAAATCACTTCAAGGATATGAAAAAGTAGTCTATTCATGGATGGGGAGAATTAATGTAGTGAAAATGGATATATTACCAAAATTACTAGACGTATTTCAGGCAATACCTATGGTTCCCTCAATTAATTTAATTACACAATTATGCAAAGCCATAGGAAGCTTTATTTGGGCTCAAAAATCATCATGGATATTAGACCAAAAGAGAATTGAGGTCTTGCCTTAAACAGTGGGTAACCCTTGAAGAAGATATTATTTCTTTACAGCTTAAATTACTCCCACGGAGGAGGGGCATGGCCAGCAGCCGAGGAGTATGGCCGCGTAGTGATAGAGCTCCGTCTGCCACGGCCACACCGGAGCTTTTTACAGCACTCCTGAGCAGAGAAACACAGCAGTTTCAGCACCCCCGAGGCCGGGCACACAGGGGGAACATGTCCAGGTGGAGGAAGGTGGCTGAGTAGAATGACGGCCTTCTACCGCCATCCCAGCAGTACTCAGGCCTAAGATGGCAAAGGTAAGCATGAGGACAGAGAGTGTGGCATGCACTCTGACCATAAGCATACTACCACACGTCAGGCGCATCCTCAGGAAGAGGAATACTTAGGGGACAAGCAACCTTCCCAATCGTCATCCTCAGCTTCCAGCCCAATTAAAGCTAAGTTGCCACATATGCAGGGGACAGATGAGGAAGAGACTGGTAATACCTCTCTCAATGACACCAGGGAACTCCAGGACTCCATACTTGAATTCCCCACTAAATCAGCCAGTGATTGATACCACCCTCAAGGACATGCTGGTGTCGCTCCATAGTACATTACATGCTGACATTATGTCCCTCACAAATCACTTTAAAGAAGAAGTTAAGGAAGTGGACAACAGGGTTTCTTAGTGAACTGACACTAATGAAGGAGAAATTGGCCGATCTCGAAGACCAATCGAGAAGGAACAATATTAAAATCCGTGGGATACACGAAACGGTTAAAACACCAGACCTGCATGCTCCTGTTCAAAAAATCTTTCAGGAAGCATTGCCAGATGCCTCTCTCCCGCCTGGCCAAGGGCAATAACAGATTGACCGCTCAGGTAACTACTACTAATTACTAGTAATTACTAATTACTTGCATCGATCTTGTAGCTCCAGTGAACCCGTGGAACTATGCTCAGTTCTCTTTTCGCCCCTACTCATTCAGCTGAATCACCCCTTTTTTTTAACCTCTTAAACATCAAAAGTTGCTCTTATTGCTGTTTGTTGTACCGCAGGAAAAGGGCTGCCCGCCTTTAGGCACAGTACACGTTTGTAATCTTTTCAATGTTTTTTCACTTTTATTTTTTATTTTTTTACTTTTACCGCTTGGTACTAAGGCGGATTTGTGATCGTAACTATTGTGCATGACTGTTTATTTGATATCTGGTATAGCTACAAGGATACAGGTATAGTCTAACCCTTCTACTCTGCATCATGGGGTTCAAAGTCACCTCGTTTAATGTTAGAGGACTGAACAGCCCTCATAAAAGGAGTATGCTTTGGAAAGAAGCAAAGAGGCTGCAAAGTGACATTCTGTGACTCAAGAAATGCATTTTTTTGACTCTAAACCCCTACATTTACAAAGCAGGCACTTTCCAACAGTGTTCTGCTCAAACGCCCAGAAGAAAAACAGAGGTGTGGCCATTCATATTAGAGATACGATCTCCTTTAAATGTATATTGAACTTGACAAAGCAGGCAGGTATATTATCCTGGCGGGGGAGGTAAACAACACAGTTTATACTATAGTAAATGTTTACTTGCCTAATGTAAAACAATTGACTTTTCTGAATAAGGTGTGGAAAAAGGTAGATGTAATGCGCAAGGGTTATCTGATAATATGCAGCGATTTTAATGCCATACCTAACCAATCCTTGGATGTGTCATCAAGATCTCCTACAGCCAGGGATAGGATAACCCTTTCGCGTTTCATGGCCTCAGAAAACTTATATGATGTGTGGAGGTGCCAGCACTCAACAGAACGTGACTATTCCTATTTTTCCAGTGTGCATCGCACATATTCTAGAATCAACATGTTTTTGATGGATACATTTTTATTACAAAATGTCAGGATGCCATCCATACATAACATCACGTGGTCAGACCATGTCCCGATATCCATTGTGGTGGAGGGGTCTCACACGGAAACCAGGGCTAACAGGTGGAAAAATGACACCTCTCTCTTTACGCACCCAAATTTCAACAACAAAATTACTTCTGAGCTTCGGGAGTTTTTTGAGATTAATGCCTGGTCTGTGTCGAACCCCTTCACCCTTTGGAATTGCCATAAGGCAGTTATGAGAGGGGTTCTAACAAAAATGACTAGCATGGCCAAAAAATGTTGAACCCAGAAAATTCAAGGCCTCATTTCTCAAATTGACAATTTGGAATCCTTGAATAAAAGGCCCCCGAACACGTCTCATAGCTCCCAACTTGACGGTCTCAGGCAGGAGCTCAGACTGTTACTGATCTCGCAACATGACCATTCACGCAAGAAGTGGAAAGCCCGATTCTACTGTCAAGGGAATCGAGCGGGGAAACTCTTGGCTAGGCAAATTAAGGAGAAAATAATTAAGCAGAAAATCCCCTTTATATATCATCCAACCAATGGCACCAAGTTATCCAATCCAAAGGATATAACCAATGCATTTAGGGATTACTACAGCGCCCTGTATAATCTGAAGGAAGATGCCTCGATCCCACAACCATCTCAAGAATTGATTCAAGGGTTCCTTGACAAAATTTTGCTTCCTAGAGTAAATCAGGCTCAGTTAAATATTTTAAATGACCCCATTAGGCTAGGTGAACTACATAAAACCATTTTAGCTTTGCCACTAAATAAATCTCCTGGCCCAGACGGATTTTCATCTGAATATTACCGCGCATATTACCCCATACTAAGTCCACACCTATTAAAGGCATTTGAGAAAGCTACCTCATATTCTTCCTTCCCTCCGGAAATGTTAGCAGCTACAATTATAACTCTACCTAAACCGGGGAAATCACCAGATACTCCACAGAACTTCAGACCTATTTCTTTATTGAAATTGGATCTGAAGGTCTATGCTAAAATATTGGCCAACAGACTGTCTGGTCTTTTGCCAACATTGATTAAAAATGACCAGGTGGGTTTTGTCCCAGGGCGTCAGGCACCAGATGCAACTAGAAGGATTATCAATTTGATCCACGGGACGGATGTCTCGGGGGTTCCTTCTCTGCTTCTCACGTTAGATGCGGAGAAGGCATTCGATAGGGTCCACTGGGGGTATTTGAGCCAAGTACTCCACAAATTTGTAGTAGTAGGTAGAATGAACTCGGCCATTTCGGCGTTATACACTAATCCCTCGGCTATGGTCTATACGGAAGGCATGTTCTCTGATAGTTTTCATATTACAAATGGAACGCGGCAAGGGTGCCCGTTATCACCCTTAATATTTTCCCTTTTAATGGAGCCCCTAGCTGAAGAAATTCAAACACATCCAAATACTGTATCTCCGGCATCTCAATATCCAAACATACTCACTCTATTACATTATTTGCAGACGATGTAATCTTATCCTTAACACACCCTAATACTTCCCTACCAGCCGTACATGCCACGTTAGAATACTTTAATAGAATCTCCTACTACAAAGTCAATGCCACAAAATCAAATTTGTTAGCTATTAATATAAGGGGGAAAACACAATCTGCACTGGCTACACAATTCCCATATCCCTGGGCAGACAAACCTTTTCAGTACTTGGGCATTCAAATAGTGTCACCTAGTTCCTCCTTATTTGAAATACATTTTCTACCTCTCCTCACCTCCCTGCAACAAGAGTTAACTAGATTGAAGAAGTTCTACCTGTCCTGGATGGGAAGACTGGCAGCATATAAAATGACAATTCTTCCATGGGGGGTGTGGCTAGCCGCTGACCGAGATGGCCGCCTGAGTCAGCAGCTCCGTTTCACAGCGGGGAGACGAGCTACATGCAGCTACCGAACACCCCGAATAGGCATACCGCCTGACTGGGGAACACATCAGAACTCCGGGGCATGACGAAGAAACGACAGAAGCCCCCTGCCCCGCGCCGCCTGACTCATTATTATTCATCCGCCGCCATGCAGGAGGCCCAAGATGGCGCCGGCTCAGGGATCTCTCGCCGGTCCTCCCCCAGTACTCCTCGCTCCACCATGCCGCCGCATCCTCGGCGCTCAGCGGAAGAAAGCTCCACTCTCCAAGGGGCTGAGATGGACACCCTGCCACCGCTCCCTATGCCGCAGGGGACACCTCACTCAGATAGAGGTAAGAGACTGGCCTCATCCCCTGCACAATCCCCATGTAAGGAACCACATGCAAAGAAGCAGCTTTGGTCTGCAGTTGTAGCTGGTGGACAGAATGCAGACCAGACCCCTTCTCTTGCAGCAGTCCCAGTGTCAGACAATCCAGTGTCTGAAGCTATGCTAAAAGCCATGCTGCTGACCCTTCAGAAGGATCTCCACAGAGAATTGCAATTCTCGATGTCCCAGATACATTACAGAGTGGATTGTCTGGAAGAGAGAACAGACACCATAGAGGAGACGTTACAAGACTACTCCAAAGCCCACAATGAGCTGCTGGATGCACATGACCATCACTCCGCAGAAATTCACCGCCTAAAGCTAAAAATGGCGGATTTGGAAGACCGCGCCAGGCGCAATAATATTAAATTCAGAGGGATTCCGGAATCCGTCAAGTCACCGGACATTATTCTGTACCTCCAGCAACTGTTCACCACGCTGGTGCCTCAGCTGAGTAACAATGACATTTTAATAGACCCACAGGATTTCTAAACCCACTCACCTGCCTGATGACGTCCCCAGAGACATTCTAGCCCGAATCCATTTCTTTTATATCAAGGAACAAATCCTAGCCACTACCAGACTGTCAAAGTCTCTACCTTCCCCCTACAACAATGTCAAGCTAGTCACAGACCTCTCCCCAGCGACGATGGAACTACGCAGAGCTTTCACTCCAGTCACGTCCACCCTGCAACAGAAGAAGATCGCCTACAGGTGGGGCTTCCCCACGAAACTTCTGGTGAACTACCAACAGCAAGTGATCCCCATTCTCAATCCCAAAGATGGATATAAGAAATTAACCAACTGGGGCTTCCTCCCGCTGCCCCCGAGAGACACCGGCCGCACTAATGAGCATATTTCTCCGCTCCCTGCTGGAAAGGACACAACCTCGCGACGAGAACGTGAAACCTAGATCCGCAGTAAACCCCGGCCCGAACAAGGATCTCCCCGCTGTGGGCGGACTGACCTATGCAAGTATACAAGCTTACCACTGTTTGCTTTAGTTTCTTTGAACTCAAACAACGTTATTGTTTGTGCATCCTTCTTCTTTACACCCCCCAGGTTAGAGTGTGCTAGGCACACGAACAGATACCCGTACTGTTACGGTTTACCCCCTTAACACCCCTGATCTCTTGTTTTGTGTTCACCCGGTATCTTGTTATCAGTTTGCATACCTTGTTTTCATAGAACGCATTTGACAATTACTGTATTGCCTTTTTTTTTATTTGTGTTTGCTACAGTAATCTCTTTCTGAGCCTCCCCTTTCCATTGTCCTCCCTGCCGGCATGGCCCTCACAATCTCCACTATTAATGCCAAGGGCCTAAACTCCCCATTTAAATGCAGCCTCCTTTGGAAAGAGGCGTCTAATCTCCGCTCTGACATCCTCTGTGTTCAGGAGACTCATTTCCCACAGACTAACCCCCCCAAATGTTCTAACAAACGCTACCCTCACACCTTCTTTGCGAACGCCACACGGAAACAAAGGGGGGTGATGGTAGCTATCAGCGCCTCGGTTGACTTTGAGCTACACCACTTTGAGAAGGATGCAGAAAGGAGATATATAATTCTATCGGCCACAGTCAATGCCCATCCTCTGACCATTGTCAATGTATATGCTCCTCATGTGGCACAAAATAAATTCTTTACCACCCACATGGCCAGACTAGCCCCTTACAGATCGTCACCACTAATTATGTGTGGGGACTTTAACAGTCTCTCTGACCCCGCACTAGACTCAACTTCCCACACCAAGCATAGGCCCTCTGCCGTGGCAGCTATGCTTGCCCGCGAAGACCTCTATGACTCATGGAGATGCACGCATGGCTCAGAAAGAGATTACACCTTCCCCCCCCCCCATCAGTCCTACTCCAGAATAGACTTAATTATCACGGATAAACATTTATTACAGTCAATAACTGATGCAAGTATAGGAACTATCTCGTGGTCCGACCACGCCCCTGTCACTGTCAAGCTAGCCCTGCTATCACAGTCACCCAGGCACACTCTCTGGAGGTTGAACTCATGCCTCCTTAATGACCCTAAACTTGCCTCCCAAATACACTTAGAAATCCTCTCCTACTTCCAATCTAACGAAAACTCTGTTGACGACCACGCTGTTATCTGGAATGCCCATAAAGCCTGCCTACGCGGCCTATTTATCAAGCTGGGAGCGCAACAAAAAAAGGCGTGCGCAGCCACAACGGTCTCCATGCTCCAGCAAATTCGAGCCTTGGAAGCCATTAACAAATCCTCCCCTTCGGACACGATATCCGCGGAATTAAAAAATCTTAGGTCTAAACTTAGCGAACACCTCCATATGAAATTTTATTACTATATAAAGTGAGTCTCCTGGACACAAAGGACTTCTGCCTCCAGTTTCAGTGCCTCCTTCCACAGGGAATTCCGCTTAACTGGATGGTTGAGGCCGTGCACGTTGAAAGAGACTAATTTAAGCGGCATTAAAGGTAGTAAACGGGTGCAGATGTTGGGATAGGCAACCCTATACAGAGTGGAACCACGAGGTTCCAGGTAGGACAGGCTTCCCAGGGCAGGCAGTATAGGATATTTGCAGGACAGAGCCAGTTGGTATTCAGGGGTACGGGCAATGACAGACCAAATAGAAACTGCAACAGCGCAGTAAGAAAAAACAGTAGAGCATGAAACAAAAAAAATAAAACAGAAGTCAATAAAAAGGGGGATTTCTGGTGAGATCCGAAGGCACTATAGATGCCCATTTACTTGGGGGGGTACAAAAGAGAGCTCTAGATGACCTCCAGCGAACGGGAAAGCAGAGTCAAATGGTAAGCCGCAGCAAAGTTCTTACGGGATCTTTGTTTTGGTTTTCCTCCGGCGTCTCCGTTGGACCACCTGCCAGTCTCCCTGATTCTCCAGCCGGGCAGGAGGGGACGAGGCCGACGGAACCACCGGCTCCTCAGGGATGATGTCGAGGGAACGTAGCAAATCAAGCCCTTCCTGTAGTGTAGATATCACCGAGGATTTACCTTCATGGGTAATAAGAAGCTTCAGAGGATATCCCCAGCGGTATTGAACTCCATGGTTCCGCAGTGCTTTGGTGACAGGAAGAAGAGCTTTGCGTCTCTGTAAGGTAAACTGAGAGAGGTCAGCGAACAACTGCAGGTGGGAGAATCTCTCTGGGAGCTGGGTCTCCTTTCTGAACGCCGAGAGGAGTTGCTCCTTGGCATGGAAAAAGTGAATCCGCATGAGAACATCCCGCGGAATATTATCAGGCAGGTGAGAGGGCTTAGGAAGTCTGTGTATGCGATCAATAGTCACATCCTGATCCGACAGAGTAGGCAGCAGGGTTTTCATGAGGTCTTGAATGAACTGGGTTAGCTGGGTAGGGAGGACGGTCTCAGGAATCCCTCTAACCTTGACGTTGTTGCGCCTGGACCTGTCTTCCAGGTCGGCCATCTTGGATTTGAGCCACTCAATGTCCTCAGACTGGTCGTTGTGTGCATCAACTAAAGTGTTATGAGCAACCGCAAGTTCCCCCATTTTCTTCTCCACATGATCTAGCCTGCCGCCCAGTACTCCCACTTCAGCTTTGAAATTAGTGACACATTGCATAAAGTCCTTATGAAGTGAGGCACGAAGGCAAACTAACATGTCTCTCAAGGTAGACTCAGAAACAGGCTGGTTGGTGGCAGGGAACTCAGCTATGTAATCATGCAGCTCTCTAGTGTCAGCAGAGGAGTTTTGTTCAGCGCTCACCTGCAATGCTTCCTCTGAGAGTCTTGGCCTGGACTTCGCTGGGCTGCTGCTGATCGGCGTGGACGTCCCTGGCGACCTCCTCCCCTGTCTGTCTAAGGGTGCCGGGCTCCCGGATGAGGCCGAGGAAGGACCGGGGGAAGAGCGCATACTGTCGCCGGCGCCATCTTGGCCGGATTCGCGGGCCGCTGGCGGGAAGAAATCCGGCAGTTTTTTGGGCTGCCCGGACCCTCTCCGCTTGGGCGACATCTCCGGAGGGTGAGGAGGCTCTCCGGAGCAATGTAGTGTATGTTTGCCGGCGCAGATAGTCCACAATGCGGATAGAATCCCGTCGCTGGAGAGGAGCTCTTCTCCTACGCTGCCATCCACCAGCCGCGGTAGCCACGCCCCCTTGATTACTATATAAAGCGCCTTAAGCTACAATCATACTCCTCAGCAAACAAACCGACCGCATTTATGGCCAAACAACTAAAACGTCAACTGATTAATAAAAAGATTTCCTTCCTGACAACCTCCAATAAAACACGCATAACTAATCCCCTCGATATTGCCAACGAATTTAGCAGCTTCTATCATACTCTCTACAACCTCACTACCACCGACCCCCCCCCCCCCCCCCCACCTTCCCAAGCAGATATAGCTAGTTTCTTGGCGTCTATATCGCTCCCTACGATTACCCTTGAACAACTAGACTCCTTATCGGCCCCCTTCCTCCCTGAAGAAATTCACAAACTCATTAAGAAACTTCCCCTACATAAAGCCCCGGGCCCAGATGGCATCACCAACGAGTACTATAAAAGATATGCTGATTTCATCGTACCCTATCTCTGAAAAGACCTATAACCAATTCGCGACCACTGGACAGATTCCCAAGGAATCCCTAGAGGCACTTGTAGTTACTATCCCCAAACCTGGGAAATCTCCTGATAGTCCAGCAAACTACCGCCCCATATCACTCCTTAACACTGACACCAAACTATATGCCAAGCTTCTCGCCCAACGACTTGCCATAATTCTCCCGGACCTAATACATCGCGACCAAGTGGGCTTCGTCCCAGGACGGCAGACAGCGGATGGAACCAGACGGTTTATCGACCTGATTCAGTGGGTCGAATATAAACGAACGCCTTCTCTCTTCCTATCTCTGGACGCAGAGAAGGCGTTCGATAGAGTCTCCTGGCCATATATGGAGGCAGTCCTCCGTAAGGTGGGGATTTCAGGCACCTTCCTGTCAGCCGTTCTGGGACTGTACACACACCCTAGTGCACGCGTATGGACCTCGGGCATTATATCGAACCCTTTCCAAATCACCAATGGCACACGGCAAGGATGCCCCTTGTCCCCATTGATCTTTGCCCTAGTAATGGAGCCCTTAGCACAGACTATCAGGAAGAACCCCCAAATCAAAGGCATTACGGTAGCAGACACAGAACACAAAATTGGCCTCTACGCCGATTATGTCATTATTGCCCTTACAGACCCGCTAACCTCAATTCACGAAGTTCAACGTACATTGGACGCCTTCAGTGCTGTTTCCATGTATAAAGTCAATCATTCCAAATCCCTAATGCTAAACCTTGGCCTAGACCCACATACCGTGTCCCAGATTTCGGCAAAAACTTCTTTCACGTGGGCCACCAACTCTTTCCTCCCGTATTTAGGAGTACAACTAACATACCCCTGCACCATACTAGTGCGATCCAATCTTGAAATCCTACTGAGCAAACTCCACCACCTCTCCAAAGACCTATTGACCACACCGGCCTCCTGGGTAGGCAGAGTCGCCCAAACCAAAATGTATCTACTCCCCCATATCCTTTACTTTTTCTGCTCCACCCCCCTCCTGCTCCTTCAAGCCCATGTTAAAAAGCTCCAAGGGATACTTAATGCTTTTATTTGGCAACACAAACACCCGAGGATTAGAAACAATACCCTCCTGACACCCACTCGCTTTGGTGGTCTAGGGGCCCCTAATCTCAAAGCATATTACCGAGCTGTCTTACTAGACCAACTTAAAACATGGTGGTCCTCGGACCTACAACCCACCTGGAAACAAATAGAACTCGCTATCATAACGACAGACCCAGTGAAAATTTTGACAGCAATCTGGATGCGCTTTAAACCATCACGTTACCCACTTGACTCAATTAATGCCTCCCTTAGAGTATGGCAAACATACTTTCACAACACTGATCAATTCTCACTGACACTCCTTCCACTGGTCCCCCTCGAAGCCCTCCAAGTCTTCTCCCCTGATCTCCCCATAGGGGACTGGGATGCAGCTGGGATTACTAATATAGGCGCTTTATTTTCCTCCACAACTCTCCTATCCTTCTCCCAATTACAACACAAATTTCATGTCCCCTCCACAACATTCTTCTTATATCTCCGGATCAGATCCATCCTAGCAAATCTCCCTCTCTCTACCTCGAACCCACTCAAGGATCCCCTAATACAGTTCTTTGGGAATAAAACTCAAAAAAAAGGAGGCATTTCTCTCATCTACAGAATACTCACTTCACCAGACCCTGAAGTCGATCCCGCACGCACCGAATACTGGTCATCCAAACGGCAACACTCTGTCCCACCAGAAACATGGCAAAAAGCTCTGAATGCTCCTGCACGCTTCTCTCACTGCATTCCCATTGGGAATCTCTAATGAAACTTTACCACGGCTGGTACTACACCCCGGCCAGACTGGGTAAAATCTTTCCCTCTTCCTCGCCTAACTGCTGGAGGAACTGCGGTGACACAGGTACACTACTACATATTTGGTGGTGTTGCCCTCATATACAACCATTCTGGAAAAAAATTAAAAACCTAATACATCACACTTGTCGAATAGCTATCCCGCTCTCACCCACAGACTTACTACTAGGTATATCTGTAATCTCTTGGCCGTACCACCTGCACGCCTTACTGACCCACATCCTTATCGCTGCCCGACTAGCTATTGCGAAAAAATGGAAATCTGTACATTCCCCATCCCTGAAAGAAGTCCTGATATTGCTGAATGCCCACTTTCAATTAGAATACGCCTTTGCTAAAGCTAACCTTACAACTGATAAGTTCCTGGCTGCCTGGAAACTATGGATAGCAGACCCCAGGAGTAGCCCACTACACTGAACAACCCTGGTTATCATATTTATTTTCTATCTGCTCTCAATGGTTAATGTTACCTGAACTCAGAGTAAACCCAAGGTACCTATACTACACTTACTCACGCATTTTTCTACAGATATTTCTCCTTCACTCAGTTATTGCCTATAGCAAGCGTGCAAATCAAACTCAGGTTATACCCGCTTTTTATTTGTACTCTTATATATCTTTACTCCTCCTCATTGCAAACCTCCCCTCCCTTTAAAGTCGTGTATCTTGATAAGATTTTGATATGTTTCTATGTTGTACACCTATACCTGCATACCTGTATCTGTATGTACCTTATTTCAATGACAAGTTTACTGCCAGGGTATGCCCGTTTGGCAATGTACCTTTTTTTTTCTGACTCTTCCTTTCATAATAAAAATGTGAAGTTTAAAAAAAATGACAATTCTTCCAAAGCTTTTATATTTCTTTAGAGCCCCGCCGATTCCTATTCCTGCAACCTTTTTCAAATCAGTTCAGACTCAACTCAACAAATTTGTATGGGCTGATAAGAAACCTCGGTGCTCCCAGTCTTCCTTGTCCAAGAGGAGGGAAATTGAAGGAATGGGCTTACCAATTCTAAGGGACTACTACTTAGCAAGCTTGCTAGATCAACTGAAGTACTGGCTTCACCCTCAAGAATTGAAACACTGGGTTGCGATTGAAAGTTCATGGTTAGATCCCAACTCCGGACGATCCACACTACTTGCAACCTCCTTCGCTAACACAAATTTTAAGTCTGAGCACCCTATTATACAATTGGTAATGGACATATGGAGGAACTTTCACCAAAATGTGGAACTTTACCAAACTTTAACTGAGATACCAACTCCTCTATCCTCCATGTGCACATACATTGATAATCTGGACCTATTGTCTTGGGAGCAAAAAGGTATTTCATTGGTCACAGACTTGCTAGAGAGGGGCAGGTTGATCCCCTTCGATGTCTTAGCTCAAAAGTGCTCTCTCCCCATAACAGACTATTTTACATACTTAAGAGTCACATAATTTTTAAAACAACATCCTTGCACATCTGTTAAAATACCACACCAAGCTTGGGCATTCTGGTCAGACACGACAAAATTCAAAGGGGGAATCTCTCTTTTTTACAATATGTTACAACAAAAGAGCCAATTCTGTAAAATATCTCCACTTCAAAAGTGGGAGAGAGATCTCACCATTTACGGAAGATCAGTGGAAAAAGCCATTCAGTGTAATTGCCGTTTTATTAGATCTGTAACGCAATGGGAAACAGCCCAAAAAATTATTCTCAGGTGGTACTATATCCTTTATATCACAGCAAAATTCTTACAGGGGAGCACCAATGTATGTTGGCGTGGTTGTGGTAAAGTTGGCACCCTGATGCACATGGTTTGGGAGTGCCCTGATCTCCGGAGTTTTTGGGGAGGTGTATTCTCTCTGATTTCTAAAACCACTGGCGTCATCAGGAAAGGTACTCCAGAATTAGCTATACTAAGTATACATATAGACCAGTATCCGCCATCTCTCAGAATGATAGTAGTCCAGATCTTGATGGTGGCTAGACTATTAATCGCTAGGAAATGGAAAACCCCCAGCCCCCCGAACATTAGTGAGATTATTAAAAAAGTAGACAAAACTTTTAAATATGAGCAGATAATGGCTACGATGGAAGGGAAGTCCTCACGTCTGTATGCACAGTGGGCGCCTTGGATCAATACCAGAAAAATTGTGTGAAAACATGCACTACTTGCTCTTTCTGTTTTGCTGCTTTTTGAGAATTTACATTAAAGTGGTGTTGCCACCAAAAATATAACCTAAGTTGTATGTGCAGCAAAGGGTTTTAATAAAATTAATTGGATAATAAAATTTTTTTTACTTACCTATTTCTTGCGGTTGCTAGGTGGTCCCACGAAATCTGCCTCTTCCATTGCCCGGGCTAAAAACGTCACTTCCCTCGGCAGCCCGGCTCGCTAAGGCTCCTGGGAGAAGTGTGTCACCATTTCCCAGGATGCCTTGGGCATCACGAGGGCTACAATCACGTTATTTCGAAACCGGAAGTGACGCGATTGCATGTGTAATTTGGCGCCATATTTGATTTGGGAATCCCTTTGTTAGCAGAGGCTGAGTGATCTGGATAGGTGAAGGACGTGCGTCGAGGGGCTCCACCGACTATCTCCACTTATCTATCCAACTACCGACTATCGATTCTGTAGCAGCAATCTTACAACTACAAAAGGTAAGTAATAACTCATTTTAATTCTGGTGTATTCATTTTTTTAATCTTTTATTATTTTTTTTTATTTTATTTTTTAGTCTCAATATTATTTATTTAATTTAATTGCATCACATTTACTTGCCTTTGTATTATAAAAAAAAGATTCAATTCCCTGTTAATGTTTGAATGTTAAGAAAAGTTTTTTTATTTTATTTATTTATTTATTTGTTTTATAATTTAATTTTATTTTTATTGCCATATACTAATAACAATCTAAATTCCAAAGTACATATTACATTTTTTAGTGTTGGTGATTTTTTTTTATTAATTTTATATTTCAGAATTCATTTTCTTAGTAGTCTCTTCTGTGACCGAAGAATTTTTTGAGAAAAAAAAAGAAATTTCGTCAATTGACCGGTATTTATTTACTAATTTATTTATAATTTTTTTTTTCTATCCTGCCCACTGCCATCTACCAGCCTGCCTACTCCCATCCGCCAGCCTGCCTACTCCCACCCACCATCCTGCCCACTCCCACCCACCAGCCTTCCCACAACCCGCCTTCCCACTCCCACCCACCAGCCTGCCTACTCCCACCCACCATCCTGCATACTCCCACCCACCAGCCTGCCCACTGCCATCTACCAGCCTGCCTACTCCCATCCGCCAGCCTGCCTACTCCCACCCACCATCCTGCCTACTCCCACCCACCATCCTGCCTACTCCCACCCACCAGCCTGCCTACTCCCACCCAGCTTCCTGCCCACTCCCACCCACCAGCCTTCCCACAACCCGCCTTCCCACTCCCACCCACCAGCCTGCCTACTCCCACCCACCATCCTGCATACTCGCACCCACCCACCAGCCTTCCCACTCCCACCCACCCGCCTTCCCACTCCCACCCACCAGCCTTCCCACAAACCACCCACCAGCCTGCCTACTCCCACCCACCATCCTGCATACTCGCTCCCACCCACCCGCCTTCCCACAACCCACCCACCCGCCTTCCCACTCTCACCCACCAGCCTGCCCACTCCCCACCCACCAGCCTGCCCACTCCCCACCCACCATCCTGCATACTCGCACCCACCCACCATCCTGCCCACTCCCACCCAACAGCCTTCCCACAACCCGCCTTCCCACTCCCACCCACCAGCCTGCCTACTCCCACCCACCCACCCGCCTTCCCACTCCCACCCACCAGCCTTCCCTCAAACCACCCACCAGCCTGCCTACTCCCACCCACCATCCTGCATACTCGCTCCCACCCACCCGCCTTCCCACAACCCACCCACCCGCCTTCCCACTCTCACCAACCAGCCTTCCCACTCCCACCCACCAGCCTGCCTACTCCCACCCACCAGCCTGCCTACTCGCACCCACCATCCTGCCCACTCCCACCCACCAGTCTTCCCACAAGCCGCCTGTCCACTCCCACCCACCAGCCTGCCCACTCCCACCCACCAGCCTGCCCACAAACCACCCACCAGCCTGCCTACTCCCACCCACCATCCTGCATACTCGCTCCCACCCACCGGCCTACAACCCACCTTCCCACTCCCACCCACCAGCCTGCCTACTCCCACCCACCAGCCTGCCTACTCCCACCCACCAGCCTTCCCACAAACCACCCACCATCCCTTATACTCGCACCCACCAGCCTTACCACTCCCACCCACCAGCCTGCCTACTCCCACCCACCAGCCTGCCTACTCCCACCCACCAGCCTGCCTACTCGCACCCACCATCCTGCCCACTCCCACCCACCAGCCTTCCCACAACCCGCCTGTCCACTCCCACCCACCAGCCTGTCCACTCCCACCCACCAGCCTGCCCACTCCCACCCACCAGCCTGCCCACAAACCACCCACCAGCCTGCCTACTCCCACCCACCATCCTGCATACTCGCTCCCACCCACCGGCCTAACCCAAAACCCACCTTCCCACTCCCACCCACCAGCCTGCCTACTCCCACCCACCATCCTGCATACTCCCTCCCACCCACCGGCCTTCCCACAACCCACCTTCTCACTCCCACCCACCAGCCTGCCTACTCCCACCCACCATCCTGCATACTCTCACCCACCAGCCTGCCCACTCTCAACCACCAGCCTGCCTTCCCACTCCCACCCACCAGGCTTCCCACTCCCACCCAGCATCCTTCCCACTCCCACCCAGCATCCTTCCCACTTCCACCCAGCATCTTTCTCACTCCCACCCTGCATCCTTCTCACTCCCACCCAGCATCTTTCTCACTCACCCAGCATCTCTCTCACACCCACCCAGCATCTCTCTCACACCCACCCAGCATCTCTCTCACACCCACCCGGCATCTCTCTCACACCCATCCAGCATCCCACCCAGCATCTCTCTCACACCCACCCAACAACCCACCCAGCATCTCTCTCACTCCCACCCAGCATCACACCCACCCAGCACCCTCCCAGCTTCTCTCTCACACCCACCCAGCATCTCTCTCACACCCACCCAGCTTCTCTCTCACACCCACCCGGCATCTCTCTCACACCCACCCAGCATCTCTCTCACACCCACCCAGCATCCCACCCAGCATCTCTCTCACACCCACCCAACAACCCACCCAGCATCTCTCTCACTCCCACCCAGCATCTCTCTCACTCCCACCCAGCATCACACCCACCCAGCATCTCTCTCACACCCACCCAACAACCCACCCAGCATCTCTCTCACTCCCACCCAGCATCACACCCACCCAGCACCCACCCAGCTTCTCTCTCACACCCACCCAGCATCTCTCTCACACCCACCCAGCTTCTCTCTCACACCCACCCGGCATCTCTCTCACACCCACCCAGCATCTCTCTCACACCCACCCAACAACCCACCCAGCATCTCTCTCACTCCCACCCAGCATCTCTCTCACTCCCACCCAGCATCTCTCTCACTCCCACCCAGCATCTCTCTCACACCCACCCAGCATCCCACCCAGCATCTCTCTCACTCCCACCCAGCATCTATGTCACACCCACCCAGCATACCACCCAGCATCTCTCTCACACCCACCCAACAACCCACCCAGCATCTCTCTCACTCCCACCCAGCATCTCTCACACTCCCACCCAGCATCTCTCTCACTCCCACCCAGCATCTCTCTCACTCCCACCCAGCATCTCTCTCACTCCCACCCAGCATCTCTCTCACTCCCACCCAGCATCACACCCACCCAGCATCTCTCTCACACCCACCCAACAACCCACCCAGCATCTCTCTCACTCCCACCCAGCATCACACCCACCCAGCACCCACCCAGCTTCTCTCTCACACCCACCCAGCTTCTCTCTCACACCCACCCGGCATCTCTCTCACACCCACCCAGCATCTCTCTCACACCCACCCGGCATCTCTCTCACTCCCACCCGGCATCTCTCTCACTCCCACCCAGAATCTCTCTCACTCCCACCCAGCATCTCTCTCACTCCCACCCAGCATCTCTCTTACTCCCACCCAGCATCTCTCTTACTCCCACCCAGCATCTCTCTCACTCCCACCCAGCATCTCTCTCACTCCCACCCAGCATCTCTCTCACACGCACCCAGCATCTCTCTCACACCCACCCAACAACCCACCCAGCATCTCTCTCACTCCCACCCAGCATCTCTCTCACACCCACCCAGCATCTCTCTCACACCCACCCAACAACCCACCCAGCATCTCTCTCACTCCCACCCAGCATCTCTCTCACACCCACCCAGCATCCCACCCGGCATCTCTCTCACACCCACCCAGCATCCCACCCGGCATCTCTCTCACTCCCACCCAGCATCTCTCTCACTCCCACCCAGCATCACACCCAACCAGCACCCACCCATCATCTCTCTCACACCCACCCAGCATCTCTCTCACACCCACCCAGCATCCCACCCAGCATCTCTCTCACACCCACCCAACAACCCACCCAGCATCTCTCTCACTCCCACACAGCATCACACCCACCCAGCTTCTCTCTAACACCCACCCAGCATCTCTCTCACACCCACCCAGCTTCTCTCTCACACCCACCCAGCATCTCTCTCACACCCACCCAGCATCTCTCTCACACCCACCCAACAACCCACCCAGCATCTCTCTCACTCCCACCCAGCATCTCTCTCACTCCCACCCAGCATCTCTCTCACACCCACCCAGCATCCCACCCGGCATCTCTCTCACTCCCACCCAGCATCTCTCTCACACCCACCCAGCATCCCACCCAGCATCTCTCTCACACCCACCCAACAACCCACCCAGCATCTCTCTCACTCCCACCCAGCATCTCTCACACTCCCACCCAGCATCTCTCTCACTCCCACCCAGCATCTCTCTCACTCCCTTCCAGCATCTCTCTCACTCCCACCCAGCATCTCTCTCACTCCCACCCAGCATCACACCCACCCAGCATCTCTCTCACCCACCCAACAACCCACCCAGCATCTCTCTCACTCCCACCCAGCATCACACCCACCCAGCACCCACCCAGCTTCTCTCTCACACCCACCCAGCTTCTCTCTCACACCCACCCATCATCTCTCTCACACCCACCCAGCATCTCTCTCACACCCACCCGGCATCTCTCTCACTCCCACCCGGCATCTCTCTCACTCCCACCCAGCATCTCTCTCACTCCCACCCAGCATCTCTCTTACTCCCACCTAGCATCTCTCTCACTCCCACCCAGCATCTCTCTCACTCCCACCCAGCATCTCTCTCACACCCACCCAGCATCTCTCTCACACCCACCCAACAACCCACCCAGCATCTCTCTCACTCCCACCCAGCATCTCTCTCACACCCACCCAGCATCCCACCCGGCATCTCTCTCACTCCCACCCAGCATCTCTCTCACTCCCACCCAGCATCTCTCTCACACCCACCCAGCATCTCTCTCACACCCACCCAACAACCCACCCAGCATCTCTCTTACTCCCACCCAGCATCTCTATCACACCCACCCAGCATCTCTCTCACACCCACCCAACAACCCACCCAGCATCTCTCTCACTCCCACCCAGCATCTCTCTCACTCCCACCCAGCATCACACCCACCCAGCATCTCTCTCACACCCACCCAACAACCCACCCAGCATCTCTCTCACACCCACCCAACAACCCACCCAGCATCTCTCTCACTCCCACACAGCATCACACCCACCCAGCACCCACCCAGCTTCTCTCTCACACCCACCCAGCTTCTCTCTCACACCCACCCGGCATCTCTCTCACACCCACCCAGCATCTCTCTCACACCCACCCAGCATCTCTCTCACTCCCACCCAGCATCTCTCTCACTCCCACCCAGCATCTCTCTTACTCCCACCCAGCATCTCTCTCACTCCCACCCATCATCTCTCTCACTCCCACCCAGCATCTCTCTCACACCCACCCAACAACCCACCCAGCATCTCTCTCACTCCCACCCAGCATCTCTCTCACACCCACCCAACAACCCACCCAGCATCCCACCCAGCATCTCTCTCACACCCGCCCAGCATCTCTATCACTCCCGCCCAGCATCCTTCTACCACCCACCAGTCTTCTCACTTACTATTACCAGCCTTAGATATCCCCGCTTGCCCACTATCATCCACCGACCAGGTCACAACCACCCATCTCCATGATCACCACCAACCACCTCCTTGTTAACTACAAAACAACCACTATCTCCCTAAGTAATAACTCCTTGCTCAATAACACCTACCACCATGCACACTACCACCCAGATTTATGATCTTAAACAATCACCTTCCTACACACTTCCACTAACCTAAGACGATCGCTATCTACAACCTCCACGATAAACACCACACCCATCAATGGTCAATACCACCCACCTTCAAGCTCGCTACCACCCACCTTCCTACTTACTACCACTCACCACAATGCTCACTACCACTCACTCAGTGTCAGGCTCAATATTTCCAAACAAAGTAATGGATCTAGCATACTTACTGCTTCTCTTCATCATCAGAAACTACGTATTACATCTCAGGAAGTTGGCTCTCATGTTTACACAAGTGATTGTTTTAAAAGTATAATAAACTAAATAAATATCACTTTATTTTTTTTTTTTTATGTTTAGGTAATACTGATCGTAATCCTATTTGATTATCAGTCGTTGACTACATTGATTCGCTTTTTGTTGCAGGTAGGTAGCCAGGATATTTCTGTTATGGTATTTTTAATATTGTTTAATTTAACATTTATTTTGTTTATACAAATAATAATCATTTATTTTTTTTTATTTCCTTTTATCTAGATTGAAGAGACAATTGGATTTGATATTTTTCAAAACCAAGCTAATCAGAATTGTGTATTATATATCTACAATGTTGAATATACTTTAAAGTGGTGTTGCCACCAAAAAATGAAAAGCTGCTTAAAATTCATAAAAAAAAAAAAAAAAAACTAATTGGCAAAAATAAAATGTTTTACTCACCTCTAAATACCGGTTGCTAGGGGGTCCCTCGTAGTCTGCCTTCTTCATTGCCCGGGCTGGTGACATCACTTCCCCTTGCACCGCACATTCACCTGGGACCTGTCACGTGTCCCAGGTGACTGTACGGCGTATCACGGCGCCCTGCGCCGCTCGCGCATGCGCAGTGGGTGCCCGGCTGTGAAGCCACAGCCGGGTGCCCACAGTATGCATGACGGCGCCGCGAGCAGAGCGGGGAACGAGGGGGGGGCTTCGTCCCCCCGCATCACTGGACCCGGGGGCAGGTAAGTGTCCGATTATTAAAAGCCAGCAGCTGCAGTATTTGTAGCTGCTGACTTTTATTTTATTATTTTTAAGGGGTACCCCACTTTAAATATGTTATGTTTTATTCTTAGTTTTATTGATTGTTATTATTCTCGATTGTTTGTCTATCTTTCTTTCTCTTTTTCTGAATTCTTTTTTTTTTATTTTTTTTATTTTTTTTCTCTTTATCTTTCTTGTCTCTGTTGCTGGTTTTATTTGTCCAATTAGCAATCTTTTCACAAACTAGTTTTTAGTATTTATATTTATCACTTGCTCTTTATTGATTTAATTTTTTAAATCTCGTCCATTTTTCTATTTATCATTATTATGGATTTTTTGCGCTAGTGCCATTTTATTATTTTTGTCGGTCACTTTTCAATGTCAATTTTGTTCTTGGTTTTTATTTTTTAATCGCTCAGTTTACATACTATTTGATCTTTCGCTAGTCTTGCGCTCTCTTGCGATCCCTCTCTATCTCTCTCTCTGTCTCTCTTGCTATCTCTCTCTCTCTGTCTCTCTTGCGATCTCTCTCTCTCTCTGTCTCTCTTGCTCTCTCTCTCTCTCTCTCTCTGTCTCTCTCTCTCTCTCTCTCTCTCTCTCTCTCTCTCTCTCTCTATGTATGGCTCGCGCGCTCTCTCTCTCTCTCTGCTCTCTCTGTATGGCTCGCGCGCTCTCTCTTTGTCTGTCTTTCTGTCTGTTTCTCTCTCTCTCTCTCTCTCGCTCTCTGGCTCGCGCGCACTCTCTCTCTCTCTATGGCTCACTCTCTCTCTCTCTCTCTGGCTCGCGCTCTCTCTCTTTCTCTGTCTGGCTTGCTCTCTCGCTCGCTCTCTGTCTGTCTGGCTTGGTCTGTCTGGCTTGGTCTGTCTTGCTTGCTCTCTCTCTCTCTCTCTCTCTCTCTCTCTCTCTCTCTTGTGCGCCTCTTCTACCTTGCTCCCCACCTCTCTCTCTCTCTCTCTCTCTCTCTCTTGTGCGCCTCTTCTACCTTGCTCCCCACCTCTCTCTCTCTCTCTCTCTCTCTCTCTCTCTCGTGCTCTGTTTTTTAAATTGTGTAATTCAGTTATTTGAAAGTTTTATATATATTGTATATAAATAAGTAAAAAATGCGGCGCTACCAAAAAAGTGCTAAAACCAATCCGTGAATAATACTCTTAAAAAAATATATATAAATCAACTAATTTCCACTGAGTGTAACATAAATACCATAAAATAAATCAATATCGATAATTCAAAAATTCTCGTGTATATAATACATGTGCAACAATTAGTGAGCAAAAATCCGTGAAGAAAAAATTTAAACACCTAAAATGATCCACATAAATAATCCAAAACATGTAAAATTACAAATTAAGTGTAAAAATGGTGAAGAGAAAATACGTAAAAAAATAAAAAATTGATCAAACAATCAATATATACACGTGATAGTCCATAATTAACGTGCACTAATAACTGATGCCATTGCAAAATATATAAATAAAGTTCATGCAAAAAGATGTGCAAAGATGATTCCCACGGGTGACAAATCACTGCAAACTTCAGTGCATTAAATGGGTGCACCACCTATTTCCCCCAGCCTCTCACCTCCAATAACTGGTAAACAGGCACTGTGTATAGGGATAACTGCAGGCTTCTACTTCGTTCACACTGCTCCACCGCTGATTGTTTTTCACTGTGATATTGAATATTAAATGCCCTCCCAATAGCTCCAGGATATCCAGATCATACAAGGTGGAAAAACACAGAGGGCTCTCATGTGCAGTAACTTCAATATTTATTGAAAACAACAGTAACAGTTCACTTACATTTAAAACTACAGCAGAGTGTGCAGCAGACGCGGACTTCCGGTTTCGGCCGTAAACCGGAAGTAATGGGTCCGACACCGAATTCCTTCCCTGACGCGTTGCGTTACAAACGTAACTTTTTCAAAGTTAACTTTTTTTTTAAACAATTTAATCATTTTAAAATAAATAAAATAAATAAAAAAATAAAAAAATTTTTTTTAAAGCGCCCGCCGTCCCCGCGAGCTCGCGAAGCAAAGAAAACGCATACGGAAGTCGCGCCCGCATATGTAAACGGTGTTCAAATCACACATGTGAGGTATCGCCACGATCGTCAGAGCGAGAGCAATAATTCTAGCACTAGACCTCCTCTGTAACGCTAACCTGGTAACCGTAAAAAAATGTTTAAAGCGTCGCCTATTGAGATTTTTAGGTACCGTACTTTGTCGTCAATCCACAAGTGCGTGCAATTATAAAGTGTGACATGTTTGGTATCTATTTACTCGGCGTAACATTATCTTTCACATTATGCAAAAAAATTGGGCTAATTTTACTGTTTTTTTTTTTTTTTTATTCATGAAAGTGTCCCTTTTCCCAAAAAGTTGCATTTAAAACACTGCTGCGCAAATACCGTGTGACATAAAATAATGCAACAATCGCCGTTTTATTCTCTAGAGTCTCTGTTAAAAAAATATATATAATGTTTCTACTAGAAAGTAATTTTCTAGTAGAAAATATGGATTTTAACTTGTAAACACCAAATTCCAAAAATAGGCTTAGTCATGAAAGGGTTAATTAACTATTTCTTTGAAATTTTTCTATTCCTAGATATGCCGAGCTGCTTTGTACAGCATTGCAGCCACGTCAGTGGCAAACAAGTTAGTTCTGATAATACTACATTGTTTCGATTCCCCAAGGATTGCGATCAAATTAAAATTTGGTTGGAAAAGGCAGGAATGGAGCATTACATGATTGAGCGATTCACAACACTCATAATGGAAGACAAAAAAGGAGATTCTTTCCATATATGTTCCCAACATTTCTCAGAAGATTGCTTTGAAATGGAAGGAAATAGAAGAAAATTGAAAACTGGATCAATACCGACCATTTTTCAAGAAATGCCAACAACTTCAAAATCTACCACCAAAAAATGGGAAAATAGACTTTCTAAACTAGTTCGTAAAGAGTTTATGTCCACAATTCCTAACACTACTTATTCATGTTCAAAAAGACAATGCAAATGTGACTGTCCTGAAAAAAACGTCATAAAAAATGATGTGGGTACGCAGACTGGCATGTTTGACTTTCCTTCTTTTGAGTCGGAGGAAAGCTACATAAAAATAGCGGACGAACGCTGTATTCATTAGATCATTCCTATTGTGAACCAGATTTAATGAGGCCACTTGAAGCCTCAACACCAGATTTTAAGTCAAAGAATGATAATCGCCGATCTTCAGCGATTGATCAGATTTCGGATACAGGTGAGGTGGATCCGTTGATCATACTTTCACCTACAGTCTGTGATCTGCCATCAGAAGATAGAAATATAGAAAGTTCACTTGATGATCTAGAAATAGAGAGTCCAATCATTAAAAAAAAAAGAAAACTGGCATATGAAGACGACCCAAGTTGTCACGAGTCTGATTTTGATACCCCTCAAAAAAGTGACTACACTTTGAATGACAGTATAATTGAGCCACTAACTGTAGATCTAATTAATGACCCCCTTAATTTGATTAATGAAAAAAAAATTATTGTCTTTGAAAGCAGTCTAGATACATTGCTTTTTAAAATGCGATGCCCCGACCAGAGCTGCTTTTCGAAAATTTAAAAAATAGAAAAGAAAATAGTTGGTACGATGCTGATAGTGTTTTCAACATGTAATGCACAGCACCGCATCAAACTTTGGGAAAGCCAACCAAAGATAAAAAATTATGCTGCAGGCAATATTGTACTTGCTGGCGCCATTTGTTTGTCAGGTGGTAGTTACCAAAAGGTAAAGGAAATGTTTGATCTTAGTGGAATTTCGATGTTTGGCAAATCGTCCTATAACCGTGCTAAAAAACAGTATATTTATCCTTCCATAGATTACAGCTGGAATCAAAATTGTCAAAATGTAAAGGAGGAATTAACAGGAACTCCACTATTCCTCATTGGTGACGGACAATGCGATAGTCCTGGTTTTTGTGCAAAATATACAACGTATACTTTTATGGATATCTATTCTAAAAAAAATTGTAGATTTTGAATTGGTGCAAGTCTCCCAAACAACATCCTCAGTTGCCATGGAAAAATTGGGCTTTACCACAGCACTTGACAGAATATTGGAAATATGAGATATGATGTTCAATTTGTAGGCACTGATCGCCACACGGGAATTCGAAAACTATTGACTATGACTAAATACGAAAATATAAATCATCAATTTGATATATGGCATTATGTTAAAAATTTAAAGCGCAAATTGATGCAAATCTCCCAAAAAAAAGCTTTTCGTCCAATTTTACCGTGGATTGGAGCCATAGTGACGCATTTCTACTGGTGTAGCAGAACTTGTGACGGAAATGAGGATGTTTTCAGACAACAATGGCAATCTCTGCTACATCATGTAGTGAATGAACATACATGGCGAGATGGAGACATACAACATCAGTGCTTACATGATGATCAGAGTATTCTTTTTCCAAAGATTCCATGGCTTCAAAAAAACACACCTGCCTTTGATTCATTATCTGCAATTATAATGGACGCACAAATCGAAAAGGATTTAAAGCATCTTACTTATTTCTGCCAGACTGGGAGCATTGAAACATACCACAGCATGATGTTAAAATATAGACCGAAGAGAATTCATTATAAATATGATTCTATGGAGGCTAGAACACGATTGGCTGCATTGCAGCACAACAACAATATTGGTAGAAAAATGGCAACAGTAAAAAAAATTGATGACAGTGGTGAAGTCTTTCAAGTTGAGCGTAAAAATTTGGAATTCCCCCGAGGACGTAAAAAATGGATCGTTCGAAACGTTTTTGAAAAAATGTCGAACGAACATGCCAAAACTATTTTGGCAAACATGCTGTCAATCACAGAAGGTACTTTAAAAAGTACATGGAAATCCAAAAATGTACTATTTCCAAAAAATATTGCAACTGAAGAAAGGCCTGAAACCAGTGCTGCTATTGCAAAGCACAGAACACGGTTTCCTGTTGTATAAAATGTTAAATCTAATTTTTGATTCTATTTTTTAGAATGTTAAATGTTGTTTTTAATTTTAATTATTGGTTAATTACTGTCTAAAACAAATAAATATTTGGGTTGTGTATGCACATTGAAATCTAGTTATTTAGTGATTTTTCTTTTTTATTTCTTTTTAATTTGTAATATAAATATTTAATATAATTGATTCAGAATCTAGTATTAAGAACAGTAATATGCATCTAATTTCTCAAATTAGACATTAAATCAACATCATTAATAGTAATTAGCATTAACAAAATAACACACTAATTGTATTTCAATTTTTTTTTATTTTAACTGCAAAAATATTTAAAAAAAAATCACATTATACATTATTTTGTTTAATAGAAAGCCATTTCGGAAGCATCATAATCATTGGCATAAAGAAATCCGACATATGATCCATTGGGATCTGGAAAAACAAGTCGTACTGCATTGACTGCACAGGAAGGTATAACCCTTCGGTTTCCCTTTCCTAAAATACCATAAATCCATGCTATGAAAGTGCGATACGCGGTTTTACGTAATCTCTTGGAATAAATAGAATAAAAAGTGTAAATATGTAATTTTATAAAAAAAGTCACAAATTTACAATTTATATCAATTATCAGCTTATTCATTTACTACTTATAATTCAGACTTATAAACTTTAGAACAAATATTGGAATAAAGTAATCACCTGTTGTTGTTGGCATCTATCAGAGGGAGATTATCCATATGAATCGCCATATACGCAATTCTCACGTGTTCATGGTGCACTATTTGAGAAATAAAGATATCTGCCTGCGTAATGCATTGATGTCCCTCAGGTATGCAGGCATCAACGTCGTATATTTCCCGACAGCAGACAGACTCCACTTGGGTGGGCATTTTAATGCACCTTTCACAGGAACACCACGTGATATTGCCAATTCGATCTGTTTCGCTCGGTTCGGTTTCTGATGTAGACGATCTATCACTACTAGAGGGCATGGTAGGGTTATTGGGGAAAGCCGGATCATTTTCTCTTGATGGATACCGAGCCCATATTTTCTTTATCAGCATTCTGCGCTATAAGTACACAACGAAAATAAAAGTATATTATACTTAGATTTTGGTTATCAAATTTTTTTTTTATTCATTTAATAAAAAAAAAAATATGATGCTTTATGCATCATTAATGTACTTGGAAGAGGCTTCTCAGATGTATACAGAAAGAATGCCCTTATCCTCAACAAGGAGGCAGGACTGATTGGCTGCACTGGCTGGAACCAGTGGCGCATGGTGATCCAAATTTCTTTTTTTTTTTAAATGTATATTTATTGAAAAAAAAATTCTGTAAACAGTACAAAAATGACATAAATACGGTACAGTAGTCAGTAACATTGGGTGGACATAATATGGGCACCATATTGTAGGTTACAAACGGGTTAAGTGATAGGATACACCATGAAGCTGTATACAATGGTGATAACATAACTGAAAAAGAAGGATAGAACGAACTAAGACATTGGAAACCAGACGTATGGGTGTTCTTGGTCTGATACGGTATAATACAGTAAACAGAATATCAAATCTCCCTAAGGTCACTTAAGGAAGGACCGGCAGAGGGGGTAGTCAAAGATTCTGGGTTGAATATGGAGGCATCCCATGGGTCCCATGTCTTGGAAAATTTGGGCAAGGAATCATGAGCTATTGCCGTCAAATGTTCCATCCTACGCATGTGAGCAATGGACGAGACTACATGTGCTTGTGTGGGGGGTATGGGAGATAGCCAATGAGCTGGAATTACTCTCTTGGCAGCCAGGAGTATGAAAGCCATTAGTTTCCTGGCATATTTAGGGAGATCTAGGATCGGAAGGCCTAACAGGTAGTGTGTCGGAGTCAGTGGGATATCTCTCTTCAATATTGATTGGAGAATGGATTGGACCATAGACCAAAAAGATGTGATACGTGGACAATCCCAAAAGATATGAAGTTGTGTGCCAATATCCTGTAGGCACCTCCAGCATAAACGAGACAGTGAGGGATCATATTTATGTAAAACTTCGGGGGTCCTATACCAAAACATTAGTACTTTATAAGCAGTTTCTTTCTGCTCAACACATCTCGAGACTTTGGAGATGGAAGTCCAGATCTCCTGCCATTGAGAGAGAGAAACAGCAACGGGTAGGATTTTGGCCCATTTCCGCATATAAAGGTGAGAGTCTAGAGTGGGGGGTAGTGAGTCATGTAGAATCCTGTAAATAGCGGACATGAGACCCTTCTGGTGTGAACCCTGGGTGCATAACATTTCAAAGGCGTTAGGTTTCTCTAGGCTCATGGCAGGAGATACGGAGCAAAAGTAGTGCTTAAATTGAAGGTAGGTGAAAATGGACCGTTGTGGAATGTCAAATTTATCCTGTAAGTCCGGAAAAGATAAAAGTTTGCGGGACACTGGGTGAACTAAGTGGCGGAGTTGGAAAATACCTGCTTGAGTCCACGGGGTCATAGCCATTGTGGACAAACTGTCAGGTATATCTGGGTTGTGAGTAACATTTAAAAGGGGTGGACAGGGGGAGGAAAGAGAGAACTTCTTGTGGCATTTTTTCCAAATATCCAAAGTAAATAGCATAGGAGCAAGGCAAATACGTCTGAGTTGTGATATAGAGGAGGAAAGGTCAGACCAGAGCATAGAACAAGGATGGACCGGGTCAGTGATACTCATTTCTATCTCCGCCCAACGACTCGTCGCAAAATAGGAGGACCAGGAGACCGTCGTAGATAGGTGGGTCGCGTAATAATATCGTATAATATCGGGAGCTCCCAGACCCCCATGTGAGCGCGGTGCAAAGACAACCGTATGGGCAATTCTATGTGCTTTGTCACCCCATATGAATTTAGTAAAGGCCCTTTGGATACTGCGGAGGTGGGACATGGGAAGGGCCACAGGTAAAGTTTCGAAGAGATACAAAAATTTAGGGAGTATTGCCATTTTAAGGACATTTATCCTACCTAAAAGGGACAAGGGACATTCCATCCATTTACGGAGTAGACTGTGCGTTTCTGAAATTAAAGAGAGAAAGTTAGCCTGGTATAGTGTGCGATAGGATGCTGTTAAATGAATGCCCAAGTATTTGAGCGAGTCAGAGCGCCACTGGTAGGGAAAGGTGTTGCGCAAAGCGGCGAGAAGTAGGGGAGGGATATGAATGGGAAGCGCTTCAGTTTTAGCTGTATTAACTTTATATCCTGATATATTACCGAACGTTTCTAGGAGGGCATGGAGGTTGGGGAGTGAGGTGTGAGGTTTAGTTAAAGTAAGCAATATGTCGTCGGCAAACAAGGACAGCTTGTATTCCTTCCGTCGTAAAGAGACTCCCCTGATATCTGAGTCTTCCCGAATGCGGGCTGCCAGGGGTTCAAGGCATAATATAAATAACAAGGGGGAAAGGGGGCAACCCTGTCTAGTTCCATTGCTATGTGTAAACGTTGGGGATTTGAAGGATGCCAATTGAACTTGTGAGGTGGGATGGGAATAAAGGGTATGAAGAGCTGATACAAAGGAGCCTGAAAAACCGTAGCGTGCAAGTGTGGCAAACATGTAAGGCCAGCCAAGCCTATCAAAAGCCTTTTGGGCATCTAGGCTGAGAATAAGAGCAGAGCGAGAGGTTTTATCAAGCATGTCAATTAGATCAATGGTGCGTCTGGTGTTATCGCCCGCTCGTCTACCTAGAACAAAACCCACTTGATCGTTGTGAACAAGGGCAGGGATTATGGAAGAAAGTCTATTGGCTAAAATTTTTGTAAAGATTTTATAGTCTGAGTTCAGTAGGGCGATGGGCCTGTAATTATCTGGCAGGGATGGGGATTTGCCCGGTTTCGGAAGGACCGTGATATGGGCGTGTAGGAATTGCGAATGTGGAGTGACCCCTTTTTGTAACGAGGAGTAAAGCTTTAATAAGTGAGGGCCAAGGATGGGAAGGAAAGTTTTATAATATTGATATGGTAGACCGTCAGGTCCAGGGGACTTATTTTTTTTTTTTTTTTTTATTTATAACTGGAAAAGAGGACCAACCAGGCCACAACAAGGATACATACAAAATAACCGCCATACAGTCACAGTCCAGAGCAATACAAAGAAAAAGAAAAATAAATCACATAACAAAATATCAATAGAAGTATGCCCTGAGACCTATAGTCCACGACCAGTTGCCTTGGCTCGGCGGGGCCTCCCCCCATTTTTTCAGATATGTAGAAAACAGTAAGAGCTTAAAGAAAGCCCTGGAAGGCTAAGAGAAGCCGGAATAAAACAGGAGTGGGGAACAGGAAGGAGAGAGAAAAAAAGAAAAGGTGGGGGAAGGGTCAGGAAAGAGGGGATGGGGAAAAGGAACTCACGAATATGGGTGTCCTGTTTATGCTCGAAGAAGGCAGCCCATCTCCGCAGTTCAACCTGCCACTAGTGGTCTCACGATGGGGTTCCGATGGGCCCTCTAAGAGCCTGCCCCTCATGCGAATATCTAAACATGTTCCAGAGCTGCCATGTTCTGAAGTACAACGCTTGTCTATTCTGACTCGTCAAGATTAGTTCTTCCATCTTATTAATATCTTCTACTTTCCTAATCCAGATATCCAGAGTTGGCGGTAGCTGAGACTTCCAAAGAAGGGGGATACAAGCCTTTGCTGCATCCACCAGATGCCGAACCAAAGATTTCTTGTAGGAGCGTGTAGGTATATTGGTTACATGCAATAGAAAAAAAGCCGGGTCATTAGGGATATTGTGATCAGTAAACTTCTGTGTGATTCGGCGCACCTCCCCCCAGAAATGCTGAAGTTTGGGACAGGACCAGAAGATATGCAACAGCGTACCTCTGTCCTCTCGGCAGCGCCAACACACATCTGCCACCTCCGGGAAGAACTTGTTCAGCACCTCCGGGGTTCTGTACCAGCGCGTAAGAAGTTTGTAATTCGTCTCCTGTATCTTGGTACAGATGGACGATTTGTGTGTTAACGTGACAATTTTCTGTTTCTGGATATCAGTAAAATTGCAGTTTAACTCTCTCTCCCATTTAGAAAGGCTAGGGAGTTGGTAGTCTGTCGGTGGTGCAATCAGTATCGCATAAGTCAAAGACAGGGTATGAGTCACCGCCCCCATCCCAGAACATAGATCCTCCATAGTCGTACAAGGTGGATCCCCGGCGCTAGGTGGCGTCAGGGTATCCAAAAAATGGCGCAGTTGGGCCGCTCTCAGGAAGTCTAGGCGAAAATGTCCAGTCGGGTCCATCAGTTCTGTAGTCGTTCTCCACCTACCTGCAATGCTGAAATGCACTGCCTTAGAAATCCCCGATTCCCCCAGGGCACGGAACACTATGTCATTCGCACCAGGAACGAAGCGGGGGCTATCCAGAATTGGGCGGAGCGGTGAATTTTGAGGGAACACGGGAGTCCGGGATGCCAGCTGCCCACATATCTTAACAGTGGTGCCTATAAGCGGATGGCGTTTAATGGCCAGCGGCACCTCATCATAGCACCATGGAACAACTCGCAGAAGGATTTCGCTCTGGGCTTGCTCAATTTGCGTCCAGAGTTTAACCTTCTCATGGCGACACCAATCAACTAGTCTACCAAGGTGAATCGCCTTATAATAGGTGTGGACATCCGGCAATGCCAGGCCCCCGCATCGCTTTGGAAGTGACAGTATCTTGCTATGTATTCTGGGTTTCTTCCCAGCCCAAAGAAATGAAATGAATGCAGAGCGTATTTGTGTGAAGTAAGACGTTGGAATCTGTATCGGGAGTGCTTGGAGTAAGTAGAGAAATTTCGGGAGTATCATCATTTTAAGAATATTACAGCGGCCAATCCATGAGTGCAGACCGCTGTTCCATTGGTTCAGCAAGGCTCTGATTTTGTGAAATAGGGGCGGAAAGTTAAGCTTGAAGAGACGGTTTAGTTTCGAAGGGATATAGGTGCCCAGGTATTTCAGGGCCATCTCTGTCCATTTAAAAGTAAAACGAGTTTGTAAATTCACCAGCTGTGGCGCAGGTATACCTATGCCCATGGCCTCCGACTTGCCAAAATTTATACGAAAATTGGAGAGTTTGCCATAAGTATCGAATTCGCGCATTAAAGCAGGGAGTGAAAGGGATGGGCTGGCCAATGTAAACATCAAATCATCCGCATATGCCGAGACTTTGTACTGTGTACCCGCTGTTCCGATCCCGATAATGTCTGGGTTGTTCCTAACGTGACAGAGAAACGGTTCCAGGGTCAGAGCAAACAGCAGGGGGGAAAGTGGACATCCCTGCCTGGTCCCGTTGACAATCTTGAACGAGTCTGATAAAATGCCGTTCGCTCTGACCTTGGCCGACGGGTTGGAGTACACCGCGGAGATCCAATGCATCATCCTGCTACCTAGACCTATATACTCCAACGTAGAGAACATAAACTGCCAGCTCACTCGGTCGAACGCTTTTTCAGCGTCCGTCCCGAGGAACACGCACGGAATGCATTTATCGTTTGCCATATGAAGCAAGTTCAGGACCTTAATAGTATTGTCCCTTGCTTCTCTGGTTGGAACAAAGCCGACCTGATCCAAATGGATCAGATACGGCAAAAATCGCTGTAGTCTAACAGCTAAAATTTTCGTAAATAGTTTTAAGTCCGTGTTCAATAAGGAGATGGGACGATAATTCCCACACTGTGACAAGTCCTTACCCTCTTTTGGTATTACCGATATCTGGGCCTGTACCGTGGAATCGTGAAAGCGTGAGCCCGTGCTCAGGACATTGAATAGATTAACCATATGGGTACCTAAAGAAGGAAAGAGGGTCTTATAATATGCGACAGTGAGACCGTCCGGTCCAGGTGCCTTACCCAATTTGGTAGCGCCTAGCGCTGTCTGAAGTTCTAGTAAAGTGATGGGTACTTCTAGCAATTCTATATCTGCTGCCGGTAGGGTTGGCATTAGTGAGGCAGCTATATATCGGGAGGTGACATTTGGGGAGGGCGGGGGCGTGTTCAAGTTATACAGGGAATCGTAGAACTTTCTAAATTCCTGCGAGATTTTTTGGGGCAAAGAGATTTTCTGACCTTGTGAAGAGGTTAAGTGTGATATATAGGAAGCTAATTTTTGTTCCTTTAGGGTCCGAGCCAGGAACCTCCCACATTTATCGCCCGATTCATAAATTTTTTTCCGGGAGAGTTGAATCATTGCCTTAGCCTTGAAATGAAGTATGTCGGTGACCTGTCTGCGAGCGACATCGAGCTCCGCACCCAATTGCGGAGTGGGGGCGTGTTTATGGCCCACCTCAAGAGTCCGCACCTTATGTAACAACGTCTCCAACTGCGCCACCCGTTGCTTGTGTATTCTAGAGCCATGTTTAATAAGTACTCCGCGGATCACAGCCTTATGCGCCTCCCATACCACCCCAGGGTCGCTCCCTGTAGTCAAATTAGCCTGAAAGTAGTGACCGATTTCCTTAGTCACGTCCGCGAGGATCTCTGGGTCTTGGAGTAAACTGTCATTTAGGCGCCAGGCCGGTTTCTGTGTTTGGTATATATCTGTCACGGCGTACCTCAGGGTGATCGGGGCATGATCCGACCAAGTGATCGTCCCTATCGTAGTGTCTTTTACCGCATGCAAATGTCTGTGGGGGATTAAAAAATAGTCTATGCGCGAGTAGGTCTGATGCGGGCTGGAATAAAATGTATAGTCCCTCTCTCCGGGGTGAAAAAGACGCCATGTGTCGATAAGCTGTACCGCATGCAAGGATGTCGAGATTCTTTTGCGCATCTCTCGAGAGGTAGCAGAGAGACCCGTGGAGGTATCTTCCGCAGGCATAAGAGGTACATTCAGATCTCCGCCAACAATAAGCTGTCCTTCCGCGAACCGTGTAAGGTGTGTTAGTCTACGTTTAAGAAAAGTGTCCTGACGGTCGTTTGGGGCATAAATGTTCGCCAAGGTCAGCATCGCCTCTCCCACCTTCCCCTTTAAAAACAAAAACCGTCCCTCCTGATCAGATTGAATGTCTATGTATTTCCATGGTACTGAAGCTGATATCAAGATAGAAACACCTCTAGACTTAGCCTCAGTGTACATGGAGTGGTAAACCGTAGGGTAGAATCTATTCTTGAGCAGTGGTAGGGAATTAGTTCTAAAATGGGTCTCCTGCAGAAATACAATATCCGCCTTCATTCGTCTCATATCATGAAATAACACCCGCCTCTTCTCTGGGATGTTTAACCCCTTAACGTTCAGTGAAACCACAGTGAGTTCAACCATGTTCGTGATTCCGGGGGGGGGGGGGGGGGACAGGGAAAGTCTCAGCAAGAAAGGGGGGTAGGAGTGAAGAAAGCAGAGGAAAATCAGCAGATGGGCCTCTTGGACGGCTCGAAGAAAGAAAAAGGAGGAAAAAATAGTAAGGAAAAAAAAAAAAAAATTTTAGGGCGCTGTCTAAAAAAGAGAACAGCGCAGAGAAGTCTCTAACGGAGCTAAATCTAGCTAAAGCGCTCCCCAGTGAATCACCGGGAATTGAGCGCGGGCCTAAGTGGGGTAGTGATTGGACAGGGCCGAAGAATGACTCCCCCGATCCCACCCACCCCCCCCGGCAATCAAATAAGTGATAATTATACACGGCAGCAATCACAGCCAACAGACCAGTGAGCATAATATATAACATATAACATCACATAGTCTGCAATAAAGGAGCCAAAGCATTGGAAAAGCAAGTCGTTTCTTAAACCAGAAAGAATCAAGACCACAAATATTCAGAAAAATAAAAAAAAAAACAAGTAAGCAATTATAAACAAACGTTGAACTAGCAATGTGACCCCAGCCCCACTCCCCGATAATGAATGCCAACAGTGCCCAATCCCCTCCCCCATGTCCGCCCCAGAGTGGTAATGTTAGCCCCCGTGCAGTATGTCGGTTCCCCAATCCCTCAGGGGCTCCATAGGTGCTTACAAAAAAAAAGAAAAATGAGATCCTAAATCCGCCCCCGGGCGACAAACACCCCTTCCGCCCATTCCCGAGGATCCCGCAAAACCCACCAGCCCCCTACCACCAATGTCCAGCGGCTAACCGGGGCCGCAATGGGTCAATCGTAGTGTTGGTATCAGTACTGTCCCGCACGGATAAAGTGTTACAAAACTCCATCACTTGGTCCATTCACCCCGCCCCAAGTCTTCTTTGGTCGCGGGGAGCTTGTAAGCCAGACGGCCAATTGTCAACGTGGTAGGTGCCAGAGGCGCCCCTCTGCCCCCCCCTCCTCCCAGTCCTCAATGTCCTGACGGTGCCAAAATTGGCACCGACCAGTGAGCAGGGGTCCCCCCAGGTGGAGTTAAATCAACAAAAACCCTTGGCCAGAACATTGAAAGGGGGAAACCACACACAAAAAAAAAAAAAAAAAAAAAAAAAACCAATAGAGGCGGGGGGGGGGGGGGACAGTCCAAATGTCGCCTTCCCGACTTGGAGCCATCAGTCCACGGGGGGGCCGAGTTCACAGGTAATGGTAAAAGAGTTAACATGGGGGAGCAGAGTAAGGTCGGGGTTCAGGTGCCGTGTGGGAGAAATCTACTCACGGTGTCCTCGGTCTTCCCTCTGAGCCAGCCGTGGCCTCCTCCTGGACCGCTGAAGTCCGGGATGCAACGGGCCTCGGTATGTGGAGAGCCCTGTTCTGCCCACCGGGCGCGGGAGCAATTGAAGCCAATCTGGAACCGGGATCTGGTCCACCCCAAGGAACCGGAATAGGCCGGGGAGATCCGCCGGCGACTGTAGAGTATATATGTTCCCTTCCTTACGGAAGATGACGGCTAGGGGGTATCCCCAGCGATAGGTACAGCCCTTCGCCTTTGCCAAGTCTAATACGGGTCGGAGCATGGCTCTACGTCTCAGCGTCGCCCTGGATAGATCAGGAAGGATGGTGACAGGCACCCCATCCACATCTACCTGCCCTTGCTCCCACGCCCTCCTCAGGATTTCATCTTTCTGCGGGAAACGTAATAATTTACACAGCACGTCCCGCGGGCGCTCTGGGTCAGCGTTCCTGGGGCCCGGGGTCCTATGGATCCGTTCAATATCCACCACACAGGTAGGGTCTTCTAACAGATTGCGGAAAATCTCCAGCACCGTGGCCTCCATGTCTTCCCCTTCTAGAGATTCGGGGAGCCCCCGGAGCCGCAGGTTGTTCCTGCGACTCCGGTCTTCAACATCTTCCAGGTGGAGCTGGAGGGCCATAGCAGTGTCTCTGTGGTGGTCCCTGGCTCTCTCCAACTCAGACACCCGGAGCTCTAATGTAGAGAATGAGGCCTCCCCTACAGTCACCCTCTCCGTCAGAGCCGATACATCCTCTCTCACCTCTCTCACCTCCTCTCTCACCTCCTGAATGTCCCTGCGGTGTGTTTCCTCTAAACGGAGGATGAGGGCCTCGATATCCGTTCTAGTAGGGAGGGCCTGTATCAGGGTCCTGAGGTCCTGCTCAGTCTGGTCTGGCTCCCGGGAACTCTCCACTGCCTCCATGGATATTGCTGTGGACGGCTGGACAGTTGATGGTGGATGCCGGTTCGCCAGGGCAGCCCGGTCCGGGCCGGGTTCAGACCGCTGAGTGGCTTGTGCGGAAGTTCCACTCGGCGTACCTCGTGACACCGCCGAGTCCGTGCCTGCCGTGCGCCGCTGCGCTGGGTTAAAGAAGCGGTGTAGTGACCCGGAGGAAGCACCACCTCGCTCTCCCTTGACAGCGGCTCTCGTCCTGCAGGGTTTGGCTGGTTGCATGCCGGATACTATGGCGGATTGCCGTGGAAGGAAGGCCGGGGCCGGGAGCTCTCAGAGAACACAGCCCTACTCCGCCAGGGGACTTATGTAAGGGCAGTTCTTTCACTACTGCTGCTAACTCTTCTGTCGAGATATCTGCATTAAGGGCAACTAGCTGTGACGGTGAAATTTTAGGCAACTTTAAAGGGGAGCAAAAAGAATCAAAAGCCTCTTGAGTGAAGAGGTGTTTAGGGTCAGAAGCTAAACAGTTGTACAATTTGTCATAAAACGAGCCAAAAACTTTGGACATCGTCAAAGGACAATGGGTCGGGGAGCCGTCAGCCTGAAGGAGGAGGTCAGGATAGGATTGAAAGGGACGCGGTTTAAGCTTATTTACTAGCATCCTGTGGGGTTTGTTAGCAAACTCATAAAATTTCTGCTTTGCCCAAATTAGGGCCTTAGAACATTTTTGCATATCTAGCGACCTCAAACGCTCACGAAGGGTCGTGACTGCGCGCAGACGGGTTACCGTAGGGGAAGCCAGGAGCAGATCTTCAGCCTTACGGAGCTGTAAGAGGGTTTCTTGCCTCAGGGCCGCCGAGTCCCGCTTTAAGCGGGCGCCGGCAGAAATACATGCACCTCTAAAAAACGCCTTATGGGCTTCCCATAGGGTAGACACCTCTGCCACTGAACCCTCATTCAGTTGAAAAAATTCTGATAAAGTTTGGGACAGTTGAGCTTCGACAATGGGGTTGCGGAGGAGAAAGTCATTGAGTCTCCAATGACAGGTTCTCGGCATGGAGCAGGCAAGGGCCAGGTCAAGCTGAACCGAGGCGTGATCTGACCACGTTATGGGGTTCAGTTCTGAGGCCACCGCCGATGTCAGTAGAGGTGTTGATATAAAAAGGTGGTCAAGTCTGGAGTACATCTTATGTGGGGGGGAGAAAAATGAAAATTGTCTGCTAGTGGGGTGTTTGATTCTCCATATGTCCAACAGGTTATGGGTTCTAATTAGTTTACGAAATGTGGTGGACTGACGTTCCACTCTAGATGAGGTAGTGGAAGGAAAAAGCGTCTGTCTGTCTCTCCTTGGAGACATGACCATGTTGAAATCCCCCCCCATGATCATGAAAGGTTGAGCATAGTTACCTAAGCTGTCCAGTAAGTCAGAAAGAAATTGGATTTGGCCCGAGTTAGGAGCATATACATTAATCACAGTAAGAGAGCGTGAGAGATATTCGCAGTCCAGGAGAATATATCTACCATGGGGGTCTATAAATGAAGATTTCACCCTAATCGGGCAAGATTTCCTAATCAGGATTGCAACCCCTGCTTTGCCAGAGGGGTCAGAAGCCAGAAAAGAATTTGGAAAGTGTTTAGCAGCAAATTTGAGAGAACCCCCAGGGCGAAAATGAGTCTCCTGGACCAGGACTATGTCCGCAGCCGAAGATTTGAACTCTTTCAGAGCCAGCCAGCGCTTATGAATAGAGTTCAAGCCTTTAACATTATAAGTAAGAACCCTTAAAGCCATCTTTATGGATTGGCATTAATGCAATGTAGGCAGAACAAACATGTATTAACCAAAAATACCCGTAAAAATTAACTAGGCAGTATAAACCATGGTGTATCCTGTGGAATAAAAGCAGATGTACGCATACAACATCGACTGTAAGGAAAAAAGCAACACAATACCTTGAACAATGTAGGTCAAAAAGAACCAATAGGCCAAAAAAAAGGCCCATAACAAAAAAAAAGAAAGAAAAAAACAGAGAAAAAGAGCCTGGGGGGTAAAAACCACCCAGGAGTCCGCGGCCAAGGCCGCAGAACAATCGAAGGCACACAAGGGGTTCCAGCTCATCGGGAGTGGCTCCCCTCGCCACCTTCCGACAGCGTCTAGAAATAGCAAAAAACAATGTAACTTAGCTTGACTCCAGTCCAAAGGAGCAGAGAAAGACCCATAATTACGGGTATGACCAACCCCATAACAGGGGAAACATGGTGACTTAGGGGCCGAAATCAATCCCAACCAGGGTTGGGGAAGGGGTCCATCTCAAGTAGGATGTCTGGCGAATGGCGAGCGTTGAGGAGTAGAAAAGTTCTTCTGCGACCTCTGCCGAGCGGGGGTCCAGAGTCGTCCTGGAATGGAAGTGGGTTTGGGTGTCACGGGAAGAGGAGTGGGGTCTTCATCTGGAATCGGTGGTAAACCAAGGCTACGGAGAAAAGCTTCACTTTCCTGTAAGTCTCTCATGGAGTATTGAATTCCGTCTTTTGAGGCAGACAGGCGAAAGGGGAAACCCCATTGGTATGGGAGTTGATGATTCTGTAGATGCGTAGTCACCGGGCGGAAGCTTCTGCGTTTGGCAAGGGTGATCGGAGATAAGTCACTGAAAATCTGTATCTTCGCCCCCTTAAACTCTAGGCGGGATTTGTTGCGGGTAGCCACTATTAAAGCCTCCTTACTGTCATAGTAATGAAAACGTACTATGATGTCCCTGGGGTTGGCACCCGCTGGGGGCTTGGGGGCCAGGGATCTGTGCGCCCTATCCAGTCTCCAGTCAATGTCCGGAATCCGAGGGGCCACCACATTGAACAAGCTGAGGAGATATGGTCTAATTTCTCCCTCGCTAACGGTCTCCGGCACGCCTCTGATACGTAAATTTTGACGGCGTTCCCTATTCTCCAAGTCTTCTTGCTGGGATTGAAGCTGGGAGATTGATTGTTTCAGGCCGACATTGTCTTCTTCCAATACGTGAACATATTGGATCAGATCATCAAACTTCGTTTCCAAGACATCGGTGCGTTCACCAATTTGAGCTATCTCTCCCCGTAGTTCGTGTGCAAGTTTTCCCATTTCTTTAGAGACGTTGCTAGTCAGGTCTTGCAGTAGGGCCTTAAGTTTGTCATCAAGAACTTCTACCGTGACAGGGGCGGCCATTGTTTCTGGTGAGGCGTCTGAGGAAAGCTGAGAAGCGTTGCGCGTCACCCCTTGAGAAGGCGTTTGTGTGGACAGGGTGGCCGTCGAGGTTGGGGAAGGGGATGTAGGTCTGCTCAGAAAATGGTCAAGTGTTTGTGAGGGTCGCAGGTCTGGAGATTGAGACTGGGTGGGATGTTTTGGCCCGTACTTCACCATGAGGCGTTTGGACTAGAAGTCAGACAGTTGTGCTGTCCCCCGTTGTAAAGATGCTGATTATGCGTTGTAGGGGGGAGTAGGAAGGCGGCTTAGGGCGACATTTAATGGTTACATGGTGGTCATCCTATGGGACCAAACATGTGGCCCCCACTGCAGAGAATGAAGCACATGAGCTACAAGGACCACACGGGTATAAAGGGTATCGCGGGGACCCGAAATGAGAAAGAGAATTCCAGGGGGGGATATTGTGCTGGTGAGGTGGAAGGATCTGGGGAGAATGGAGGAGCTGTGCTCACTGAGAGTGACTTGAGAGTCCCAATATGGCCGCCAGGTAGGCCAGAGCCTCAGTGTTCAGCTAAGGGCAGTGGTAGGGGGAGATGCAGAAGTCTGTTGCCCTGCTTGCGCGTGTACAGTGCAGAGCTAAGCCAGCAGGGGTAAGCAAGTTAGTGGACTCCCAGGGCTTCTCCTCACCTTAGGCCCGGGTGTACCAAGATGGCCGCCGGAGTTCCTCGGGAGCCTGAAGGACCGCTGCTGCTCCTGGAAACCTCCAGGAATGTCACTGTGGGTCACCCTCCGGTGCGTGTGGCGGTTTTACGGTGGGCAGATGCGTCTACCTGCTCGGTGGAGCCCGGAGCCTGCAGGGCCCGTCGGAGGAAGTAGGCCGCAAGATGGCAGCGGCGGGACTCACACTGTGGCGCCGGCCGCGCGCTAGGCCGCGAACGATGAGAGCGCCGGGGGACGGAAATATCGCCCGTAATCCGATCCGGGCGGCTTCCCCACTCAGGATGGGCTGTTTTGGGGCCTCGGCGGTCGATCCCGGGTGCTGATTGAGGTGGATGTGATCGGGGATGCACGGAGCTCTCCTCCAGTGCGTCCGTCCACCTCGGCTTCCGGCCACGCCCCGATCCAAATTTCTTCACACAATTCAATGCAAACCGAAGAATAATATAAAAAAAAATTTTTTTAAGTATTTTTTAATAAATTGTCATTATTTCTCACATACAGCATATGCATCCAACAAATTACACTGCAAAATACATTTATCCCAAGTATGGCGATACCACATGTGTGAGACTTTTGCAGAGCCTGGCCACAAACAGAGCACCAACATTGAATAGCACCTTCAGACGTTCGATGACCAAAATGACACATCTCATTTCACAACCATCTATTACACTTTTGAAGGCCATGGAGTACCTGTACAATGGAATAGCCCACAAAATGACCACGTTTTTGAAAGCAAACACCTATGAGTCATAATGTGTCTTTTGAAGGGTTCTTTTTATTATTTACAGTATTTTTTGGGAAAAATTGAAAATAATAAATGCTTTTTTTTTTTTTTTTTATAACAAAGTTCTTAATTTCTAAGATATTTCTAACACATAGCGTGTATATAGCAAACATTAAACCCCAAAACACATTCAGCTACTACTCCCGAGTATGGCGATACCATGTGTAGGACTTTTACACAGCCTGGTCCCATAGAGAGGCTGAACGTTGAAGTAGTACCTTCAGGCGTTAAAGGAGCATAAATGACACATCTCATTGAATTCATACATATCACCCTTTTGAAAGTCCAGGAGCACGAAGCTTTTGGAAAGCAAACACCCGAAAGCAAATTCTATGAGTCATGGGCTGCAAATGGGTACTCTGATGGGCTGGTGACAGGTACTCGGGTACTCTGATGGGCTGGTGACAGGTACTCGGGTACTATGATGGGCTGGTGACAGGTACTCGGGTACTCTGATGGGCCGATGATAGGTACTCGGGTACTCTGATGGACTGTGAGTGACAGGTACTATGATAGTTGTTGATAGGTCCTCTATTGGGGGGGGGGGGGGGGTCAATCAGTGCGATTGTTGTACACTGTATGCGGTAACAAGATGTTTACGCAATCTTCTCCTCACACACGATCGGTGTCTGAGGAGGAGAACCCAGTAACATCGCGTTACCGCGGTTTGTTAACAGTTAGTGATCGGCTGTGTGTATCGATCACGTCGGCAAACAGCCAGCCAATGGCTGTTTACCAGTGTCGGTGACAAGCAGTGTTCCCGGGAACACGCAGCTAGCGATGTGCACGCACAGCGCGCTCGCGTTTGCGCCGCGCACAGTGTGTGTCTAACCATCTGTGATCGGCAGTGATGAAGTCACGTGGTAAACAGCCATACCCAATGGCTGTTCACCCCCCTCAGTGGCGAGGGGTGTCTCCATGACACCCTGCCTATTTAAAGGGGAAGCCGTCATATGACGCCCTCCCGCCACAATACTTGCACCGCCTGGCCGTCGTTTGACAGCCGGCGGCCAGAAAGCAGTTAATTATACTTACTTTTTCATCCTGAGTCAAGGGCATGGTATTTTGAATGGTCGACGGTTCGGTCACAGCAGGATTGTCCTTAAAATGTATTAAAAAAATACATTTCAATTGACAAGTTAGTTATTTTTTATATAATAATTGTAGACAAAAAAATGAATTAAATGTATTATTTAAATTTTACTTACCATGGCAGTTGATTAAAATAAAAGGATCAACAAATTGATTTAGAATATTGTGTAAATATAGAATATCTGTAAATAAATAGAAAAATATAATATCTTGGCTATCTATATATCTATATCTATATCTATATCTATATCTATATATATATATCTATATCTATATATATATATATATATATATATATATATATATATATATATATATATATATATATATATATATATATATATATCTATATATATATATATCTATATATATATCTATATATATATATATATATATATATATATATATATTCTCAATCAGATGTTTTTACATAAAAAAAAACATTTAAGAATATAGTAAACCACGGCTTGCAAGATAAGTGGTTGGCTGCCACTTTGCTAAGGCAACATAGATAAGCATTGTGCTGACAAGAAAAGGTCAAGATAACATTATTTATATTAAAAACAAAAGTAAACAGCTTTTTACCCACTTGACAATTGGGCACTGAACCCCCCTCCTGCCCAGACCAATTTTAAGCTTTAGGTGCTCTCACAATTTAAATGACAATTACTCAATAATGTAACACTGTATCCAAACAAATTTTTACTATTTTTTTCCACACAAATAGAGCTTTCTTTTGGTGGTATTTGATCAATGGTGCTATAAATGAAAAAAATAGAGAAAATTTTTGATAAAAAATAGCATTTGTGTTTGTTTCTGTGATAAAATTGTACGAAATATTAATTTAGCTTCATAAATTTTGTCAACAATTTATACTGCTACATTTCTTTGGTACAAATAACCCAAATTGGTGGATATTATTTGTTCTTTGTGAAAGTTAGAGAGTCTACAAGCTGTGTTGCGAATCACTCAAAATTGATAACATCTGATGTACTGGTGGCCTATCTCATTTCTTGCAACCCGAACAAGCACGAAAAGTACAAATACCCCCCAAATGACACCATTTTTGAAAGTATACATTCAGAATTATTTAGTAAGAGGCATAGTGAGTTTTTTGATTTTCGCATTTTTTCCCCTCAAGCAAAATGCAAAATGAATATTTTATTTTTTTTATGTTATTACATTTCAACAAAATTGTCAATGTAATAGGTTAGTTCTCTCACTTGGCATGTGTATGCCACAAATAAAGGCCCCAAAATAATTCTGTTACTCATACAGTATTACGATACCACGTGTGGGACTTTTACACAGCCTAGCCACTCAGAGAGACACATCATTCAGGGAGCACCTTCATGTGTTCTAGGGGCATAAATTACACATCTAACTTGGTGACTACCTATTACTCTTTTGAAGGCCGTGGAGCACCAGGACAATGACACATGGCACTGACATGGCTCAGATGACAGATGGCACTGATACGTGTGACTGATAACAAATGACACTAATACGTGGCACTGATGACACGTGACACTGATGGCAGATGCCACTAATACGTGGCACTGAAGACATGTGACACTGATGACAGCTGGCACTAATATGTGGCACCAATGACAGATGGCACTTATACATGGCAATAAAACATGGCAATGATGACAGAATGCCACTAATACGTGGCACTGATGACATGTGGCACTGATACCTGTCATTGATGACACATGACACTGATAACAGATGGCACGTGACACTAACAGGTGGCACTGATGACAGATGGCACTAATATGTGGCATTGATGACACGTGACACTTATGACAGATGGCACTGATTACATGTGGCACTGACGACAAATGGCACTGGGGGCAGATGGCACTGATGACAGGTGGCAGTGGGGAAAGATGGCCACTTTATTTTCTTTTTTGTTTTCTTTTTATTCATTTTTTTTCCACTAACCGCTGCATCTCTCAGCGGTTCATCTCTCCCTCCTCACACGCTGTCTCTGTGTGAGGAGGGAGACCCGGCGAGGGAAGATGATCTCATATGTTTACATATATGAGCTCATCTCTCATTGGACACACCGATCGTGCTGTAAACATCCACTGTGATTGGCTATTTACAGCGATCTGTGACTGGCTGTGTCCAAGGGACACGGCCAGCACAGTACTTCCCGATGCACGCCCGTGGCATGGCGCAGAGGGGAAGTAAACAGGAGGATGTCCAGGGATGCCCTCCCGGCGGTAATCGTCCGCGCTGTAGCCATCTTTTGGCTATAGAGCGGGCGCGAAGTGTTAAAAAAAAAAATAACATTTGAAAAATAAATAATCTGACTGTGTGTGTCACAAATGTAAATAAGAGCTAGATTATATATATATATATATATATATATATATATATATATATATATATATATACAGAGAGAGAGATAATATCACTATATAGATATATATTATCACTATATAGAAATCGATCTCTCTCAATATATATATATATATATATATATATATATATATATATATATACACACATAGATCTCTCTCTCTCTATCTATCTCATATATATATATATATATATATAATCTTGACCTTTTCTTGTCAACCCAATGCTTATCTATGTTGCCTTAGCAAAGTGGCAGCCAACCACTTATCTTGCAAGCCGTGGTTGACTATATTCTTAAATGTTTTTTTTATAGGTAAAAACATCTGATTGAGATATATATTTTGTGGGAGATATCGCAAATATATAGAGAGAGAGAGAGTTATGTATTGTGCATATATATTGTGAGAGATCGATTTCTATATATAGTGATATTGTATATATATATATATATATATATATATATATAGAGAGAGAGAGAGAGAGAGAGAGAGAGAGAGAGAGAGAGATGGAGATGGAGAGAGAGAGAGAGAGAGAGAGAGAGAGGCAATATCTCCCACCAAATACACACACACACACACTACCTAGATCTCTCTCTCTCTATATATAATTAAATTTGGCACATTTTAATTTTTTTTTATTCCAATACATTTTTTTATTGTTTTGTAAAGGTGATACAAAGGTAGGTGGTACATGACATGTTGATTTTACAATAGTAATCAATAGTCGATGCAATTGAGGAAGGGAAGAGGGGAGAGAGAAAGAGAGGGTAGAAACAAAAACAAAAAAAAAGAAAGAAACAAGGAAGAAATGGATAAGTAGGTGGTTACACAAACAACAATGCAAATACTGGTTACTACACAGAATTTATCTTATCAGGATTAAGATCTAGGTCACAGATTTCTTATATTTGGTGGTCCAAATTTTCCATTGTGCATCAAATAGACCGCACTTCAATGCATTCATAGCTAGTGCACGCTCTATAGTGTGGTGTTGGTTCTGGTCAGGTCAGAGATGTTTACCGTCATGGCAGTTTTCCAGTGTTGTAATATCATGGATCTAGCAGAAAGAAGGATGTTGGAGATAACAATCCGCATGTCATGTGGAAATTGTTCAATACCTATATGCAGGCGGGTGACGATACCCGTGAGTGATGCTATGAGTTGGAACACTTGGTTCCAGTAACTAACCAGATTGGGGCACTCCCAAAACATATGCAGTAGGTGTCCTGGCTGTCCACAATTTCTCCAACATGCACTCTGGGCAGATGGGGAAAAAGTTGCTAGTCTATGCGGTGTGTATTGCCATCTGTTGATGATTCTAATGGTCATTGCCCAGTGATTAATAGAATGTGAGGCTTTTTGGATTTCTCGGAATGCAGTTGTCCACTGGTCATCCGTGAATGTTTTCCCTAAATCTGCCTCCCATTTATTAATCGATTTTGTTTTCACAAAGGATTGTTTATCCTGTAGAAGGGAGTAGAAAAGCGAAATGCCTTTCCTGGTGGGGCGTTCGCGAGTTAGGAAGTTCCATGCATTGGATGGCATTGTTAGTGTGGGGGGAGGGTTATGTTTCAGAAAGTGTGCCACTCGGATGCACGTAAATTGGTATTTGATGGGGAGATCGTATTGAGCCATGATCTGTGTGCTGGTGAGAGCTGTACCATTAGACAGTAGGTCCTGGATGGTATGGATACCGTGGTTGGGGAACTGCTTTAGGGACAGCATAGGGATTCTAGTCTCGAGTAAGCTAAGCGGAAATTTGTATTCCACAGCGTTTTGAGATTTATAGGCATGATGTAAGAAGAACCTCCATGCCTGTAGGGAGGCTATGAGGGTGGGGGCCATAGAGTGGAGAGCCCAGGGCTTCCAGACATCACTTACGAGTAGTGCCACTAGATCTGGCGTTGGGGCCATATGTCTTTCCAGCTCAACCCAAAGTGGTAAATCTATAGTTTTGAACCAGTGTTGGAGTTGGTCTAGTCTAGATGCCCACAAGTAATCAGAAACGTCAATTAGTGCCACTCCACCTACTCGGTTATGCGGGATCAGGTTGCTAGGAGAGCAGTGAGCTTTTTTTCCATTCCATATGAATTTCCACAAAGTGGTAGACAAGGTCTTAAGAAAATTGGGTCGGGATAGGTATAGGTATGGATCTGAACATATACAATATGAGAGGGAGAACTAACATCTTACACGCTGCCAATCTACCCTTTCAGGATAATTCAGTCTTGGCTATGCATTTAAGCGTTTCGTCTATCTTTAGAAGCAGTGGCTTAATGTTGACAGAGACCAGGGTTTTTGTGGAGTTGGTGATTTTTATACCTAAGTAGGGTATGCTATCCTCTTTCCATTTATACGGGAGGGTGTTTTGAAGTTGGAGTCTGATACATTTGTCAATTCCTAAATCTAGAATCAATGAATTAGCAAAATTAACTTTGTAGTACGATATCTCACCAAAGTTTTTCAAAGTTTCATGGACTAAGGGGAGAGACCTGGATGGGTTTGTCAGCATCAGGACAACGTCATCGGCAAACAAATTGATAATGTGGTTACGAGATCCTAACACGTGTCCAGTAATATCGACCTGGGATCTAATGGCCTCCGCCAGGGGTTCAATCATAAGGTTAAAAATAGTTGGGGATAGCGGACACCCCTGACGGGTGCCATTAGAGATAGGGAATGGTGTGGAGAGCATACCAGCTGTCAGGACTTGGGCGGATGGACTGGAATATAAAGCTAACATTGCGTTGGAGATGAGACCGTGAAAGCCAAATTTTTGGAGGACTTCTTTCATATAACACCATTCTACCCTATCAAACGCCTTCTCTGCGTCTATGGAGAGCAGCAGAGAAGGCGTTTTAGTTAAATTAGCATAATGAACAATATTGATAATACGTCTTGTAGCATCAGAAGTTTGTCTCCCCCTGATGAAGCCCATCTGGTCGCTCATAATTAAGGAAGGCATAAACTCCGATAGTCTAAGGGCGATAAGTTTGGCGTAGATCTTTATATCTGAGTTTAGGAGAGAAATAGGTCTAAAATTACTAGGGGTAGTGGGATCTTTGCCAGGTTTGGGTATGGTGGTCACGTAGGCTTTTAACATTTCATTTGGAAAGGACGCTGAGTCTGCTGCTTGTGTGAACATTTTTTGGAGATACGGGGAGAGAATAGTGGAGAAGGTTTTGAAATATTCATTATTCAGTCCATCAGGACCGGGGGATTTCCCATGGGGAAGTGAAGTAATGACTGATGTTATTTCATGACTTGTGAAGGGTGAATTCAGCAATTCAAGCTGTGTTTCGGAGAGTCTAGGGAGATCTAAATCTTTGAGGAAATGCTGTATTTTGGGAACAGTGGGTTGAGTAGTGTGGGGGTCAGTGCTAAGGTTATAAAGCTCACTGTAGTATTGTGCAAAGTGGTTCGCGATGTCCTGAGGATTAATGATTTTATGATGGGATGTAGGGTGTATCAAATGGGAAATCCTAGTTTTGGTGCGTATTGCTCTAATCCTATTGGCGAGATATTTACCTGCTCTATTTGCACTGGTGTAGGTACGCAGTTGTAAGCGTCGAAGGTAAAAATCATAGTTTTGGGCTAGGTGATCTCTCAATTTTTCTCTAAGCAAAGTTATTTGAGTAGTCCGCTGGTGGGAGGGAGATGCCTTATTAAGGGCTTCTAAGTTGTGGATGTCGGAAGTAATGGAGTCTATGGTTGCTGTATACTTCTTTTTAGCTCTAGCTCCTAGCTGGATAAGGATGCCTCTGATAAACGCTTTATGGGCGTTCCAGAGTGTGAAAGGACTCTCTACTGAATGTTCATTTTGTTGGAAGTACGTTTTAAGGTTTTGAGAAATCAGTTCCCTAGTGCTGGGGTCTTGTAGTAGTCTAACACTGCAGCGCCAGATGGGTGACGAGGGAGAGACACCCTTCTCATGAATAGAAAGTGATATGGCCGAGTGGTCAGACCACGTAATATCATATATCTTAGAGGATGAAATATTTTGTAGAGTCCATTGATCTGTTAAAAATAAGTCTATTCTGGAATAAGAACCATGTCTATGGGAGAAGAAGGTAAAGTCTTTCTCGTTGCCATGCGTGCATCTCCACACGTCGTACAGTTTCTCGGAATGTAGGACCTTATTCAGGTAGGTGTTGCTGCTACGGGTGACATTAGAAGTGTCAAGTTGTGGATCGACAATGAGGTTGAAATCGCCACCAATAATGAGACTACCGTATTGGATAGAGTGTATTTTATGGATTAGTCTATTCAAAAACCTAATCTGTCGGGTGTTTGGGGCGTATATGGATACAATGGTGTACGGTTTAGAGTTAATATCACCCTGGACAATAATATAGCGACCGTTGTCGGCTGCGATGGAGTTCTTGAGGTGGAAGGAGACCATGTCACGGACGGCAAGGAGAACACCTCCGCTTTTTTTATTTGGATTATTTGCCAGGAATACATGTGGGTAATTTTTGTGTACGCATTTGGGATGGTTGTCCTGTTGGAAATGAGTTTCCTGCACACATAGAATATCCGCCTTTAGTTTATGTGCTTCGGTCCACAGCGAGTGGCATTTAACGGGGTGGTTGAGGCCTCTGGCATTAATGGAAACAAGAGTAATATTCATATTTCAGGTGGGAGAAAATGCGTAGGCGTATTTACAGTGTCCTCCGAGAGTTATCAGGGTCAGCTGAATTCCATGAGGTCGACATAAGAGGTGCTGCCATGGTAGTTGGAAATGTAGTAGGTCAGGAGATGAAGGTCCATAGTGTGTAGGTCCAGTGCTATTGAAACAAAGGGTGTAACCACAAAAATAAACAATAACGTATAGAATAATAAAAATAGAATCATAGAAGCGATCCATATGCAAACAAAGCTGCATAAATGACAAATGTCAGGGGTAAGAACAAGGAAAGATGAAGAAATCCTTGTGTCCAAGGAGAGAACAGATTTGTTAGCGGTGTATGATCATATACTACCATCAGTGACATTTTTGGGGGCCCGTCTGCGCGAAACTACTTGCAACTCTTCCGGAATGGAGCGTAGTTGTGTAGCGGGTAGTTCCAGAGGGCTTTGTTGTGGAAGTATGCCCCATTGGCGCAAGAGTGCGATACCTTCAGCTAAAGTGGCAATTGTGTGCGTGGTACCATCATGTAAGATGGACAACTTTGCTGGGTAACGCCACTTGTGCGGTATATTGTGGTTGCGCAAGGCCTTCGTGATGGTCGCTAAGTTTCGGCGCAATTGCAGAGTATGCCTTGACAGGTCAGGGAGGAGGATCAATTCTGCATATTGAGAGAGGTTGCTGCCACGAGTACGAAACGCAGTCATAATTTGTTCCTTGATATGATAGTAATGCATCTTGAGCAAAACATCCCGAGGGGTACCTTCAGGGAGGAATGCTGGCTTGGGGATTCTGTGAATCCTGTCAATGGTCAGTTCTTGAGGAGATAATGTAGGGATAATGGTGGAGAATAGCGTCTGTACACACTGCAGTAATTGGTTTGGAGGTATAGCTTCAGGAACACCTCTGATTTTAATATTGCACCTCCTAGAGCGGTCCTCGAGGTCTGCTACTTTACTCTTTAGCCATGCTATCTCTTCATCATGGGATTTGTGAGCCTCTACTAAAGCATTGAAGGAGGTAGTGCAGTCCCCCATGCTGCGTTCCACTTGATCCACTCTATTGCCTAGGGCCAATACTTCTCTATGGCAGTTAGTGACCTCTACAGTGAGGTCAGCTTGTATGGAGGCTTTGAGTGACATCAGCATCTCCTTAAGGACCGTATCTGAGACCGGTCGATCGGATGTGGGGTAGGCCGCAATCAGGTCGGAGGCCGGTGGACGTAGAGCATGGCCTACAGGAGCGGATCCTCTTACCTCCATGTCGCGGTCCGCTCGGTTTGCGTCTGGAGAAGAGATCCGCTGCCTTTGTTTGGCTGGGCTTCTAGTCGTTGGGCTATTCGTCCCCGAGGAGGATCCGCTGAGGGAAGTCGTTCGGAGGTGATGTTGTTGCGAGGCCTGCTCCTGATGCTCAGTCTCACACGATCCGGAGCCATTTTGTGTGATCCCGCGCGCTCCGAAGAAGTTCGGAAGTTTCTGCGGCGTCTGCTGATTCTTTTTATTTTTTGGCATCTTCGGTGGAAGCGAAGGTGTCAGCACTGCGTCGTAGATAGGTTTATGCAGAAATATGTCACCGATGGAGTTGCGATAGGGTTGTTCTCTCCGGTGGCCGAAAGGAGCTCTTAGCTCAGGCGTCCATCTTGGAGCTCGGTCGCCACGCCCCCCCCCCCCCCCCCCCCCGGCACATTTTAATTTTAAAGATAGTTACTCTCTTTTTCCCCAGAGCAATATTTTTTATATGTAAACTGCAAGGTAAAATACATTTTTGTACTAACCTTTCCTCTAAATCCAGCGCCGCTCTCTCGTCTATGATCCTCCCATCTGTCCTCTTTGTTTCAGTGTTTATCTCCATTGCCATCACAACGGAGCGGGACTTCCGACGACAACAACCGTTGTCATGGCAACCGGAGCTGTTGACGGCGCTCAATATAGCGCTGACTGCGCATGCGCGAGATCTTTAATCGAACGGGCGGTGCATGCTGGTCTTTTAGCAGCACACTCTCCCGGAAGAGGATGCCTGTGGGCTTCACATGCCCACAGGCAAAATGACAACCGTCAGGAGACGGTTTTATAAAATCGTTTTTAATGACAAAACAGCATGCTGCTGGATTGAAAAAAAGAAAAGGTAAGTGTTAGATTTAATAATAATAATGATTGTCAGTATGCCAAAAAAAAAAAAAAAAAGGATAAAGACAGTGGAATCCCGCTTTAAGTTGAATTTGGTTAAGGTACAGAATGTATGAGGTTTAACAATCCTCTGTTGTACAAGAGGATATGTACGTAAGTTGCTAATGTGAAAATGGTAGACAATGCTTCTTGAGAATTTTTTGATGATGTATGTCTCAACTATTTACTGATTATTTTATCGGTTAAGCCTTTCAATAAAAAATATAAAAAAATAAATAAAAAAATTACTCCCATGGATTAAACCCCAGTTTCGACCCGGGAAAAAATAACTAACAATTTTTGTGACATCAACATTAAAGATATGGGATACAGTGATAAAAAGGAAATCCCTCTCTACACTGGATGGGCCTATGACCCCATTATTTTCTAACCCCGAATTAGAAAGGTGGGTGGGAGGCAGTTATTGTTCAGAGGGAGAGTCCCCCTCCTTATACATTAGGGAGATCTCCTTCAGGGGTTTTCTCTCTTCTTTGTCTCTCATTCTTGTCACCTTCATTACTGCCCTGCACATTCTTCCTTTTCAATAGTTTTTTATTAGTTTATAACATGAACAAGAAGATAACAATCGTTCGTTGATCATTAGGTTGTTATACATAGAGTAATACAGAAGAGCGTAACTGCTAATTAGGGATGAGCTTCGAGTTCGAGTCGAAATCATGTTCGACTCGAACATTGCCTGTTCGCCTGTTCAGCGAACAGTGAACAATTTGGGCTGTTCTCAGCAAATTCGAAAAGCCGGAACACCCTATACAAGTCTATGGGAGAAATCTAAAGTGCTAATTTTAAAGGGTAATATGCAAGTTACTGTCCTAAAAAGTGTTTGGGGACCCGGGTCCTGCCCCAGGGGACATGGATCAATGCAAAAAAAAGTTTTAAAAACGGCCGTTTTTTCATAAGCAGTGATTTTAATAATGATTAAAGTGAAACAATAAAAGTGTCATATTCCTTTAAATTTCGTAGCTGGGGGGTATCTATAGTATGCCTGTGAAGGGGAGCATGTTTCTGGTGCTTAGAACTGTCCCTGCACAAAGTGTCATTTGTGCAGGTAAAAAAGTATTTTAAAATCACTTGCGGCAGTATATTGTCGGCTCCCTGTAATACAGAGAACACTCAATGAGTGTGCTCTGTATTAGCCGACAATTCATTCATTCATTGATAAAAAAAAAGCGTGGGGGTTCCCCTAAATTCAATTACCAGGCCCTTCAGGTCTGACATGGATATTAAGGGGAACCCCGTGTCAAATTAAAAAAAAAATGACGTGGGGGTCCCCCTAAATATCCATACCAGACCCTTCAGGTCTGATATGTATATTAAGGGGAACCCCGCATCAAATTAAAAAAAAATGACGTGGGGGTCCCCCTAAAAATCCATACCAGACCCTTTATCCGAACACGCAACCTGGCCGGCCGCAGGAAAAGAGGGGGGGACGAGAGAGCGCCCCCCCTCCCTCCTGAACCGTATCAGACCACATACTCTCAACATTGGGAGGATGCTTTGGGGGTCTGTGACCCCTCAAAGCACCTTGTCCCCATGTTGATGAGGACAAGGGCCTCATCCTCACAACCCTGGCCGGTGGTTGTGAGGGTCTGCGGGCGGGGGGCTTATCAGAATCTGGAAGCCCCCTTTAACAAGGGGACCCCCAGATCCCGGCCCCCTCCTGTTTGAAATGGTAAGGGGGTACAAAAGTACCCCTACCATTTCACAAAGAAAGTGTAAAAATGGTTAAATAAGACAAACACACTTTTGAAAAATTCCTTTATTAAAAATAAAAAAATAAAAAAAAGATTCCAGCGGTGCTAATCCACTCTTGCTATCCAGCGACGAATCTCCGGGGTCCAGCGATGGATGATCATATCCAGCGACGGGGGATCTCTCAGTCCAGCGCTGTCCATACATCCGTCTTCTGTCTCCACTCCGGAGACACTGCAAAGATCCCAGCGCTGACGTTTCTTATATTAGGGGGGCGGGGCCACCTGTCACCTGACCCCGTCCCCTCTGACGCTGGTGAAGGGAGCCAGGGGTTCCCCAGTGACGTATGGGTGATCCCGCCCCCTCTGATGTAACGGAAACCTGCGTTACATCAGAGGGGGCAGGGTCACCCACACGTCACTGGGGAACCCCTGGCTTCCCTCTCCAGCGTCAGAGGGGTGGGGTCAGGTGACGGGTGTATGGACAGCGCTGGACTGAGAGATCCCCGTCGCTGGATATGATCATCCATCGCTGGACCCCGGAGATTCGTTGCTGGATAGCAAGAGTGGATTAGCACCGCTGGAAACTTTTTTTTATTTTTTTTATTTTTAATAAAGGAATTTTTCAAAAGTGTGTTTGTCTTATTTAACCATTTTTACACTTTCTTTGTGAAATGGTAGGGGTACTTTTGTACCCCCTTACCATTTCAAACAGGGGGGGGCTGGGATCTGGGGGTCCCCTTGTTAAAGGGGGCTTCCAGATTCTGATAAGCCCCCCGCCTGCAGACCCTCACAACCACCTGCCAGGGTTGTGAGGATGAGGCCCTTGTCCTCATCAACATGGGGACAAGGTGTTTTGAGGGGTCACAGACCCCCAAAGCATCCTCCCAATGTTGAGGGTATGTGGCCTGGTATGGTTCAAGGGGGAGGGGGGGCCGCTCTCTCGTCCCCCCTCTTTTCCTGCAGCCTGCCAGGTTGCGTGCTCGGATAAAGGGTCTGATATGGATTTTTAGGGGGACCCCACGTCAATTTTTTTTCTAAATTTGATGCGGCATTCCCCTTAATATCCATATCAGACCTGAAGGGTCTGGTATGGATATTTAGGGGGACCCCCACGTCCATTTTTTTTTTAAATTTGACACGGGGTTCCCCTTAATATCCATGTCAGACCTGAAAGGCCTGGTAATTGAATTTAGGGGAACCCCCACGCTTTTTTTTAAAAAATTTTTATCAATGAATGAATGAATTGTCAGCTAATACAGAGAACACTCATTGAGTGTTCTCTGTATTACGGGGAGCTGACAATATACTGCCGCAAGTGATTTTAAAAGACTTTTTTTCCTGCACAAATGACACTTTGTGCAGGGACAGTTCTAAGCACCAGAAACATGTGCCCCTTCACAGGCATACTATAGATACCCCCCAGCTACGAAATTTAAAGGAATATTACACTTTTATTGTTTCACTTTAATCATTATTAAAATCACTGCTCCTGAAAAAACGGCCGTTTTTAAAACTTTTTTTTGCATTGATCCATGTCCCCTGGAGCAGGACCCAGGTCCCCAAACACTTTTTAGGACAGTAACTTGCATATTACCCTTTAAAATGAGCACTTTAGATTGTGAACGTTCGAGTCCCATAGACTTTAATAGGGTTCTAAAGTTCACACGAAGTTTAGGTCTGTTCGCAGGTTCTGGTGCGAACCGAACAGGGGGGTGTTCGGCTCATCCCTACTGCTAATAGCTAATAGAAATATTTAATCTGAGCAGGTACTCAATATTAACGGTAAGTGTGTGGTTCCTTCTTCTCCCAGACACCCCAAATGGGAACTCTTTTCTGTCCGGGAGAAGAAATGGTCCACTATAGATTAAGATTATGTGAACTTGGTACAAAACTTAAACTAATATACCCATTTGTTCATTTATGTCTGAATTTGACAAGGTTTTATGATAGATTACAAGAACATCCGCTCTAGTCCACTGTGCCCATGGTTTCCACTCATTTCTTGCTTTAGCGAGTTGACCTCTGCAGAGTGCCATCCCTGACTCACAACTGAAGTGTAGGTTGACTAAATCAAGTGTGTTGATAATGGACGGTGTCTAATTAGATTTCCATAGCCTGGTTAAGCTTAGCCTGGCTGCTACTAGGATATGGGTTATAAAATTTCTAAAGGGTTTAGAGTCAAATATTTTTTATTGCTTTTAACAGAATGAAATTATACATATATCTTTCAGATGGTCACAACATGGGATAATACAGTACAAGTCTCATTCTACGTTAATCCTTGGAACCATTTCCAGTATAGGCATTAACACATCGCCATTTTCTAAGAGCAGACGACAATGTTCTATACAAGGGACAGTGAGGGCCAATACTATTGTACAGTACATCATTTGACTGTGAAATAAAAATAGAAAGAGAATACCGATGGGGGGGGAGAGGGGGCAGAAAAGAATAATAGGGGAAGGAAGAGGAGGGGAGATAAAAAGACAGGGGTTAAGGGGCACGGAGCAGACCTTGGCGTATCAAACCTGCATTGTGGGATCAAAGTGTATGGCTGGGTTGACCAAGGGATGTTAATAACGTTTTCAGGGAGTCCGAGGCAGAATACTCTATCCAAATAAGCCATAGGGTCTTAAATTTGTCAAAAGTGTCATTATCGACGGGGAGTGGCGACTGCGTAACGTGATGGCCGCACATTAGGAGAGCTCCGCTCTACACTCCGGGAATTACCACAACACAGCCCGTCGGAAGAGGACTATAGACACCAGCGCGAGCGCAAGAGCCGTGGGAAACTCCCGGCGAGAAGACCGCGCTAAAATTACCAGATTTCTATCCGGCCATAAACCGCGGGCCTCGGAAAGATGGCAGAGGGGGACACAGTGATAAGCGGTGCTCTCGGCCTCATACGTTTGCTGCGTCAGCCGGCTCAGTAAACAGAGCGGAAGATCCGTGCGCAGCGGAAATGGATACTGGAACTGGGGCACGTTCATCAGACTCGGACACTTCCTACAATTCCCCATCAACCAGGAGCCCCGTAAAATCAAAACCCAGACTGGAACACAGCTCCTCTGTACCAGCAAGAACATAGGATCTGGGTATGGAGGTGAGTGGAACATTCATTAGTGAACCGGCATCCCAGTAACAAGCAGATCCTATAGCGATGTTTCCAACCACAGGACAGCCTATCTCTGATGTCACCCTTAAAGAGATGAAGATGTCTTTGAGGACATCACTGCAAAATGATATGCTGTCATGTCTTCAACAATATAGGGCAGAAATCTGTGACTTAGGGGAGAGAGTGCACCAAGTAGAATCGAGAATGTGTGATGCTAGTCCTCATTTAATGCGTTGGTGGACTCTCACGAATCGCATCAGGAGGTCATTCATAAAATGCAGTTAAAAATGGCGGACCTTAAAGATCGCTCTCGCAGGAACAACTTAAAATTAAGAGGGATTCCAGAGTCGGTCTCGTCACAACAACTCCCTACCTACGCGCGAGACCTCTTTCAAGCAATGGTCCCATCCCTGTCATCATTGGACCTCACGATAGACCGCATTCACAGAGTCCCCAAGCCGTCATTCCTCCCTCAAGAGATACCTAGGGACGTTCTACTCAGAATGCACTTTTTCCACACTAAAGAAAAAATATTGGAGACTTTACGTAAAGGCGACAATCTCCCTGAACAAGTATCTCAACTACAGATTCTACCGGACTTGTCGCAACATCCCCTTTAGCTCCGACGTAACATGGAGACAATCACCAAAGCTATGAGGAATCATAAGATACTGTACAAGTGGAAATACCCGGCGAATCTGCAAGTGACATATAAGGGATCCACTCACCTCATCAAATCCTTGGAAGAAGGATTGCATCTTCTGAGAACCTGGCAAATCATACCGCCTGACTCAGCTGAGGATCCACCTTCTCAACCTGGGCCACCGCTTAACAAAATACACCCTGATTGGCAAATTAAACAACAAAGAAAATCGAAGATGAATCCAATACTTGAAATTGAATCACCTCAACCCCATCTGCATACCTCAATAGAATTCCCTGAGTGTCGAGGGTAATAGTTTTCGTACCGTAGACCCCCTCAATCGGGCACTTTAGATGCCTGACCCTATTGGGTTTTGTTTCTTACCAAATCGTTTTCTTTTTTTTTCTTTTTTCTTTTGTTTTGTTTGATTTTTTCTTTTCTTTGTTGCTCTGCATTCCCTTTGTTGGGTGTTATTTTTTTATTTTTATTTTTTGGCGCATGCTCTCCATTCGTCTCTGGCGAAAAGAAAAACAAAAAGCGATTGTTTACCAAGTACCACACGCAAACACAAACCGAAATGCATCTTATGCAGGGTTTCCCTTTCTACTACTCAGACCAAGCATCAACAGTACACATTTGCTACCAACCTCAGAATGTGCAGAAAAACGTCTAAAAATAGATCCACAGGAAATGACAGAATACATGGTCACTGCCCAGTTCCACTGGCATCATACATGGGACAAATACCTGAGGACTTTAATTACCAGACACAAGAATCTAATTGGCTGAACTTAAAATTACTTCAGCACGACTACATGTATCACTTCAAACAAAGTCACGATGAGCATTAGAATTCTTTCGCTCAACGCAAGAGGACTTAACCACCCGGCCAAGAGACGCTCATTATGGCAAGAGGCATTGAAATATAAAGCAGACATCTTAGCGATCCAGGAGGCACACTTCCATAAATCAGCTATGCTGAGATGTTCACACAAGGAATTTCCGTTTATGATTCATTCCTCCATCACGGCGAAGAAAAGAGGTGTAATGGTAGCGGTAAGAGACTCGGTGAACTTTGAACTTAATGACTCCTTTGTGGATCCAGAAGGGAGGTTTATCATACTGGTTTGTAAAGTTAATAAGATGCCTACCACCTTTGCATGTATTTACGCTCCAAACTCGCACCAACTCAAATTTCTAAAAAGAGTAATGAAAAAAATAGAGGAGATGCGAGTGGGGAGCGTATTAGTTTGTGGTGATTTCAATATGGTACTGGATAGGGACTTAGATACCTCTTCTGGAGTCAGAAACCACTCTCCCAAATTTAGGGAACTGTTGTATAGAGAGGGATTGTATGACATTTGGCGATGCCTTAATGCTAACGACAAATCTTACACATATTATTCTCCCAGGTTTAATTCATACTCCAGAATAGATTTGTTCCTGACGGACAAAGAGATGCTTCATAGAGTTACTCACTCATCCATTCAGGATATCACGTGGTCTGACCATGCTCCAGTACTGATACAAATAGAAGGGGGTAATGCCCATGCCAAGACACGTATATGGAGGTGTAATGACACATTACTGCAAGACCCTAAATATCAAAAAGAGATTTCCCATCAACTTGAGGAATATTTTCATTTCAATGACCCGGATAATACAAGTCCCTACATTAATTGGAACACCCACAAAGCCTTTATAAGGGGAGTCCTAATTAAACTAAACTCCAAAATCCGCAAGGCCCGATCAGCCAAACTAAATTAATTCCTAAACGAACTCCTATATTAGAAATACGTAACCAAACTAATCCATCTACAGATCTAGCGACGCAGTTATTTCACTTGCGATACAAACTAAGGGAACTGTACTGCACCCAACACGATCAGGCTATGAAAAGACTAAAGATCAACTACTATGGGAACAATAACAGAGCGGGTAAATTCTTGGCCAATAGACTGAAAGAAAAAAGGTCGAGGACGGTGATCCCACACCTGTTCCACCCAACAACGGCAGATAAAATAGTGAACCCACAGGCAATCGCACACACATTCGCAGATTATTATTCGACCCTCTACAACCTAAAAGACGACCCACACACACCCATACTGTCAATGGAACTTATAGGAAAATTTTTAGATAAGTTACACCTGCCTTCAATATCGACCGCACAACTTCAAGAACTTAGTGCCCCGTTTACATCAGACAAGATAGGGAAAGCCATCCACTCTCTACCCATGGGGAAGGCTCCTGGTCCAGATGGACTTTCTAATGGTTATTATAAAAGTTTTAGAGACATATTAATACCCCACTTATTGCCCATGTTTAATGAAGCCAGAAAGTCTGGTAACTTCCCAGCAGAAATGCTTAAAGCGTATGTCATTACCCTGCCCAAACCAGGGAAGTCTCCGGACACGCCGGCCAATTTCCGTCCCATATCCCTACTCAATGGCGATATTAAGCTGTATGCTAAAACTGTAGCGAGAAGAATCTTTGACATTATGCCTAAGCTAGTAAAATCAGACCAAACGGGCTTCACGAAAAGTCGTCAAGCATCAGATGCCACGAGACGCCTGCTAAATATGATTCATCATGTGGAGGTAACTAGAACGCCTTCTCTGCTTCTTTCAATAGATGCAGAGAAGGCGTTCGACAGAGTTCACTGGGGATATATGAAGGCGGTGCTGCAAAAATGTGGTTTCCATAATGAAGCTCTATCAGCTATTCTGGCACTGTACTCGAACCCTTCTGCCCAAGTATTCACTATGGGATTGTTATCCAAAGCCTTCAATATATCAAATGGTACCCGCCAGGGGTGTCCGCTGTCACCGTCAATTTTTAACCTGATGATAGAACCCCTGGCAGAGGCCATTAGATCCCACCCACACATATCAGGGCTTAAAGTCCAGCGACAGGAACACATAGTTAACCTCTTTGCCGATGATATAATCCTTTTTTTGTCGAACCCGGTTGTATCTCTACCATTCACGCATGAAACGCTAGAATTATTTGGGAAACTATCATACTACAAGGTTAATTTCAGCAAATCCTTAATACTTGATTTAGGCCTAAACCAAGACGTGAGCTCATCTCTTAAAAAATAATTTCCCTATGTATGGTCCCCCAAACAGATTCCTTATCTAGGTATATATCTCACAAAGTCAATATCCCACATTGCAGATGTCAATATAGGAAACCTCCTTCAAGATATTAATCAGACACTATCCAAAATCTCATCCATTGACCTATCTTGGGCGGGGAGAATGGCATCTTTCAAGATGCTGATCCTCCCAAAAATTGTATATGTATTTAGAACCCTTCCGATACCGTATAAAGCGTCCCACTTCCAAAAATTAGCCAAAACACTCAAACAATACATATGGCAAGGTAAACGAGCCAGATGCTCTACCAACAAACTTATACCACACAGGAAAGTGGGGGGGATGGGACTTCCTGACATCAAAGACTATTATTGGGCAGCTATATTGGCACAAATGAAGCATTGGTTCCTGCACAACCCTGAACCATTGTGGGTGAACATAGAAGCATCTATGGTCAAAACTCAACACATGAGTCTTCTTCCAATAGCAGACTGCTGGAAAGTGAGCACCCTGACGCATCTCTCCCCAACGATCCAAGCGACGGTATCAGCGTGGAGGCACTTACTGAACCAAACTCCATTAGACAGCTCCAGCTCCAAAATTAGGATTCCAATCCAAACTTTCGAAATTCTGCTCCCGTATAGTTCCATCATTAAATGGAGGGAAAAAGGAATAGAATGGGTGGATAAACTATATAACCAAGGGCTTTTAAAATCATTTGACACTCTGAAATCCACATATAATATTCCACACACCAACAATCTCTTGTACAACCAGGTGAAATCTTTCCTCTCAAAACACCCTCCTCCATCCATTGAAATAAGCAGGACCGTATGGCAATATTATATGATACCGGACACTAGTAGTAAGGGCATCTCACTTATATATAACATACTCCAACATAAACAAAAATTTGTTAAATCCCCATCCATTCTAGCATGGGAAAAAGATCTAAATCAATCCTATGGAGAGGATCAATGGATCAAAGCGATTCAATATAATTATACTGCTACACATTGTGTTACCCACTGGGAACTCACCCAGTACTTCATAAATGGTACAGAACAACCTACCAGTTAGCTAGAATATTCCCCACCCACTCTTCGTTATGCTGGAGAGACTGCGTAGGCACTATACTGCATATATTTTGGCAATGCAAAAATGTATCTAGTTATTGGAGGAGATTATTTAGTATCCTAGCAGAAATCACCGGAATACTAAATCCCCCGAACCCAGCATTAGCGGTGCTCCATCTTGGAATTGATAATTATCCAACAAAATACCGTAATACCGTATAGTAGTAACTCATGTTTTGATCACTGCAAAATTGGTAATAGCTAGACACTGGAAAAGTACTTTATCCCCAAACCCCTCAGAAGTATTGGTACTGGTAAATCTAAATTATCAGTACGAGAGACTATTAGCTATTAGGAGATCCTCTTGTCATAAATTTGATGTACATTGGAAATGTTGGACAGACTGGTATAAAAAGCGAAGGTCATTAATCCCCTCAGGAGTAAAGTCTGGGCAATAGTAATGTAATTATACTATCATAGTAAGCTTAGAGATAGTATCACTCTGTGTGGCCCTTCCGGCACAGCGAGATCCCAGTTGGGGTGCGGAGGGTGCCGGATAGAGTATACTATACCATACTGTTGAGTCATTTTAGGGGAATGTAAATTTGAAGACATTGCACAAAGGATTTGTCTTGAAGTAACGAGGTAACTTGGGAGGACCAGAGACACGAGATTTAATGGTACAACTAGAAGCACTATGTTGAAATGTGTATTTCAGATTGTTTCTCAATGTTTGTTATATTGTTATATGCGATGTACTGCAAATATCTAATAAAAAATATTTTCAAAAAAAAAGTGTCATTATCAAGGGCCAGCATCTCTTCCATGCACATTATGTCATTGACCATGGAGACCCACAAGGTCAATAGGAGGGGGGGGGGTGGTAGTTTTCCAGAATAAGGGAATAAGCTGTCTAGCAGCCGATAAGAAAAAGTGCAGTAGGGTGCGCTTCTGGGAGGCTATGGAGCTAGGAAACATGGACAATAAAGCTATCTCTGGAGAGGGATTTAAAGGCAGATCATATAGATTGTTGTATATGGTAAAAACCTGCAACCATTGGGGCTGAATGGACTGACAGTCCCACCATATATGGAGATAGTTACCATCTACCGAGCCACATCTCCAGCATGAGGGAGGTACAGACGGGAATACTTTATTTAAAGATTGAGGGTCCCTGTACCCTGTTGTAGTGTGTACATTGTGGAGAATAAATGTCTGGGCGTTTCAGAGAGAGAACACAGCTGTTCGTATCCCGTGAGGGATCTGTGAATTTGGGAGGATGAAAAGAGGTCAGAACAAAAAGAGGAGATGCAGAGGGCTGTGAGCCAGTTGCTCTGGGCATTTGACACTGCTCGAGCGCCTGAGGTGGGGGTCTACAAATGAGCTCGCTATGGGCCATGTGGATCCAGAGTAAAGGCCTATCGAGTTAGATTCCATGCTTTGAGGTAGAACCAGATGGTCAAACAAAGATGTGAGGGGAGAGGGATCTGATGACAATGGCGAGAGCATTCCTTTTTTGTACCATAAGTGTAGGGTTAATGGGGAGGTGGTGGAAAGTAAATGTAGATGTTGCCCATAACCCCATAATAGGGCCCGGAGGTCCAGGGTGGACAAGTCTTGTTCCACCATGGTGGATGATTTGGGGAAGGTGCGCGGGAACCATTCTAAGACCCTAGATAGTAGGGCCACCCTGTGGTATAACTCAAAGTCAGGGAGGCCTACCCCGCCCTGCGTTTTGGGGTATGTGAGCAGAGTATGGCAGATGCGAGACATGCCATGGTGCAATATGAAACATATGGACATTGATTGCAAGGAGGTAAAGAAACGTTGAGAGTATCATCTCCAGATAAAGGGGGAGTGAACAGTTAGTGCTGTAAGCGACGGTAACAATCACAGGACATAGGAGAGAGAAAAAAAGCACTAGGCCACTGGGTGGCAGCATTGAATCATAAAGTGAATAGCTTAACATTGCTAAAATGTAGAACAGGCTAAGAAATGTACAGTGCATTCTCAAGCACTGACGGTCCTAAGGGAGGTAAACGTGGAAAGCACACGGAGTGCCTCCCGGTCCCGGGGTCTCCAGGGGAACATTAACTGTTACTAGACTAAAATAAACCATCAACATAAAACTTTTATAACTGAATAAGAACTTTCAAGCACAGATTCATTACTGAAGGTGGGCACCCGCACACATATTTTGGTAGTGTATAGGGGAACCTAGGGGGCTCCTCATGATAGAGAACCTGGGAAGGGACAGATATAGGGGGGAGCAAAATGTAATGGTAAAATTAACCCAATCGACCACTGTCTGTAGGATAAGTCCCCAGAGAATCCGACTATCGGTGTAAAAATGGAGGAAAAAAAAGAGGAAAGGAAAAACTGTGGGGATCTCTCAAGTGGTATCAAACATTTGTCCCATCAAAACTCAGGTGTGGGGTGCATGTCCTGTGCCGGAACAAGTGGAGTAAACCCCACAGCAGGTTAAAGGTGTGTGCTCAGAAAGAGCCATAGGAGTCAAGCATCTGGGGGTTGCTGAGATTTTGAGGGTTTCTGGGGTGCTTGTTCCTGCCGGATTTCTGCCAATGCGGTTGGAATGGAAGACCTGGGGTGGTGGGTTTGAGAGGCCCATCAGAGACTTGAGGTAACTCCAGCATACTCAGGAACTGGGGTAGGTCTCCCAGGGTGCAGAAAAGGGCTGTCTTGCCTTCATGATAAAACCATGGTTGAAAAGGGAACTTCCATTGATACTTGATCTGTCTTTCCTGGAGTAGAGAAGTGAGTGGTTTAAGAGAACATCTCATGGCCAGCGTTTGGCAGAAGGGGTCTTATAGCAACATGACAGGGGTATCATTCAGCCGAATGGAATCCTGTGTGCTGGCGGCTCTCATGATCTCCTCTTTAACTTTGTAAAAGTGTACCCTGCATAGCGTGTCACGGGTAAAAGAGGAGTCAGGATTTCTCAGGCCTGAGGTCCTGTGTACTCTGTCTAGTTGAATGGGGGTGTCCTTAGGCTGCTGGAGGAGTTGGTTGAAGATGGCAGTGACTGCCCATTTTAGGTCTTTGTGTTCTACCTTTTCAGGGATCCCACAGATCCGGATTACGGTTCTCGATGTCATCTTGGTGATACATAAGCTGCTGTAGCAAGACAGTGTGGGAGTTAAGAGTCTCTTCATGGGAGTGCAGCGTATTACAAATGCCATCAGTGGTGTTTTCTACATCTTCCATGCGGTTCCCTAGATCCATCTTAAGCTCATTAATCTCCTTTCTATAAGTCTTTCCCATGTGGGAGACATAATGTTCAAAATCGTTTTTAGTGGGCAGAGATCGCAAGTAAGCATGGATGGATCACATTTGTGACTCCATGTCTAAACTGTCCCCAGAGCACAGGGATGCTTGTGAGAGATGGTGTGGGCTGTGGGGACTGCAGGAGGGAGGCTCAAAGTCAGTAAGGGAGGCTGAATGGTCTCTGGAGCATACCTGCATGTCTGCTGGCTCAGAGCGGGCTGGGGATGGAGGCGCTATCACCATCTTGGATTTCTCCTGGCTGAGGAAGGCCGCAGATGCCCGGGTCACAAAACGGCCTAAATCCCCCTGCGTTCAGTTTCTTTCAGGCTTGGCATGATCCTTGGGTTTTCCTTTACCCATCTGGGCGTTTTGGAGGCTGTGCAGGCGGTGATGGAGGTGATCTGACCCTGTGAGAGCCACCGGGACCGGGAGCTGCCACGATATGTGTCCTACAACTCCATGCGATAGGCCACGCCCCCATGTCTAAAGGGTTTAGGAGCATTTTCAATGTTTAGATTCAGTAGTACAAGATCAGGTGTAGTAGAGATGGGGCTATTTGTGATGTCTGCTATAATTCTGAAGATAGTTTGCCAGTACTTTTGAATATGTCTAAACAATCAGATAAGATGACACACTCAGGATATGGCTGTATACTGCTAGCAACAATGGGGTGGGCTGAGTGATCAAACTGAGCAATACAAATTAGTCCACATATGACAATGTGTCCATGTGAGGAGTGTAGTTTGCTGTCATTAGGAGGCTGCCAGTTCAAAAGATAGACGATGCTCTAGAACATAATAAAAGACATAGAAAAGCACCCTCTAAATGCAGCAAGTTTAAACTTATTTAATGATAAAAAGGTAAGATTAAAAACACTCACAAACAAGCGACATATACAGGCAAGGGTGTATGTAATAGGGTTTTCATCCGCACTGTTCAGGGAAAGTGCTATGCATCACTCATTGGTAGGGGCGATCAGTTGTCCGGCTATATGCAGCTGCACTGTTGGCTTACAGCACCTCTGGAAAGCTGGAGCATGAATCGGCGGATCACTTCCAGGAACGGAGTCAGCAGATGGTGCTTTGCATTCAGAGCATGCGTGCTCCTTCCTCAGGATTTGCTGCTGGCCATTTTGGAGAAGGCTAGAAATACCTTACAGGGGAGGAGCACTAGATGACTAATACACCCTGCAACCATGGTGATTGACAGGACACAGTTCATTAAACAGTTCATAGTGTCTCGGGACACTATGTTTATTCATTCTCTTTTCTACAAGCTTACGGTGCTTGCCAAAGCGCTTTCGAAGTGTGCGTATGGTGTGGGCCACGTAAAGTAGGCTGCATGGGCACGTCAAGCAGTAAACTACATATTCGGATCCACAATTTAAAAAATCTGGTATAGTGTACTGTTTCCCTTCATGGGAGAATTCTTTTTGCCTATGTGTCACATGAGAACACGTGAGGCATAGGGGTTTTTTACATTGGTACATCCCCTTAATATTAAAGAAAGTTAGAGGGACACTGAAACTTGGGAGTACTGGTTTTGTTTTGCTTGGGGCTAGTTGCTCCTTTATATTTTTGGCTTGTCTGTATGCAACTAAAGGTCGATCACTTATTGTGGATTTTAGGTGGGGGTCTTCACTTGAGATGAACCAAAGCTTAACAAATATCTTTTCCATTTTTCTATTGTGAAATTGTGTGACGAAACAGCCTGGTTGTGTAGCATCCTTTATTTTAGCTTCTCTCACAGTCCTTATGTCTTTATGAAATTAATGTTGGAAGGCGTCCTCAACAATATCTTTAGGGTAGCCTTTTTCTCAAAATGTAGTTCAGTAATTAACCATGGGTGTTATAATCCACGATTCTGGTACAATTATGTTTTAAACGACAAAATTTACTTTTGGGAATGTTGTTTAGCCAATGTGGATGATGACAACTGTCAAGATGTAAACAAGAGTTACCTGAAGTGGGTTTGATGTAATTCTGTGCACAGATGTTGTTACTATGATAAAATAGTTCTAGGACCAAAAAAGCAAGTTTATTACTATCAGATACTGAAGTGAATGATAGACCCATAGTATTATTATTGCAATATTGTACAAATGTAGGAATGTAGGAATGATGTCCCAAGTGATGACGACGTCATCAACGTAACATCCGTAAAAAGACAATATGAGATGCATATGGATTATTTGGCTGTATATTGTGGTGTTCCCAATACCCCATGGTGAGATTTGCATAGCTGGGGGAAAAATTTGCCCCATATCTATGCCTTGGGTCTGGATAAAAAAACTCTCCATTGGATTCAAAGTAATTGTGGGTTAGACATTATTCCAAAGTTTCCACCAGAAATTTTATCTGACGTGAATTAAGCAAAGGTTCTTTGTTTAGGAAGTACTGTACAGCTTGTTTTCCTACATCATGTGGAATGGATTTATATAAAGAAACAACATCTAATGAGAGCCAATGGTATGTTGGTTCCCAGGAATAGTGTAGTAGCAGAGGAGATGGATACTGTCTTTAATATACAATGGAAAATTTTGTTAGGAAGTTGTGGTTGTAAAGGTCTGCTGTCTTCCTGGTGATCTGGATTCCCATATATGTAATGGCTTCCTTCTCCCATTAAAATGGGAAGGATTCTTGGGCGTGAGCTACTTCTTGTGGGATAAAGGAAACGTTTAGGGCTTGGGATTTTGTGTTGTTAACTTTGAGGTTTGATAGTTCTTCAAAATTTTTCATGTCCTTCAGGAGGTTGGGTAGTGAAAGTCGAGGAGATTGTAGGGTAAGTAATATATCATCCACAAAAGCGGCTACTTTAAACTCTCTACGTGCTATAGGGATTCCTTTGATGTCTACATTGTTGCCTAGTCGGTTCAACAGGGGTTGCAACGTCTGGATGAAGATCAGGTAAGATAGTGGACATCCTTGACATGTACCATTGCTTATAGAGAAGGCGTTTGACAGGAGGCCATTAGCTCTCACCCTTGCTGAAGGGTTAGTGTATAGTACATTAATGCATGTGTACATGCGGGGCAGGAGACCTATGCCTTTCAGGACCTCCTGCATGTAATCCTGGGCACCCTGTCAAACGCCTTCCCAGGGATAGGAGAAAGCCCCTGTTACCGACGAGGTCAGCCAGGGATGTATATTTAGGGTTCGTATGGTGTCATCCCTGGTCCCCCTACTGTCATGGTTATGCAGTGATCTTCCTCTGTTTGCTTACCTCCCCGCATGTGTTCTGACTAAGAGGCCAGCCACTTCCACCTGGTGGTTTTTATAACCTCTCCTCTAAGCGTTGCTCCACCCCAGGCCCTATCAAGAAACCCTATATTAACCTTTGCACTGCAAGCCAGCGGTGCTGATCAACCATTGTGTATCCATTTTGTGTTTGGCTTCCTGTTTCCTGCTTGCCGTGTGCTCTACGTTTGTCTCTGTTAACGACCTTGGACCTTCCTGTCTGCTGTGACCTTGACCTTTTGGCAGGTCCCCAACCATCCCTGTCTGCCTGTGACCCTGAACCTTTGGCGTGTACTCTGTTGTTCCTGTCTGCTAGTTGCCCTGACCTCTGCCTTATCCCCTTATTATCCTTGTCGTCCCAGCCTGCTGCTTCCTTCTCCTGTAGTCTACTGTGAGCGTGAGCTGTGAGACCCTAGGGGCCGTGACCTGGAGCCAGACTGCAGCAAAGTCTATCCTCACCACTGGAGGCTCTGGCGAACACCTGCTGACTCTTAAGCCGCGTACACACGGGCGGACTGTATGGCCTACTTAGTCCGTCATACAATCCGATGGACAGTCCGTCATACTTTCGAATGAACGGACTTGACAACACACGGATGCACAAACAGTCCGTCGAAAGCTTGCGCGATGACGTGTACAGCACGTACGACGGGACTAGAAATAGGAAGTCCAATACACAGCAATGCACCCTTCCGCCGTATAAATCCTTTCTGAGCATGCGCCATTCTTAGTCTGTCGAACTAGCCTACTCACGAGCGGATTGTCCGCTGAAACCAAAGTATGACGGACAGAATTTTGAAAAATCCGAAATACTTAGTACGCCAGACTGCACGCTGAAAAAGTCCGCTGAAGCCCACACACGATCGGACTGTCCGCTGAAATGTGTTTCGACGGACTAAGTAGGCCATACAGTCCGCCCGTGTGTACGCGGCCTTAGACTCCGTGCCCTGGGGAATCTATGCTCCAGCTCCCATTGGGATCTGTGTTAGTGATCCTGTAGACCTGTGTCCTGAACATTCCTGGGTATAATCTGCAGCAGTCAGTCCTAAGGTCCACTACCTAGCGGTGTACTTCCGGCTCCTATGGAGTGCATTGTCACCTGGTCTCAGGTGACCTGACACCTACCTGGGATAAATCCTACTGGGTCGGAGGATATGAGGTCTGGATCAGTGGTAGTAGTCTGTTGGCCAGTATTTTTGAGTATAGTTTAATACATTAAGTAGGGAAATTTGCCTATAGTTATCAGCTTGTAGATGATCTTTGCTTTCCTTTGGGATAAGGGTTATGTGGGCTTCTAATAGTCTGCCTAATGAGGTGTTCGGTTCTGATAATGAGTTGAAGGTCTTGAGCATTTTGGGAATTAAGATGTCTTGAAAGCTTTTGTAATATATTAGTGTAAAGCCATCTGGCCCTGGGCTCTTCCCTATTTTCATCTGTTTTACTACTAGTTGAAGTTCCTCCTTTGAGAGAGGGCTTTCCATGGCTTCTGCTTGCTGAGGAGTGATAGGTTTGAGGTAGTACTAAGTTGTGAAATCTTTTATATGGGAGGCGCTGTTATTTACTTCTGTTGTGTCTTCACTATCTTGTGGTAAATTGTATAGTTTAGAATAGTATTTATCAAAATGCCTGGCGATATCCTCATTTTTTGAGAGGAGAGTGCCGTGTTCATAGAACACCTTCTGTTGGAGTACATACCGATTTCTTGTGCGTTTACCTAGTTCATCTAGCTTGTAGTAGCTCTTGTATTGTATTTCGTGAGGTTGTTTGTTTGTGAACAGTCTCTAGTCTGTTTATGGTTTGGATCAGAGATTGGATTTGCTCCTGATGTCTCCTTTTGTTGGTCGTTGCTAGGGCTATGAGCTCCCCTCTTAGTACGCATTTATGTGCCTCCCATAGAGTGATGGGTGTAATGTCTGGGGTAGAGTTTTCCAGAAAGAACCTTTGAATGTGGGCGTGGATCTGGTTTAGCATTTCTGGGTCTTTTAGAAGGGAAGGATTCAGCCGCCATGTGAGTGTTACTGAAATGGGGTGGTGGTCTGATAGATACATTGGTTCTATAGTGGCCTGTGTGAGAAGTCTGTGATATAAATAGATAGTCTATTCTGGAGTATTTTTGATGTGGGGGAGAGTAAAAGGTGTAGAATTCTCGGTTGGGAACATGGTATGCCATGTGTCATGAAGTGTTAGATTTTGGAGTTGGAGTTTGATTTGATGGAGAGCCCGGTAGGAGAGACCAGAGGTGCCTGTGGAGGTATCAAGATTAGGATTCAATGGCACATTGAAGTCTCCTCTAAGTATCACAATCCCCTCCTGGAAGTGGGCTAGGAGGTCACAGATTTTTTTGAAAAAGGACACTTGGTGCTCATTTGGGCAGTATATGTTGGCCAGAGTGAGGTGTTTGGATGTATATCTGCCCTTAACAAATACATATCTGCCTTCAGGATTGTGTCCGTCATTTGAAAGTCAGCGTGTTTGGAGATGAGGATAGAGGCCCCTTTCGTTTTTGAGTCTTGGTTTGTGGAGTGTATAGCTTGTTTGTATATATGGTTTGCCAATTTAGGGATGGCATTTGATCTAAAGTGTGTTTCCTGGAGTAGGAGGAAATGCACTTTATCTTTCTTCAAGGCTGAAAGAACCTGCAATCTCTTTTCTGGTAGGTTTAAACCTTTAACATTTAGTGAGATGCATTTCAGCGATACTGGTGTCTTTTTGGTCATCTGTTCCATGTGCATTCTGCTTGTTATTAATGTATGACACCTCGTTATAGTGGGTTCACAGTGAGCATTTTGTAGTCATGCTATTGTCTAAGGGTGTTAAGATGGGGTTGACTCTGAGAAAGAGGAAGTGCGGCCTTCCACTAAGAAGAAAGGAGGTATAGACAGGAGAGAGGATCAGAAAAGGGGAGAAAAGGAGTGGGGGGTTAAAAGTTAGGAAAGAGGAGTGAAGCGGGTGTGGTATGAGGTAAGAGGGTGCATACAGTTGTGGAATGTCCACGTTCCGTGTATGTTGTGTCACCGGAGGTGGTTATAGGATCACCTAGCCATCGGATTAAAAGGGGTCCGGGGTGTCATCAATGGTCCAATGGGCCTGCTGTTGTGGGACAGTAACCTGGCAAGGGATCAGAAATGTTGGCACTGTTGAGGACTAGTAAGGTAAGTAAATGAGGGTAAGTGAGGCATTTCATATGGGGGGTAAATCGTTGTTCTGAGAACTGAAACTTCATGTATAATATTTTAACCAGGTGGTTATGTCGATTGCCATTATGAACTGCCCCGTGCATGAATTCTGTCATTCTAGATATGTAATTAGTGAGTATAATGAATACTTATTGGAAACTCAAGTCAACTAATGTAACCAGCACACCTTACTATTGTATACTGCACTTTTAGGCTAAAAACTGTACTTTTCTTCTTTTTCCTCCATTTAGATCTTGAGCCCTGTTTCTTTATAGTAGAGAACCAGGGTTCTTGCTCCAGTTGTGAGATCATAGGTCTTAGTAGGGAGAGATCAGCCTAATCAGTTATCTTGAAGAGAGAAAAACGTAAACAGGTTTTTTGTTTTTTGATTGTGCCCGTAACCCGAGTGTGGCACTATTTTGTTTAGCCATGTGACCAAAAGCGTCTCATCCTCAAATCAGGTGTTATGGATGGATTTTGTTTCAAATTTACATTATATGACCTGATTGGACAGGCTAAGGTCTCTCCTCCACTAATGTGCAATGGGTAAATAGATAAGGTATCATGTATGATCACAAGAAATATACAACCAAACAAACTTATTAACAAAGGCAATCTTAAACGTTAGAGGGTAGTGGAAACCTGTTGAAAAAGGGCACATACATATAGGTGTTACCTGGCCTGTTAGTTGCATCAAGAAGTCTCTAGATTAACCATTAGGCATATGTGCTCTCTGGGGATGTTTTGGAATAGTCTGAGGGAGAAAAATGGCTGATGGTCCTCAGTCGCGTTTTCATCCATGAAAGGGTCTTCCTCGAGGATACCTGTGGGTTTAAGAACACAGTACCAGAAAAAAGAGGTTAGTCCTGGATAAGTCCATTTGACTAGAGGTGAGGTTGAGTGAATGATTTCTTCATGTAGTGCTGGGAGTTCTTTAGACGATCCTTATAAAGCGGATAAGAGGATCAAGAGTCAGCATTTAAAGGAAGTGGTGATATGAGTAGAAGCATTTCATCTTACTGGCAAACACGTCTGCTGTGAATTGCAGGCTGTTAGTTGTCTCGATGGCCCCTGCGTGAGGTTTCAGCATATTCTAGCACAAGTGGTGGCAAATCTTGGCGTGAGATACATTCTCCAGGTGATGTGGGATCCAATCTGCGACATCTGGATCTGTGCCGTTGTGCTTTTGAAGATGCGTTGTAGGACACTGGCCTCCATGGCTCTGATGGGAAATAGAAGGAGTAGCAATCAGGTAAGTCCACTGGTGGCAAGTCAAGTTGCTCGTAACATGTAGGGAGATCCTCTGGTGTTCGAAGGAGTGCGGTGAGCTCCCTGGCGGTGGCCGAGAGGCAGAAAGGGAACTTCCACCTGTATTGTATGTTATGTGCACGTAATATTTCCAGCAGAAGGTGCAGGGTGCATCTGTTCTGTAGTGTTATCTGAGAAAGATCTTGGAACAGTTTAATGTCTGCACCATTGTATAGGATACGCCCTCTGTCTCTCGCTTTCCTGAGTATCTCCTCCTTTAGAGGGCAGTTCACGATACAGCACACAATGTCCCTGGGGGGTTTGGAGTCTCGGGGGGGGGGGGGGTCTCAGTGCTCGATGAAGTCTTTCTATCTCTATGGGGGAGTCAGCTGGCCGGTCAAGCAGGTTATTAAATATTACATACACACCATCTGTGGTAGGGCTGCTGAGTTTACTCCTTCAGGGACCCTTCTGAGTCTAATGTTATGCCCGCGTCCCCTATTATCTAAATCTTCCACTTGTCTGTGGAGTTCAAACATATGTGGGAGAGGGAGGTCATGTGTATTCTGTACTTGCCTGATAGCAGCCGCTTGAAGTTGAGAAGATTCTTTCACTTCTGTGATGTGATTGTTCATCGATTGAATGTCCAATTTTAGGTCAGATATGGCAGATGTTAGGGTGTGTTTGATATCCAAGGTGACCTTCTGGATGTCTCTTTGCAGATCTAGGAGGCTCGGATTTGTACTTGCAGGGTGTTGATCTTGTGCCCATGGAATTGCGATGTTTCTAGGCGAGGCCGGGGATGAGAACTGTGACGCCTGTAAGGACTGTGTCTCCTCATGGTGGGTTAAGGCCCAGGACCAGAATATTATTAATGAGCTGGGTTCCGGATTGAGTTCCAGACTCCTTCATGGAGTGGGGAGCCTAAGTGCTTCTGTTTTGCTTACCCATGGCTGAAGAAGCTTATATTGTCCTCAGTGTGCCGGAGCTCTTGTCTCATGCGGCCATCTCTGGTCCCGTCCAAGCCACGCCCCCCAAGATAGTGTATTTTACAGATTCTATATTCTGTATTATCTCCATGGCTACGGAGCAAATTGTGACTACTAATACAATACAATACAATAAAATATAATATGTTGCAATATAATATTAGTAATAATAATAATAACAACAATAATAATGATAATAATAAAAATATAATAATAACAATAAAATCATTTATATAGCATATAAAACATATAGAACCTGAATATATATATATATATATATATATATATATATATATATATATATATATATATATATATCCAAAAGAAAGGGGGGAGAATTGGGGATGTTTTTAGAGAGCTGTTTGCTATATACAGTGGCAAAACATATAGGTGTACTTCTATAGCAAAACATACAAACAATTGGATAATATGGTGCACTCAGGATATGGTTGTATACTACTAGAAACAATGGGGTGGGCTGGGTGATCAAACTGAGCAACAAAAATGAGTCCATATATGACAATGTGTCCATGCGAGGAGCGTAGTTTGCTGTCATTAGGAGGCTGCCAGTTCAAAAGCTGGAACATAGTAAAAGACAAGGAACAGCGTCCTCTAAATGCGACTGTTCATGTGATGCAGACGGCTTCCTACACAGCAGGACCGGTGACTATGCTATGTTTTCTTTTGCAATGCTCTTTTGTTTTAACAAGCTAGTATGTACATTATGTATGGGGGCTTTGGGCTACAATAAAACTTTGAAAAACAGGATTACTCTGTGGCAATTTAACTTTTTTATATGATCCTGCTGCATTGGAGCCATCTATACCTTCATCCTAACAGAATTAGTGGATGACTTACCTTTAGCGTTACAGCAAAGGATTACCTTAAGGCATACAAAATATTAATATCTGGTGAGTGTATACCCTAAGGGGAGTGTTACTCAGGTGGTGGCGCTCTTGGTATGTGGTGCACGAGTGATAACAACTAGGATCACCGTAACGAGAGCTTCACCCATTTGAAGAAGTCATTTCACCTTTTCTTTTTCTCATATGTGGAATCATACAAAAGCTTGTCACATGTCGATGGACTGACGTGAGCGCTGCTATGGCATTTTAAGGACATAAGATGTGTTGGACTTTTTAAATGTTATTACTTCTATTTGGATATTTTCTTATATAGAAGCTACTGGTGCAATTAATATAGGATATTTTGTTTTATGTATCTTATTTAACATAGTGGCTAAAATGTTGTTCTATGTAGGTAATGTCATTCCTTGGAAGAGTTTTTCTTTGGCACTGAGTGGTGCTATTAAGCCATTTTTGTGCACCTTATTTTATCTTGTACCTTATCTGTATTTAAAAATGTTCTTCCTAAAAGGCTAAATAATGAAGATGATGAAAATAATGAAGAAAACAAACAAACAAAACAAAAACAAATGGACCAGCACACTCAGATTAGTGGGATGCATCAGGTGTATTATAAAATGACTAGTCACACCATCAAATTATACACCACATTTGAATTGCAATATGGAGTTGGCAATGACCAATATCTGGCGGCAGTGAAATCCAGTCCCAAAAACACCAAAAGAAAAGGTGGCAGTGAATGATGGTGGGATGAACCAATACTCCCCGGGAAATATACTGCCACTATGCACATAGGCAATTCTGCCAATCGGAAAAATCTCAGGGAACCTGCCCATGGGAACAAGTGATGTTGATTTACTAAAACTGGAGAGTGCAAAATCTGGTGCAGCACTGCATAGAAACCAATCAGCGTACATGTTTTATTGTCAAAACTTCATTGAACAAGCTGAAGTTAGAAGCTGGTTGGTTACTAATGCACAGCTGCACCGGAACTTGCACTCAAGTTTTAGTAAACCAACCCCACTGAGTCCAAAGTAAAGGTAAAAATTGGTCTTCTTTATTGAACATATTAATAAAATATGCACTTACACCAGAAGACGTCCCCCTCTGAATATTATGCCAGTGTAGCTGCGTCCAAACAATCTTTCATCTGTCTTGCCTATGGCCTTCATGTGGCAAAAGGAAAAGCTGCACACTGGGTAGAGGAGTTTGGGAAGAAGAGAAAACCACCCTGACCACCTACAAGTCGCGACTGTATCAATGCCAGTACAGGATGCTTCTGGTGATGCCAAAGCTGTATCGGTCTCCACAACAACCTTTCAAGGCCTCTGCCTCTTTGTCAAGTCCTGAGGTCAAAATGAAACAGAGCCATATAAGTAATGAAAAGCATGGTGGGCAGACCACCAGACCAGTAGGTGGTACACTTGGAGCACCACCCCACTGCAGGCCAACTACTAACAATTAACCCCTTGTTTACAAAACACTCATATACAGTATCTCACAAAAGTGAGTACACACCTCACATTTTTGTAAATATTTTATTATATCTTTTCATGTGACAACACTGAAGAAATTACACGTTGCTACAATGTAAAGTAGTGAGTGTACAGCTTGTATAACAGTGTAAATTTGCTGTCCCCCCAAAATAACTCAACACACAGCCATTCATGTCTAAACCGCTGGAAACAAAAGTGAGTACACCCCTAACTGAAAATGTCCAAATTGGGTCCAAAATGTCAATATTTTGTGAGGCCACTATTATTTTCCAGCACTGCCTTATCCCTCTTGGGCATTGAGTTCCCCAGAGCTTCACAGGTTGCCACTAGAGCCCTCTTCCACTCCTTCATGATGACATCATGGAGCTGGTGAATGTTAGAGGCCTTGCACTCCTTCACCTTCCATTTGAGGATGCCCCACAGATGCTCAATAGGGTTTAGGCCTTTAGACATGCTTGGCCAGTCTATCACCTTTACTCTCAGCTTCTTTTGCAAGGCAGTTGTCATTTTGGAGGTGTGTTTGGGGTCATTTATGTTGAAATACTACCCTGCAACCCAATCTTGGAAGGGAGGGGATTATGTTCTGCTTCAGTATGTCGCAGTACATGTTGGTATTCATGGTTCCTTCAATGAACTGTAGCTTCCCAGTTCCAGCAGTACTCATGCAGCCCCAGACCAAGACATTCCCACCACCCTTGCTTGACTGTAGGCAAGATACACTTGTCTTTGTACTCCTCACCTGGTTGCCGCCATACACACTTGAATTTATCTGAACCAAATACGTTTTTCTTGGTCTGATCAGATCACAGGAAATGGTTCCAGTAATCCATGTCCTTAGTCTGCTTGTCTTCAGCAAACTGTTTGTGGGCTTTCTTGTGCATCATCTTTAGAAGTGGCTTCCTTCTGGGATGACAGCCAGGCATACCAATTTGATTCAATGTGCGGCGTATGGTCTGAGCACTGCCAGGCTGATCCCCCACTCCTTCAACCTCTGCAGCAATACTGACAGCATGCATATGTCTGTTTCCCAAAGACAACCTCTGGATATGACGCTGAGAATGTGCACTGAACTTCTTTAGTCGACCACGGTGAGGCCTGTTCTGAGTGGAACTTACCTGTTAAACCGCTGTATGTCCTTGACCACTGTGCTGCCACACTGTTTCAGGGTCTTGGCAATCTTCTTATAGCCTAGGCCATCTTACTGTAGAACAACATTTTTTTTAGATCCTCAGAGAGTTCTTTGCCATGAGGTGCCATGTTGAACTTCCAGTGACCAGTATGAGAGAGTGAGAGTGATAACACTACATTTAACACACCTGCTCCACATTCACACCTGAGACCTTGTAACACTAACGAGTCACATGACCGCAGGAAGGGAAAATGGCTAATTGGGTTCAATTTGGGCCTTTTCACTTAGGGGTGTAGTCACTTTTGTTGCCAGTGGTTTAGACATTAATGGCTGTGTTTTGAGTTATTTTGAGGGGACAGCAAGTTTACACTGTTATATAAGCTGTACACTCAGTACTTTACTTAGCAAAATTTAATTTCTTCAGTGTTGTCACATGAAAAGATATAATAGAATATTTACAAAAATCACTTTTGTGATATACTGTAGATATACATATCTGAATCTGATAGCCTTATATAAAACATATATTAAACACTTTAGCTCCAGAATGTTTACCCCCCCCCCCCCCCTTCATGACCAGGCCATTTTTTGTGATACGGCACTGTGACACTTTAACTTCTAACTATTAACAATTGCTTGGCCGTGGGACACTGTACCCAGATATAATGTTTGCTCTTTTTTAAACCACAAATGTAGCTTTTTTTTGGTGGTATTTGATCACTTCTACGGTTTTTATTTTTTGTGCTCTAAACAAAGAAAAAATGTCAATTTTGGAAAAAATATATATTTTTTTACTTTTTGCTATAAAACATAGCCACTAAAAAAAATGTAAAAAATCTGATTTCATCATCAATTTAGGCCAATATGTATTCTGCTACATATTTTTGGTAAAAAAATCCCAAAAAGCGTACATTGATCGGTTTGCACAAAAATCATAGCGGCTACAAACTATGGGATTATTTTCTTTATTTTTTTATTAGTAATGGCAGTGATCAGCGACTTATAGCGGGCCTTCGATATTGCAGTGGGCAAATGGGACACCTAACTTACACTTTTGACACTTTTGGGGACCAGTGACACTAATACAGTGATCAGTGCTAGAAAATATGCACTATCGCTGTACAAATGACAATGGCAAGGAAGGGGTTAACATCAGAAGTGACCAAAGGGTTAAATGTGTTCCTATGGAGGGCTTGCTTACTGTGGGTGCTTTGACTAGGGGAAGATAAAGATCCACAGCGGTGAATAAAACAGATAAAAAAAATGGTAGAAGTTTATTAAAAATAGTAAAATATCAATATAAATAATAATAATACTTCTTGCAATTAATAATAAAACACACCAAGAAGGGGGGCGTGGCCTGGCTATGGAGGAGTGAGGACGCGGCGTGCCTGAGCTCCGTCCGGTCCGCGGGATAATCAGCAGCTAAAGGGGTGACGATTCCCCCGTTCCTCATCCAGGGTATGCCACAACGACGCCGGACATCCTCCCAGCCCCAGAAAATGTCTCAGCTCGGGCAGGGCTCGCTGGACTCGTTCCTCGCCGACACTCCCCGTCAGCAGAGGGGGAAATCCAAGATGGCGCCGGAACGAACGGCCTCGCAGCAGCAGCAGCACGAGGCTCAGCTCACACCGCCAGCGCTGTCTCCTATTCCCTCTCCCAGGGAGGTAAGCGACTCCATCCCTCCTGCATCCCCCCACTCCATCTCCTCTCAGGATCAGGGCACGGAGATAGCTGACCTGGCTAGGGATAAGGACATAAGGAAACATCTATGGTCCCTCCCCACTAAGGAAGATTTGGAGCATTTTACCAGCAGGATTGAAAGGGCTTTCAAGCAGGACATTGAGCAACTAAAGACAGACACCACTGAGCTGGGACACAGGGTGGAGACCCTAGAGCAGAAATTTGACGATACTGTGCCCACTATCGCTCAGCTCAGAGAGCAGTCCCTGACCCATGGCCATCAGATTGAAGCCCTTCTCTGCCAATTAGACGATATGGAAAACCGCAGCAGACGGGCGAACATTCGCATACGCGGCTTACCGGAGGCCACGGCACCCAAGGACATTATACCAACGCTGCAGGGGGTGTTCAGAGAAATTCTAAGCCTCCCTCCCTCCACACCGATTGAAATAGATAGGGCCCACAGGGCTCTTAAACCCCCATCTGAGGACCCGGGCAACCCCAGGGACATCATTTGCAAACTCCATAAGTATACCTTGAAGGAGCGAATTATGCAAAAGATGCGCAACAGACCGGTCTTTGACTTTGATGGAGCCCAGCTGTCCTTTTACCAGGACCTCTCCAGGCGTACTCTCATGCAACGGCGGGCTGTCCGCCCACTCCTGGCGGCGATTCAAGCAGCGGGCCTCACCTATCGCTGGGGCTTTCCGTTTAGCCTCCAGGCGTCCAAAAATGGCCGTTGGGCCGTGCTGCGAACCAAGGATGACCTCCCCCGCTTCCTTCACATCTTGGAGCTTGGCCCTGTGGACTTTCCAGATTGGCGCAACGTTCCGGATATCCCACTTCCACAGCTGCCGCAACCATGGATCCAGGCGACAGGTTACCTTTCTCAGGGGAACTTGGTGTGGATCAGACCGGTTGAGCGTCAGCGACTTCAGGTATGTCGTCACTAAAGATACTGTCCTACAACGTTAGGGGGCTCTGCTCTCCACAAAAGCGCGGCAAGCTATGGCTCGAATTGAAACGTCTCGGGGCCCAGGTAGTGTTCTTGCAAGAGACTCACTTTAGACAGCCAGCACCTCCTAGGGTCCCCGTGCATCTTTACAATCAGTGGTTCTTTAGCAACTCCCCTGTAGCGAAATCGCGAGGCACTGCCATCGCATTCCACAAATCCTGCCCTTTCCGGCCCTCAGAGAGCTCTGTAGACCCACAGGGCCGGTATGTCTTTGTGAAGGGGACTATGGCCAATGCAAAATTCACGTTTGCAACTCTCTACGCACCCAATACCCAGCAACTTTCCTTCATAGATGTGGTATTAGATAAGCTTATGGAGTTTAGGGAGGGCCACCTAATACTTGGGGGCGACTTTAATGTTAGCCCGGACCCTCTACTGGATACATCTCACGGCCGGCCTACGCACTCCCAGGCCTTCCTCAGGCATTTTCGTAGATCGTTACAAAATAGCTTCCTTATAGACACATGGAGGGCGATGCACGCATTAGATAGGGACTATAGCTTCTACTCGAGGGTGCACGATGTGTACACACGCATTGATCTCATGTGTGTGGACCACGGTACCCTGGAGTTGTTGCGGTCAGCTGAAATAGGGAATATCACCATATCGGATCACGCCCCCATTCTGGCTGTGATCCGAGTTCCCGATGGGTCACCGAGGGCTTGGTCATGGCGTCTTAATGAAAATCTTCTGGATGATGCCTCAGTGGTGGCCAAGGTTTCCGAAACTATCACACACTACTTTGCGGAGAATGTATCTGGGGAGGTGGCGGAGGGAGCGGTGTGGGAGGGTCATAAGGCCGTACTTAGGGGGGAACTGATCTCACTGGGCTCTAGACTCAAAAGGGAGAGACAGATAGATTTTCAGAGGGTCCTGTCAGCTTTGCAACAGGAAGAACTTAAACATAAACGCCAGGGGGACGCTGAGGCCCGTAAGCGACTATTAGAGCTAAGGGAGTTATTCTCACGCCTCCTTGACCGTCGTGCCCACAGACAACTACGCTACTTATCCCATAAATACTACGAGCACGGCAACAAGTGCGGCAGACTGTTGGCTAGGGCCCTTAGGCAGCGTAGACTAGCCTCACATGTACACAGGCTTCGTTCCCCTGACGGTACGATCTCCTTACACTCTTCAAAGATCGCATCTATTTTTAGGGATTACTATGCTAACTTGTACCACCTGGACAGGGGTATCTCCCAGACGGCACAGACTGCCAGACAACGACTCATCGGAGACTATCTTGCCTCGGCAGGACTCCCCTCCCTGACGCTAGAGCAGCAGACGGAACTTGAATCACCCATTTCCCCGCAGGAGGTGATAGGGACGGTGAGGGCCTTGCCTAGTGGGAAGAGTCCTGGCCCGGATGGATACACTAAGGCGTATTATGCCAAATTTCTTCCCCTGCTACAGAATCACATGTGCAGGTACTTTAATTCCTTTGCTACAGGCCAAACAATCCCACCTGAAGCCTTGTTGGCTCATATCACCGTGCTGCCCAAGGAAGGCAAGGACCCTGCCCTCCCGCAAAGCTACCGCCCTATATCGCTACTTAATGTGGATATAAAAATTTTCTCAAAAATTATGGCAAACCGACTTAAGTATATCATTCCCTCTATCATCCACCCCGATCAGACAGGGTTTATCTCTGGTAGGGAGGCCAGAGATAATTCCATCCGGGCCATACAGCTCATTCACTGGGCACGTCTCCACAATGCCTCCACTCCATACCTCATCCTGTCCACAGATGCCGAAAAGGCCTTTGACAGGATAGATTGGTCTTACCTGAAGGCGGTTTTAGAGGCCTTGGGTCTGGGTACCCGTATGCTGCACTGGATCATGGCCCTGTATACTTCCCCCAGTGCGCAAGTTAAGGTTAACGGCCATCTGTCTCCGGGATTCCCTATTCGGAACGGCACCAGGCAGGGATGCCCCCTATCTCCCCTCTTGTTCGCCTTGGCTATGGAGCCCCTGCTCAGAACAGTGAGGGCGAGTAAGGATATTACTGGGGTGCAGGTGGGGCTCACGGAGCACAAACTTTCAGCGTATGCTGATGACTTGCTTTTCCACCTGACCAACCCCCTCATCTCGCTCCCTAACCTTATGAAGGAACTTGACATTTTTGGACAAATATCCAACTTCAAGATTAATTACGCTAAATCTGAAGTCCTGCCGATTACTATCCCGGAGACAGTGGCCGTTGGCTTGCAGCAGGCTTTCCCATTCCACTGGGCCAGGGCTTCCATTAAATACCTAGGGATCCAGCTCACGGACCAATTTGATACACTGTACTCCGCTAATTTCCCTTCCCTGCTGAGCACAGTGCGTAGAGACTTGCAGAACTGGAACAAAGCCTCCTTCACATGGCTAGGCAAAGTGAATATACTTAAGATGAATATCCTCCCCAGAGTGCTTTTCTACCTGCAGATGCTCCCGGTTCCCCTCCCCAGAGGCTTTTTCTCGCAACTCCAAAGCCTCATGATAGGGTTCATATGGCATAACAAAAAACCTAGGCTTGCCATGTCCGTGCTGCAGAGATCTAAGGAGAGGGGCGGGCTGGGCCTCCCTGACATTCGTCGTTACTACAGGGCTATTGCGCTTCAACATATGCTGAATTGGCGCCACCACTCTGCCACCAAACTGTGGGTCCCTTTGGAAAAAACCCTGGCGGGTCGCGACCTCGCATATGCCCCTTGGCTTCCGCGGGAACATAGGGGACTTTCACGGACAACTTCCCCGCTGACCACCCATGCCCTCAGGGTATGGGATCGGTCAAATGACATGTATGCCCTGGCGCCCCCGGGGTCTCCATTGGCTCCTCTAGGAGGGTTCAGGTGGTTTCCCCCTGGAGAGCAGGTAGCCTTTTTTGGGACTTGGGCCGCTGACGGCAACTATAGCTGTGGCAAATTTATAGACAAGGGTAAGCTGATACCCCTAGATGCCTTGAGGGATAGATACGGACGCTTTCCAATGGACTGGTGGAGATACAAGCAGCTTCACCACTTCATCACGAATCTGGGCGCTACGTTAAGAGACATAGAATCTCTTACGTCGCTTGAAAAGGTGTTTATGGCAGAGGAGCCCACTCCCGACTTAGTTTCTGAACTTTACCGGCTCCTGGGGGCGGTTTCTGGGCCCATCCGACCAGTTTTTATGAGGGAGTGGGAACGTGATCTGGGGGTCGATTTTACACCAAGCCAACGATCACTAGTGTACCGATTGGCACACTCCAGCTCCATTGATTCCCGGACACAGGAAACCAACTACAAACTTTTGACTCGTTGGTATCGGGTGCCGGCAGCGTTGGCCCGCATCTACCCCTCGGTCACGGACCTTTGCTGGCGGGGTTGTGGCCAGAAAGGCACGCTCCTACATATCTGGTGGGATTGCCCTGTAATACACACATTTTGGGTCGACATTCATGCCTTTATTAAAAATGCTCTGCAGATCGAGATCCCTTTCACTCCGTCGCTCTTTCTCCTGCACCTCCTCGCCCCTCCTCTGAGCCGCTATACGAAGAGTGTACTCCCCCACCTCTTAAATGCCGCTAAGCGTCTAGTACCTATATACTGGAAACGCTCACAGACTCCTACCATTGCTGAGTGGCTCAGGAGGGTGGAAGATATTAGGGAGGCGGAGGAGTGGGTGGCGCGGTGCAGGGATAGAAGTGACCGTTTCGGTAGGATCTGGGCCTTGTGGCAGCGGTATACTGCTGGCACGGGCCCTATGCCATCTAGCTTGGATGTTGCGCTGTTGGAGCTAGCAGAGCCTTCACTGAAGCTGAAGAGGCCAGTGAGCGGTGACGTACATACCTGAACTTGACTTTTTGCCGAGCCAATCGCAGTGTGATGACCTGTATCCTCCCTTCCTCTTGCAGAGTCTCAGGGTCATGGTGGGGGTGATTTGCCCATGGGGGCGACGCAGCCTCTGTGGCCCGTTGCTGGGGCCCACGCCTTCGGCCGCTGTCTCCTAGGCATTCTGACGGGCGACCGGTGCCGTGGGGGACTTGGGCGGGGTTCCGGGTGATGCTTCCCCCCCTGACGGAGTTATGCTGGAGGCTTGAGGCCCCACTCCGGGGGGGGGGGGCGTTGGCCGGGGCCCGGCTGAGGGCCGTGGGTGTTTGGCCCCAATTCGGGTATTGACAGCTGGTGGGAGGTGTGTGCCTTGAGCTGGGCCTCTGGTGGGGGTCCCCCCCATGATGTGAATCGCACTGGAAGGGCCTGTGTTTTTTTTTGTTTTTTCCCTTCCCCCCTCAAATGTTTTATTCTGTTATAGGGTTACTGTTTTTCCCCTTTGTCTTGATTTTCCCTGATGTTTTGCACAATGTTAGATCTGTTTAACGTGGTCAATTACTCAGGATGGTGATACATTGTCGATTGTATTGTGCACTATATGTTTTGTTATATTCTACAGAAACTAAAATAAAAATAAAGATTATATAAAAAAAAAAAAAAAACACACCAAGAAAAAAAAAAAAAAAAAACTATGAATAAAAACAAATTTAATGTCTTTGCACCACCATTTTAAGAAGTGAATTTAATTATGGTGTATTATGAGAATATGGCAATGGGCAAACGACAGAACAAATACAAGTGCAGGTGTCTTTGTTGTCTGTGGTGGCAGATATATACGAGTACTCCTGGTGGTGTTGCTACACCATCATGGTGATGATTAGGGATGAGCTTCGTGTTCGAGTCGAACGTACGTTCGACTCGAACATTGGCTGTTCGTCCATTCGGCAAAATCCGAACACTTGGTCGGTTCGCGTCAAAATTCGCGTGGCGCTCACGGCCCACAATGCACTGCGATGGCGCAGTGCATTGCTGGCTTATGATTGGCCAAGCATGCACTGTGACCCCGCATGCTTGGCCAATCGCAGCGCCAGCAGCGAGGAGAGCCATGATTGGCCACAGGCAGGATGCCTGTGGCCAATCATAGCTCAGGCTGTGTAGTGCACGCCCCACACTATATAAGGCCGCCATTGAGGCGGCCTCATGTAGTGTGTTGGCATCTGAAGCAGTGGGTGTTCTGTGTACCTTCAACACAGTACACACCGATCGTTTTTGGCTGATTTCCTATCTTGCTGTTGTGTAGTGGTTATTGTCTGTGCCCTGACCGCAGTATACACCACTATATTCACCTCACCTATATAGCTAGTGATCTATCTTTAATAATAGAGCTTGCAGTCAGTAGTGTTAGGAGATAGTGCGTGCTGTCTGCGTGCTCTGTACCCAGTACATACCGCTATAATCCACCTACATAGCTGTTCTCTATTTGAGCCCAATTGCCATCTGCAGGAGTTATTGGAAGTTGTGTGTGCCTCCAGCACAGCACAGTATACATCTGTATATACCCCTTTATCTCTGCTGTTTTCTGGTTATTGTCTGCGTGCCCTGACCGCAGTATACACCGCGATATTCACCTCACCTATATAGCTAGTGATCTATCTTTAATAATAGAGCTTGCAGTCAGTAGTGTTAGAAGATAGTGCGTGCTGTCTGCGTGCTCTGTACCCAGTACATACCGCTATAATCCACCTACATAGCTGTTCTCTATTTGAGCCCAATTGCCATCTGCAGGAGTTATTGGAAGTTGTGTGTGCCTCCAGCACAGCACAGTTTACATCTGTATATACCCCTTTATCTCTGGTGTTCTATAAAAAAGGCATCTGCAGGAGTTAGTGGGTGTTGTGTGCCTCCAGCACAATATAAACTACCCAACTGCTGTTTTACCCAACTCCCTTCAGGCCATTACCATGTCTGGAAGGCCAGCAAGGAAAGGCAGACAGGCGCGAGGCGATAAAAGAGGGCAAGCAGGCTCTGTGTCTAGAGACAACAGTGCTGGTCGTGGACGCGGTGCATTGTCATCAGCACGTGGCCATGGGACATGCTTGTCCTTCTTTTCGGCAGCTGGACATGTTGAACCGCAACATGCCAACGTCTTGGTAGAGTGGAGGACCAAGCCCTCTTCATCCTCCTCATCCTCTCTCACCCAGTCTCAGGGTAGAAGCAAAGCAGCTGCCAACGCATCGTCTTCCCTCCTCTCAATGTCATCATCAGTGACTCCTTCCCTAGACCCACCACGTCCTCCTGAGGAGTCTCCTGAACTCTTTGAGCACAGTGTTGGGTACATGCTCCAGGAGGATGCCCAGTGTTTGGTGGGCTCTGATGATGACACTCAGCTAGAGGAAGGCAGTAGCGTGAGCGCAGAGAGAGGGGATGCTCAAGAAGGACAGCAATCTGGCAGTCTTGTTCCACAAGCTGCAGCATACTGCCAGGTTTGCTACAGCGATGAAGAGGGAGGGGATGATGAGGGCACTGACCCCACGTGGGTGCCTGGAAGGAGGGAGAAGGAGGAGGAGGCACATGTCCAACGAGGCAGGATGACCTCCGGGGGCCAGCTTAGGGGCAGCACACCGACTGAATCACACCGCAGAGCTCCGCCTGTGCAGAGCGCTGCCTCTGCGCGTTATTCTAAAAGTTCTTTGGTGTGGGCCTTTTTTGAGACGAGTGCATCAGATCGCACCGCTGCTATTTGCAACATATGTCTCAAGCGTATCTCACGTGGCCAAAACATCAGCCGCTTGGGCACCACATGCTTGACCAGACATATGTTGACCTGCCATGCAGCTCGTTGGCAAGCGTACCTCAAAGACCCACACCAAAGAACAAAGCGGACCTCTCCTTGCTCCTCATCAGCTGGCATCTCCAACCCCACTAGACCTTCAGTCCTCTCTGAAACCTGCTCTGAGAGGAATGAAGGTGTAGAATTAGGTGTGTCACAGCCAAGTGCTTCCGGGAACTCTGCTAGTGGTACACCCACGTCCGATTATAGCAGGCAAATGTCCCTGCCCCAGCTGCTGGACCGGCGGAAGAAGTTTACTCCCAGCCATCCACATGCCCAGTGGTTGAATGCTAGCTTGGCTAAATTGCTAGAAACTCAACTGCTGCCTTTTCAGTTGGTAGACTCGGCCCCCCTTCCATGAGTTTTTACAATGTGCGGTTCCTCAGTGGCAGGTCCCCAAACGCCACTTTTTCTCACGGAAGGCGATTCCGGCTCTCTACCAGCATGTGGAAGGCAATGTCCTTGCCTCGCTGGACAGGGCGGTCAGCGGTAAGGTGCATATTACCGCTGACTCATGGTCCAGCAGGCTTGGACAGGGACGTTACCTGTCTTTCACGGCCCATTGGGTCATTCTTATGGCTGCTGGGAAGGATGCAGGACAAGGTGCAGTAGTGTTGGAGGTTGTTCCGCCACCACGCCTCCAAAATGCTACTATTGGTTGTGACACACCTCTCTCCTCCACCCCCTCCTCTTCTTCTTCCTCCATGGCCTCTTCCAGTGCTCTGTCCTCAGAACCAGCGGTGCTCCGTAGGCGTTCCAGGGGCTACGCAAGTACGCAGGCAAAACGATGCCATGCCGTGCTTGCGCTGGTTTGTTTGGGGGACAGGAGCCACACTGGGGCGGATGTTTTGTCAGCTCTGCAGGGGCAGGCCGAGAGGTGGTTGACGCCACGCCAGCTTAAGCCAGGAATGGTGGTTTGCGACAATGGCACCAACCTCCTCTCCGCCCTCCGACAGGGACAACTGACCCATGTGCCCTGTGTAGCTCACGTCCTTAACCTGGTGGTGCAGCGGTTCTTGGGCAGGTACCCCGGCTTACAGGATGTCCTGAAGCAGGCCAGGAAAGTCTGTGTGCATTTCCGCCGATCATTTAATGCCTGTGCTCGGCTGGCTGAGCTCCAAAAGGAGTTGAACCTGCCCAAGAACCGCCTTATATGTGACATGCCCACCAGATGGAACTCAACATTGGCCATGCTGCAGCGGCTGCACACGCAGCAGAGGGCCATCAATGAGTACCTGTGCGACTACGGCACCAGGACAGGGTCAGGGGAGCTTGGTTTTTTCTCACCACGCCAGTGGGGCATGATCAGGGATGCATGCACTGTCCTGTCACCGTTTGAGGAGGCCACAAGGATGGTGAGCAGTGACAGTGCATGCATCAGTGACACTGTACCTCTTGTCCACCTCTTGGAGCATACGCTGCGTAGAATAATGGACAGGGCACTTGAGGCAGAACAGAGGCAGGAAGAGGAGGACTTCCTTGCCTCTCAAGGCCCCCTTTATCCAGACAGTGTTCCTGCTGTGCCACCCATCACACAGGAAGAGGATGAGGAGGAGGAAGAGGAGGAGGAGGATGATTGTGTCAGCATGGAGGTGGAGGCTGGCACTCAGCATCAGCATCAGCATCAGCAGCAGCAGCAGCAGTCTTATAGGGATGATTTACAGTCCCAAGAAACACGTGGACTTGTACGTGGCTGGGAGGAGGTAGCTGCGGATCATGTTGTCCTTAGTGACCCAGAGGACTCTGGACCAAATGCCTCAGCTAACCTACGCTGCATGGCCTCCCTGATCCTGCAAAGCCTGCGGAAGGATCCTCGTATTCTTCGGATCAAGGAGAAGGACCATTACTGGCTGGCCACTCTCCTTGATCCACGGTACAAGGTAAGGTTGCCGACCTTATCTTGCCATCGCAGAGGGAGCAGAGGATGAGACATCTCCGGGAGGCCTTGCAGAAAGGTCTGTGCAACGCATTCCCAGAGACTGGGAGGTTACAAACTCCTGGTCCTGGACAATGTGTTGCTGAGGCATCGGTCAGAAGGAGCGGTGGAGAAGGTGGCCGTCTGACTGATGCTTTCAGACAATTTTTTAGTCCGCAGCCCCAAGGTATGATTGGTTCCAGCACCCATCGCCAGCGTCTGATTTACATGGTGCAGGAATACATAGGGGCAAGGTCAGACTTGGACACCTTTCCCACCGAAAATCCTCTGGCTTACTGGGTCTTGAGGATGGATCACTGGCCAGAGCTTGCACAGTATGCAATTGAGCTACTGGCCTGTCCTGCATCCAGCGTTCTTTCGGAACGCACCTTCAGTGCTGCTGGTGGCTTTGTTACCGATCACAGGGTGCGCCTGTCCACCGAATCAGTTGATCGACTGACCTTCATCAAGATGAATCAGTCTTGGATCACCCACAGCTACCAAGCACCTGAAGCTGATGTAACCGAATAATTTTTTTGAAATACCACATCCCTTCAAGACTGCCTATGCTGATGCTGAGTGACTGTCCTGTTATGTTGATTGTCTATCCTCTTCCTCCTCCGCTGATATGTTGGAAGAACATTTTTGGTTCTGGGTGATGCCAGCAGCCCAATTTTTCTGCCCCTGTTTAACAGGGGCGTTTAATTACAATTTTTAATGCAATGCTTTGCAGCAGGGCTAATTCCTGCAATAAAACAAGAGTATATGGCAGAGGTTGCAGTGTGGTGGCACCAGCACCAGTGCCTAAGGCCCAATTTTTCTGCCCCTGTTTAACAGGGGCGTTTAAGTACAATTTTTGATGCAATGCTTTGCAGCAGGGCTAATTCCTGCAATAAAACTAGAGTATATGGCAGAGGTTGCAGTGTGGTGGCACCAGCACCAGTGCCTAAGGCCCAATTTTTCTGCCCCTGTTTAACAGGGGCGTTTAAGTACAATTTTTGATGCAATGCTTTGCAGCAGGGCTAATTCCAGCAAAAAAACTAGAGTATATGGAAGAGGTTGCAGTGTGGTGGCACCAGCAGCAGTGCCTAAGGCCAAATTTTTCTGCCCCTGTTTAACAGGGACATGTAATTACAATTCTTGATATAATATTTCACAGGAGGGACCCTTCCTGTGCCCACCCAGAGTAACGGTGAGGACTTATAGTGTTGTGGCACCAGCACCACAACCACCAAAGGTCAATTTTTCTACCACTGTTCAACAATGGCATGTAATTACAATTCTTGATATAATCGTTCACAGCAGGGCGCTCCAGCGCCCACCAAGAGTCACTTTGAGGGCTTACAATGTTGTGGCAAAACCAACACCTTGTTCCGCCATTTCTGCAGAGCATATAGGGCAGGCCCCTACTTTCAAACATCCAACTTACAAACATCTCCTACTTGCAAACGCAAGGAGACAGCAGCAAGTGAGATGAAAAAAGATGGACGACAAAACAAATTATACAGGGGTGATAACCCTTCCCTATGTTTTCCAAAAAGCTTAAAAATAGTTTTTTTGACTGGAGCTACACTTTAAAAATGTACCAGTTGAAAATTACAAACAGATTCAACTTAACACAACAAACCTACACAGTCCCTGTCTTGTTTGCACCGCCTGTATACTGCTGTTCTGAGTATATAGGGCCTGGGGGCCACACGCATTTCCTTTTTTTAATATGGGTACAGGGTTCCCCTTAATATGCGTACAAGACCCAAATAGGCTGGTAATGGGCAGGGAGGGCTACCCATGCCATTTTTCTGAATGATTTTCAACCATATTGCAGGAACCAGATATAACATTAAAACCGCAAGCAGTTTTAATTGGTGTTATTTACGTTTAATGTCATTTTGTGCAGGGACTGTTCTAAACACGGGAAACACGTGGCACTTCACAGGCATACTACAGACACCCCCCAAGCACCATATTTAAAGGAATATTTCACTTTTTTTTTCACTTTAATCGTCAGTAAAATCAGTGCTCCCGCCAAAACGGCCATTTTTAAAAACATTTTAGGCATTGACCCATGTCCCCTGGGGCAGGAGCCAGGTCCCCAAACCCTTTTTAGGACAGTATCTTGCATATTAGCCGTTAAAATTAGCACTTTCCATTTCGAACGTTCGAGTCCCATAGACTTCAATGGGGTTCTAACATTCGTAACGAACGTGGGGTCCGTTCGAAAGTTCTGGTGCGAACCGAACCGGGGGGTGTTCGGCTCATCCCTAGTGATGATGGTGTATCTCTACTGTGGTAGAAGTAGGGAGCAGAATGCTTATTTCTCAATAACTACATGTGATACTTTTGAAAAGAATGCCACTCTTCATGCTAAATGGGAAAGGTGAACAAAAACACATTCGTATTACAACCTAGACCATTTTGGACAACTGGTTATTTGCACATATGATAATTCAAATGATTATGTTTTCAAGGACACAGTCATCAGACACAGCCACCCTGTCCAGTTGCTGTAAACAACCTATACATTTTCAAACTGGAGAAGCATATCCATTTACATTAGAAATGTCCTGACAACTTTGAAGATTAAATCATGTAGTAAATCATACCAACACAGAGAAGTAAAACACAGGCTCCATTTAAGACATAAAAGAAAGAGTTTTTATATTTTTAAAGGATTGGGTAGAAGTTTAAAAAAAATGGATTTGGACTTGGAACTCAAGTATCAGCAGTTTCAAAGATGTTTTCTTTGTTCAACAAATAAACACTACCGTAATACAGCACTGAACAAATAACTCCAAAAGCACTATGGGTTAGCTAAAGAGACAGAACAGCAGAAGTAGCTCCCTTTCAGATACCACTATCTCTTCGTGAAATGTACTGATTTGCCAGATAAGAGTTGAGTTATCCCTCTGTCTCATTCAGTTATGTGTGTGTGTCTGTCTATGTCCAAAACTGTTATAAAGGCACCAACAGCACTTGCAGAGGAGACAAACAGAAATGTAATCTCTAGTTAAAGTGTTACTAAACCCAGTAATATGAAAATAGTTCATCCCCACAGTGCCCACAGCTTATAAAACTTCTTTTTACATTAATGTGATGCCACTATATACCTTTTTGGCAGATCTGTACACCACAATTACATGATGAACTGCACAATTACTCCAGTTCTGAGAGTTCAGGAAGGTGGAGATTTCCACTGCCGCCTGTATACACACCCACACCCACATGTGAGATGTTATTATCATGTGACTTAGCTAGTTCTGAGAACAAGTAACTGTTTTCTCCAGCATAAAAGACACAACTGAGCATGTGCAGGTCAGCTACACTGCCTTTGATAGCTGGCCTTCCACAGGTAGATAGTGCAGGGGAGAGGATCTATGCATACAGGATAAAATAGTCTTTTTACACAATGCAGAGGATTAACTCCTTAAGTTCCACAGTGAGTACAACAAGCATGATATGCTGCATATCCACTTGCTGACCAGCTCATGTACATATACGTTGGCATTTTGAAGATGGATATATCGGTAACGGGAGCAGCTGCTGCCACAACCGAGGTATCTATCTCTTCAGGAGCCGGTCAAATTTGCGATGATGGTGGTCTCTGTGGTGGATTTGCCGCAAGATCACCGTTATCAGTGGTGGAAGAGGGCCCCCGCCTCTCTCCTACCGCTCTCCCACGCCCTCCGCTGCTTACCGGAGCTATCAGCAGCAGCGGAGGCGATCAGGTCCTTGTCGTGGCTGGGTATGGAGATGAGTGAGGGGAAGATGGCCCCCACAGTCTCCATACCATAGCAGGTCGGAAACGATGTCATAATGTCACTTCTGCCCATATATCTTAAAGGGCCATTTTTTCAATGTAATTTTTTCAAATGACAACATTTTTTTATTATTTTTTATTGCATTTTAGCCCAAATATGAGATCTGAGGACTTTTTGACCGCTGATCTCATATTTAAGAGGGCCTGTCATGCTTCTTTCTATTACAAGGGATGTTTACATTCCTTGTAATAGGAATAAAAGTGATCTGATTTTTTTTTTTTAAAACAGTGAAAAAATAAATAAAATCAAGTATAATAAATAAGAAAAAAAATACATTTTTTTAAAGTGCCACATCACGACGAGCTCGCTCGCAGAAGCGAACGTATATGTGAGTAGTGCCCGCATATGAATACGGTGGTCAAACCACACATATGAGGTAATTGTTAGAGCAAGAGCAATAATTTTAGCCCTAGACCTCCTCTGTAAGGCCCCTTTCACACATGCGGACGATATGTCCGTATTTCATCCATCCGTTTGCGGATGAATTACGGACATATATTCATCCCTATGGGATAGCGGGTGTCTGCGGATGAGCATCCGCAGACACCCGATTTCGTCTGCCTCCGCAACAGTCCGATTCTGCAGACGGAGGAAAATCCTATTTTTCTATCCGTCTGCAGAGCGGATCGGACGAACACGGACAGACGGTCTGTGCTCGTCCGATCCCCATAGAGGAGAGCGGAGAGCTGACAGGGCGGTCCCCGCACAGTGTGCGGAGACCGCCCTGTCCGCAGCCGGACAACGGAGCGATCCCCGCTGAGCGAGCGGATCTTCACGGGGCGGATCATTACTGATCCGCCCCGTGTGAAAGAGGCCTAAGTCAAACCATGAAACCTGTAGAATTTTTTAAACGTCGCCTATGGAGATTTTTAAGGGTAAAAGTTTGACGTCATTCCACCAATTCTGAAGCGTGACATGTTGGGTATAAATTTACTCTGCATAATATTATCTTTCACAATAAAAAAAAAAATCCCAAAAAAGTGCACTTGTAAGACCGCTGCGCAAACACAGTGTGAAAAAAAGTATTGCAATGACTGCCATTTTATTCTCTAGGGTGTTAGAAAAAAAAACAATATATAAAGTAATTTTCTAGCAAAAAAAAAACTGTTTTAAACTTGTCAACACTAAAATCTCAAAACGAGGCTATCCTTAAAGCAGAGGTTCACACAAAAATTGAACCTCCTTTTTTTGGAACCCTCCCACCCTCTGGTGTCACGGGAGTCTACGCCTCTTCCCGACCCACCGAGCTGTCTGCTGGGACACACAGACAGCAGGGACCATTCGGATTGTGCAGTGCGACTCGCGCATGTGCAGTAGAAAACCGGGAAGTGAAGCCGTAAGGCTTCATTTCCTGATTCCCATACCGAAGATAGCGGCGGGAGCATCCAAAGACCGAGGGACGCTTTGGCCTTGGGTGCTGACATCGCGTGCGCCCTGGACAGATAATTGTCCTTATTTTAAAAGTCAGCAGCTGCAGTATTTGTAAAAAAAATAAAAAATTCACGGGACTTCCGCTTTAAGTGGATATACAGACTGATTTTACTGTTGTAGGTTTAGTAACACTTTAAGCATTTGTATAGACATATGTCAATCTGCTTCAGTTAAGAACAAGATTTTCCTCAGTTCTCTTAGTTCCATTGATCTGATTGCAACATTATAGGGTTGCAGCATGGGCTGATCTGTGTCAGGCATTTGTGAAAACACCCAGGATCTGCACACTCACTCACTCATGTATATGTCTGTCATCGCTGAGTCAGGATCTTGGTCTAGTAAGTAGATGCTGACACTGGATAATGTGAATGAATAAGATTATGGCATTTTAAGGAAAAGTACAGTGACCAATGTGAGAAGTAATAGGTACTATATATGTTAAATTTACATATTTCTTAGCATGTATGTGTAACGATATCACGTCTGAGCCAGGATATTGTAACTAGTTGCCATTTTGTGTGGAACGCAGCCATAACAGTTTGGCTACCTTGTAAACTTACTTACATCTGTAAAAACTCCCCCCTCCCTTGTCTTAGGAATTCCAAATGTCTTAACATCTTCAAAAGGAAAGAAAGGTTATCTCAGCAAAACAGAATCGGGCTAGGTCAATACACAAAGCTCATGTTGCCTGGCAAGGTATTCCGGCCTGTCGTAAAACTGTCACCCTCTCCATGCAGAGAACTAACAGATCCCCGTCGTAAATACTTCCAACCAGATAGCGTGCAAACAGATTAGTAAAGTGTTGAAACTTTAACATTTTTTATAACTTTCAAAGCCCTCATAGCACAGCCATAATATGGATATATTTAGTTTCCTCGGATAATTTTTAACATTTCAAGTCCAAACACCCCTATGTCAGGTCATATGGGAAGCCACTGGGACCCCTTACTGCTCCTAGGTAACCCTGAAATGGGAAACCTGTCATGTGTGGACTCGTTTTGAAGCAAATATCATGCTGATCACTAAAATGGATATCTGCAGTCTATAAACAATAGAGAGGCAGAGATATGAATATGTATAACAAAGTGTACCTGGGACAGGGTCATGAGTGTAGACACCTCCCAGCAACCAACCCCTAAACAAGATGACCAGACGATTGGTCACTGGTCGCTGTCAACACCCCCTTTGATTTGACAGAAAAGAGGAGAGACCAAGGCAATGGGCAGTTCTCCTTTTACCATCCAAGCAGGAAGATCTGCCAAGTTTGAGAACCGATTACCTTTGCTCATCGATTGAACTCTGATCAACCCTTGGACATTAACTGCAAGTATTCTTCCTTCTCAATTCTACCTTATTTCTTTGTGGCTGTATATTGTCTTTATTTTTTGAAACATCCTTTTTCTGTAAATGTTTTATTCGCACCAACCTTGACCTTTTCATAATAAACCCTTATGTTGAAAAGTGTTAACCTTGTCTTTAAAGCTCTTGATGCAAACTATAAACGAACCTGTCTCTTAAAAGGGCGCTACTGTGGTAGAGTAAGGCACTGAGCAGACCTGTCTGTGGTGGCAGTGTGTGTTGCAGGCGCTTATTCTAAACTTATAATTGGTATTGCTAAAATTACGAGTCCCCCCGGCTCTGTCTTTAAACGGGGGTGGTGGCAGTTAAAGGGTTAATTGTGTAATTAGCCCAGTGACAATCGCTCTCAGGCTGCCTGCACCTAGATTGTGGTCCCGCAAGCTGGAAAATCTTTGTGCTGGGTGCAGCTGAGTGTGGCATTGTTACGTAAGTGACAGCGTGGTGTGAGGTTGGCCGGTCCTTTGTCGCCAGTTAGCGAGGAGGGCAAGGATCTGACACCAGCGTTCGTCACAGTATGCACTCAACTTGGACAAATATATCTGATGCCAAGTCTAGTTTTAATGTGTTGCCATGATTCTATATTCCCTGAGAATGTGTTTTCTAAGCCCTTGTACACAAAGTCGGAGATTCCGACGGAATGTGTCCTATCGGACCGTCTCTGTGCGGTATCCGACGGACCAAGTTTTCCAACTTGTCCGTGACATTTTCCGACAAAATGCTCCGATCGGACATACTCCGATCATGTGTAGCCTACTCCGACGGACAAAGTGCCACGCATGCTCAGATAAAACTCCTAGACCAAAGGAAAGCCTGAACGTAGTCCCGTCGTAACGAAATAACATCATCACGTTATGTACAATCAGATTTTCCGACAACTTTGTCCGACCATGTGTATGCAACAGTTTCGGACAAAATCCATCGGACAAGATCCAACGGATTTGGTTGTCAGAATGTCCGACCGTGTGTACAAGGGCTAAGACTGTATATTGAGCACAGGATCTTACTGTCATACAACTGGTGCAAAACAAGGTTGAGGGCAGAAAATTGTATATATGGGTAATATGTACAATTAGCATAATCATATACCTAAGGGTGTTTAACATGGAAATTAGGGATGCGCATCAACGCAGACATCATGTGATAATTTACATTATTTTACCTAATATTATACGTGTATTTTCCTGGTGCAGTGATTTGTCAGAAAGTTGATTAAGTATGATTTAAAATAGGCTGGCTCACTTCAAAGTAACTATTAAAATAAGCAAACCATTTTGACTTAAGCAGACCATGAATTCAGCAACCATTGCTATTTATAAATCTTAAGGTCTAAACCAGTGAGTTAATTGTGAGAGTCAGTTTCAATGCATCTAATTGAAGCTACAGGAGAGCATCATTAATTACATAATATTAAATCCATTGAACCAATTTAATAAGTAACAAAAAGACTGTCTTCAAGCTGGGAATAAAAATGGCACTTCAAATTATCATAGAATAATGAGCAACATTAACCAAAAATTCCCATAGCTAATTTCGCACATGGCCCTTTTTTATTATTGTTTTACGTTTTGCTTTCTTTTACCATTTTTCTTGCTTTGCACCGCAAGCAACTCTCCTCATGTGGCCAATGTTTTACAAATACAAATAAAATTAATCTAATAATGACAACTTCAAAGTTGGAGATCTAGATCCCAGTAGGTTTGTAGATAAAGAAACCTTAGTTAGACTCATTACATTTTTTTTTCTTTTGCAACAACATTTTACATCTACAGCACATCATATTAAGAATGTGGATGACATCAAACTATGTTTAACTTTTTCATGGCAAGAGGTCATTGAAACATAAATGCTCAGACCAAAGCATCAGTTAACTTTATTATAACCCTATAACTAATTTGCCAACCTTAATATTTTTCTTTTTTTTTTTCTGAGGACACAGATTTGTTAAATTTCCTGCTTGTGTTTTTTTTAATTTTTATTACAAGCTGTTGTACTGGACAAACATCTTTTTAACTGCTTCATGTCCAGCCAATATATATATATATATATATATATATATATATATATATATATATATATATGTGTGTGTGTGTGTGTGTGTGTGTGTGTGTGTGTGTGTGTGTGTGTGGAATAGCACCGTTGTGGGTGAATGTACCCGATCAGACACAGCAGATCACATGGCTGGGTACAAGACCAATGCAATTGGTCCTACACCATGGGATCACTGCGTCTAATCACAGTGATCCCATTTGTAAACACACCAGTGCCACCCAGCCCCCAGCATCCCTGATCATTAGCCCCCAGTATAGTGTAAATAAACAGTACAGCCAGTTACCTGTCACAGGTCACACCTGTCCCAGTGCCACCACTGCTGCCAGAACAGTGGTGTTCTAGCTACACCTGTCAGTATCATCAGACCATTGCCACTAGCTAGTGTCTTTAATTGCAGTGATGCCAGACCACTATATGCCATACCAGTATGATGATCATTGCCATAGCAGTGTCCTGATCGCCACAAGACTGGTATCATGACCATGCCATACTCCATACCAGTGTATTGATCACCGCCATATGTCCATACCAGTGTCCTGATCACAGCCATACCAGTGTCCTGATCACTTCCATACCCCATACCAGTGTCCTGACCACTGCCATACCCCATACCAGTGTCCTGGCCACTACCATACCCCATACCAGTGTCCTTATCACTGCCTTACTAGTATCCTGATCACTGCCACACCCGTACCCCAATCACTACCATATCACTCTTCTGATCACTGCCACACTAGAACCAGTGTCAACAGAGCCAGTGTTTGCAGTTGTTTCCACTGTCCTGATGCTTAACCACTTAACAACCGGCCCATAGCCAAATGACAGCTACAGGGCGGTTGTTTAACTCTGGGAGGCCGTCAAATGACGTCCTCCCATAATTCCGCTCTCGAGAGCATTCGTCCTGTGGACCCGGCGCATCACGGATCACGGTAAACGGCCGCTCATCATGACGGAGTGATCACTTGTAAACAAATCGGCGTCATGTTATGATGCCGGTTCCTCCCTCCCCCTCTCTGTACCGATCGGTACAGCGAAGGGGGAAGAGATCGGTGTCAGCAGCGCTGTGGGCTGCATCTGCAGTGCCCACATCGCTGCTCACCGAAATTTAACCCCTCAATTCCATGCCAATACTCTGCAATACCAGCCAATACTCTGCAATGCCAGCTAATACTCTGCAATACCTGCCAATACTCTGCAATACCAGCTAATACTCTGCAATACCCGCCAATAAATAAAAAAGAAGGAGAAAATGCGCTATTCAAAGAAAACTACCTGCTAAGCGGCAACTCAAAATCATTATACTAACAACAATCAGACGTTGTAAACAATGGGGAGCTGCGCTAAATATGTACAAATATAAATAAAATTTTAGCGTGTAAAAATTAGTATTAATTCTTATGCAAACCCTACATTGATGTAAAAACCAGAGTGAATCAGGTAAAAGTGCAATTTAAATTAAATATATGAAAGTGGTATAAAAATAATAATATGTGAAAAATTTGATATATCACAGAAAAATATTCTGTCACCAATAAATTAATGCGTGAAAAGAAAATCTAAATTACATTCCCCAAATATTAGCAAATATACCTGGAGTAAAAATAAATATACATAAATAAATAAAACATACAAAACCCCACTCAAATATATAAATACATAAATGAATTATAACTCCATACAGTGTGTAAAAATTTGAATAAATTGAATATGAATAGTCCACATAGATCACAAAGGTTTTTTCTCTCTGGACGAACCAACGTGCAGTAAGATGTAACACCAAATGAGAAAAAACGTGTGACCAGAATTTTAGTGCAGCTCCCCATTGTATACAAAATACCCGCCAATACTCTGCAATACCAGCTAATACACTGCAATGCCAGCTAATACTCTGCAATGCCAGCTAATACTCTGCAATACCAGCCAATACTCTGCAATACCTGCCAATACTCTTCAATACCAGCTAATACTCTGCAATACCCCCAATACTCTGCAATACCCGCCAATACTCTGCAATACCAGCTAATACTCTGCAATACCCGCTAATACTCTGCAGTACCCTCCAATACTCTGCAATACCCTGCCATAAATTGCCATACCCGGAGATACCCAGCCATACTCGGAGATACCCAGCCAACATTCGTAAATTCCCTGCAATACCCAGCCATACTCGGTGATATCCTGCAATACCCAGCCATAGACATCCCCCCCACCTCCCGCCGCCCTCCGGTGCTTCTACCGACTTGCCAATACGATCAAAGCCAGAATCTTTTTTTTTATATTTTCAGGCTTCCCAGCCTAGAGGTGAGATGCGGGGTCTTATTGACCCCATATCTCACTGTAAAGAGCACCTGTCATGCCATATTCCTATTACAAGGGATGTTTACATTCCTTGTAATAGGGATAAAAGTGATCAAAAAATTTATTTTTTGGGAAAAAAATGTCAAACTAAAATAAATAAAGTAAAATGAACAATAAAATGTTTTTTTTTTAAAGCGCCCCTGTCCCCATGTGCTCGCATGCAGAAGCGAACGCATACGTAAGTCCCGTCCACATATGAAAACGGTGTTCAAACCACACATGTGAGGTATCGCTGCGAACGTTAGAGCGAGAGAAATAATTCTAGCCCTAGACCTCCTCTCTCAAAACATGTAACCAGTAAAAAAAATTTAAAGCGTTGCCTATGGGGATTTTTAAGTAGCGACGTTTGGCGCCATTCCACGAGCGTGTGCAATTTTGAAGAGTGACATGTTAGGTATCTATTTACTCGGCATAACTTCATCTTTCACATTATGTAAAAATTGGGCTAACTTTACTGTGTTTTTTTTTTTTAAGCACAAAACTTTTTTTTTCCAAAAAAAAGCATTTGAAAAATTGCTGTGCTAATATTGTGCGAGATAAAAAGTTGCAACAACCACCATTGTATTCTCCAGGGTGTTTGCTAAAAAAATATAATGTTTTGAGGTTCTATGTAATTTTATAGCAAATAAATGATGATTTTTACATGTAGGAGAGAAATGTCAGAATTGTCCTGGGTGCTCCAGAACGCCTGATGGTGCTCCCTGCATGTTGGGCCTCTGTATGTGGCCACACTGTGTAAATGTCTCACATGTGGTATCGCCGTACTCGGGAGTAATAGCAGAATGTGTTTTGGGGTGTAATTTGTTATATGCATATGCTGTGTGTGAGAAATAAACTGATAATATGACAATTTTATGAAAAAAAAGTAAAAAAAATCTTGATTTTGCAAAGAATTGTGTGAAAAAATGACAACTTCAAAAAACTCATCATGCCTCTTACTAAATACCTTGGGATGTCTTCTTTCCAAAAAGGGGTCATTTGGGGAGTATTTGTACTTTTCTGGCATGTTAGGGTCTCAAGAATTGAAATAGGCCGTCAGTACTTTCATATAGGTCCAGTGTTGCATGACTTAGTAATTGTCATTCAAAATGTGAGAGCACCGATAGCTGAAAATTGGTCTGGTTATTAAGGGTGTTTAAGTGCCCAGTGGTCAAGTAGTTAACAACTTCAGCCCCAGAAGAATTTACCCCCTTCCTGACCAGAGCACGTTTTGCGATACGGCACTGTGTTAGTTTAACTGAAAATTGCATTGTCGTGTGACATTGCCCACAAACAAAATTGACGTCCTTTTTTTCCCACAAAAAGATCTTTCTTTTGGTGATATTTGATCACCTCTGCATTTTAAATTTTTTGCATTATAAACAAAAAAAGAGGGACAATTTAAAAAAAGGCTATATTGTTTACTTTTTGCTATAATTAATATCGCTAAAAAATATGTAAACACTATTTTGGGACCAGTGACATTTATACAGTGATCAGTACTATAAAAATGCACTGATTACTGACACTGGCAGGGAAGGGGTTAAACACTAGGGGGCGATCAGGGGGTTATGTGTGTCATAGGAAGTGATTCTAACTGTGGGGGAGATGGGCTCACTACAACATGACAGAGATCACGGCTCCCAATGACAGGGAGCAGTAGATCCTCTCATGTTGCAAGACAGAACAGGGAAATACCTTGTTTACATAGTTATCTCCCCGCTCTGTGGCTCCAAGTCACAATCGTGGGCCCCCGGCAGACATCGAGTCCGTGGGACCCACGGGCATGCTTACGGAGTATGTGGCAGGCACGCACGTGCCCACTAAGTCACGTCTTATGCCCCGTACACACGAGCGGAAATTCCACCAGCAAAAGTCCGATGAGAGCTTTTGGTCCAAAAATTAGACCATGTGTATGCTCCATCAGACTTTTGCTGGCAGAATTCCAGCCAGCAAAAGATTGAGAGCATGTTCTCAATTTTTCGGTTGGAAAAAGTTCTGATCGGAAATTCCGATCGCCTGTACCAATTTCCGATGCGCAAAATTCCTATGCATGCTCGGAAACAATTCGATGCATGCTTGGAAGCATTGAACTTAATTTTCTCGGCTTGTCGTAGCGTTGTATGTCACCGCGTTCCTTACAGTCGAAAGCTCAGCAAAGTTTTGTATGACCGTGTGTATGCAAGCCAAGCTTGAGCAGAATTTCGTTGTAAAAACCATTCAAGATTTTTCAGACGGAAATTCTGCTCGTGTGTATGTGGCATTAGAGGGGGCGTGCAGGTGCGCATATTTGCCCAGCCGTGCCATTGTGCCGAAGTACATTGTTATGTGCTTGTTGGCAAGCAGTTAAGGGCCTCCAAAAATGTAATAGGTAGTCAGGAAGATAGAAATGTAATTTATACCCCTAGACAACCTGAAAGTAAGATTTTGGGCCTCTCTATGTGGCTAGGCTGTGAAAGTTTCACACATTTGGTTTTACCATACTCACGAGGAGTAGCATAATTTTTTTGTGGTGTAATCCTAAGTATGCCAATGATGTATGTGGGAAATAACTTGTTAAAAATGACAACTTTAAAAAAAAAAAAATTATTTACTTTCATCATTTTCCAAAGAATTTTGGCAAAAGTTATAACAGTAAAAAAACTCAGGACTTCCAGTTCCAGCACCGCATGGAGAGGAGCTAGGAGACTTCAGCTCCCGCTACGTTCCTCCAAAACCCCGCTACTAAGCATGCCTGTTCCGAAGTACCCCCTCCTTCTACCTCCTTCTCACCTGGGAAAGCACAATGGACAACTTTGTGGAGTGATCTGTGGCCCAAATCAGGGTACACAGCTCATGCTGCCAACATGGCGTCCGCTGATTCATGTGATGTGAATACAGCAAAGGTGCCCGCTCTCTCTCAGGAGCCCTCCACGCTCCCATAAATGGACTCTGCCTCTCCTACCAGCATAGCCCAGGCTGTGGTGGTGCTCCTCACCTGAATGGTCACCAAGGCAGTAGACCATGGTTGTGGTTGAACTGGATGGATTTGTGTCTTTTTTCAACCTGACTAACTATGTAACTATGTAACCATGCCATCCTTAAAGGGCTAGAGCACCTACATAAGGAACTACAATTTCAAACCCTGAGAATTGACCAGGCAGAGGAACAGATCTCCTCCATGGAAGATGAAGCTGATGCAACATCTACTGCCATAGCTAGGCTCTCCTCAATCCAAAAGGAACTCCAGGACAAAGTGGATGATCTCGAAAATCGTTTCAGATGCAATAATCTGTGCATCATAGGACTCCCTGAATCTTATTCCTCCTCCTCGCTCACCACCATCTGCTCCACCACTATCTCGGAGTAGCTGGGGTTCTGTACCCCTTGCCTATCAGACAGCTGTTGGTGTCTTGCTCTAAATTCCATCCTGTGATTGTTGACATTATAACACTTGTGATCCCATCACAGGTGTTATACTATCATCAGCTAACCAACTACCTCAGATCCTGCTTCAGCCCACACCAAAGCCCTTGTCAACGCTTTTTTATTGATGCTCTAATAGATTGGGACCAATACTCCATATCAGAGATATACTCCAACCCCATCACCCATCAGGCTTCAAAATACCACATTGTTCCCTTCAAACCCTGGATTTCAATGAGACCAAGAAGCACCAGCAAAGATCCTTGCGGGATATCAAAAAAATCTATATGCGAAGCATGGCGAGAAACCCAGTTCAAAATAGCCCAATGGGCCTATCTCCCATTTCGCCACAGCAAAATTGACTCCTCTCTCTCCTCATGCCCTTGGTGCACTACTCCAAGACCATCCCTGTTCCACGGATTATGGACCTGTCTCCACCTTTTGGGACCAGATATTGAAATACATTGATAAGTCTCAGCATTTACTTCTACCTAAGGACCCTCTGTTATGCCTTTTCAGCTGCGACACCTTGCAGGCTTCCTCTTCAACACCTACCTGTGCCTCTCCTCCTCAAAAGGTCCATATCTGCCTTCACAGGGCAATAATGCAAGCTTAGATCAACCCTTCCTCAAATTGCCTCTGTAAAACAAGCATAAAAAATTGGCAATACTGCAAAAAACAAATAAAAGTCCTTTTTATAATATTGCAGCAGCGCTTTTTTTCCCTCATTCAAATACGGATATCACTTCTCATGATCAATACGATGAAGTAAATAGCGGAAAAGCAGAGTCTCTTATTTTTACACAGCTTCCACCCACGATTCACCACATGTGGTAAATAAACACCCCTTTTGGGGGTACACCATAAATAATATAGAGCCTTGATATCTCAAGCTTAAAAACTCCACTTTCCACTGTTTGTCTCCAACCGTCCACTAGGTGTCTGGGTTGATTACCATAGGGCTCCGGGAATGCATAAAAAAGAATACCATGTCCACATATCGTAATCCCGTTTAAGCAATTTTATTCATTTTTGCCCACAACCCCCCCTAGTAAAAACATGCGTACCAAAATATAAAATATATGTAGCATATAATAAAGTGCACTGTGCTTGTTTAGTAGAAATGTCCACCGGAAAAAGAGAGACTACTGTTCGTATAGAACCAGCGGAAGTCTCCCTGATCGTCCGGATGGCTGGAATGCACTTTTGAGGCGCAGGCGTCACTTCCGGTAGGCTACGACCTGAAGAGTTTTTTCATATCCGACTGCGTCTGAGGGCATAAAACAAGCACTCTTTTTTTTCCCCCCCAAAAAAATTGTATTGAAAAATAGGAAGCATTTACAGAAATTGTAAACATTGGTTAAACAATGGAGAGATACAAAGTCATTTAATATCCCTGCAAATAAAGACAGTCACTTCAACAGTGAAATAATTGTGGTGGGGGTTGAGGACCCAACATGTACTTTCAGTTGGACCAGGAGTAGCAGTGAACAATAACTCTGAGGAGAATCTATCATGTGTTCGATTGTAGTGGCGATATATAGGTCTTGTAGCGCGGGATAAGAACATGACAGATGTGGGGTGTAGCTTGTAAATAGCTCTAGTTGGGTTTGGGCATGGTTAGTGGGTGATGAAAATAGCTTTGTATGTCTCCTAAATTTGGTCTCTGAGGCGGGTGGTCTGTGTTTATGTGAAGTGGGGTAATTTTGTGAGTAGGTGGGTGTCAAAATGGGATACGTAAAGAAGGGGGAAGGAGGGGAAAAGGGGAGGTGGGGAGGATGGAGGGGGAGGACTGAGGGAAAGGGAGAGGAAGAGGGAGGATGGGGCGTCTCTGACTTCCCTCTGCTGTTGTCATTTGGGTGTCGTATACCTGAGTGAGATTAGGGTGATTTTGTGGGTTAACTACTAGATAAGGTAAGAGTTATTGAGTTGAGGGCTAGAGTATCTGGGGGTAAAGCTATAAGAAGATCTAGGTGAGGTCTATCACCGATAGGAGTCTTCTTTAAGTGGGTGGGTTCAGAGTGTCAATGTATTCAGGTTTCGTCTGGAAGTGTATCCAACAGGTCCATTTTTGACTAAATTTTGTCGAGGTGTCTCGTGAGATGTGGATGAGCTTTTCCATTTTATGCGACTTTGTGGATTTTGGCAAACCATTCTTTGAGAGTTGGTGTTTGGATTGAGTTCCAATGTACGGGAATACATTGTTTTGCTGCGTTAATCATGTGCATTGTTAGTGATTTGTGGTAAGAAGAGTGTGACAAGGGTGAGTGATGAAGAAGGAATTGGGCTTGGGTGAAATCTAGGTTGTATGAGGTAACTTGGGCAGTTATGCAACGGACTTCTGACCAGAAAGCTTGCCAGGGGGTGCATGACCACCAGATATGAAGTAAGGTACCTCTTTCTTGATGGCATCTCCAGCAGGTCTCTGGGATGTCGGACTTAAATTTATGTAGAAGTAACAGGGGGCGGTAGCATCTGGCTTGAATTTTATACCAATTTTCCTGGGTGGTGAAGTTGGTTGACCCCTTGTGTATATTCAGAAATATTTGCTCCCAGTTTTCCTCCGTGAATGGGGTGGAGAGATCTGACTCCCATTTTTTGCAAGATTGGTTGTCATTTGCCTTGAAGTCGGCAAAGATAAGGTTGTTAATGTAGGAGATAAGATGGGATTGAGGTGTTGTCTTAGTGCATAATGTTTCAAAGGGGGTGAGTTGTCTTGAACAGTGTCAGTCTTTGTCTAAGATTTTGAGATAGTGGGCAATCATTAGATATGTCCGGGGGGGATAGGTGTCTTTTCTAGCTGAGTGGCGATTTGAGCTGCAGAGAGTAGTTTACATTAGTGGAAGAATTGATGGGCACTGATTTGGTCTTGTTGCCAATTGTCAGAAAGGAAGTGGTGTTGCATTCCGGGTGGGAAGTCAGGGTTGAATTTTATTGGGGTCAGTGGTTCAGGGGTGGAGGAAATGGAGGTGCGATTGCACGTCTGGTGAAAACAGTGTATGGTGGGTCCTATTAACGGATGTAGGCAAATTTCTGGTGGGACTTGGCATGGGGAAATCCATGGAAGTGAACTCAGTGGCAGTTTTGTAAAGGAGGATTCCAGAGAGACTCAATCTTTGTGCAGGGCATGGACATTCCAGTCTACTATCCTGGTGAGGTGGGTAGCGGTGTGGTAGTTTAGAAGGTTTGGGAGCCCTATGCCTCCAAGGTTTTTCGGGCGGGTGAGTTGAATGTAACTGATTCTGTGTTTGCGTTCACCCCAAAAGAATCTGGAGCAGATCTGTCTGTATGTTTTGAAGAAGGAAGGTGGGATCTGAATAGGGATCATCTGCAGTAAGTACAAAAGTCTTGGTAGGACATTCATCTTCAAGACGGCCGCCCTACCGAAACCGGAGAATATTAGTTGGTTCCAGTATTTGAGATCAGAGGTTATTTGGTTGAGGAGGGGGAGGTGGTTCTTCGTGTGTAGATCTGAAAATTTGGAGGGGATTTGAATGCCTAGGTATGTGATCGTATCGTACTTCCACTGAAAAAGAAAATTCTCTTTGCATTGGTCTACTAGGTTTTGGGGTAACGATATATTTAGGGAAAAGGATTTAGTGAGATTAATTTTGAGATTATAAAGGAGATGGAAGTGTTTAAATTCTGACAATAAAATTGGTAGTGTGGTTAATGGGTTTCTAACAGTAGTATGTCATCTGCAAATGTGGTGTATTTGTACTCCTTCTTGGACAATCAGATTCCCTGTATGTCTGGGTTAAGTCTCAGTTTGTGGAGGAATGGTTTGAGGGTAAGTATGAAGAGGATAGGGAATAGTGGTCACCCCTGCCTCCTTCCGTTGCAGATGGGGAAGGGGTCTGACAGAGTGTTGTTGACCCATACTTTAGCTGAAGGGCTTGTGTATAATTAAAGGATCAGATCAGTCATCTGAGGGCCTAAACCTATGGCTTGCAGGACCGCTGACATATAATCCCAGGACACTCTGCCAAATACCTTTTCCACATCTAAAGACAGGAAAAAGCCTTTTTGGTTTGTTTGGGTCATCAGGTGATGTAAATTGATAGCTTTAATGGTGTTATCCCTAGATTCATGACCAGGCATAAATCCCACTTGGTCTTGAGAAATGATGGAGGGAAGAAAGGGCAGGAGTCTGCTTGCTAGTATCTTGGAAAATATTTTGATGTCCACATTCAGCAGTGAGATTGGTCTGTAATTTCCTGTTTGAGTAGGGTCCTTTTCGTCTTTGGGAATAACCACAATGTGGGCTTCCAACATTCCCAGAGTGAGGAGGTTTGATGGGGAGAGAGAGTTGAAGGCTTTTAAAAAGGGAGTTTGGAGGGTTTTCAAGAAAATCTTGTAGTATACTGCGGACAGGCCGTCTGGGCCTGGGCTCTTTCTGTGCTTAAGTTGTTTAATTGCCTGTTTCCATTCAGAGATGGTGATCGGGGAGTCAAGGGTAGTTGCAGTGGCTTGGGATATTTTCCCTGGGGAAAATTGGTCCAGGAACAAGCTGATTTCTCTGGATCTTATGGCGGGTGAGGTCATGGAGGGATCAGATGAGTTGAGGTTGTATAGGGAGGAGTAGTATTTTTCAAATTCCTTTGCTATGTCATTGTTGTGAGTGAGAGTTTTACCTGTAGAAGAGTGTAGTGGTGAACCATGTTATTAGCTTTTTTGTTTACGTAGTGCCTGTGCAAGGAGATGGCCACACTTGTTTCCAAACGTGTAAAATAAATGTATTTTTTCCTAAGGTTGTGGTTTAATTCTTCCTGAATGAGTGTACAAGTCTCGATTAGTTCGGAGTACGTTTGTTGAGCTAGGTTGCGTTTATGTAGAGCTTCTAGATTTTTCAGTTTGGTGAATAAGTTAGCAAGTTTAGCTTTTTTTTCTTTCTTAAGAGTGGCCGCTAAGGAGAATCGTTCTCCTCGTACAACACATTTATGTGCCTCCCACTGTGTCAGTGTTGATGTAGAAAAAACGATCAAAAACAGCGCATCAAAGGGACTAGTAGATTGATGTGAAAAAGACTTTAAAATGTCATTTATTAAATGTAAACAATGAACACAGACATCTGATCCCTGCAGGATCTAAAACACATAAAAAACACCAATCATAAAACGGACAGATGTTTGATAATGAAAAGCTCCTCAGATCTCTCAATTATAACTTTGGAAAGGTGAAAACCAAAGACCAATGTGCACAGCTATCGAATGCCTAATGAATGCAATCAATCATCTGAAAGAACCCAGAGCGTTGTATGAAAAGTCAGTGTAAACGAATGGAACAACGTTCCTAGGGACACTCACTTCATAGGTGTTCAATGGGCTGCAGAGCTGATGAGTCCAGTCTGATGACCGAGGGGGAGGTGTTTATTTCAGCTCCATCTGAAGCGTTCAGCTTGGAGGCAGAGGTGTAATGTTGCACGCTGGGTGGTAAGGATCAAGCTTAGTCACCAGATGATATCAGCTGTACACATAGGCAGCTTAGAGAACGCTGCACTGTTTGCAGCGCCGCTTGTCCAAGCGGCTGTGGATCACATCAGAGGCTTGTCACGTGGAAGGCTGTGAAGGGGAAGGTTGCTATGCCGACTCTCCTGCTTACATGTTTCGCGCTCCTGCTCTTTGTCAAAGCTGGAGCGGCATACAGCAACCAGAAAGATAAAGGCATCGGGTAGTGTGTAGGGGCGGGAACTGTCAGAGTCTCTCAGGTTAACCCCTAATGTGTCAATAAGCCTCCTGCAGTTAAAACCTTATTAGACAGGGGTCTGTGTCAGTGAAAGAACTGTTAGAAAACAGATCATTAGACAGATCCCTGTGAATATAACTATAATGAATACATCTAATAGGAAATGTGGATTGAAACATATGGTAGACACAGTGGTGTAGTGGTTAGCACTCTCACCTAGCAGCAAGTAGGACGCCGGTTCGAATCCCAACCACGACACCACCCGCCTGGAGCTTGCATGTTCTCCCTGTGCCTGTGTGGGTCTCCTCCGGGCACTCCGGTCTCCACCCATAATCCAAAGACATGCAGGCAGGCCAATTAGCTTCTGGCAAACAAAACAAAAAAAAAAATTCCATGGTATACGGATTGCGGGCTCCCTAAGGGCAGGGACCAATGCACAAGGACAGGGCCAACTGCAGACACTCAGGTTGAACCTGATGGACTGGTGTCTACACTCAACCCAACCAACTATGAAAAAAACTAACTACTATGTGATTTATAGTAAAAAAATATTTGAATGAGAATGTTATCAAAAAGGTATATTATTAAAGGATATACAGAAGGGAGAAGAGTGCTATGGATAAAAGGACACTATAAGTTAAAAAAACCCAAGGCGGGGGGGGGGGAAAATTGCGGAGACCAAGGGCAAAAAAACAAATTATTTAAAAGATATATTTTAGATATGTTATTAAGTCCTTTCCTATAGGATAGTTGGAATAAATATATTAACTACTCTTCGTTCATAAAAATAGTATTATGAAAAAAAAAAAATGAAAAGATATTTTCTATAAAAAATGTAGGGTGGCGGTCATGAACGATGAGTAGCGATTATATCTGAGTAACCTATATCAAGAAGTTATGCTGAGGATGAGATCATCTACAGGAGACCATCTACAGGACATTTATTTAAATAAACGAACATCCCACGAGATAGCCAAGCGCTCTTAAAGAGTCCAGTCATTTGTGCGCCAACTTTATATTGTTTTGTCAGTGTTGATGTGTCTGGGGTGTCGTTTTCAATAAAATAGTCAGTTAAACAGTTACGAATCTCTTGTTCGTTTAATTTGTCCGTCAGAAGCGTTGGGTCTAGTTTCCATATGTACGTGTGGTTGAGTTTGTCTGGGAAGGTGAGTGTCATTGAAATGGAGTGAAGGTCCTAAAGCGTCATGAGGTCTATGTGGTTGTCGCTGTCAGAGTTGGGAGGTCTTGTTGTGTGAGAAACAAATAATCGATGTGAGAATATTTGTTATGGAGGGCAGAGAAAAAGGTAAAGTCTTTAAATTTTGGATGGAGAGTATGCCAGGCATCGTTTAGTAACAGGTCTTGAAGACAACCTCTAATTTGCTTTAGTGTCTGGTAAGGTAAATGGGATTTGCCTGAGGAGGTGTCTACTAGGAGATCTTGTCTACTAAGGGTCCTTCTTGGAAGGTGGACAACTGTCCTGTTACTGCATGGAAAAGGGGATGTATTGGGGCTATATATGTTTGCTGTGATTGGCCTGTTTTTGAGAGTGTCCTTAAGAAAAATGAATCTGCCCTGATCATCAAGGAGGGCATCTGTGATTTGCAAGGGAACATTTTTGGATAGAAAAAAAGGTGGCAATACAGAGCTGTCTAAACAATACTTCTGAAAAAAGAAATGTGCACTAAATAAACTGAATATAAAAACAAAACGTAACTGAATTGGAAGCTGCAACTCAAATGTGAGATACCCAGAATAATATCAACAAATTTTCTGAAAAAGCTGCGCTATAAAAGTGAACAACTATATAATATCAAGTACATATAGCATAATATAATAAAAAAAATCAGTGATTGACTGTTATTCAATTAAGCATATAATATGAGTGAAATGCAAATAATGTAAAATTACATGCAACTGTGTTTTTTCTATAAGAAAACGCATGCACCACTAGAATCAAAATATTATCCCTAAGTGTAAAAAATTAATTAGTCCATTTCCAAAAGAAGCAATTTTCCATATGGTCTCCACTGTGATATTGCACACAACACCAACGAAGAAGTGTCACAAAAAGGAGTGAAAGGATCCTCCACCACCAACAATACTGCCTCTTACCGGCTGTTTTGATCCCTTAGATGAGATCAGGTATCGCCAATGGCTTGTCACCCAGCCAAGGTTTAAGTAGCAAAGAGGGTAAATCCTTTAAAACACTCCACTCAGGCAATGTTAGGCTCCTACGAACACACTGCTCACTTCCCCCAGTATAAAAGAAAGAAAGGAAGGAACCACCATAGCGTAATACTGTCAGTTGTTTAATAAAACGATAAACGTATTGCACTTGCATGTCTTTGGATATAAAAGCGCCTATACATAAAAACTCCAGCCGGCCGGCTACAATATCACTGCCCGTTACTTCCAGGATCAGCGCAGAATCACGCTGAGGTCAGCACACCGCTCCTCCCTACGCCGTTTTGTTAAAGGTAACATCTTCCAGGGGCACTAGTTTTTGGATAGTATTATGGAGACTCCTTTGGTTTTTGAGATTGTGGAGGTGGCATGGTAGTTGTAGGGGAAAAAGTGTTTTTTTCAGTTTAGGCATGTTTTTAGAGCAGAAGTGGGTTTCCTGGAGGAAACCCACATCTGCTTTCGAGCTGCGCATGCTGGCTAACAATTGTGAGCGTTTTTCTGGGGTGTTCAGTCCCCTGCTTCCGAGCTGTGGCTCGGCCTCATCCCCACCTCATTGGCTCACCGACTTTGATTGACAGCATTGGCAGCCAATGGAGACCACTACTGTGTCTCAGCCAATCAGGAGGGAGAGTTCCGGACCACCAAGGCTCTCGTGCACTGCGCTGGATCAAGATGGGGCTCAAGTAAATATTATGGTGGCTGAGGGAAGTTGCTGCACAGAGATGGATCTTAATGCATAGAATGTTTTAAGATAAAAAATATGCCTTTAGAACCACTTTAAACTATTTGTTCATGTACTGTATTTCCATTAACAAGAGATTTTAGAAAGGTAACAGGGACCAGCATTTTTTTAAAGTTATAATATTATTGGTATCGTCTACATTTTTTGAGCACAAAGTATTTTAAAAAACTGTGTGAAAAAGAATGCATGGAAAACAGTTATAAGGAATCAAATAGAAGTTGTGAGAAATAAATATTAGAATCAATCAAAAATAAATCCCTCAGATTTGCATATTCATAAATGATAAAGAGGAACCATAAGCTCTCAATTTGCAAAATTACAAATGTCCAATATCATACACAGCATAATTGTACATAAGAAACATTGTTTTTAAGAGATAAAGCAGGACATTTGCACAGATGTCCAGAGTTACTTTGCACATTTGTCTCTTACATGTTCATTGAATCAGTTTGTTTTGTCAACATTTCCTATACATCTTGATTTCCCATTCTTTAATGGAGAATTTAAGTACTGGTAACATTCACTCACTTCTAACACGAATACTGGAATACATCTGCCAAGGACATCCTATGGTTTCTCCTGTTCGATCTTGCAATTTGATTCATCACAAACATTCACCTACCTTGCACCTGCTGCATGGTTTGTGAAAGCACTTGATTTACTTCTGGTGACACTAATAAACTTCATTTCTAAGAACTGGTATAAATGTAACATAGGGGAAGGATACCAAGTAGGTACCCACAGGTCAGACTTTTAAGGCATGGGAAAAATGAGAAGATAGCAAAAAATATATATTTATGGAAAAAAATACAAACTATCCTAACAGTGTTCAAACAATTAAAAATCATATAGAATGATACAATTTGTACATTAAGCCCTTATGTATCGTGTCTACGCGTTTCACCGTAAGGCTTCCTCGGGACAAGGAAAAAAGGGTCAAAGATGTAACAAGAAAGAGCAGGATAAATCTTACTATCTTAGGATGGGCTACACCTCAAGTACAAATGTCACAATGACCGGAACATATCCAAGTATGTGGAGATTGTCTACCAAGCTGTAGTAGGGTAAACAGCACGCAACAAGTTCAGTAAATATAATTACAAAGTTGCTTATAACAGGGGCAGGTAAGGTCTCATATCAAAATATAGTATCAGATGGAAAGTCCTAAACACAAGTTCCCATCCATAAACCATTTATGAAACTTCACAAACGCTGGCAGCATATAATATATCCCAACCAACATAGTCAGCAGCTGAAGATAAGTATATGGGTTATGAGACAAACAGGTCCCTGGGAGACAGCCCGACGCTGGGCACTGGTATAAATCATATCATAAAGGCTTCTTACAGATACCATCGTAAATTCCCCCTAATTTTTTATTAAACCCACTTATTTTTTGGGGCACTTGGCGATGGATAAGAGGCTATTGTCCTTTAGCTTTTCCATCCCTCTTGCAATGTACCCTCTAATGTTGAAAGACAAGTGGTCTGGTGTGGAAGTTGGGGTTTATGCTCACTGCCCTTTCTTTCTTTGCCACCCAGGCATCATGCCTGGATAAGGGTCTGGTTTGAATAATCGTAAAGGTATTTGAAACCTAGATTGTGTGTGCTTTATGCCCACATCCCCGTATACCAGTATATATTACTTTTTTTGTGGAACATATTAATGCAATATAAAAACTACATTTCATAAAAATAGTCTTTTATTTATGTTGATTAAAATGCCACAATATAAAACTGTTTGGGGTTCACAAAATGTATAGATCTAAAACAATCCACATGTAAATGATCTTCCTCAGGAGTACATGTGAATCAAATCAATGTGATGGAACCCACAGTTGATCTTTAAAAATAAAAAGTACAATGCAATCCGCTAGACAACACATCAGGAGAAATCTTTCTCCCACAGGGGCATATCTTGATGTGAAATGAATACATTCCAGTTTCTCAGATCTCAGTCCAGGATCTGGTGGGAGCATGTATGGCCATATGATTTATACTTTTTTGATTTCCAATACATAGCATAAGTTAGAAATCCTTGCTGCACTTTTTGACCCATAAGGGATTTTTAACCACTTAAGCCCTGGACCAATTTGCAGCCAAAGGACCAGGCCCCTTTTTGCGATTCGGCACTGCGTCGCTTTAACTGGCAATTGCAAAATTGGTCTCATTTTTTCCCAAAAATAGAGCTTTCTTTTGGTGGTATTTTATCACCTCTGCGGTTTTTATTTTTTGCGCTATACACAAAAATAGACTAATAGAAGCTATCTAGTTCCCTCTAGGCTGTCCAGGGTCTTTCCTTCTGCAGACTCCAACTGTTGGAGAGAGTAAGGGGAGTTTGGATCAATGTACCATATATTTTGGTCTTGCAAATGTTTACATAGCTTCTGGAACGGCATATTCTCCCTCATATCAAAAATTACAGGCTTTTTCGTCTCTCCACAAGTGGACTTAGCCCTCCTTCATCTAAATATAGGAACTGTCCCTAAACAATTCCATACTGTAGTCATCCAAATTCTTACTGCTGCCCGTATGAACATTGCATACTTGTGGAAGTCAAATAAAGCCCCTAACATGTCAGATACTATAAAAAGAATACAGAACTCAGCGCAATGCGAAAAGGTCCTGGCTTTTAACAAGGACTCTACCCACAAAATTTAATAAAAATTGGAAATACTGGTTGAATGAATTTCCCAGATATGTAAATTGAGATTATAAGCTTTTCATCATTAGATTTCTGAAAGGAGATGAGGTGAAGAGGTGAATGGTAGTCAGCACTAGTCATCGTTTGTTCAGTTTTGTTATTTATGTTATCCTTTATAATTTATCCCTTAATACCCTATGCTTCAATGGAAAACTACTAAATGGGAAGTGAACAGAATCATTGTAACAAGCCTTTTTATGTGGTACATCTAAATTTATGGGCACTGTTTAAACAGAGTGACCCAAGGTACCTGCAGGTTTACTGAGGGTGGGATGTTCTCCCAAGGGAGGATGTCTCATTGTGGTCAGATGAGGTGGGGGGGGGGGCGCTGTACTCCGCAGCAGAGCACAGATAGCTCCCATTGGGGGTGCCGGGTGTGGGGAGGGCACCACCCCCAAATGGTGACCAATGTAAGGTGCAAATGACTTTCTATAGGAATGTACCCAATAAACACAAGTTTGATTGTCTGTATCGTTATGCTTGATAATAACAGATAGAAAAGGAAGGAGAAGTCTGTGAGTCAATGCAAGGAATGCAAGCTTTTCTGTTGCTGTGACTGCATGTTGCGAACACATGCGCTTTGTCAAAGTCACGGGAGAGCTTGTACAAAGACATAATTACAGAATATATAAACCCTGAGAAACCAAATTTAGACAAAACTTGTGAAAGATCGTCCCAGTGCACCCTGTTGAATGCCTTCTTCGCTATAAGAAGAGAAGGCACCCAACAGATTTCTACATAATGGATCAGGTTAAGCATCCTCCTTCTTCCATCAGGAGCTTGTCTACCCATTACAAAATCCACTTGTTCTGGGCCTAGGAGGAGGGGGGTTAAGTTTAAAAGCCTGTTTGCTAATATCTTAGAAAATATTTTTAGGTCCAAGTTAAACAGAGAGATGGGTCTGACATTTTGTGGTTGTGTGGGTTCCTTACCCAGCGTAGGGAGGGTGACTATCAGTGCTTAAGGCATCTCTTTAGGAAATTGCTCTGTGGATACAGCTGAATTATAGAGTTGTACTAGGTAGGGGCTTAGTACCAACACGAGAGCCTAGTAGTATTTGGAGGACAAACGCTCTATCCTCTGAGATTTATTAAGAGGAAGGGAGCATATACCTTTAGTAATGTCTTGCTCTTCAATAGGGTGGTTAAGATGAGCTAATGCAGAAAAAAAGAAGAAGGGGGCGCCTCTGGGTGTAGATTTTTTAAAAAGCAATTTATTCACATTAGATGAGCTAATGAAACAGGGTCCAGTGCTGGTCCTTGGCTTGCTTTTGTTTAACCACTTTCAGACCAGACCACTTTTTGCGAGTCACTTTAACTGACAATTGCGCGGTCGTGCGACATGGCTCCCAAACAAAATTGACGTCCTTTTTTTCCCACAAATAGAGCTTTCTTTTGGTGGTATTTGATCGCCTCTGCGTTTTTTTATTTTTTGCGCTATAAACAAAAATAGAGCGACAATTTTGAAAAAAACGCATAATTTTTTACTTTTTGTTATAATAAATATCCCCCAAAAATATATAAAAAAACTTTTTTTTCCCTCAGTTTAGGCCGATACGTGTTCTTCTACATATTTTTGGTAAAAAAAATCACAATAAGCGATTATTGATTGGTTTGCACAAAAGTTATAGCGTTTACAAAATAGGGATAGTTTTATAGCATTTTTATTAATAATTTTTTATTATTTGTTTTTTTACTAGTAATGGCGGCGATCAGCGATTTTTATTGTGACTGCGACATTTTGAGGGGGCCCATCGGACATTTTTGACACATTTTTGGGACCATTGTCATTTATACAGTAATCACTGCTATATAAATGCAGTGATTCCTGTGTAAATGACACTGGCAGTGAAGGGGTTAACCAGTGGGTGGCAGTGTAGGGGTTAAGTGTTCCTAGGGGTGTGTTACTAACTGTGGGGGGGTTGGGCTTTCATTTAGTGAACACTGATCTCTGCTCCAATCACATGGAGCAGAGATCAGCGTCACTAGTTGCTAGGCAGAATGGAGAAATGCTGTTTACAACGGCATTTCTTCATTTGGCCGCACCGTGAGACGATCGTGGGGATGCCCGCGGCGATCGAGTCCGCGGGTCCTGCGACCGGACTCAGGGGGGTCCCGACCAGCGCGGGAGCGCGCCTCCGGCGGCGTGCTCCTGATGGCAGGGCGGCAAATTTAAAGGGAAGTACATGTACGCCCATTTGCCTGCCCGTGCCATTCTGTCGACGTACATCGTCGTGCACTGGTCGGCAAGTGGTTAAGTTGGGAGGCCAACCATTTCCCTGCTTTACTTTTCTGCGAGATGGAGAGTAAATTTAACCATTTGATAAATTTGTCATGATCTGAGATTAATGCTATTTTAGGTTTGTTTCTAACAAAGATAAGCTTAGACAGGGTCACCTCGAGGGGATTTTGGTTATGTTGACTTTCCAACGGAGCAATTTCCAGTAATAATGACTCTATATGTTGGTTTCTTTTTTTCTTTTCTCTAGAAGCCATCTGAACACTCCTGAAAAATGCTTTGTGAGAGCACCAAAGGTTAAAGATACCACTAGAGGAAGACAAGTTATAAAGTAACACAGTAATATATTCCTCAAGTTGTGACTTTAAATCCTTCACATATGTAGGATTAGATAAAACATAAGTATTGTTTCTCCATTGCCAAGTGATTCTTCCGTCACTGCCATCCGCAATATCTAGCGAGATTAATAGACCGCAAGATATTGTTACATAGTGACATAGTAGGTGAGGTTGAAAAAAGACACAAGTCCATCAAGTCTAACCTATGTGTGTGATTATATGTCAGTATTACATTGTATATCCATGTATGTTGCGGCCCTTCAGTTGCTCATCTAATATTTTTTTGAAACTATTGATACTACCCGCTGAGATCACTACCTGTGAAAAGGAATTCCACATCCTTGCTGCTCTTACAGTTAGGAACTCGCTACATAGTTTAAAGTTAAAACTCTTTTTTCTAATTTTAATGAGTGGCCACATGTCTTGTTAAACTCCCTTACACAAACGTTGTATCCCTATTGTGGGGTCACCAGTATGGTATTTAGAAATTTAAATCATATCCCCTCTCAAGCGTCTCTTCTCCAGAGAGAATAAGTTCAGTTAACTAATATGCTCCAGACCCTTTATTAGCTTAGTTGCTCTTCTTTGTACTCCATTTCCAGTACACCCTTACTGGGGATTGTTGCCCAGAACTGGACAGCATACTCTAGGTGCAACCGGACCAGAGTTTTGTAGAGAGGAAGAATTATCATTTTATCTCTGGAGTTGATCCCCTGTTTAATGCATGCCAATATTCTGTTTACTTTGTTAGCAGAAGCTTGGCATTGCATGCCATTGCTGAGCCTATCATCTACTAGGACCCCCAGGCGCTTTTACATCCTAGATTCCCCCAGAGGTTCCCCCAGTGCATAGATTTCATTCATATTTTTTCCACCCAAATGCATTATTTTTCTACATTAAACCTCATTTGCCATGTTGTTGCCCACCCCATTCATTTGTTCGGATCTTTTTGCAAGGTTTCGCCATCCTGCTGAGAAGTTATTCCCCTGCTTAGCTTAGTATTGTCTGCAAATAGAGAGATTGAACTGTTTACCCCATTCCCCAGGTCATTTATCAACAAAATAAATAGGATTGGTCCCAGAACAGAACCCTGGGGGACCCCACTACCCACCTCTGACCATTCTGAGTACTCCCCATTTATCACCACACTCTGAACTCGCCCTTGTAGCCAGTTTTCAATCCATGTACTCACCCTATGATCCATGTCAATGGACCTTATTTTGCACAGTAAACGTTTATGGGGAACTGTGTTAAATGCTTTTGCAAAATCCAGATACACCACGTCTACGGGCCTTCCTTTATTTAGATGGCAACTCACCTCCTTATAGAAGGTTTTAGTGGATTTGTGCCGAAATAACCTTCTATAACATAAATTTATCAGTAACAAAAACATTTTTAGTAAGAATTATGCCGGTTAGAAAAGGGTAGTCCTGTTCCAACATATGTAGACAGTGTCAGGGGTCATGTAGGTCCTCCTGTAGAAAAAAGGGTTTGAGGACCATTTTTCATGAAAAGTTCCTGGCTGTAGTGTTAAGTTCAGGGTCCATAGGAACATTCACAAGTCATTGCAAACTATTAGATGGCCCTTTTGGATTTAACGGGCTTTAGCCAATGTTTTCCAGATTAACCTTACCTGGTGAGTCTTAGGGTCATAGAGGACTAACAGGGTGTATACAGATCCATTAATATCTACTACTAAAATGGGGTATCTTCTCCGGCATCCAAGAAAGAGGCTTTAAGAGTGAAGGATATAGTGTCCCTGATAGCAACAAGGACTCCTTTTTTTTTCTTTTGGTAATTAGCATGAAACATTTGGGGTTAGCTTTTATGGGAACATTGGGTGGGGGGGGGGTTAGTTGCAGAAAAATTTGATTCCTCTACACATAAGATATCACAGTGTTGACTGGTTGCTTCCTTACAAAGTGCCTGTGTTCATAGGGGCTGTTGAGCTCTTTAGCATTTATAGATAATAGCTTAAGTACCATCAAGGGGAGAAGTGATGCTGGTCAATGGGAGCTACTGATAAATGATACGGGTTTAGGCTGTGTACTGGGTGAAAAAAAAAAATGTATATATATATATATATATATATATATATATATATATATATATATATATATATATATATATATATATATATGTGTAGCGCCGGCTTCTGAAGGGCATGCGCCATATGTTTTGAAATTTAATGTTACAACTGAACTGCAGTTTGGTTTGGGTATAATTATTCCAAAATTTGACCTCAGCATCAGTCTGACTGGACTATAGGGTGTTCGGCCTGGCCATAGGGGGAGCTGTCTGTTCTGGCAGGCATGGAAACAGTTTGGTTGGGTGCTTTAAGGTTACTTTCTCTCGGAGCCCGCCCAGTGGGAGTGTCACTCTTGCTGTGCTTTCTGGGAGAGGGTACTTAAGATGCAGATGTCACGTGGTTCGGGGTTTCCGGTCCACAAGTATATTCTGACTCCATGGTCCTGGTCCTCCTGACCAGCTCCCAGGAAGGCTATGGCCTGGGGTGCGGATCCACCCGACTTTGTGTCTCGCGGCTGGCTAGCCCGAGGAAAGGAAACTAAGGAAAGGATTCTGAGGTGGTCCGTTGCCATCTCCGGTTATGGAGAGACCCAGCAACTTCATAGCTATCCAGGGGAGGACTCTTTGGAAGAGGGCCACGTATGGGGTGGCTTCTTAGCAAGAGCCTGGTGAGGCTGAGGGACCTAAGAGAATCCAGTCTTGTGAGGTATCGCCAAACTGGCTGAAAGATACTGGTACCATACAAATGTTCTACAAGTCCTAGTTTCCTACATGTTCTATAACAGAGTCTGTGGCAGGGAATTATTCTTACGTGTTCTACAACAAAGTCTGTGCCAGAGACTTATTCCTGATTTAAGCACCTTGTTGGCTGCTAGGCCTTGTGAGAGAGGGACTATCCAACCTGAGTGAACATGCAGCTCTGAATGGCTATTCTCTGGATTTAGTCGAAGTAAGCAAGTTCTTTATTATTGACTTTGACACTAAGAGTACCTGGACTTTTCTCCTAACCCTCTGATCCTATACTAAGAGAATGTTCGTTAACTACGTTTTTGCAAATAAAAATCCTTTTAAGCAAATCTGTCGTCAGTCTCTAAAGTTTCTGGGCCATCTACCATGGGAAACCCCTAGACGCATATTGAGTTGAAGAAGGTAACGGTAAGCCCAATCAAAGCAGCAGCTCCTTCGGGGGTTAGTGCTATATATATATATATATATATATATATATTGTAAACTTTGGGTATAATAGCTCCGCAGGACTAAGTGCATAAACCGTTCAAAGGGGAAATCAAAAGACTTTTATTTATAAGTAAATCAAAAATAAGTCTTTCTTCAGCACACAGATCAAAATATAAACCAAAGTCTGCTTATCTTCAGCACAAAAGCAAAAATTTAAGAAAACACATACAGTTCTGTAGCCGGGTGGTTGCGTAGTCTAGGATGACTAATATATATTGGTGCCCCCTTGCCAACTTTACCAGGGGTCCCACGAGATCCATAGCGATCCGCTCAATTGGAACCTCAATAATTGGCAAGGGTACCAGAGGGCTTCTAAAGTGGGGCACTGGGGCAGTAAACTGGCAAATGGGACAAGATGCACAATATCTTTTAACTTTGGCCTTCACCCCTGGCCAGTAAAACTGGTCGGTTATCCTGGCCTCTGTTTTCTCTGCCCCCAAGTGTCCTCCCAGCGCATCGTTGTGGGCTAGATCAAGTATCATCTGCCTATACGGTTGGGGAACCAGCAACTGCTCTACAGTTTCCCCTCGGCTTTCAGCCACACGATAAACCAAGTCCCTCTTCAACGCAAAATGAGGAAACCTCTGATCTGCCCCTGGTATTTGTGAGACCCCATCAACAACAGAAAACGGCTCTTGAGCATTGACCACAGTAGGATCCTGCAACTGGGCGGTGCCGAATGCACCCCTGGGTACATCCAAGTCTGGGTGCACTGGCCTTGAGGATGTTTCCCCTTCACCCTCCTCAACTGGGAACTGCAACGGGGAGAGCTCCTCGTCATCCTCCCCCAGCATAACCTGTAACGGGAAGACTTCCCCCCTCAGAGGTAAACTCGGTTTTGAAACCTGAAACGGAAACATCATCCTTCAACTTAACATTCTCTGCAATATCATTATCAGTGACCGCTGTCCCCGTATCAGAGGGGTGTGTTGTGGGGGTTTCAGGCCCAGGCCCCTCAGACTCTGTCTCCTCCAGGCCCAGTGTCCCCAGTTCTCCTGACTGTCCTGGAAGCCCCATCTGTACCTGGTTCCACAGTTCGAGAAATAGTGGACAGTCCCCCATATTATAATATCATGTATTAAGCTTCTCACTACCCCAACCTCTTGTGTCACAGAGGTATAGCCATAGGACACAGTCACTGAAACCAAGGGGTACGGGGCCTAGTCTCCCAATCACTCTGGCATGTTCAAGTGTTACCATGCTACCTGAGTCCAGTAGTGCCCTGGCAGGAAGGTAGTTCACCTACACTTCACACTCGAACCGTCCTGCGATCGGATCCAGATGAGTGGCACACACTCTGTGCACATAGAATAAGTTTCTCCGACCACTCCCGCAATCCGTAGGCTCCTCCTGAAGTGGGCATTGCACCCGGGTATGTCCCCAGGACTGACATCGCCAACACTGTAGGTCTCCCATTTTTGGGACAGGAACCACCCTTCGAGGTTCTGCAGCAGACGATGCAGGTTTGCGGGTTCCACCGTCTGGTAGGACTTCTCTCCTAAGTGCTGTGGCTGGTCTGGTTGCCCTCGACGCTGGCTGGCCCAAGCGGGTCCTCCACCACGGTGTACCTTTCCACCAACTCAACCAGCTGGTCAACGGTTGCAGGGTCTCCATGGCTTACCCAGCGCTGTAGGTCACCTGGCAGGGACTATAGGCTTTTGTGGGTCACCGTGAGGAAAGGGGAGATAATGCCGGCTCATTGGTCACGGGCGACCACTCTCTCTCCGCTATCCTCTCAAAGGTGGTGAGAAAGGCCTCTACGTCATCGCTGGGTGTCAGTTTTTGTAAAAAAATGGCTGGCCCTCACAGACATTTGGTTGCTGGCGGCGACAACCACGTGTTCTCATTCCTGAGCCTCTTGCAAGGCAGCCACCTGTGCTTGAGTGTACTCCTGCTGAGCAGTAAACTGGGCGGCTAGTAACCGTGTGCTTTCCTGCTGTGCAGCTATAGCCTGTGCCAGGGCCTGCTGCTGCTGAGCCATCGCTTCCTCATGGCAACGGTTTGCATCTGATAAAGCTTGCTGCTGGGTCACGGTGGCTTGTGCCAAAGCCCTGATGACCTCCCCATGTCTTTACCTGCTGCTTGCAGCATCTGAGCTGACTTCACCCAAGACATGCCATTTGTACACAGTCTCTCAGTTTTTAGTTTTTAAACGTTTTTTGCGGCTGCAAATGCACTTTTGCCCGCATTCTTCACCAGTTGTAAACTTTTGGTATAATAGCTCCACGGGGCTAAGTGCATAAAACGTCCAAAGGTGAAAATAAGTAAATCAAAAATAAGGCTTTCTTCGGCACACAGATCAAAATATAAACCAAAGTCTGCTTATCTTTAGCACAAAAGCAAAAATTTAAGAAAACACATACAGTTCTGTAGCCTGTTCTTCGCCCCCAAAGTTTTGAGAGTCCTTATCGAATCTTTTGCAGCCTCCAAAACAGCAACACAGCTTATCAGACAGGTGTAAATCACCTACTCCTCCTCCTCACCACCTCTTCACTACTTCCTGTCTTTTATGAGCTGTGTTTCCTGGAGGCCTTTAACCCCCTGTGTGCTGAATCCCTGTGGCCAGGGAAGGAAGCTCTTTCCCACCGGAATATCACTTCAGAGCCCGCCAAATTCCAGGTCCCAACTAACTCTCTCTTAATATAGAGAGGACTGCGAGTCAGTCCTCTCCTGATGACTACACCCGGAATTCCTCACCTATTCTGGGTGACCCCCTGAAGTATACTGTGACTCCCTTAAATAGACCACAAGCGAGCAAAAGACTGAGAGCAAAGGAGGCGGACGCATATCCGAGGAGCTCCGCCGAGGCCTTCTGACGATCGTGGGCCATCCGAGCCCGGCGAGCTTCTCAGCGGTTCCCCACCGTCCATCGGGGTTGCCGCTAGTGTGGGGCACAGTCCGATGCCCGTATCGTCCTCGGCACCCACCGCAAACGCCGTCCTCCGGGCCGTTGCTGGCCGCCACCCGGGGACGCGGCGCCGCCATCTTGGGGCCTACTAAATCCGGAAGCCTAACGCCGGCCCGCGGCGTTCCACGGGCCCCCCTGCTTCTCCCGAAGATCAGTCGAGGACCCCCCTCACAGCGGTCCCCTGAGAGCCACGTATCCAGGAGCGGAGGATCCAACGAACGGGCCCAGAGAACACAGGACAGGTGAGGAACACGGCGGCCATATTGGTACACCTCAGGCCCACTCTACTCTAGGCCTGTGTGGACTCTCCCTCTCCCCTATCATTTGGATACAGCCAAGCTGCCCCAGTTATCCTCACCCTGACTAACTAACTTTTCTGCTAAGTAAACCTCAGCTGCTCTGAAGCTCCCAGGCCTGAGCTCTGTTTGATATTTCCCTGGGGGCCATCTTGCTTCACCCTCCCTCAGTACTGTTACACCTTACTGCTCTTTAAACGACCAGTTTGTGTTGCCCCCACCTGAAGTGTGTCCTGAGTTCCGCACCTACTATACCCCTGCATCTGGGCTATTAAAGGAGTCGCAGTTTGGTGCAGCTACACCCTCTCCTCCCCTTCACAGTTTTGAAGAAGCTTGACACCCCCCTCAGATCTACACGCTTCCCCCCAATAGCAAGATATTACAGTCCCGGCCAGTCACACAAGGCTTACAGATGTGATGGACTATTAGAGACGGGACCTGGACCCCCTGTCCTCTCTCCGTGACTCCCATCTTACGCTTATGTGATCTTTACTGACAGGGTGTCTCCTTATTGACTCATTTCAATCGGCCGCACACCCCATGGGCAAAATTGGGGATCAACGTCGCACCTATTCCTCTGCTATTAAATCGCAGCCCCCTGTAGCGATGGACCGCTATCTGAACAAACCCCCACAAGCTACTCCAAGGGTTTCTGACAGCTCCCAGATCCCACCGGAACAGCCTGACATTTACACCAACATGCTCTTCAATGATACCTCCACACTCTCATCCTCCCCATCTCCCCCCCTAACGGCGGAGCTACTGGACACTAAATTACACTCCCTATTACAAGCAATCACTCATACCATTGCACAAGAGGTAGGGAAAGTGGCCAAGGAATTGAGAGGGGAGATTGATCAGCTAGGTGAACGCACAGACTCTTTGGAATATAAATTTGATGAAATGGTGCAATATGTCCAGGTTCTCGAGGACGACAACGCCACTATAAAAAACACCGTGACCCAATTACAGGCCCAGCAGGAGGATTTGGAAAACAGGGAACGTAGACAAAACCTTCGATTCAGGGGTATTCCTGAAACGGTGGAAGACAAAGACCTGCGCACCTACCTCCTAAGCCTTTTCAACTTTGTAGCCCCGAATATCCCAGACATAGATTGGCGCCTGGACAGAGCACATCGGTCACTGGCTCCAAAACCCCCTCTAGGGGCCAATCCGAGAGATGTGATTGTGCGTTTTCACTATTATGACAGCAAGGAAGCCCTGACTCTTGCATCTCGTAATCAGTCCAGAGTTGAATTTAAAGGCTCTAAGCTACAAATCTTCAGTGACCTGTCACCTATTACCCTGACAAGGAGGAGAACCTTCCGTCCACTAACTTTGCACTTACAGTCTCACAAGGTGGCCTACCGGTGGGGGTTCCCTTTCCGCCTATCCGTTTCCAAGGACGGCACCCAATATTCCCTACGCGATCTGCAAGAAAGTGACACCTTCCTGCGCAACTTGGGTCTCCCACCTCTTCCAGAAGAAGATTCACAGCCTCTTCCAGCAACGCCCAAGCCTCCGCTGGCTCCAAGCCGCATCTGGACCCCGGTGCGACAGAAGACGTCCAGATCCCACTTTACACCCCAGAAAAGTCGTGCCTCCAGACTCCCGACCTGAACTGCTTTCTCCGGATTTCCTCTGGATGCCTTATTTACCTTGACACCCCACTGATGTTATGGGTAGTCAACACCCCATAGTGGGTTTACTTACCCCCTGGCCCGGGGGGTGGGTGGCCGAACGTATCTGACGTTGCCTCCAGTTTAACCCCAAAAAATGTTATCCTTCTCCCCTTAACAGGTTGTGAACTATTCATTTTTTTTAATTTCTCTGATAGAGGTTATAATGCTAAAGGTTATTTGCTTGTGTGTACGTGTCTGCGGATATGTACATAAGTCTACATAGCTCCCCCTTCCCCCCCCCCCTTTTTTTTTTTTTTTTTCCACGACCGGGGTCTACTGTTTATCCTGGGGGCAACCTGCTCACTTTGGAGAGAGGCTGGGGATCCTCCCACTCCCCTCCGACTTTTATTTTTTCAAGTTTTTCAAATTTTTCTATTTTTACATGTTTTGGAGATGTACAATTCTCCACTTCAGACCCATGGCTTAGACCTGGGTTCCCTGGTGGCGCTTAGCTATCCAGGTTTTTGTTGGTTGGTCGTTAAACCCCGACCCCTTATTCCACCCCCATCCCTCCCCTCTTTCCTTTTTCTTTTTTGGTACATTTTTACCATTGTGGATGAGCCACTGGGATTAATCCCGATTTTCCACCGAACCCGCTTGCTTTTGGTACAGATTTTGTTATACGATCATATTGTTATTTGTGTCATGCACATTGCTTTATTATGTAAGGTATATTTGTTTTGGGTCCACTGTTATATCCTGCTTGTTACACGTGTGAGGTTTTCTGTCATGTTCTGGCCCCTATCTGACCTATCATGGCATTGAAACTCCTGACCTATAACGTTAAAGGGTTGAATTCCATTCAAAAGAGATGGCTTGCTCTGAAGGAGTTTAGGGCTTCCGGGGCGGACGTGATAATGGTCCAAGAGACCCACTTCCGTGCTGGAGGCTCTTTTAATTTTGCTAGCAAACAGTTCCCGACCTCCTTTCTAGCGTCTGACCCGTCGGGTAAGGCAGGGGTAGCTATACTGATTGGTCGGCATTGCCCGTTACGGGTCACTTCGTCCCATTTAGACCCTCATGGGAGATTTATTATTCTAAAATGTTCCCTATTTGCTAAATCTCTCACCTTAGTTAATATCTATGCTCCCAACTCGGGTCAGCTTACCTTTTTGTCCTCAGTCTTTGACGTTCTAGACCGCTTTGCTCAACCGTTTATGATTTTAGGAGGTGATTTTAATATGACAATGTCGTCAGACAAAGATAGACGCACTCTCTTCCCCTCAGCTTCCCCACCCCGAGCCACTCAATTGTCTAAATCATTTCGCAAGTTGATCAGGTCTAGAGGCTTGTTAGACATCTGGAGGATAAAACACCCTACTCACAAACAGTACACTTTTTTTTCTCATCCTCACAAGCTTTATTCAAGGCTAGATCACTTCTTTATCTCCTCGCCCTTGTTAACATCAGCAGTCTCCTCTGAAATCAACCCTATGACGTGGTCCGACCACTCTTCAGTCCACTTAGACGTCCACCTTTCATCTTCGTTTCCTAAGACCTGTCATTGGAGACTGAATGAGACATTTCTTCACTCTCCAGAAACTAAAAGTCTTTTGACAGATGGACTCACAGAATACTTCCAACTTAACACGGGCTCGGTCACGGGTCCCTCCACCCTGTGGGAGGCCCACAAGGCTGTTTTTCGCGGTCGGTGCATAGCGCTGGGATCCCGTCTTAAAAGGGACGCGGCATCCCAGCGCTTTGCCATTATGACCGATTTGCGCTTAGCAGAGAGACTGCTGTTGGCCTCCCCCACGGTGGACAGACTCCGAAAAGTCATTTCCCTGCGTAATCGGCTCAAATCCCTAGCAATGAGCAAAATAGACAAATCTCTTTTGTGGTCCAAACAGAAGTTTTATGAATTCTCAAACAAACCTCATAAGCTGCTGGTAAATAGGTTGAAACCACGTCCTTTTCAACCCTCTCCCGACTTTTTACGACATCCTGATGGTACACCTACTTATTGCCCCCTGACTATGTCACGGATCTTCGGAGACTTCTACCATAAATTATATAACTGCCTACAGAAAGACCCAAATTATGACTTTTCACAAGGGAGATTTGATCTCTTTTTTGAACACTTGAAATTGCCTAAACTCCTCCCCGACCATCTTGCAACCCTGAATTCGGCCATTTCACCCGACGAACTTGAAGCAGTAATTACACAACTCCCCAGCCAAAAAGCCCGGGCCCCGACGGGTTACCCTATTCCTATTACAAAACTTTCCTACCTGTCCTGAGTCCCCACATGATCTCGCTCTATACTTCCCTACTTAATGGTTCCACTCCACACGCCCAATTCCTACACGCTCATGTTTCGGTCATACCAAAACCTGGTAAAGATCCCTCCTTACCTGACAATTATAGGCCTATAGCGCTATTAAACTCAGACTATAAAATTTTTACAAAGATCCTGGCTAATAGGCTGACGCATATAATCCCTACACTCATCCATAGAGATCAAGTTGGCTTTGTACGCACTCGTCACGCAGGTGATAATACCAGACGCACAATAGACCTGATTGATTTATTGAACAAAACCTCCCGTCCAGCCCTTATTCTTAGTCTAGATGCTCAGAAGGCCTTCGACAGGCTTAGCTGGCCGTATATGTTTGCTACTCTTGCAAGATATGGTTTCACAGGCCCTTTTGTTTCAGCTCTTGAAGCCCTTTACTCCTGCCCCTCTTCCCAGGTCAAATTGGCATCCTACCTATCGTCTTCATTCCCTTTGAGCAATGGCACGAGACAGGGTTGCCCCCTGTCGCCTCTTCTTTTTATCCTCTGCCTCGAACCCCTGGCGGAGGCCATCCGCGTTCACCCAGACATTAGAGGGATATGCCTACGCCACAGGGAATATAAAATGTCCCTATTTGCAGACGACATCCTCCTGACATTGACCAATCCCCATATCTCACTTCCGAACCTGTTGTCCTTGCTGAAAGATTTTAGCTCCATATCAGGGTACAAGATTAACACCAGTAAAACTGAAGCTTTACCTTTACACATTCACTCTTCTGCTCTCACAATACTGCAAGACAACTATTCCTTTCACTGGTGCACAGACTCCATTAAATACCTGGGGATTAACATTACTCCCTCCTATTCGACCTTATACTCGGCTAACTACCCCCCACTTTTTCGTGACATTGCTAGGCTTTTGAAGCAATGGGATTCGCTTCCCCTCTCGCTTTTGGGTCGTATCAATGTCCTAAAAATGTCAGTGATGCCTAGACTCCTCTACCTTTTTGATACTCTTCCAATCCCAATCCCTATGTCCCAACTTAAGGCTGTCCAAAGAGCTTTTCTTAACTTCATTTGGCATTATCGAGCGCATAGGGTTGCAGGTTCGGTGATGTTGGCTCCTAAATGGCGTGGAGGTCTGGGAGCCCCAGATCTGATCAAATATTACTATGCTACACACCTTAAACCAGTTATTACCTGGTCATCCCGGAAAGCCCCCACAGTATGGGCTGAAATTGAGATGAGCATCACCAGGCCTGCACACATCTGTGCCATGCTTTGGGCAGACCTTAAAACCTCCATGGGTCCACTTCGTAGCATCTGTCTGGCCCCGATGCTGTTCTCCTTGGAAATCTGGAGGAAATGCCTAAAGTTGTTTCCTCTGGCTTCCCAATGCCCTCCTTTGCTAAACATACTGTTTAATCCAGATATCCCAGACAGCCTAGCATATGATAGAGTGATTCCTTGGTCTGAAGCTGGTTTGTTTCAACTCCGCAATATAGTGCATCCGCTCACCAGGAGGCTTCTATCATTCGCGGACTTGCAGAAACAGCACCAAATTCCCAAACAACTCTTCCACTCCTATCTGCAAATCAGACACTACTTTGCTTCTAAATCCCCCACTCTCTGTCTTGATAAGCCAACTCCATTTGAATTTTTATGTGCTCAGGGCCCATACCAGGCCCATTTAATCACTGACATTTATAGAATACTCCATGAATCGGTGCCCCTTACGGAATCTTCTCATTCATATATGCGTAAGTGGTCGCAAGTGTTAGAACATCCCATCCTACTCCCACAATGGCAGAGAATCTGGGAGGCCGTCTCTAAGACATCCCGCTGTGTGGAACAGAAGGAAACGGCTTACAAGATTCTGCTCTTTTGGTATAGAACGCCTGAAATTTTAAATAAATATGATCCCAAGACCCCTGCGATGTGCTGGAGATGTCGGGGAGATATAGGTTCCCATTTCCATATCTTCTGGGCATGCCCATTGATCCGTCCATTTTGGATTGCAATACAATCCTTCGTCCAAGACTTGTTGGAGATTTCCCTCCCATTAGACCCTCTGTATTTCTTACTAGGGTTGCCGATTCCTGGACTCTCTAGACATGCTCAGAAGCTTGCCACCTTTATTTTGTTAGCAGCTAAGAGAGCTATCCCTACACGGTGGCTATCACGTACCCCGCCCACTTTCCCCCAAGTCTTGCAGAACCTAGAACATATCGGCCGTATGGAAAAGCTTACAGCCATAGTCCAAGACACTATGCCTAAGTTCTCAATGATTTGGGATCTGTGGTATCGCTCTAAACTATATACTGCTACTTACTTCTGAGTTTGGACCTCCTACGCTGAGTTTAAGGCTCAAATTGCACGTTCACACTGTTCCATGCCCTTCTAAAGGAATGAAGTTTCCACATTTCCTGCTCACTGTCCTATGCCTATTTTATTGTGACGATTGCTGTTTTGTACCACAAATAATTGTTAATTAATGTGAGGATATACAGAATGTGCTGAAATATCCTACCCCCCCCCCCTCCTCTTTCTTCCCTCCCCTCTCCTCCCTCCCCTCTCCTCCCTCCCCCCTCGCTGTTTCTGATTTGTTCTATTTGATGGACTTACTGTTTATCTGTGCATTTATGCCAACACTTTGTCATTGTTATCTTTATATTTTCAATAAAAATACAATAAAAAAAAAAAAATAGACCACAAGCCGAATACTGATACTACATAGCACCCATCCAGGACCCAACCTTGGCGTCCTGTACAATATAGAAAAGATAAACCTGAGCCTTCCCATGTACAGATACAGGGAAACAACTTTAGGGTGCGGGAAAATCCAGTACACATGGGGAACAGGGTAATAAAGTCCAGCTGGGTAGGATCCAGGTAGATGTGATGGGGAATTTGGAAGTACTAGAAAAGCAATTACCAATGAAGCATAAGGAAAAGCAAGTTTCTAGCTGGAGAGAAAAAACCCAAGGATCCAATCATAAGAGAGAGTTAACGTGGATAAAGGATAATGGATAGTTTAATAGGAAATTTCCATTTCTATGGGATATCATTGTTGCAGAGAATTCTAGTTATTGTGATAACATTTTTGTGAGCTTGAATAGTCGCCTGAGACAGATCAGTATAAAGAGAGATCCCTGAGTAAGGTTCTGGCAAGGAGTTGCGTTGGCGTGAGAAAGTACATGAGTTGATCTTTTACATGATAAAAAATTATTTTTGCAATAACATCTCTAGGTATTCGATCCGGGAGATGTGCTGGTTTAGATAGTTGGTGTGCCCCATTGATGATTAATTCATGGGAATTCACTGAAGGGAGTAGTTCCACAATCATTTTTTGCAAGAAAGGGCAAAGCTCTGAAGAGGGAACCGACTCCGCAATTTCCCTAACTTAATATTGTTGTGGCGGAAGCAGTCTTCTAGGTCATTTGATTTTGATTTTACAAATCTCATCATGCACATCAACATCTTTGTTATGGACCTGTACATAATCACTCAATTTGTTTTCAATATGATCCACTCTGTTGCCCAGTGCTTCTATATCTTTGTTGGCCTGTCTCATGATAGTGGTCATATCCTGCTGTAAGCCCCACTGAGGGTTATCAACAAGTCCTTAAGAGTGGTATCAAGTATGGGTTGACCCATAGTGGGAAAAGAATCAAGCTGTTAAATTCAAAGGATGTCTGGTCTACTGACAGGCCCTTTGAAGCTGCCTGGCCATTCTGTAAGTTCCCCCTGCTAGAAGCAGCGGCCACTGCTTCTCTGTGTCTCCTGGCCAAGGCCCAGGTGCCATCTTGGATTGCACACATACCTGCCGGGCCAAAGAAGTCTGTCAGCCTGCTGGGACCCTCGTGGTTTTTCCACTTACCTCTCATGTTACCGCCACTGCCCAAGTGCTGTGGAAGATGCTGGTAGTAGAATTTGTCACTCCCGGCCACTGCAAGCCATCAGATGGATCCTACAGAGAAAGCGCTCAGTTACAGCGTGACCATCTCTTCCCGCTGATGGCCATGCCCCCAATATATACAATATATTTAATTGAATAGAACATTGTCATGTAAATATCTTTTTTAATGATTTTATTAACAGTCATGCAATCCCTGTATCACTATTTCCTGTGTCTAGGGCCAAGACCATGAGCGTATCAAAGCTGTAATGAAGAGAGTGCCTGTGATATCATTGCTAGCTTTAGCTCTTCAAGTCCTAGGTGTACCTTGTAAAGAGGACCGCAATTGATTGTGGGTTGATTCAAAATCACTAGAGTCCCTTACCACACTTCTTCTTGGATAGGACAGTCACCCACTGCTGATAAATACAAGACTTCACCATATTGTGCCCAACTCCCGACCATAGGCTTTTATATTCAGGAAAAAAGGAATGTTCACACAAGAAGTATGTTTTATGCACTTTACTGTAGCTTGCAAATATGACCATGACAATAAAGTGTTTCTAAAGCATTTTTTTTCTTTTTTACCTTAACCAGAATTTTTTTTTTATTTTGCATACATGTAAAAATCTTAATTTTTGGCAATACAATTAATTAAATTCCCAGAATATTATATATTTTCTGAAAGCAGAGGCCCTGTAAAATAAAAAAGGTGATAGTTGCAAATTTTTGTTTCACGCGATATTTGCGCAACTGTTTATCAAATGAAGTTTTCAGGAAAAAAATATAATAAAAATAATTTTAGTGTAAAACCACACCATATAATACACATTTTTGGTTAAAATGTAAACGATGAGGCTACACTGAAATAGATACCAAACAGTCCATGTCTTAAAATTGTGTGTGCCTGTGAAATCGTCAAAAATAATGGTGCCCAAAAATCCCCATAGGTGACACTTCAAAAGCCTTTACAGCTTATTAGTTTAGATTTAACTAGTAACTTTTATGCTAGGATTATCGTTCTTGCTCTGACATTCGCTGTTATATGTCACACATATCGTGCAACTGTGGTTTACATGCCCATGCTCACCCTGGGCTCGCGTTTGCACAGGTGTGCGAGGCAATATTTATTATAATCTTTTTTTACTTTTTTCTTTTATTTTTATATTTATTTTTACTTGATTGCTATCACAAGGGGTTAATAAACCCCTATGTGATAGCATTAGGCAGGTGACAGGTACTCTTTATGGAGACATTAGCAACCTGCCGGTGGGATGCCAGGGCACCGTGTTGCTAGCTCTGTGAAAGTGATCAGCAGCTATGGCAGGTCTGTGTGTCTATGCATGTACACAGCCCGGCTGAGGAGAAAGCTTGCACATCTGCTCCGTAGCAATTCGCTTGCTATGGGGAAAGACAAGGAAGAGAAAAAGTAGAAATCGCTGGTGGGGAACCCCAAAAGAGAAGGAAGGGGGCCTCTCTGTGCAAAACTTTCACAGAACAGGTAAGTATAAGCCCTTGTACACACGGTCAGACATTCCGACAACCAAATCTGTCAGGTTTTGTCTGACGGATTTTGTCCAAAACTGGTGTTGCATACACACGGTCGGACAAAGTTATCGGAAAATCTGATCGTTCGGAACGTAATGATGTTATTTTGTTACGACAGGACTACGTTCAGGCTAGTAGCCAATAGCTTTAGTCTAAGCCCTTGTACACACGGTCGGACATTCCGACAACAAAATCTGTCGGATTTTGTCCGAAACTTGTGTTGCATACACACGGTCGAACAAAGTTGTCGGAAAATCAGATCGTACATAACGTGATGACGTTATTTCATTACAACGGGACTACGTTCAGGCTAGTAGCCAATAGCTTTGGTCTAGGAATTTGATCTGAGCATGCGTGGCACTTTGTCCGATCGGAATTCTCTACACACAATCGGACAAAGTCCGATCGGATCATGTTGTTGGAAAGTTTTATAGCCCAGCTCTAAAACTTTGTCGGTCGGATATTCCGACGGAAACAGTCCGATGGAGCCCACACACAGTCGGATTATCCGACAACACGGTCCGATCAGACCGTTTCCGTCGCAATGTCCAACCGTGTGTACAAGGGCTAAGAATTTGATCTGAGCATGCGTGGCACTTTGTCCGATCGGAATTCTCTACAAACTTTCGGACAAAGTCCGATTGGATCATGTTGTCGGAAAATTTTATAGCCCAGCTCTAAAACTTTGTCGGTCGGACATTACGACGGAAATAGTCTGATGGAGCCCACACATGGTCAGATTATCTGACAACATGGTCCGATCGGACATTTTCGGTCGGAATGTCCGACCGTGTGTACAAGGGCTAACATGTTTATTACTTTAATTTACAAAAAAATTGCCTCTATAACCACTTTAAATATCACATTGACATATTGACAGAACTCTTTGGCATACATTGCCATACACAAGAGTAAACATTCTGTAGCAGTCACTCAGAGGTAGAACGCCATCACATAATGATGAAGGTATCTTAACCTTACTCATTCTTTGGTATACAGGGTTGGGACCAACCTCACTGTATAACAGAACAACAGCATTTTGCTTCTGTCAAATTGAGATAAACAAGGTGCTTTTCTGTAGTATACCAGTCTTTCCCTCTATGTCCCATACTATAGCTCTGCCCAGCCAGACACACTCCCAGAGGTTAGCCTTTTTCTTCTAGGGTCCTTAGTACATACTTCACAGGGCTCTGGCCTCACCCATTAGGCTATATGCATCTTGCTTACAACTCACTTCATGTCATATCAGAGACAAGATAACTACAGCTGCACCTACTGGGACCCATCCGAGGGTGTGTCTCAAGACTGGAAAAAGGGCCTTAGTGTCTGAAAGAATCTAGCAAGAATGAATGTGTGTTAGCCTAGAGAAGGCCCCCTTCTTTTTTTGCCAATCTCTCTCCATCTCCATCTTATCTTATAGCCTTTCCCATTTCCATAATTTAACTATAATGTTTGTATAATCCTATTTGTAAATAATCCCAACCCTTGTTTTAATCTAGTGGTTCTTCTTTAGAATTAACACACATAAAGAGCTCAAATTACAGCAGATTTCTACTATGAGTTGAGGATAGGGGGCAGAGCCTTGGCACCATGGGTTTACAAGATGTGGGTTGAATGACTCAGGGTGCCATTCAAGCCAGAAAAGGATCAGTGGTTGAGCGCTGGATGGGTGAGCCTGCAGGGCAGCAAGCACCAGAGATTGGGTATAGAAGCTGGAGCTGATTTTTTTAATTTTCTCCACCAGTGGAAGGAGAAAACATATTCTTCTTCACTCAAGATAAGAGTTAGGCTTTATATACATTTGCACATAACTATCTGTTCAATGTGATCTCATGTCTCTCTTAATTAAGTGAAACAGTGTTCTCCTGTTTGGCTCCTACCCAAATGTATCACTGCGGTGCGTGCTATTTGCCAATTATATCCAATTATACCATAATGCTGCTTAGCACTGCTATCCAGTGCTATGGTTACCAATTCTCAGTATGTCAACAGCTGTGTCCTTAACTACATCACACATATTAAAGATATGATTACTTTTGTTACCAAAGATCCCACTCATGAATATCCTAACTGTGATACATCCTTATTGGACTCTGGTTTCTTTATGATGGCCTTATTTTCCTATGAAAGAAAACCCTGGCCCACCTGACAGAAGGCAGCCTTGATGGAAGCTACATTACCATTAGTCCCAAGCCTGTGTAATAGTAATAATCTAATTGTGTACTATTTTTGTGGCTGTATAGCCAAATTTAAATAAAAAAAAATTTTTTTTTCACTAGAATTGGTTATGTGTTGAGTGAATATTTAACACTAAAAGGTCCAGTGAAGCTTGTGGTTTGTAAAAAACAAAACAAAAAAACTAGAGTTATACTTTAGCCTTTACATCTTGGCTAATGTAGGAAAAGTAATTGATTAAAATAAAGTTAGCAGGTTTCTGGCCACTAAGAATAGGGTTCAAGTTTTCAATGACATAGGGTTTGTCCGCTTGCTGAAAATAACTTCCTGTTACTGCAGATCGGATCAGAGGAAGGAGATTGTTCCCAAGAAGTCTGCCAAAGACAGGTGAGAAATCTGGGGCAATTGTGTTAAGCGGGGTGGTACATAATTATTTGCCAGCAGAGGAGTTGGGGGATTCAGAGATAGACTCCCTCTCCAATGCAGGGGGTGACGATCTGTTTGAGACCTTGTCCCAGGAGATGTTGTGGGCAAACACGGATCATGTGGTCACAACTTGCAATGTCTCTGGCTGGCTAGCCCTTAATTTGGGGAGTGTATCGCCTCAGGTGGGAACCCCTACAACTATAGACTTGACTTTGCCAAAACCTGTTAGTTCACCGGAACCCAAGAAAATGACTTTTGCAATGGTGCGCAAATCACCAAACTCCTGTGTGCCTCCCGGGGATTGGAAATGCTCGAGCTCTGCCAAGGCCTGCACGGTCCCAGCGGCTGCTGAATAAGCAGGTTGCAACAGAGTATGGACTGGAGTTCCCCTGCATTCCTAAAGAGATTATGAAGGAAATTTAGGAAAATCAAGAGGAATGGTATGCAAATGATGTATGGGATTATCTGAAGGTGCCTAAACCATTCAGGAAGCAAGTATGTTCCCCTGATATGTACGAGCGGTTCATGGGATGTCTTCAGCATTGGAGCTTTGGGAGACACATCTATTCAGACAAGGATGTTATTTGCCGGCCGAGAAAGGACAATGTTGTCTATTTTATAACTACGGTGGATGCTCAGGGGAAAACACTGACTTTGTCTGATCCAAGATTCTATTGGTAGGATACATATCAGAACTGTGTTTTTTTTTTCAGAAGAGTTTTCCTGAAATACAAGGACTGTGGGATTAGCTAGATAGAGTTAGTTTTGCTAAAGAAAGCTCCGTGTCAAGATCACCCACTGGCCACAGCACTTGTTTTAAAGAAGGACTTGCACTTCATTACTCTCACCACCAGCTGGTGTGGGTCTGCACAAAAGTGCTTGGGTTGATGCACGCATACATGTCAGTTTCAAGTATTAAGGAGAGAGTCTCATTTTCTGATGAGAATGAGAGTCTGCCTTCGAGATATAGTCTTAGCATATGTTTTGTTGTTCTGTTGTGTGTGTGCGTCTATCAAGCTGCTGGAGAGTGGGTGGTGTAGATAGTCAGGAATTGGGGCTTGTGTGATATGTAACCTGTGTGGCAGCAGGCAGGTGAAGTCACCTGGTTGTATCCAGGATGGTAAATATGTGTGTCCTAGATTCAGGCTTTATGCAGACTTTTACAATTAGAGGGGAAGAGTTAATGAGCCCAGCTGAAGTAAGTGGGCTCATTAAGACCTCTACAAAAAACCCCAGCATGCTTAGGGAGATGCTCCATCCTGGAACCAGTTTTGTGTTGTATAGACTGGGGAGTGTGTCACCTGTACTGTGCGGTGAGTTAACGCCTGTGTGGCAAAACCTTTACAACAAAGGCAGGGACTGGTACAGCACAAGGCTGTACCCAGTTGTTAGACAGGGAGTCTACGTGTGTAGTTAGAGGTCAAGCTGACCAGGATTTATTTTCTTGTTTTATTTTGTTTGGCTGTTATATGTATCACTGCATGGAGCATAAATAAACCGGATCTTTTGTTTTTTGAACCTACACCGCTGTCTGCTGTGCCTGACTTTGTGTTGTGAACCCATCCAGGGGGTCACACACACCCGCTGCCGAGCTAACCCCTCACAGTTGGTGGAGAATGCGGGCACTTTTTTTTTTTTTTTGCTAAGGCCAGCATGGAGGAGATACTGAGACAGCTGGCTCTAGCAAATGCAAACCAGCAACAAGCAAATGCAAATCAGCAGCAAACAAATGCAGGTTTACAAAAGAGCCTTGCAGCTCAACAACAGAGCCTTGCAGCCCAGCAGCAGACGGCAACTGTGAGGGGTTAGCTCGGCAGCGGGTTTGTGTGACCCCCTGGATGGGTTCACAACACAAAGTCAGGCACAGCAGACAGCGGTGTAGGTTCTAAAAACAAAAGATCCAGTTTATTTATGCTCCATGCAGTGATACATATAACAGCCAAACAAAATAAAACAAGAAAATAAATCCTGGTCAGCTTGACCTCTAACTACACACGTAGACTCCCTGTCTAACAACTGGGTACAGCCTTGTGCTGTACCAGTCCCTGCCTTTGTTGTAAAGGTTTTGCCACACAGGCGTTAACTCACCGCACAGTACAGGTGACACACTCCCCAGTCTATACAACACAAAACTGGTTCCAGGATGGAGCATCTCCCTAAGCATGCTGGTTTTTTTTGTAGAGGTCTTAATGAGCCCACTTACTTCAGCTGGGCTCATTAACTCTTCCCCTCTAATTGTAAAAGTCTGCATAAAGCCTGAATCTAGGACACACATATTTACCATCCTGGATACAACCAGGTGACTTCACCTGCCTGCTGCCACACCTGCTTGTGTCAACCGTTAAGAATATTATATGTTAAATTTTTTTGTGTGTTCCCCTTCCATTTCCCATTTCTATCTTAAAGTTCAGGTACTTAATTTTTCTAGGACTGAAAGTGTTCTTTTCCTTTCTTCCCAGACGATGGGGACATTGTCTAAATGGGAGGGGAGACTATGTAGCTCTGGCTCCTGATGAGCATGCACTATATGTTTTGAAAATTAATATTCCTGAAACCACAGTTGGGTTTTAGGGCTCATTTTCCTTGTCAAACCTTTTTATTGAATTTCAAGAAAAAAAAAAAAAAGGGAAGTTTACAGATCATAACGAGTATCATATCATGAGTATCGTAAATGAACAAAATAGTTATAATCAGGTATTGATCACATAGATTAGGTATGTTATAAGTGAAAGTATAAGTAACATAGAGATTGTATACTATAATATTATAAGTACTGAACTAAATTAGGAACGAACTATATGAGAGAATTTATGAAATATGCCTCCAGACCACCTGTTCACCATAAATGGGTTCAAGCTTTGAACAGGTGGGGTCAGGTATAATTAAAAAGTAAAACTTTTCCTGGTTAACCTTAGCTCAGCACAACCAGTATTTAAAGAAAGTTTTGAAGAATAGATCCTCTAAAAGAGAGATCGATTCTCTATGTTGATGAGAAATAAACCATCTTTTGAATGATAAAACATAAATAAAAAAAAGAAGAGGGATAGAAAAGGAGGAAAAGAGAGAAGAAAAGGGATGAGATGAAAACTCTTGAGGTAGTGAGCTGGTACATGATATGAATCAATAGCACAACAGCGATAAACAGGATTTTATTGTGGGAACAGCAATGACTGGTCAAAATCAGAAGGAAAGAAATGTTTAACCCATGGTTGGGTTTTAGGGCTAATTTTACCAAATTATGATTTCAGTACCAGTCCAGCTGGGTTACACTGGGTTCTCCTTGGCTGCAGGTGTCGCTGTCACCGCCGGCAAGTGGTAGAAAGCAGTTTAGCTGGGTGTAGTGAGTGTTACATTTTCTCTGAACCAGCCCAGTGGGAGTGTTCTCCTGCTGTGCACTCTGGGAAGTGGTATTTAAGGTGCTGACATCACGTGTTACAGGGTTCTGTGCCAGAGGATTTTCTGTCTGTTTGGTTCTGGTCTTCCTGACCAGCCCCATGGCCCTTCTGACCTGGCGTGCGGTTCCATGCATTTACAAGTCTCAGGGGTTGGATACCCGAGGCGAAACAACTGCAGGGACAGGCCTGTATGGATGTCTCAAGGCTTGGTGATTCAAGGGTGGTCCGGTTTGGTCTCATCCAAGGAGAGGCCCAGCAACTGGAGAAGCATCCAGGGGAGGACTCTTCAGCAGAATGCTATGCTCAAGGCTGGTTTCTCTGAAGTAGCCTGGAGGCTCAGTTGAAGGACACTTCATGGATCCCCACTCTTATGGTATCACCAGATTGGTTGAGAGATACTGGTACTGTATGATAGCTCTATAAATGTGTCAATGTCCCTCAGTTATGCTCAAGTCTGTGGCAAATACTTTTCCTTAAGTATTCTACGCTCAAGTCTGTGGTAGAGACTTTTCCTTAAGTATTCTACGCTCAAGTCTGTGGCAGAGACTTTACGTTACTTAACACCCTACCGGCTGCTGGGCCTAGTGAGAGGAGGTCTATCCAGGGGTTGTGAAAATCCAGCTGTGAAACAGTTATTCTCTGGATTCTTTCCATAAAGACTTTCCATTTTTGACAGTCCAAAGTACCTGAACTTCCTCCTAACCCTTTACCTTAAACTGAGAGATCTTGTTTCTATTTCAAATAAATAACCCAAAAGAAGATCCCATGTCAGTTTCTGCATTTCTACCACGGGAAAACCTAGATAGAGATGAGGTCAAGAAGGTAACGGTAAGTCCAATAAAACCAGCAGCTCCTTCGGGGGTCAGTGCTACATGTCCTTGAATTGAATCCCAGCAGATTTGCCTATCACTACTGGCTAACTCCCACTCTCCCAGCTGGGCTGGGGAGAGGGGCACACCCCCATAAATTGATAACTCCAAAGTGCATGTGATGAAAACGTTTATTTAAAATTTTACAACTGCAGTCACATAACGTAACTGTAATGAAAAATATCTTAAATTCTGCAGGTTGTTGGCTTATCTAGAAATGCGTATTTTTTCCCAAAAAAGTGAAAAAAGTGTGCTTGTAAGATCGCTGAGCAAATACGGTGTGACAGAAAGTATTACAACAACCATCATTTTATTCTCTAGGGAGTTAGAAAAAAAATATATAATGTTTGGGGGTTCTTTTTCTAGCAAAAAGTAATTTTCTAGCAAAAAAAAATGTTTTTAACTTGTAAACAACAAATCTCAGAAAGAGGCTCAGTACTTAAGTAGTTAATATTTTGCAAAGGCAATACACAATTAACAAGGACGTTAAGGCATAAATCAGGATGCAACCCTTATAGATAAGCATACAGTGGTGTGAAAAAGTGTTTGCCCCCTTCCTCATTTCCTGTTCCTTTGCATGTTTGTCACACTTAAGTGTTTCGGAACATCAAACCAATTTAAACAATAGTCAAGGACAACACAAGTAAACACAAAATGCAATTTGTAAATGAAGGTGTTTATTATTAAAGGTGAAAAAAAATCCAAACCATCATGGCCCTGTGTGAAAAAGTGATTGCCCCCCTTGTTAAAACATACTATAACTGTGGTTGTCCACACCTGAGTTCAATTTCTCTAGCCACACCCAGTCCTGATTATTGCCACACCTGTTCACAATCAAGGCATCACTTAAATAGGAGCTGCTTGACACAGTAAGGTCCACCAGAAGATCCTTAAAAGCTACACATCATGCCGAGACCCAAAGAAATTCAGGAACAATTGAGAAAGAAAGTAATTGAGATCTATCAGTCTGGAAAGGGTTATAAAGCCATTTCCAAAGCTTTGGGAATCCAGCGAACCACAGTGAGAGCCATTATCCACAAATGGCGAAGACATGGAACAGTGGTGAACCTTCCCAGGAGTGGCCGGCCGCCCAAAATTACCCCAAGAGCGCAGCAACGACTCATCCAAGAGGTCACAAAAGACCCCACAACAACGTCCAAGGAACTGCAGGCCTCACTTGCCTCAGTTAAGGTCAGCGTTCATGCCTCCACCATCAGGAAAAGACTGGGCAAAAATGGCCTGCATGGCAGAGTTCCAAGGAGAAAACCACTGCTGAGCAAAAAGAACATCAAAGCTCGTCTCAATTTCTCCACAACACATCTTGATGATCCCCAAGACTTTTGGGACAACATTCTGTGGACCGATGAGACAAAAGTGGAACTCTTTGGAAGGTGTGTGTCCAAGTATATCTGGCGTAGAAGGAACACTTCATTTCATAAAAAGAACATTATACCAACAGTAAAATATGGTGGTGGTAGTGTGATGGTCTGGGGCTGTTTTGCTGCTTCAGGACCTGGAAGACTTGCCGTGATAAAAGGAACTATGAATTCTGCTGTCTACCAAGAGATCCTGAAGGAGAATGTCCGACCATCTGTTCGTGTACTCAAGCTGAAACGAACTTGGGTTCTGCAGCAGGACAATGATCCTAAACACACCAGCAAGTCCACCACCGAATGGCTGAAGAAAAACAAAATGAAGACTTTGGAGTGGCCTAGCCAAAGTCCTGACCTGAATCCTATTGAGATGTTGTGGTATGACCTTAAAAAGGCCGTTCATGCTCGAAAACCCTCTAATGTAACTGAATTAGGACAATTCTGCACAGATGAGTGGGCCAAAATTCCTCCAGGACGCTGTAAAAGCCTCATTGCACGTTATCGCAAACGCTTGGTTGCAGTTGTGGCTGCTAAGGGTGGCCCAACCAGTTATTAGGTTTAGGGGGCAATCACTTTTTCACACAGGGCCATGAAGGTTTGGATTTTTTTTCACCTTTAATAATAAACACCTTCATTTACAAATTGCATTTTGTGTTTACTTGTGTTGTCCTTGACTATTGTTTAAATTGGTTTGATGTTCCGAAACACTTAAGTGTGACAAACATGAAAAGGAACAGGAAATGAGGAAGGGGGCAAACACTTTTTCACACCACTGTACATGCAATACATGTTAATCATAGTCACAATGGTACCCCTTTCAAATTCTAAACCATAGTATAGTATCTGGGTTTTGGTACCGTACCATGGTGCATCCCATTACTATTCATACAAAGGAAAGAAAAATAAAGGATCATTTAATAAAAAATGAAATAGAAAAACGAAAGGAGGCAATAGAGTTGTACTGAGATAAGGGACAAAGCTGTAAGGAATTACATATGTCTTAACCATATATAAATAACCAAAACCAAACCTATGGGTAGTATTAAATGTATTGAGAGATATCTCATGTCACCAGGGAAGAAATAAGACATATATATATAAGACCTCTGTCTCATAGTGTGCTACTGTATGCAGTCCAACTGGACCATTTGTTATCGAAAACATGCATAGTATCGAAAATGGTATGGTGGATACACTCCATTAGTTTAATGGTTTCCATTCTTTGGGGCACCTGAGCCCAGAGCATCATGGGTGAGCACTAGTTCAAGGCTATGGCCCATAAGATAGCACAGAAAAGTGCATGTGCTATTTTTTGATTGGTTTAATATCATGTCTGACATTCCTCAGAGGAAAATTCTTGACCTATATCTGATTCCCAATGGGTCATAGCAGTTGATTTCTCTAGTAAGTGCAATTCATTAACCACTTCCCGACTGCCTCACGCCGATATATGTCGGCAGAAGGGCACGTACAGGCAAAATCACGTACCTGTATGTTGCCCTTTAAGAGGCGACGAGGGCACGCTCTGCTCCCTGTGATTGGCCATAGCCACGCTCCCCACAGCTAGCAACACGCCTCTAGGACACACTTGACCCCTACACTGCCACCTAGTGGTTAACCCCTTCACTGCCAGTGTCATTTACACAGGAATCAGTGCATTTGTATAGCAATGATTGCTGTATAAATGACAATGGTCCCAAAAATGTGCCAAAAATGTCCGATGTGTCCGCCATAATGTCGCAGTCATGATAAAAATCGCTGATCACCGCCATTAAAAAAATAAAATTAATAAAAATGCCATAAAACTATCCCCTACTTTGTAAATGCTATAACTTTAGCGCAAACCAATCAATAATTGCTTATTGCTAATTTTTTTACCAAAAATATGTAGAAGAATACGTATCGGCCTAAACTGAGGATAACATTTTTTTTTTATATATTTTTGGGGGATGTTTATTATAGCAAAAAGTAAAAAATAATGTGTTTTTTTCAAAATTGTCGCTTTTTTTTTGTTTATAGCACAAAAAATAAAAACCGTAGAGGTGATAAAATACCACCAAAAGAAAGATCTATTTATGGAAAAAAAAGATGTCAATTTTGTTTGGGTATAACGTAGCACGACTGCACAATTGTCAGTTAAAACGACACAGTGCCGAATCGCAAAATGTGCTCTGGTCAGGAAGGGAGTAAATTCTTCCGGGGCTGAAGTGGTTAAGGTACCTATAGATCATTGAAATGATCCCTTTCTCCCTAGACAAATCGTAGCAGACTGATTCATATTGAGAGAGTCTGGGACTGGCGTTCCGTGAATATGGTTATTTAAAAAGGTGCCTTTTTTGAAGATATTTATAAAATTCGGATCTCAGAATGTCATACTGGTCCTGGAGGTGGGAAAAGGGCAAAATTGTGTCCTATGGGTTAGGGCATTAAGGGTTGTTAGGACATTTGAAATTTGTTAGGAAATACATACGCTGGGGGGAATCTCGTGTCTCCCATAAATGAAGATGGGGAGGTCTGCAAGATCTCAGATTACATTTCTGGTGGTACAAGGTCCATAAGTGAATAGTTTGGTTTACCTACTATTTAGAGAGCTGACCTCCTTGGGTCTTATTTTAGTATTTTAAAGTAGGCCTGGTATGTATAATGGCCAAGCTGACATACCTTCAAAGATAAGCCAGGAAATCTGTGAAGGGGGGCATGCCATTGGGCTGTTTGAGCCAATCTAGCGCCTAATAATAGAGCCATATATTAGGTAGTACCAATCCTCCCTGTGATAAGGGCTGGTGGGTAAGCGATTTACAATATCTGGGGGTTTTGTTCTTCCATACAAATCTATTAATGGCTTGTTGGGTTAGCTTGATAGATTAGTGAGATATGTAAATGGGAAGGGCCCTAAAAAAGTATAATAGTTTTGGGAGGATAGACATTTTGATGGCAGTGACTCTCCCCATCAGGGAGATAGGAAAGGTTGACCATAAGTGCAGCCACTGTTTGATCTTGGAGAAGGCTTGTGGGTAGTTGGCATTATACATTGCATGTAGAGAGGGGGCCGGGCACACACCCAAATATTGAAGAGTGTTGTCTGTGAGGGTGATACCAAAGAAACCTCTGAAGTTAGCCGCTATATGATGTGGGCTGTTAATTAGGAGAGCAGAGCATTTTGCTAGATTGACCCCCAGCCCAGAAAGGGTATGGAATTTCTGCAGGGTATGTAGCAGGTTAGGGAGCGACACCACTGGGTCTGGTAAGAACATAAGTATGTCACCTGCATACATACTCAGTTTAAATACTTACTCTCCTTTCTGGTAGCCTTTAATGTTTGGGTCTGTAATAATTGCCTTGGCCAAAGGTTCTATCGCCAGGGCAAAAATCAGAGTCGACAGAGGGCAGCCTTGTCTTGTACCCCTGCCCAGGGGGAAATACTCAGAGGAACAGCCAGGCAACTTGATTTGGGTGTGGGTATTTTGATATAGGGCTTTAAATCCATTTACAAATTCTCCATAGAACCCAAATTTAGCTAGAACAGTGTCAATATAAGACCAGAGGATGCTATGAAAAGCTTTATGTATGTCTAGGCCCAGAATCAGCACCTTACGGGAGAAAAGGTCGTCTTGAATTATATTAGCAGCCAGGCAGATGTTATCTGTAATTTGTCTTGTGGGGATAAAACCAATTTGTTCTGGGCCTATTAGTGTAGAGATAATGGGTGCTAGATGATCTGCTAATACTTGGCCTAGTATGTTAAGATCGTTATTGAGGACCGATATCAGTCTGTAGTTTTGTGGGAAGGTATGGTCCTTATTGGGTTTGGGGATGAGTGTCATGTTTGCGTAGAGCATTTCGTCTGGGAGTTTGTTACCTTGTAGAATATGATTTAAAGGTTTTGATAGGGGAAAGTGTGCCTACAAACTTTTTATAGTATATTAAGGTGTACTCATCTGGGCCTGGGACCTTAGAGGTTTTTAAGGATTTAATGACTAAAGTAATCTCTTGTTCTGTGCAAGGGGCATTCAAGCTGCGTAACTGCTCCTCCGATGATGATGGGAGGAGCAGGGAACTCAGCCATGAATTCAGGCCATTTGGGCGGGGGGGGGGTTCAGGGGATGACAATAGGGATTGAGAGAAGGAAGTAAATAATTTTAAGAACTCCTTAGGCTGCAGAACCATTTGGCCAGATCTATTTCTCAACATATACACATGTGTCGGTTGGAGGGATTGATGGAGTTTGCGTATGAACATGACTGAGGTGGTGTTACTGTGGAAAAGGAACCATGCCTTAGATCAGCATATGGATTTCTCTGTCTGTTCTGAGAGGATCATATCCAACTCCACTCTCTTTTGATTAATTTGTTGTAGTATTTCTGGTGAATGGGATTGGATATGAGCATGGTATAATTTACTTCCTGGGTAAGGTTTTTAATTTTGGTTGTCTTTTGATGTTTCTTGATAGTGGCTAATTCTATTAGGCCACCTCGAAGGACCAACTTATGGGCTACCCATAACATGGAAAGTGATATTTGACCCACATCATTTATAGAAATATTCTTCTAGCTGATCCGCTACTTCCAAGGTTATCTCCGGGTCCGCAAGCAGTAAATCATTCAATCTCCAAGAGGCTGTCATGGGTGAAGGCCAATATGAGATGTATGAAAAGACACCATATGCATATGGTGATCTGACTAGGGGCAAGTGTGTATAGAAGCTGAGGATGAGTTAGCGAGTAGGATTGGGGAGCTAAAGATATAATCTAGTCTGGAATAGCTGTCATGTGGGTGCGAGTAATGAGTGAATTCCCTCGCTCCCACATGTAAAGCCCTCCATGTGTCAATTAGTTGGTGAGTCCCTATTGATCTTAGTAAGGACTTGGGGAAAGCGTTAGCCATGCTTACAACTTTACTTCTGTCCAAATGTGAGTGGGCTACTAGATTAAAGTCCCCTCCAACCAACATGTGCGTTGTATGTATCCAGCACCTGCAAAAAAGGATCTGAAGAAGGATCTGTGAGTTGTTAGGGGCATATACATTTCCAATAGTTAGTGCATTTCCTTGTAGATTGCCCTGAAGGATCAGGAACCTGCGGGTAGGATCCTTGTACATATGCTTAACATCAAAAAATATAGTATTTTTCATGAAGATTGCAACTCCCCTAGTCTTGGACTCAAAAGTTGTAAAAAAGTGTTGTTTATAAGATTTATCAAAGAATTTTGTAGTAGAGGAGAATTGGGTCTCTTGCAGCAGGATCATATCAACCCCTATATTTTTATAGTACTTAACCCTTTACCATTTGGTAGAGCACAATTTGAGTCACGCAAACTCATTGAAAAATGTAGACTTTAAAGGACTAGATGCCTTCCTCCGCTTTTGTGGGATGTTAAAGCCTCTCACATTATGTGATGTTATTCATAGACCCATCCTAAATGTAATATCTCGGAAAGCATAAGTTTCTTATAATCTGCATTGGGGGCTGGGGTAGACAAAAATCCAATTATCTTGTTAGACTCACCAGGCCAAAAGTTTGTTTCAATTACATATGAGTCAAACACTGTGGGGGCTGCCAGGGATCCTGGGAAATGTGGCCCTGCTCCACTGTGCATCTTATAATATACAGTATCTCACAAAAATGAGCACACCCCTCACATTTTTGTAAATATTTTATAATATATTTTCATGTGAAAACACAGAAGAAATTACACTTCATTACAATGTAAAGTAGTGAGTGTACAGCTTGTATAACAGTGTAAACACACAGCCAATAATGTCTAAACCACTGACAAAAAAGTGAGTACACCCCTAAGTGAAAATGTCCAAATTGGGCCCAATTAGCCATTTCCCTCCCCGGTGTCATGTGACTCGTAAGTGTTACAAGGTCTCAGGTGTGAATGGGGAGCAGGTGTGTTAAATCTGGTGTTATCGCTCTCACTCTTTCATACTGATCACTGGAAGTTCAACATGGCACCTCATGGCAAAGAACCCTCTTAGGATCTAAAAAAAGGAATTGTTGCTCTACATAAAGATGGCCTAGGCTATAATAAGATTGCCAAGACCCTGAAACTGAGCTGCAGCATGGTGGAAAAGACCAAACAGCAGTTTAATAGGATAGATTCCACTCAGAACAGGCCTTGCCGTGGTCAACCAAAGAAGATGAGTGTATGTACTCAGCATCATATCCAGAGGTTGTCTTCAGGAAATAGACGTATGAGTGCTGCCAGCATTGCTGCAGAGGTTGAAGGGTGAAGCCTGTCAGTGTTCAGATCATACGCCACACACTGCATAAAATTGGTCTGCATGGCTGTCATCCCAGAAGGAAGCCTCTTCTAAAGATGATGCACAAGAAAGCCTGCAAACAGTTTGCTGAAGACAAGCAGACTAAGGACATGGATTACTGGAACCATATCCTGTAAGCTGATGAGACTAAGATAAACTTATTTGGTTCAGATGGTATTAAGCATGCCTGCCAGCAACCAGGTGAGGAATACAAAGACAAGTGTGTCTTGCTTACAGTCAATCAAGGTGGTGTGAGTGTCATGGTCTGGGGCTGCATGAATGCTGTCGGCACTGGGGAGCTACAGTTCATTGAGGGAACAATGAATGCCAACATGTACTGTGACATATTGAAGCACAGCATGATCCCCTCCCTTGGGAGACTGGGCCGCAGGCCAATATTCCAACATAATAACAACCCCAAAAACACCTCCAAGACAACCACTGCCTTACTAAAGAAGCTGAGGATAAAGGTGATGGACTGGCCAGGAATGTCTCCAGACCTAAACCCTATTGAGCATCTGTGGGGTATCCTCAAACAGAAGGTGGAGGAATGCAAGGTCTCTAACATCCCCCAGCTTTGTGATGTCGCCATGGAGGAGTGGAAGAGAACTCCAGTGGCAACGTGTGAAGCTCTGGTGAATTCAATGCCCAAGAGGGCTAAGGCAGTGCAGAAAAAAAATTGTGGCCACATAAAATATTGACATTTTGGGCTCAATTTGGACATTTTCACTTAGGGGATTACTCACTTTTGTTGCCAGCGGTTTATACATTAATAGCCGTGTGTTGAGTTATTTTGAGGGGATAGCAAATTTACACTGTCATACAAGCTGTTCACTCACTATTTTACATTGTAACAAAGTGTCATTTCTTCACTGTTGTCACATGAAAAGATAAAATAAAATATTTACAAAAATGTGAGGGGTGTACTCACTTTTGTGAGATACTGTATATGCGAGTATTCTTTAATAGTACTGGTGACCATCTCTATTAGCTCAGCAAAATGGAAATAACATATACAACAGAACCTTAAAATAGTATTAAGTAATCAAACTCTAAGGGGCTAGGATGGGGATACCACCCTGACCTGCATAACCAAGTTCAATGGACCATCTAGGAAAATACACCACAGATGCTTGAATTTGCACTTTTTGGAAGGAAAAGAATGGGGGATGAGGGGGAAGTGGGTAAACCTGGGATCTCTCCCTTCAAATAAGAGGTGGGAGAGATATATATCTTGAAAAGCGTGGTTGTGTGTGGGGGGCTGTTCAAGTGGGTGAGAAGAAACAATTGCTAGGGCGTAAGAGACAAAAATGCTAAGTTCAGCTTCCTCATTCGTGTCAGAAGGGGCGGGGTCAGGTGACGGGTGGCCCCGCCCTCCGCATATAAGAAGCGTCAGGCTACGGCCGGGATCCCACAGTGTCTCCTCCGTGGAGACAGAATATGGATGGATGTGCTGCGCTGGATCAGATCAGCCATCACTGGACCCGGAGAGATGATCATCCGTCGCTGGATAGCAAGAGTGGATTACCACCGCTGGAATCTTTTTTTATTTTGTTTTATTTTTAATAAAGGACTTTTTCTAAAGTGTGTTTGTCTTATTTAACAATTGTTTACACTTTCTTTGTGAAATGGTAGGGGTACTTTTGTACCCCCTTATCATTTCAAACGGGGGCCAGGATCTGGGGGTCCCCTTGTTAAAGGGGGCTTCCAGATTCTGATAAGCCCCCCCGCCCGCAGACCCCCACAACCACCGGTCAGGGTTGTGGGGATGAGGCCCTTGTCCCCATAAACATGGGGACATGGTGCTTTGAGGGGTCACAGACCCCCAAAGCATTCTCCCAATGTTGAGGGCATGTGGCCTGGTACGGTTCAGGAGGGGGTGCGCTCTCACGTCCCCCCCTCTTTTCCTGCGGCCTGCCAGGTTGCGTGCTTGGATAAAGGGTCTGGTATGGGTTTTTAGGGGGACCCCTGCGTCCATTTCTTTTTAAATTTGACGCAGGGTTCCCCTTAATATCCATGCCAAACCTGAAGGGCCTGGTAATTGATTTTGGGGGAACTCCACGCTTTTTTTTTATCAATGACTTTCAATGAGTGTTCTCTGTATTACGGAAGCCGACAATTCATTATAGCCGGGAGTGATTTTAAAGGACTTTTTTTCCTGCAGAAATTACACTTTGTGCAGGGACAGTTCTAAGCACGGGAAACATGCGCCCCTTCACAGGCATACTATAGACACCCCCCAGGTACGAAATTTAAAGGAATATTATACTTTTATTGTTTCACTTTAATCATTATTAAAATCACTGCTCCCGAAAAAACGGCCATTTTTAAAACTTTTTTTGCATTGATACATGTCCCCTGGGGCAGGACCCAGGTCCCCAAACACTTTTTAGGACAGTAACTTGCATATTAGCCTTTAAAATTATCACTTTAGATTTTGAACGTTGGAGTATGCTATATACTAGCTCCGTCGAATCCTCTTTATACATTCGACAGACACCATAAGCCTTCAAAGACAGATTCAACCATAATTCATGTGGATTTTTGGACGAATGCAATTTTTGAACGAAAAACAAAATAAATAAAAACAAATTTCGGGAGTAACTAAATAAATTAATTTTTTGGACGAAAACGAAATTTCAAAATGAAATATTTCACTCTGTACATGTCCACTGGTGAGAGTAAACACATAACAGCAGCTGTGCATAAACCGAGACATGCTTGCTGTGTGAGAGCACTGATCGCTGTATACATGTAAATGGTCCCAAAATAGCAGCAAAAGTGTCCGAAGTGTCTGTCATAATTTCGCAGTCATGATAAAAATCGCTGATCACCGCCATTACTAGTAAAAAATTTTTTTATCAAAATGCCATAAACTATCCCTTATTTTGTAGACGCTATAACTTTTGCGCAAACTAATCAATAAACACTTACTGCGTTTTTTTTTTTTTTACCAAAAATATGTAGAAGAATGCGTATTGGCCTAAACTGAGGAATTTTTTTTTATATATTTTTTGGGGATATTTATTATATTTTTGACTTTTTTTGAGATTTAAATAGAATGTGTTTGGAAAAACTGGCCCGTCTGTTTTGCCAGATGAATCTATTAATATCCTGTTGTAGTTTGTCAATAAAGGATTTAGGGATAGTGATAGGAAGGGATCTGAATAAGTATAATGTCCTGTACACATGGACGGACATTTCAACGACAAAATCCAACGGATTTTGTCCCAAACTTTTCTTGCATACACACAGTCGCACAAAGTTGTCAGAAAATCTGATTGTTCAGAACGCATGTATGACAACACGTATGACGGGACTATAAAGAGGGCAGTAGCCAATAGCTTTTGTCTCGTAATTTATTCTGAGCATGCGTGGCACTTTGTCTGTCAGAATTTTCTACACACGATCTGAATTTAAACAATCAGATTTTGTTGTCGGAAAATTTTAGATCCTGCTCTCAAACTTTGTCGGAAATTCCAACGGAAAAAGTCAGATGGAGCCCACACCCGATCGGATTTTCTGACAACAAGATCCGATCGCACATTTTCAGTCACAAAGTCCGACCGTGTGTACAGGGCCATGTGGCTATGTTTAGGCAACGATGCCTGCTCCATTTGCTTATGTGGCCGGGTAGCCCCAGCCATGTACATGAAGGGGATCAGTGGCATCAGCAGTCACTGTTTCCTTAGCAGCCATTGGTAGCTGCAATTTGTTTATCTGTGCTGAATGTCCTAAACATCAGGAGTTCAGACAAATGTCCAGACAGCCAGTGCTCCGTCTGGACCTACATTCAGATGGAACACTGAGCACATCCCTAGTCAAGCCTTCTGATCTTTATAATTCTAAAGCCTCAAACACACAATCTGACTTTCCGATGAGAAATGTTTGATGACAGGCTGTTGGCAGTAAATCCGACCATGTGTATGCTCTATCGGACAATTGTCGGATTTTCCGTGGACAAATGTTGGATAGCAGGTTTTAAAATTTTCCACGGACAAATGTCTGTTGTTGAATTTGCCAAGTACGCGTACACAGGTCCGTTGGACAAAAGTCCAAAGTACAAACACGCATGCTCAGAAGCAAGCATGAGCGAGAAGCGGTCTTGTAAACTAGCATTCGTAATGGAGAATTAACATTTATGATATGGCAAATTATGAAATCTCCAAATGCAGCACACATTCTCCTCTTCTTTAATGGGATAATGATGAAGCTGCTTTTCTGGTGAAACTGATGGAGTTATTGCAAACACATTTTCATAGGCTTTTTTTTCTAGTGATATCAAGAATAATATTATTTTATTTATTTTATTTCTTTTGGGCAAGTTACCACAACACCATTATCCCGTAGTTTTTTAAGATCGAAGATACAACTATGTTGGTGTCCCTTGTCAATTTTACATTGTATTTTTTTTAATGTAACTGCCTACTCTCAAACTGTCATTTGAAGTAAAACACATAGCCAAGTATTATTCTACACATTTTTTTTATTGTGCATTAAAAAAAGAAAACAAATACAATTAGACATGCTATCTGCCAATAGAACTTAACAAAAAAGTGCATGCTATGCATCCAAAAATATAGAAAATATACCAAATCAAATCATTATTCAACCAAAAACAATAATAATAATAATGTCAAAGCAATAACTCCAAGGCCAATAATAAATAACAAGTTATCTCCTCCAATTCCACAACATGTCTGGTTGAGGAACGGGCATTCTGAAACAAACTGAAAAGCACAAAGTAAAAAGCGCAAAATAAAAAGTGCTAAATGAAAAACGTGAAATGAAAAGCTCAAAATGAAAAGCGCAAAGTGAGAAGTGCAAAATGAAAAACGCAAAATGAAAAACGCGAATCAACACTCACCAAATTTTGTTTTGGGATATGCTTTATTGGTTTACATATTGCTTTTCAAACTTCTGGAATTTATTTATTGAAGTTCTTGATTTAAATTAAAAATTTCCTTCCCTATTGTTTTGTATTTTATGCTGACTTTAAATACAATAAATATTCATACTTATCAATATTATTATGCTGAAATGTGTATTTGTATGGAAAAATTGACTATACTATAGAAAACATGACTACCCATAAAAAACAAAAAACAAAAAAAAAAAAAACTTTTATTCCACATTATAAAATGGATTTTGTTTTATACTTTTATGTACCTATTTCTCATTTAAGTTAGCCCACTTTTAGTATAGTCTTCTCTGAGTGGCAAATCCCCATATCCCAGAGAGAGTATACCGTACTTCTTTCTAAGTTCTTGCTTTTACATCACCTTTGCATTTTTTCATTATTCTGTATATCTCTTTACTTTAACCACTTCAGCCCCAGAAGTATGTACCCCCTTTCTGACACAGCACTTTTTGCGATATGGCACTGTGTCGGTTTAAGTAACAATTGCACGGTTGTGCGACGTTACACCAAAAAAAAATTGACGTCCTTTTTTCCCCACACAAATAGAGCTTTCTTTTGGTGTTTGATCACCTCTGTGGTTTTTATTTTTTGCGCTATAAACGAAGTGTCAATTTTGAAAAAAAAAAAACATTTTTTTGTACTTTTTGTTATAATAAATATCTCCAAAAAATCTATACATAAAAAAAAAAATTTCCTCAGTTTAGGCCGATATGTATTCTTCTACATATTTTTGGTAAACAAATCACAATAAGCGTATAGTGATTAGTTTGCGCAAAAGTTATAGCGTCTACAATATAGGGGATAGATTTATGGCATTTTTATTTTATTTGTTTATTAGTAATGGCAGTGATCTGCCATTTTTATTATGACTACGACATATCGGACACTTTTGACACTATTTTGGGACCATTGTCATTAATACAGTGATCAGTGCTATAAAAATTTACTGATTACTGTTTAAATGGGGGGATGGGCTCACTACAACATGATAGAGATCACTGCCCTCGATGACAGGGAGCAGTAGATCTCTGTCATGTTGCTAGGCAGAACGGGGAAATGCCTTGTTTACTTCTCCCCGCTCTGCCGCTCCATGACATGATCATGGGAAACCGGTGGACATTGAGTCCGCAGGACCCGCGGGCACGGTCATGCCCCGCAAATTAAAGGGGACGCACAGGTACGCCCATTTGCCCACTGCTGCCATTGTGACAACATATATTGGCCTGCAGCGTTTGGCAAGTTGTTAAATACATCTATTTGTCATATATATTTTCTATTTCCTACTTATAATGATGTATACACAAGTAAAGACTAACTGCGGGTTTCTGTAATCCTCATAGCCATTGCGCTATTCCATTCAATGTGCAGGAGGCAGGAAAATTATCCAAGGCAAACACAATACAGCAGCAGATATAGTTGTACATTCCTTTTCTGTATGCGTGTCTTATTTATTTTTCTTAATATACTGTGTATATAAATATATATACAGTGCCTTGAAAAAGTTCATACCCCTTGAAATTTTCCAAATTTTTTCATGTTACAACCAACAACTTAAATGTATTTTATTGGGTTTTCATGTGATAGACCAATACAAAGTGGCACATAATTGTGAAGTGGAAGGAAAATGATAAATGGTTTTGAACTTTTTTTACCAATAAAAATGTGAAAGATTGACATGCATTTGTATTCAGCCCCCTGAGTCAATATTTATAGAACCACCTTTCACTGTGATTACAGCTGCAAATCTTTTTGGGGATGTCTCTACCAGCTTTGCACATCTAGAGAGTGACATTTTTGCTCATTGTTCCTTGAAAAATAGCTGAAGTTCTGTCAAATTGGATGGAGAGCATCTGTGAACAGCAATTTTCAAGACTTGCCACAGATTCTTAATTGGATTTAGGTCTGAACTTTAACTGGGCAATTCTGACTAGGGATGAGCCGAACACCCCCCTGTTCGGTTCGCACCAGAACCTGCGAACAGACCTAAACTTCGTGTGAACTTTAGAACCCTATTAAAGTCTATGGGACTCGAACATTCACAATCGAAAGTGCTCATTTTAAAGGGTAATATGCAAGTTACTGTCCTAAAAAGTGTTTGGGGACCTGGGTCCTGCCCCAGGGGACATGGATCAATGCAAAAAAAAGTTTTAAAAACGGCCGTTTTTTTCAGGAGCAGTGATTTTAATAATGATTAAAGTGAAACAATAAAAGTGTAATATTCCTTTAAATTTCATAGCTGGGGGGTATCTATAGTATGCCTGTGAAGGGGCGCATGTTTCTGGTGCTTAGAACTGTCCCTGCACAAAGTGTCATTTGTACAGGAAAAAAAGTCTTTTAAAATCACTTGCGGCTAAATTGTCGGGTCTCCGTAATACAGAGAACACTCAATGAGTGTTCTCTGTATTAGCCGACAATTCATTCATTCATTGATTAAAAAAAAAGCGTGGGGGTTCCCCTAAATTCAATTACCAGGCCCTTCAGGTCTGACATGGATATTAAGGGGAACCCCATGTCAAATTAAAAAAAAAATTGACGTGGGGGGTCCCCAGAAATATCCATACCAAACCCTTCAGGTCTGATATGGATATTAAGGGGAACCCCGCATCAGATTAAAAGAAAAAATTGACGTGGGGGTCCCCCTAAAAATCCATACCAGACCCTTTATCCGAGCCTGGCAGGCCGCAGGAAAAGAGGGGGGGACGAGAGAGCGGCCCCCCCTCCCTCCTGAACCGTACCAGGCCACATACCCTCAACATTGGGAGGATGCTTTGGGGGTCTGTGACCCCTCAAAGCACCTTGTCCCCATGTTGAGGAGGACAAGGGCCTCATCCTCACAACCCTGGCCGGTGGTTGTGAGGGTCTGCGAGCGGGGGGCTTATCAGAATCTGGAAGCCCCGTTTAACAAGGGGACCCCCAGATCCCGCCCCCCCTGTTTGAAATGGTAAGGGGGTACAAAAGTACCCCTACCATTTCACAAAGAAAGTGTAAAAATGGTTAAATAAGACAAACACACTTTTGAAAAATTCCTTTTTTTTAAATAAAAAAAATTTAAAAAAAGATTCCAGCGGTGCTAATCCACTCTTGCTATCCAGCCACGGATCTCCGGGGTCCAGCGATGGATGATCATATCCAGCGACGGGGGATCTCTCAGTCCAGCGCTGTCCATACATCCGTCTTCTGTCTCCACTCCAGAGACACTGCGGAGATCCCAGCGCTGACGTTTCTTATATTAGGAGGGTGGGGCCATCTGTCACCTGACCCCGCCCCTCTGACGCTGGAGAGGGAAGCCAGGGGTTCCCCAGTGACGTGTGGGTGACCCCGCCCCCTCTGATGTAACGCAGGTTTCCGTTACATCAGAGGGGGCGGGGTCACCCATACGTCACTGGGGAACCCCTGGCTCCCTTCACCAGCGTCAGAGGGGGCGTAGTCAGGTGACGGGTGGCCCCGCCCTCCTAATATAAGAAATGTCAGCGCTGGGATCTCCGCAGTGTCTCCGGAGTGGAGACAGAAGACGGATGTATGGACAGCGCTGGACTGAGAGATCCCCGTTGCTGGATATGATCATCCATCGCTGGACCCCGGAGATTCGTCGCTGGATAACAAGAGTGGATTAGCACCGCTGGAATCTTTTTTTTTTTTTTAATAAAGGAATTTTTCAAAAGTGTGTTTGTCTTACTTAACCATTTTTACACTTTCTTTGTGAAATGGTAGGGGTACTTTTGTACCCCCTTACCATTTCAAACGGGGGGCGGGATCTGGGGGTCCCCTTGTTAAAGGGGGCTTCCAGATTCTAATAAGCCCCCCGCCCGCAGACCCTCACAACCACCGGCCAGGGTTGTGAGGATGAGGCCCTTGTCCTCATCAACATGGGGACAAGGTGCTTTGAGGGGTCACAGACCCCCAAAGCATCCTCCCAATGTTGAGGGTATGTGGCCTGGTACGGTTCAGGAGGGAGGGGGGCCACTCTCTTGTCCCCCCCTCTTTTCCTGCGGCCTGCCAGGTTGCGTCTTTGGATAAAGGGTCTGGTATGGATTTTTAGGGGGACCCCACGTCAATTTTTTTTTCATTTGATGCGGGGTTCCCCTTAATATCCATATCAGACCTGAAGGGTCTGGTATGGATATTTAGGGGGACCCCCACGTCAATTTTTTTTTGAATTTGACACGGGGTTCCCCTTAATATCCATGTCAGACCTGAAGGGCCTGGTAATTGAATTTAGGGGAACCCCCACGCTTTTTTTTTTTAATCAATGAATTAATGAATTGTCGGCTAATACAGAGAACACTCATTGAGTGTTCTCTGTATTACGGGGAGCCGACAATTTAGCCGCAAGTGATTTTAAAAGACTTTTTTTCCTGCACAAATAACACTTTGTGCAGGGACAGTTCTAAGCACGGGAAACATGCGCCCCTTCACAGGCATACTATAGATACCCCCCAGCTACGAAATTTAAAGGAATATTACACTTTTATTGTTTCACTTTAATCATTATTAAAATCACTGCTCCTGAAAAAACGGCCGTTTTTAAAACTTTTTTTTGCATTGATCCATGTCCCCTGGGGCAGGACCCAGGTCCCCAAACACTTTTTAGGACAGTAACTTGCATATTACCCTTTAAAATGAGCACTTTAGATTTCTCCCATAGACTTGTATAGGGTGTTCCGGCTTTTCGAATTTGCTGCGAACAGCACAAATTGTTCACTGTTCGCTGAATAGGCGAACAGGCAATGTTCGAGTCGAACATGAGTTCGACTCGAACTCGAAGCTCATCCCTAATTCTGACACATGAATATGCCTTAAATGAAACCATTCCATTGCAGATCTGGCTGTATGTTTAGGGTCGTTGTCCTGCTTGAAGGTGAACCTCCATCTACAATCTTAAGTCTTTGGCAGACTATCTTCTAAAATTTCCTTGTATTTGGCTCCATCCATCTTCCAATCAATTCTGAGCATCTTCCCTGTCCCTGCTGAAGAAAAGCATCCCCACAACATAATGCTGCCACCACCATGTTTCACAGTGTGGATGTTGTGTGTAGGGTGATGTTTGGTGTTAGTTTTCTGCTAGACATAGCTTTTTACTTCTAGCCAAAAAGTTACATTTTGGTCTCATCTGACCAGAGCACCTTCTTCCACATATTTGTCGTGTCCCCCACATGGCTTCTTGTAAACTGCAAATGGGACTTCTTATGCCTTTCTTTCAACAATGGCTTTCTTCTTGCCACTCTTCCATTAAGGCTAGATTTGTGGCATGCACAAATAATTGTTGTCCTGTGGACAGATTCTCCCACCTGAGCTGTGGATTTCTGCAGCTCTTCAGAGTTACCATGGGCCTCTCGGATGCTTCACTGATTAATGTTCTTGCCCGGCCTGTCAGTTTAGATGGACGGCTATGTCTTGGTAGGTTTGCAGTTGTGCCATACTCTTTCCATTTTTTATCATGGATTGAACAGTGCTCTGTGAGATGTTCAAATCTTCGGATATATATATTTTTTTATAACCTAACCCTACTTTAAACTATTCCACAACTTTATCATTGACCTGTCAGGTGTTTTCCTTGGCCTTCATGATGCTGTTTGTTCACTAAGGTTCTCTAACAAACCTCTGAGGGTTTCACGAAACAGCTGTATTTATACTGAGATTAAATTACACCCAGGTGGACTCTATTTACTAATTAGGCAATTGGTTCCACTAGATTTTAATTAGAGGTATCAGAGTAAAGGGGGCTGAATACAAATGCACACCACACGTTTCACATATTTATTTGTAAAAGAGTTTGAAAACCATTTATCGTTTTCCTTCCATTTCATAATTATGTGCCACTCTGTGTTGGTCTATCACATAAAATCCCAATAAGATGCATTTACTTTTTTGACTGTAACATGACAAAATGTGGAATTCCAAGGGGTATGAATACTTTTTCAAGACACTGTATATATATTTAATGTAAATTGGAAAACAAATCATCTTTCTGCATAATCTGACAGTTCAGTGGGCCTGACTACAATGCTCAAGGACCTTTGAGTCTTCATAAAATGCTTTAACTCTCAGTTCCCTTTCAATAAATGTATGTGAGATTCAGCAGAAAAGTTCAGATCGGTTTGTTGCCAAACTGCACAAAGTGGCAGATTCATGTGAATAGGAGGATTTAAAATAGAAATTGATTTGTGGCTGGTAATATAGAGAAACTACAGACAAAGAAGTGTAGATAAGGAAGCTCAGTAACCCTGCACTAACCATGTCAGGGCAATACACAAAACAAATGAGCCAGCATTCTTGATAAGCTCAACAGAGACTCAAGCAGACTCTGCTGCAGTGTATTAGAACACAAATCTTACAGGCACAAACATCTAAACCATACTAGGTGATGTAATAAGAAATGTTTTGTTATAGGTTCAAATAAAATACACTGAAAAGCCAAAGAAAGTCAACACACATTGCAACAAAATGATAACCCTGTTGCAGTAGGGTACATCAATTATGTCCATAATGTGACAATATAACTAGTGTAATATCTTCCACAATCAAACTGGAAGATGCCCTAAAAATATTTTACAGGTATTTGGCTTTGTCACAACACGACAATAACTGTTAACAGGATTTTTTTTTTATGTAAGGTATAATACAAAGCTGCTGCCAATTTTGCCAAGTCAGCAAATTTCCTTAGCCACAAAAAAAAAGAAGAGAAAAAAAAAACTTAAATACAAAAAATACACATTTTCCATTGTAAGACTATATTAGTGATTGTCTACAACACAGCCGTTCTTAGAGATGTATTTTTAGAAATGATTAATCATAGACCTAGCACTGGTTAAAATGTAAAGCAAGATACCTGATATTTGCTACAATGCATCTCTTACGCAAGCAATAGTAAATACAAAGCTCATAATGGTTGTCCCCACGTACAAGGTTAAACAACATTTTAAAAACCGACTTACCTATCTTTTTAAAGCTTACTTTATAACAACTACATTTTATTCTTTTGTGCACTTTTTCATCAATTTACTTTTCAGAAAATTATAAATAAAAAAATACAAGAAAGCCACTCTATCACTCTATCCAGTTTGTAGTATAAATATTAAAGTGCTTGTAAAGGCTGAAGTTTGTTTTTCTGTCATGCATTCCCATTACCCCCCCCCCCCCCCCCCCAATAATAACCTGAGTCCTATTGTGATCCAACAATGTGCACAAGAACCCCTTCCCTCCTTACTGTCTGAGACAGCCGAGCCACGGTTCTGTGTGTGAATAGCTATGCAAAGCAGCAGCTCGGGAGGGAGCCTGCTTGGGTGCCTCTGGGGGCACTCAGCAGCAGGGAGGGGCCAGGAGTGAGGCGGGGAGGAGGAGGAGGATCAGGGCTACTCTGTGCAAAACTAATACACAGAGCAGATAATATAAAAAAAAAATGTAATGCAAATTTATTGTTGCTTTCTTTTCTTGTCTGAATATGATTAGATGAAAATATTATGACAAAATAGTTAACTATATTCAATTTATTATTTGCCAGTTTTCTTTCTTTGGGGAGATATTTAGGTACCTACAATCAAATACAACTTTTATGTTTGGAGAAGTGGCTTCCAGAGAAGGTGACAATGAAGAAGGGAAGTAATGTAGAGTTTACTTCTTTTTTTTTTTTTTACTCTTTTCAGGAAAATTAAACTGGAACTGGTTTCTGTAGGTGTTTTCCTCGGTTTGTTGTGTGCAACACTCTCCCCCTCCACTCCATAACTGCTGGTATCATATTTTGTGCTACTAGCTGAGAGTGTGGACAACTTAAAAAAACTTTTCAATGTCTTCATCAAGAAGCAGAATATACAGCTCTGTGAGAATTAGATAATAAAAAAAAATCACACATGCATACACACATAGGTTGAACTGGATGGGCCCATGTCTTGTTTCAGCCTTATAAATGATATATTGATATACAAATTTATATTATTTCAAGCTTCTTCAGTTGCTGGTGTTTTTCTTCTTTGGCCAAAGGGCAGTCAGTGATGATGCAACTCTCACACATGTGAAATGAAGCTGTACCATCCTGGTAACGAGCTTCACTCTTCAATATCCTACAGATGGCAAGAGTGTACACTGCACAGCACATGTGCTTCAGGTAGTTTTAATAAAATAAAATAAAGCCGTTAAACATGTATAAATATTGTATGTATCAATATGTACAATATGTATTATTATATAATATAAATGTGTTGTTGAATTCAAATATGAATTTCTGATTTGAATGATGTTGAATAATCCTCCTTCTCTTGTTCTCCCGAAGAAACCTGAGAGTGAAACACATTGAGAAAAGAGGAGACCTCTGTGAAAATTTGACAAATGTAATGCCTGACATACACTTTGCATAAAGTAAAAAGGGGCGGGGGGGTAACCACCTTTGTGGTGGTCTCCTGAAGGGAATTATTGGTAACATGTTTTTATTTTACCTTGACAAGAGGAAGATGGATTTGTAAGCCTTTTAATGATATGTAAATGACCATTGTGATATTTTACTTTGTGGTGGTCTCCTGAAGGAAGGGGATTATTGGTAGCATGTTTTTACTTTACCTTGACAGGAGGAAGATGGATTTTTAAACCATTTAATGATATGTAAATGAACATTGTGATATTTTATCTCTTGATGTTTTTAAGTAGTTACAAGAATCTTACAGCCCCACCAAACCTTTCTTCTGAGTATTTTGTAATTGGACATTGCAGTGGTAAGGTCTTCCATAATGTCAAATTTATTCACCCTGTCAAACCTCTGCAAAATGATGGAGGGGTTTTTTTATTTTTATTTTTTCCAGTTACCAAAGACACAGTCCTTAGCAGCATTTAGTAAGTGGATGAGCAAGGACTTTTTGCATATCTTCCAGGACATGGTTGTAAGATGGTAAAAAATGGCAAAGGGGGGTCATCAGTCAGTGCAAAATCTGTTTTAAAAAATCTGTAGCCTGGGGTCATACACAGGACAGCCCCAGAAGACATGCAAAAAGGATCCTACATGGGTACTGTATCATCAACAGCTGGGGCTATGCTGAAGGAAAAAAATAGCCAGGGCCAACAGTTTCCCGGACCATCTAATGGCAATCTTATAGGAGATCCCCTGATATTTGTAGAAGATAGCTGCTTTGTGGGCAAGAAACAGTATTCTTTCTTTTTGGTCCTCAGTTAAGATCCTACCAATTGGCAAGAAATTTAGGATCACCTCTCAACACAAACTGATAAGAATTAGATAAAGAGAGGTGCAAGACACTGTCTTCAAGACAGGTTTCTTCAATGGGAGTCATTTCCCTCCAAAAGCTATGAGGTTTGGGTAGGAATTGAAGGAAGTGTAGAAGTTAGCATTGGTGCCAATTGTTATGCCCTGTACACACAGTCGGAAATTCAGATGGAATAGGTCCGATCGGATTATATTGTCAGAAAATCCGATCATGTGTGGGCTCTATTGAGAGCAGGATCTAAATTTTCTGACAAAAAAAATCTGATCAGACTTTTTCGGATTGTTTATAGAGAATTCTGACAGACAAAGTGCCACGCATGCTCAGATCAAATTACGAGACCAAAGCTATTGGCTACTAGCATCTACATAGTCCCGTCATACGAAACAAACGTCACCATTTTCCGAATGATCAGATTTTCCGCCAACTTTTTCCAACCGTGTGTATGCAACACCAGTTTTGGTTAAAATCCGTTGGAAAAAATTCAATGGATTTTGTGGTCGGAATGTCCGACCGTGTGTAAAGGGCATTAAGCATCGGGGTGCCATAATATTCAGAGATTGCAGTGTGGGCGGAGTCTATTGCATCTGTGCACATAGGATAACACTGCCCAGGACCAGGTGGAGATTGCGTTCATGTGCAGAATCTAACATTAAGGCAGTTTCCCAACTTAGAGATGAGCCTTCACTGTGTGCAGTAATAAAGTGCAGCGTTCCTCTGAAGAGCCACTTTTCCCATATCACTACACATTGACATTTGTATGTTGCATTAGGAGGGATGTGCTGAGCCTGTTCCCACTCCACCAGTCCAGCGTACCTCTGTTACCTCACTCCCAGAAACAGAATGGGGTCCTGCAAGCACATAGCACAGACCTCATGCGTGTTCTTACTTAAGTCTGTCCTTTCTGTACCACGTCACCAGGCCATAGATCTTTATCACCCTAATCTATACCGGTTGTCATGGGAGATGGGCCGCTATGAAGGGAGCCTGAACACTGACCCCCCCTAGCTTCTGGAGGACCTGTTACCATACCAAGTACCAGGCTTAATGACTGGTTGCTTGTAGCTTGCTCCTTACTTGGTTACCCATAGCAACCACACGCCTCTTCCTTGTCTTGCCAAGTTAACCTTTTCGTAGTGATGTTACTTCATACCCCAAGATGCCTTAAAGACCCAGATTCTTTGGAATACACCAGAACCAGCATGCATTCCTTTGAATAACTTCAGGCCAGGCTCATAATTGTCCATGACTTGGATGCTGTCCATTTATGCCAGTATCTTCAGCCCTGTAGTAGCGCTCATAGGTAGGTCTCCATACCCTCAGCAATACGCTCTCCACTCCGACTGCCAGCTTTATCCCTTCCGCTCCTGGTCCTAGTGGTCCCCCTCTTTTATATCACAGGTGGGCAGACAAAAACCAAAAGCCCAGGAAAACAGAACCAAAAATGTTTAAACCCCTCCCCTTCATGTAACTACATATATTTCAACCTGTCTTCAATGTGTGCCACTGTTGAGTGGATAGAAACGGTGAGGCATTAACTATTCCCTCTAACTAATCCAAGTATGAAAGATTGGCTCAAAATTGTCTGAAATAAACTCCAGATGACCAAAAACAGTCATTATGGGAGAAGGGAAACTCAGACATTACACAGTAAAAAATACAGTTTGACTTTACCGAGCACTGGACTTATTAGAGGATGTTTGAGCAAGTTTCTGGGAACCTGCTTTCCGGCCCAAGGGAACACTGAGAGTGGTACAGGAGAACAGTTCTGTTCAAATGAGACCCACAATTTGTAAGCACCATGTCTAAACCAGCCAGTCAATCACCTATGCCATATGGACTTCAGTGTACTAGATCTTTGGATCCACTAATCCCAAACCTCCCTTTGCCTTTGTTCTAAGCAGGACATCTTAGCTGATTAGGGGGTGCTCTCCCATGCCAGACACATTTAATGAACTTGGACCTTAAGGCATGAAAGAAATCCCTTGGCACATATATTGGCAAGATATTACACCTCACAATCTTGAAATGTGATAATGAAAGATAATTAAGCTTGAATATCAGAGAGGGGTCAGCACAAATATGTGTACTCAATTATTTGATGGACTGCGACGCCCAACAGAATGGGAAGCTATACCTAAGTGACTTCACGGTATGCTCATCCAGAGACATGCTTCGGGCCTCAGATTTTTGCAAAGCCCCATACTGTATGTGCAGTGTTCCTGAAGAGGGGATTGAAGAAAAGATTATCTGATTGGTAATGTAGAAGAGAAAGTCATCAGCATAGGCTGCAACCTTGTGGTGATTAGGGATGATCCCGCGGTTCGACTTGAACGTAAGTTTGACTCGAACATCAAGTGTTCGTTTGTTCTAAAATGAACCGAACATATGGAGCCTTGGTGGAAAATTTGAGCTCTGTAGAACACCCCATAATGCTCTGTGAGATCGCAGTGCATTTCAATATGATGATTGGCCAAAGCATGCACCTGACCTGCATGCTTTGGCCAAACACAGCACATTCTACTGAGAGAGCCACAATTGCCTTTGGCCAATCATGGCTCAGAGGGACCAGGCCCCACACCATATTAGGCTGCTTATATAGAGGCCATGTGTAGAGTTGTTGGCATGGACAGAGAGATAGCTTGAGTTAGATTATGCAGGCAAGTTATTCAGTTAGTGGCAGTGTATTTGATATACAGTCAGTCTATATATATATACAGTGGTGTGAAAAAGTGTTTGCCCCCTTCCTCATTTCCTGTTCCTTTGCATGTTTGTCACACTTAAGTGTTTCGGAACATCAAACCAATTTAAACAATAGTCAAGGACAACACAAGTAAACACAAAATGCAATTTGTAAATGAAGGTGTTTATTATTAAAGGTGAAAAAAAATCCAAACCATCATGGCCCTGTGTGAAAAAGTGATTGCCCTCCTTGTTAAAACATACTATAACTGTGGTTGTCCACACCTGAGTTAAATTTCTCTAGCCACACCCAGGCCTGATTATTGCCACACCTGTTCACAATCAAGGCATCACTTAAATAGGAGCTGCTTGACACAGTAAGGTCCACCAGAAGATCCTTAAAAACTACACATCATGCCGAGACCCAAAGAAATTCAGGAACAATTGAGAAAGAAAGTAATTGAGATCTATCAGTCTGGAAAGGGTTATAAAGCCATTTCCAAAGCTTTGGGAATCCAGCGAACCACAGTGAGAGCCATTATCCACAAATGGCGAAGACATGGAACAGTGGTGAACCTTCCCAGGAGTGGCCGGCCGCCCAAAATTACCCCAAGAGCGCAGCGACGACTCATCCAAGAGGTCACAAAAGACCCACAACAACGTCCAAGGAACTGCAGGCCTCACTTGCTTCAGTTAAGGTCAGCGTTCATGCCTCCACCATCAGGAAAAGACTGGGCAAAAATGTCCTGCATGGCAGAGTTCCAAGGAGAAAACCACTGCTGAGCAAAAAGAACATCAAAGCTCGTCTCAGTTTCTCCACAACACATCTTGATGATCCCCAAGACTTTTGGGACAACATTCTGTGGACCGATGAGACAAAAGTGGAACTCTTTGGAAGGTGTGTGTCCAAGTATATCTGGCGTAGAAGGAACACTGCATTTCATAAAAAGAACATTATACCAACAGTAAAATATGGTGGTGGTAGTGTGATGGTCTGGGGCTGTTTTGCTGCTTCAGGACCTGGAAGACTTGCCGTGATAAAAGGAACTATGAATTCTGCTGTCTACCAAGAGATCCTGAAGGAGAATGTCCGACCATCTGTTCGTGTACTCAAGCTGAAACGAACTTGGGTTCTGCAGCAGGACAATGATCCTAAACACACCAGCAAGTCCACCACCGAATGGCTGAAGAAAAACAAAATGAAGACTTTGGAGTGGCCTTGCCAAAGTCCTGACCTGAATCCTATTGAGATGTTGTGGTATGACCTTAAAAAGGCCGTTCATGCTCGAAAACCCTCTAATGTAACTGAATTAGGACAATTCTGCAAAGATGAGTGGGCCAAAATTCCTCCAGGATGCTGTAAAAGCCTCATTGCACGTTATCGCAAACGCTTGGTTGCAGTTGTTGCTGCTAAGGGTGGCCCAACCAGTTATTAGGTTTAGGGGGAAATCACTTTTTCACACAGGGCCATGATGGTTTGGATTTTTTTTCACCTTTAATAATAAACACCTTCATTTACAAATTGCATTTTGTGTTTACTTGTGTTGTCCTTGACTATTGTTTAAATTGGTTTGATGTTCCGAAACACTTAAGTGTGACAAACATGCAAAGGAACAGGAAATGAGGAAGGGGGCAAACACTTTTTCACATCACTGTATATATATATATATATATATATATATATATATATATATATATATATATACTCTGCATCCAGTGTAGCCTATATCTACAGTGCATTTGGTGGTGTACTGTTTCTAATACACTTCAGGCGATGTATAATACATATATATATATTAGACTGACTGTATATATATATATATATATATATCTATCAAAAACACTGCCACTAACTGAATAACCTTCCTGCATAATCTAACTCAAGCTATCTCTCTGTATCTCTCTCTCTCTCTCTCTCTCTCTCTCTCTCTCTCTCTCTCTCTCTCTATATATATATATATATATATATATATATATATATATATATACTGTATATATATACTGCATATATATATACTGCATATATATACTGCATATATATATATATATATATATATATATATATATATATATATATATACACACACACACACACTCTGCATTCAATGTAGCCTATATATACAGTGCATTTGGGGGTGTACACAGTATCTATTACAGTGTGTACAGTTTCTAATACACTTCTAGTGGTGTACACTATACAATACAGTGCAGCCATTGTGCAGTTTTTAATACATACAGTGTGTATAGTTTCTAATACACTTCAGGCAGCATACACAGTATCTAATACAGTGTAGTGTGGTATTGCAAAACAAAAAATACACATATCTGAAAGGCCACCAAGGAGAGGCAGATGCTCATAGGCCACTAAAAGAGGGCAAGCAGTCTCTGTGTCTACAGTGACCAGTAGTGGTTATGGACATGGTGCACCCTCTGCAGGTGGCCATGGGGCACGCTTGTCCTTTTTTCTGCCGCTGCCCGTGTTATTGAGCCACATCATGCAGAAGAGTTGTTGGAGTGGATAACAAAGCCATCCTCATCAGCCTCATCCTCTGTCATCCAGGCTCAGAGTAGTTTGCTTTCCAACACAGCTGCCAAAGCAGCCTATTCCAGCAGCTCCTTGTCCACAGTCACTCCTTCCGTAGCCCCACCATCATGCACTGGGAGTCCAGAGAATTATGCTACTGGAGGATGCGCAGCAATTTGAAGGCTCTGATGTTGGTTCCTAGGTTAGGGAAGGGAGTAACGGGAGCCTAGGGAGAGGGGGTGCCACAGAAGGACAAGAAACTGGCAGTCATGTTCCCCCAGCTGCAGCATACTGAACATATTCATTTTCCAACTGACTGGAGTTTAGAATATTACATCTCATATAGAGTGTACATTAGAGTCATATAGCACATGGGATCTTTTGATAGTAGAAGGAGTCCTGAATCTATGAACTGAACCAGTATACTGATCAGAACCAGTAGCGTGATTTAGCGGTTCACTGCTACCGCATGCACCAGACTGACCACGTCAGGAGAAACAAACAGGTAGAGAAACTGAAATAAATAGTGAAAGGCTGTCCAATAGGGCTCTCACTGCTTCAGTCGCTGAACACAGAGGATGATTACAGTCTCTATAGTATAGATGTTTTCTCTACTTGGTTGGTCATGTGGCTTCTCTATGGCGGCTAGAAGATGAAAGCCGTAGATGGCTGCAGCCGGCGACTCCAGCAAATGCTCTGGAGAATAGTTCCTGGTAGTGAGTGATCACATGACTGGTCAGGTGCTCAGATAGACATCTGGAACGCAGTGCTCAGTTGGTTTGCGGAAGTAGACAGTATCCCGTGGTGCCGGATGTTGTTAATCGCAAGGGGGGATTCCTTACATTTCTGGATTGGGAGACACATTGAGGCCTGCTGCTGGGCCCTGTATAGGCTGCATTGTAGCATTCCATGCACATGAGTGCACTTCGTCAGAACATTTTGGCATTGGCTAAAGTTTTGTTTAAATAAGGAACAATGTCCAATCAAATCGACCGATGCCAAATATATATAGCTATATTAAGATATATATATATATATATAGATATATATAGCTATATTAAATACTGCAGTCTTTAAAGGAAAAAATGTGCCAAATATGTGCGTTTTAGAACCTTTTTTTTTTTTAAACAAAAGAAACCATTAAAGTGGTGTTCCACCTCAAAAAAAAATATTAATGTGCTTAAAAAAAAATAATAATAATTTGTAGAATTTTTTTTTACTCACCTCTAAATGCCTGTTGCTAGGGGGTCCCTCGTAGCCTGCCTCCTTCAGCGCCTGGGCTACTGACATCACTTCCCTCTGTGCAGGAAGGGAGATCATCTCTCCTCCCTCTCTCTTGTCAATCATCTGGGACATGTGTCAGGTCCCAAATGATTGCGCGGCCAGTCACTGCGCATGCGCAGTGAGTGCCCGGCTGTGAAGCCACAACCGGGCACCCACAGTTAAAATGCTGGTTCCGCCGAGCGAAGGGGGAGATTAGCGGGGCTTCAATCCCCCACATCGCTGGACCCTGGGACAGGTAAGTGTTCAATTATTAAAAGTCAGCAGCTGCAGTATTTTCTTTTTTTTTAAGCGGAACACCGCTTTAAGTAAAGGAAAGAATTATTTACATTGCTTTCCTATCTTCATTCATCTTAGATCAAAAACAAAAGCACAATATTTACATTTGTTCATCACTTCACATGGTGAATGGCTATTCACTACTGATTCTGGCTACGGTCTCAGAGGGGGGATGGGGATGGGAGGGAAAGGAAGGGGGTGGGAAAGAGAAGGGGTGAGGGAAAAAGAAAAAGGGGAAAGAAGAAAGAGAAGGGAAGGGAAAAAAGAAAAAAAAAGGAGGGAGAAGGGAAAGGAAAAAAGAAAAGAAAAAGGGAGGGGGAAGGGAATGGAAAGGAGGGGAGGGGGGAGATTGGCTTTTGTGGGGGGTTTGGGGAGGGGGGAGGGAAGGGGAAGGGAATGAAGGGAAAGGAGAATTGGGAAAAAGGGAAGAGGAGAAAGGGAGGGGGAAAGGAAAGAGGGGGGAGAGGAGGGAAAGGAGAGGGGGGTGGGGGGGTGGGAGAGAAAAGAGGTGGGGAAGGGAGGGAAGGAGAGAAAGGGGAGATGTAGTTCAGCGGAGATTCTCAAGTCCAGACAAGTCCTTTTTAAGGCTCAAGGAAGACCTTCAGGCTCAGTTCATAATTCAAGCCTTTCGGCTGGAGAGTCTTGAGCCTGAAAATCCAATTTTTTTCTTTGCATAAAAGCACTGTATCAGAATCGCCTCTACAGTCAGTAAGGGAAAGGGGAAAAAATCCCTTCACCTTCAAACCTGAGGTGTTCCCTGGTGGAAATCCAAGAAATACTAAGCTACCGGGGTTTCTTCTTTTAACCTGATGCTTTTCAGATGTTCTCCAAATCTGATGCGTAGCTGTCTCTTTGTTTTCCCCACATAGAGTTTATGACATGGGCACTCAAGGACATATAGTACTCTTGTTGTTGTGCAGTTTATAAAGGATTTAATCTGAAATTCCTGATTACCTTCTGAGTCTCTAATAGTCTTAGACCGTCCATGGACAGGTCCAGAAACGAGAGTCAATGGGAGTCAACCACATACGTAAGATGTATGTTCCTGGTGTTGTTGCCCAGTTCAACCATGAATTCCTCCAATTCACTCTGGGCCCCTGCCCATACCATCAGGACATCATCGATATACCTTATCCATGAACACGCACGACCAATGTACATTGATGAAGCATAAACAACTTCTTCCTACCACCAGCCCAGATGTAAACATGCATAGGCCGGTGCTCATGGTGCCCCATCGAGGTTCCACAGAGTTGCTGATAATTGATTCCAGAAAACTGGGAAAAATTATGCTTGAGTGCAAGCTTGAGAAGTTCAATGATGAATTCATTTTGCACTCCCATTTCGGGGAAATGTTTATCGAGGGGGGGCGTGGCTTGGACTCCGACGGGAATGGACGCCGCTTAGCTGAGCTCCGCCGGACCGTGACACCAGCTTCCCCTTCCAGCCATACCGAATGTGCGATGGGCAGACGAGATAGACTGCCTGATTGTTCTGGACCACAGAGCTCCCACTCTACCACCGGAGCTCGCCGTATAGCGGATATTTTAGATCCCCAGGCACAGAGGACACAGAGGACCAGGGGCCGCCCTGCTAGCAAGATGGCGCTGAGAAGCCACGAGGCAGAGCATAGTGAGGACTCCTTGTCGGCTTCAGAGGACAGGGTAAGGGAGCAGGACTGCTCAGATCACCCCCTTAAGCTCTCAGAAATGACAAAAATAGCTGCAGACATTAAAAGCACTTTGTTTTCTGCTATCAATGATTTAAAAGCTGACTTTATGGCTCTGTCGGATCGGCTGTCTCACACTGAAAGAGCAGAGGCAAAAAGGGATAGAGCGGTGGAGAGGCTGTCTTCCACTGTCTCATCCCACACCACTCATCTTATTCAGATGAATAGGCACCTTGAGGAACTCGACAATAGGGGTCGCAGACAGAACATTAGAGTGAGGGGGATCCCCAAGAAGATTGAAGTTGCTCAGATTAAACAAGCTCTGCAGTCAGTGTTTAACGGAGTGCTGGAGAGATCTAAGGATACTGACATTGAGTTTATAAGAGCGCATAGAGCGATAACATCAAAGCCAAGTGACACAGCTCCCCCAAGGGATATCATATGTTGCCTGCAAAACTTCCCATTGAAGGAAGAGATAATGGGGAAAGCAAGGAAAAATGACCAGATCTTTTTTAATGAGCATGTTGTGGCACTATATCAGGATCTTTCCCATATCACACTACAGAACAGGCGAGCTCTGCGTCCCTTGACTAACGTTCTAAGGGAGAGGGGTATCCCTTATCGATGGCGCTTTCCCTTTGCGCTGAACGCCACGTGTATGGGAAAACAATACCACCTGCGCATGCCTGAGGACATTCCAAGCTTTTGTGCACAGCTACAAATCCCATTGATTGATGTGCCGGAATGGTACAGGGAATTTCGTTCGCAGGGGATTTCCCCACCACATACCTCACCATATACCCCACAGCCATCTCTGCTGAAGCCATCAGTTAACAAGAAATCTCGCCCGGACAAACTCCAGAGCGTGGACAGGGGCAGATCCCCACATCCTGGGACAGAGAACTGACCACAGTCACATGCTTGAGTTTAGAAGTGTGAGCCTGCCTTCCTCGGTTTCATTTTCTTTTTGGCCGGTTAGCAACCGGCTTCACGTATTTCACACTTGGGCACGGATATGCTGGATGGCCACTTTCCCAACTTTCCCAACTGATGATACCTGCCGAGCTGTTTCTGGAGACCCCCCCACCCCCCCTTTTTTTTGCTTGACGGCTTTTCTCCATAATGACTTTATTGTAGTTGAACTGAACATGTTTCTAACAGGGGAATGGCCTTGGCAGCACAGGGACACATTGTTTCTGCATATGCAGTGGTGGGGGGAGGGGGGGGTATTATTCTTATTATTCGTATTATTGTTATTTCTGGCATGTTTATACACTGGAGAGGAGGCGGGTACCGGGTCCTTTGTTGTGCGGGTGGGTGGATAGGAGGTGGCTGTGTAGACCTCTCGTGTGGCCTAGATGTATGGGTCGTGCGGGGGGTCGGTCCAGAGGGGGTCCCGGCCTCGTGCCAAATGATGCGGGGTTGGGACGCAGCCGTGACCTAATTGTTCTCTCTTAGAAACTGCCACCCAGGGAGCGGTTCACGGACCGCCATAAGGGGATGGTATGAGTGTTAAGTGTGGCAGCTGGGGGTATATTGAGCCCCTGGACCTGCCAGAGTTACCCTGGGTGGTATGGCAGTTACTGATTACGGCAGTTTTTATTTTTATTTTTGTTGTTGTTTATTAGATGCGCACATTGCGCTGTATTAAAACAAATTTCATGTTCATAATTTTGTTCATGATCTCATCCTTCTGGCTGGAAGGGTATATATGTGGCTTTAATATATGTTTGATGTTTGACTTATGAGTCACGGAAGGCTTGGAGAGGTTTTCTTTTATATTTATTTAAATTGTAATAGATAATCAACCGTTTTTGTACTTTGGGCTTTATTTCTTTTTTGTTTTCCATTTGCTGAAGGAAAGTCCTCCCACTGCTTCCACCTGTGCATCGCTGTCTGGTTTTAACCAGACAGGGATTTACAACGTTTTTTCTTCTCCTGCCCTATAATTGATAGGAGGAGACATTTTACCTATTCACCCATTTGGGTGTCTATCCACCTAAGTGACGGATCTTTTTCTTCTTGTTCTTTTCTAGTCTTTTTTTTTTTTTTTTCTTTTTTTTTTTACCCCCTCCCCCTTGTACTTACTCAGCTATTGTACTTAATATGGCGTACTCTATGTTAGATGAACATGCTTTCGTGATCTCCCATAATGTTAGGGGTCTAAATACGCCCGAGAAGTGAACGGCGCTGTTTAGGGAACTCCACAAGCGGAAACCGGCAGTGGTGTTTCTTCAGGAGACCCACTTCCGGTCTGGCAAGACTCCTAAATTGTATGATAAACACTACCCACATGCCTTTCACGCAACAAATCCCGAGGCCAAATCTAAGGGGGTGACCATTTTGCTACATAAAAACGCTGACTTCACTTTACACCAGCAGCTGGCGGACATTGACGGAAGGTATGTATTTTTGAAGGGGATCTGGGCGGGAACTTCGGTTACCTTGGCTAATGTCTACTTCCCCAATACTGCACAGGTCACTTTTTGTCAACATGTGGTAGACGAATTGAAGGGCTTTGCATCTGGCTGTGTGGTGTTGGGGGGAGATTTCAATATAGCACTAAATCCCCTTCAGGATACATCAGATGGCAGGTCCAGTATCCCGTATAAAAAGTTGCGTAAAATTAAGACACTTTTAGCTTCCCTCACTTTAGTAGATACTTGGCGTTTGGCAAACCCTTCAAGTAGGGACTATACTTACTTTTCTTCCTTGCATAACAAATTTACACGCATAGACTACATTTTTGTTACTCAAAGGGATATATCCCATATAAAATCTGCCAAAATAGGTGTGCAGACCCTCTCTGATCATGCCCCTATATCGCTGCAATTTTACAGAATGAATATACATCGACACCCCCACTCGTGGAGACTAAACCCCTCCCTACTTACGGACAAGGACAATATTGACAAAATAGCGGATACAATTAAACGGTATTTTATAGAAAATGTTACAGAGGAATTGCCGCCTCTTACAATTTGGGCGGCTCATAAATGCGTGGTTCGGGGGGAGCTCATACGGTTGGGGGCGGCGAGAAAAAGGGTCGCGGAGAGGGAGACCAATGACCTTATACAGACCATTAGAGACCTAGAGGGGAAGCACAAGCAATCTTTAGCAACTGATACAGCAGTAACTTTACTTGATTTGAGGAAAAAACTACAAGCTCACCTGAACCTTAAAGCACAGAAGATCCTTTTCTTTCGGAAGGGGTTCTTCTATGAACACAGGGATAAAACAGGCAAATTTTTAGCGAAGGCCCTTAAAGAAACACTTCTATCGACAAATATTGCTGCAATTAAAACCAGTGCTGGACAGATAACACAGGATGCCGCAAAGGTCGCGCAAAGATTTCAGGAATATTATTCCAACTTGTATAATTTACCGCAGCTACATAAACCTAGTGATTTAAGGGGGACGTCAGCAGAGATTACTTACAAATTTCTTGCCGACAGCGGACTCCCCAAACTTACCGAGGAGGATGCGCTGTCGCTGGAAGAACCGATAACTGAAGGTGAACTCACCGCAGCTATTAAGGAATTAAAAAAGGGGAAAAGCCCCGGACCGGATGGTTTGACAGCCCACTACTATAAAATCTTCACGGAACTATTGATACCGCACATGACCAGGACATTTAATCACTTTAGAGACACGCAAGCATTACCAGAAGATTTTCTGAGAGCGCATGTTACAGTACTGCCTAAACCTAATAAGGATCCTTTAGACTGTGCCAGTTATAGGCCGATTTCTTTATTGAATGTGGACCTAAAACTTTACACGAAAATACTAGCGAACAGACTGCGCCCACTATTGCACAAATTTATAGGCCCCGAACAGGTAGGTTTTATGCCTGGTAGGGAGGCGAAAGATAACGTGATTAAGGCCCTTAATCTTATACACAAGGCCCAAACAGAACAATTTGAAGGCATACTTTTATCTACAGATGCTGAGAAGGCCTTCGACCGTGTGTCGTGGGACTTCCTGTATGCGACTTGTTCCCATATAGGCCTGAGAGCACATATGCTATCCTGGATTAAAACTATTTATTATAACCCGACGGCACATATTAGGGTGAATGGGACACTGTCAGACAAGGTGCAGATACGGAATGGGACTAAGCAAGGGTGTCCTCTTTCACCCTTGCTGTTTATACTTACCTTGGAACCGTTAATCCGCACAGTTAACTTATCATCCTCTATACATGGTTTTCTTGTAGGCGATAAGGAATACAAGTGTGCTGCTTATGCGGACGATTTGTTGTTTTTTATAACTCAGCCACATGTTACTATGCCCAACTTGTGCACTATATTTAAGCATTATAGCTATATAACGAACTTCAAAATAAATTACAAAAAATCTGAAGCCCTCAATTTAACGCTACATGAGACCACGCGAGAGGCCGTTTTACGCAATTGCAAATTTAAATGGGAATCCTGCGCCCTTAAATACTTAGGAGTTCTTTTGACCCCTAGTTTGAACGAGATATATAGCCAAAATTTCTTGCCACTGTTACAAAACGTAAAAAAAGACCTGGAGAGATGGACACTTAAACACTTCTCCTGGTTTGGTAGGGCAGCTATTGTCAAAATGACAATTCTGCCCAGAGTTCTGTATCATTTCCAGACTTTGCCCATATGGTTGCCTGCAAATTTCTTTCGGTCACTGAATGCCATTCTTAGACACTTCCTATGGGCGTCCAAAAAGCCACGCATAAGCCTTGTAATACTCACTAGAGATAAAGGCAGCGGGGGAATGGGATTCCCCAATTTCAAAAATTATTATAAGGCCACCCATCTTACTAGAATGATTGACTGGACCTGCCATGCGGACAATAAAGACTGGGTGACACTTGAAAACGATGTAGGCCCCATTCCAGTGACATATTTCCCTTGGATTCTGTGGGACCTATGCCCTAAACAACTTAAGCAACATCCTCTCATAGGGACCACTTTAAGATTACTACAAACAGTGACTCAAACGACGGGTTTGACTACTTCACCTGGCCCATTAACACCGTTAGTAGATAATCCGGACTTTATCCCAGGCATGTATAAACCTATCCGGCTCTATACATGTGGGAATTCGCCGTTATTAGCCATTCATTGCTTCGAGGGTAACAAGATTAAATCAATGTCGGACTTACAACATACTCTGGGCTTAACCTTCCTGGGCCACTGGACATATAGACAAATACACGACTATATTTTGAGCCCACGGAGGCTCAAACATTTTATACGACCACTAACGCCATTTGAGGCGGTTTGCTTTCAAGCCACCGCCTCGACGAAAAATATCTCCCTTACGTATGCTTGGTTGCAATCCGCAGCACGTCTGGAACCCAATAAACATAAGCTTTTCTGGGAAGCAGCATTAAATGCATCATTTACAAACGATCAATGGTTACAGGCATGTGTATTTGCCCATAAATGTGCAATTAGCACTCGATTACAGGAAACTTCTTTTAAACTTTTGACGAATTGGTATAATACGCCAATTAAATTACATAAATGGTTCCCAGCCGTTTCGGACTTATGTTGGCGTTGTAACCAAGCTAAGGGCACTTTACAACATATATGGTGGGAATGCGACCTAATTAGACCATATTGGGTTCAAGTGATTAGCATTATACAACAAATAACCGATACACATATCCTCCTAGACGCTAAATGTTGTCTATTACATATTACTGACCTTTCAATGAGAAAATATAAAAAATCGTTGATCAGATTCCTATTAACGGCCGCCAAGGCGGTGGTACCGAGATACTGGAGGAACACTACGACTCCCTCAATTACGGAATGGTTGGGAGAGATAAGATATCTGCACAAAATGGAAGAAATTAGGGCCATAGCTCATGAAAGCACAGATAAGTACATGGTTACCTGGCGACCTTGGGTCGTGTTTATCTATTCCTCTGCATATGCTTCCCCGACACGAGCATGAGGTGGAGGGGGCGCTGAGTGTCTGGGCTGACAAGGCCCGCTTTTTACCTAGGGAGAACCGCATCTTTTCCCTTTCTTTTTCTATCTTTTTCTAAGGTGCCAGCCTTGAGATAGGCTGTCACCTCTTTTTCTTTCTATCTTCATTTGCCACATTTGGCTTTTGGATTATAAATAATGGGGTGTAATCTGATTGGCATAAAGTTACAATGCAGATATGTTGGGACAGGCTTTTACAATACATTAGTGTATATATTTAGGTCCTATTGATGCACTAGGAATGGCAATGTACCTATCCTTTTATTAAGAAGTTTTTCTACTTTTGGGAGGGGCCCACTAGCTTAATGGGATTTTTGTCAATCCGTTTATACGCAATCAAGATGTCTAAAAGTATGAGTCTGTAACGCTGTTGCTACCCTATTGTTCACTCAGGCAGATGCATCTGCGATCATTATGCTTTGTTATGTTGTACTGTAACTGGCTATTTCTTTAATAAAAATTTAACTGTTTAAAAAAAAAGAAATGTTTATCGAGGATGTAGTAGACCGCTGAGCTACCCCACTCATGTGGAATGGACGTATGTAAATAAACATTTTGCTGAGCAGAAGACCTAATATTTATTTTTTATTATTTTTTATTTATTTCAGGTACTTATATAGCGCTGTCAATTTACGTAGCATTTTACATATACATTGCACATTCACATCAGTCCCTACCCTCAAGGAGCTTACAATCTAAGGTCCCTGACACACATTCATACATACTAGGGACAATTTAGACAGAATTCAATTAACCTACCTTCAATTAACCTAACCAACATGTCTTTGGGGTGTGGAGAAAACTGGAGTACCCAGAGGAAACCCATGCAGGAACAGGGAGAACATGCAAACTCCAGGCAGGTAGCATCGTGGTTGGGATTCAAACCAGCAACCCTTCTTCCTGCCAGGTGAGAGTGCTACCCACTACACCACCGTGCTGCCCATTATGGAACATAATGATTGCAGTTCTAATATGCTGTGACTTGTCAGATGATAATCAAGAAAACATCAAATAAAGGAACGTAAGTCATGCTCATCCCCACCAGAAACTTATCTGCACCTAAGTAAGGAGCATGTTCCCCAGCTCCAGCCCCCTAAAGGGATCTAAGTGTACTGGGAGCCGGAAAACACCACCTCTCCAAGGCCAAAAAATACTGTTAACTATCCATATCTGATAAATGTAACCATGTGTTTGGTTTAGAGTAACAGGTAGGGGAGAAGAATAAAAGATAGCTTATCGTTTGACACAAAAGTTTGCAAAACTAAACCTCTATTGAAGATAAAATATGAGATAAGATAAGATATGAAGATAAAGTGATAGAGAAGGAAGGAGAAGAGGAAAAGAGCTAATCCGTAGCTTCTGACCCAGAGATGTAGCTAATCCAGGGTTCTTACGCTTTTTTTCCTGGGCCATAATCCAGGATATTCTCCTTTTGACTAGCCTTAGGGAAACTGTGGGCTGCTTCCAAGCCCGCGCAATTGTCAGTTTAGTTCCGATTAGGATAAACCTAAAAAGATTTTGAGTTAATTTCGGAATCCCTTGTAGGGAAAAATTAAATAAAGTATACTGAGGAGTTTTGGGAATGGGAATTGTTGTAATCTTCCTAATAATATGTAAAACATTGTTCCACAGATTCCTAATTTTTTGCCATTGCCAACAAATATGTAGAATAGAGCCAATATGACCACAATTTGGGTAGAATCTGGCCAGTCTCAGAGGCACCATATACCACCGCATTAGAATTTCAAGTTAGCTTCGACCAAAGTTGTGTTAAGTAGACCTTTTGAGGCGGCAACTGATGCCTTATGCCATTCAGCTAAGGTCCATTGTTGCTGTAGATCATTTGCCCATTAACGCATAGAGCGTTTTAGAGTCAACCTGAGCAAGTGCTTGGTAAATCACTGATATCCTCCCTTCTGCTCCATGGCCTGGCCACACCAAAGCTGGTATTCAGTTATGGATGGGGGTTTAGAATTAGAGAGCCCTAAGGATCTGAGAAAGTGGGAAATTTGCTGAAATCTGAATTTCTCAGTTCCTGGCATATCAAGTTTACTAATGCAGTGAGCTAAAGTGATGGGTCCTGAAGGGGTTACAAAGTGACCAATCCTGTATATCCCCTTATCCAACCACCAGCGAAAGGCCCTAATGTCTTGTCCAGGAGGAAAGAGGGGATTCCTGAAAATGTGGGAGAGTGGCTGCCAGCGAGAGACCAAGTGTGGGTTCGTTTTAAGGGAGTCCCAGAGAGCTAGTGAGTGGGAAAATGAGGGTGCTAGTATGGCCAGTCTGTCCTTGGATGGGCACCAAAGAATATAGTCAAGGGTGTAGCCAGGAACGACCTGCCTCTCCCTGTGCACCCAATCTGGCTGAGCAATTTTAGAATAGATGGTAGATAGTTGGGAAAGTTGAGTTGCCTCATAATACCATAGAACATTCGGTACTCCCAGTCCTCCCTGTTTTCTGTTGCGGAAGAGTGTTGTCCTGGAAATTCTATGCCCCTTGGATCCCCAGATAAACTTCATAATTTTGGACTGAAAGGTTCGAAGTCAGTCTTTAGGGACGGGGATAGGTAGGGATCTAAAGAGATATACGATATGTGGGAGGGACGGGGATAGGTAGGGATCTAAAGAGATATAAGATATGTGGGAGTAAGTTAATTTTTATAGAGTTTACCCTGCCTAATCAGGAAATGCCCAGCTTGTCCCAAAAGGTGAAATTGTTCTCCAGACTGCGAAATGTTGAAGGGTAATTGGCTGAGTAAAGCCTGTCTATAGATGCCGTCAAATTGATCCCCAAATAAGGGAGCACAGATTCCGTCCAGCTAAACCTGACACTGTCTTTAAGTTGAGATACCATCTGTGATGGTAAGTTAATATTGAGTGCTAGGGACTTGAAATAATTGATCGTGAGTCCAAAACTTTGCCAAAATCATCCAGCAGCCGTCATATAATTGGGAGAGATGTATTTGGAGACGATATGAAAAGTAACACGTCATCTGCGAATAGGGCGCACTTATAAGATTTTGGTCCACATTGGATCCCTTTTTTATCAGATTTTTTTATCAGGATGGGCTCTGATAGCGATTGCCAGAGCCTCGATGATCATGTCAAAAATCACCAGTGATAAGGGGAATCCCTGTCTCGTGCCTCGACAAATTGGGAAGGGGTTTGAATAATACCCTTGCATCTTGTTCTGGGCTTCTGGGGTTGAGTATAATGCATTAATTATGTTCATAAAGGACTGACCAAATCCCCATTTTTCTAGAGTGGTGATCAGAAAAGACCAGGAGACTGAGTCGAAAGCCTTCGTAAGATCCAGAGAAAGCAGGAATCCCTGTTGGTGGGGGCCCCCTGTCCCATCCCGATCTCAAGAGTGAGATTATATCTACTGCCCTCCTGATCTGATCCAGCCCCTATTGCCAGGGGATAAAACCGACCTGATCCCCATGAATGTAAAGGCTAATGAAGTTCGAGATTCTATCGGCTAAAATTTTAGTCAAGATTTTGAGATCATTATTGATCAAGGATATAGGTCTATAATTGGAGGTACAACTGTGCTCCTTTCCTGGCTTAGGGATTACTGTTATGAACGTTGAATTCATGGTTGTATACAGGGGTGTTCCTGACCTAAGATGATTAAAGAAGTGTGCTAGGTATGGGGCGAGGATATGGGAGAAGTGTTTGTAATACGGGATGGAGAAGCCACCTGGGCCCGGCGTTGAATTTGTTTTAAGATTTTTAATGACCTGCTCCACTTCCGTTGCAGAGATTGGGGATTCGAGTTCCCTCTTATGCTGTTCCTTCAGCCTGGGGATTTGTACTGACTGCAAGAATGAATTGATGGCTTCAGGGGAGGGTTCCGACCCCATTTTGCTGTAGAGAGTAAGGTAGAAATTATGGAAAGCTTCCATAATTTTTTGGGGTTTCTGAGTGAGGGAACTGTCCCTCAATTTTATTTGAGTATAAGATCTGTCTTGGGGGTTAACCGTCTCACTAACAATGATCTGAGTTTGTCATTTTGGTGATAGAAGCATCCTCCCTCCCATCTGAGTTCCTTTTCCACCAGAGTGGTGAGGGCCAAGTTCAAATCTGTGCGAGCAGCATCTAGTCTTTCTGCAGTGCCCGAAGAGGGTTTCGATTTATGCAGTTTTCTTAGGGAAGTAAATTCCCTCTCCAGCCTCTCGATATCTGCCTTATGAGCCTTACGCAATCTAGTTGAAATTTGGATTAGATGACCTCTAATCATGGCCTTGTGGGCAGCCCACAGTGAGGAGGGGGAGACCTTGTCTACGTCATTTAATAGGAAATACTCCTGAATGTGTTTTTCAATTTCCCGGACTTGGGTGGAATTGCTGAGAATGGAGGCATTAAGTCTCCAGTGGAACTCTGAGTGTGCCTTATCGCTTTTTTTGATAATAACTTGATCAGCTTCCCTAAGTTATTTTAATGCCTTTCTCTCCTCTGATGTAAGGTTATCCCCGGTGGTGGATTCCCAGTTTAACTTTTCGAGATCCTCCTCCATCCTCCAAGATCGAGGAACCCCCCGAGCCATTTATTTTTTCGGAACACTGGCATTTTAGTGGACCGTATCTTTAATTGAGGGTCCTTTTTCCAATCCAACGTCTCAAGGATAACATCTTCATCTGAGGACTGGCCTCCCTCTTCCAAGAGAGACATGTGATTTCAGGGCCTCAGCTTCCCTTACATCTATTGAAAAGTCTTTATTGGCAACTTTATTGAAATAGATCACCTTGAAGTATACCCTCCTTAAAAATAAACAGAGGTCCTTATAAAGCTCAAAGTGGTCCATAGCCACCTTTGGGCAAAAGGATAAGCCCCTATTTAATAAGTCAATATGTCACTTTTATAATTGAAAATCGGACAAATTAATGACTTTAAGATCCTCTACCGAATTGTTTAATTGAAGTTTGACTAACGGGGATATCTCTGCCTTCTGGCGGTCGTTCAATCTGTTCTTACTGTGTCCCTTTGAATCTGCTGTCCTCCTTTTACTCAACTCCTTCCTCCTCCCGTTGTTTCTCTTTTTTGCCTCCCTTTAGTATACCCCTGGATGGGGGAGATTCCTGTGAGTCCAGTAGGTCTTTGTCTAAAAAATACACAGCGTGATGTAATTCATCCTCACTGCCAGAGGACTGAGCTCCTATTTCTGTATCTGACCGCAAAGGGAATCTATGATTGCATGATCGATTTGGACCTCCCCTCTGTGAGAATAAAAAATGTCCCCTTTTGCCCAGTCATCTAAGTCTCTCTTAAATTTATTGTGTTTGGTTGTTTTTAAATTCTTTTGAGTTTTGTCAATTTCTTTTTTTTAGAATATCATTGAACTTATCAAAGTCGGAAATTTCTTTCAGAGGTTTTAATTTCTCACTGCTTTCCAATGTCTGTGTTTGCAAGGAAGCTAATTGGTCCTTTTCCTCCTCTGCAATCAACCTCATTACTTCCAGACCATGGTCAATTCACTGTTTTTTCCATTTCATGAGAAATGTGTCTGTCTGGAGATGAGCTGCCGGCATGACCCTTTCTCTTAGTCCAGGTGGAATAATTCCTCTTTCTATATAGGATTCAAGGGAAAGTATGTCCCATTTCCTATTCAAGGACTTTATAATTAATTTTTTGTGTTCCTTAAATAAGGGTTTTATATTGTCTTGTGCTGATAGCTCAACTACCACAGAATCTACATCAAAAGTAGCTTTGATTTCAACATCAAAGTCATCTCCAGATATGAAAGCCATTTCCATGTGAAGAGATACCATTCAAAAAATCTTGAAGTTAAAATAAGGCACCTACTTTAGTCAAGATATAGGAGTATATAGAGAAACCCCCCTTACATCAATAAAGCCAGAGAGAGGGGATCCAGATTCAAAAGGAAAGAAGATCAGGTACTAAAGACAATAAGAAACTAAAATAATCCAAGAATCCACTCTCACCAAATAGAATATTGTAATTGATAGGGTACCAGCTGATTCATCAACTGTGGATGGGATACCTGCCCAACTAAGTAAAAAACTATATGCAAAACAAGTTTAGGTAGGAAAAGAGTTGTCCTCAGAAAGCAAAAAATGAGGGAAAGATCAACCACGGCTTTAAGGTACAAAAAATATATATTTAGGCTTTATTGAAAAATAGGGGAAGGGGGAAATTACACATACTAAGACCCCTTTCACACTGGGGCGTTTTTCAAGCGTTTTTCATGCGCTTTAGCGTTAAAAAAAGCGCCTGAAAGAAGCTGCAACTGCAATCCCATGTAAAAGCCAGAGTTTTTTCACACCAAGATCCCTTTCACACTGGGGCGTTTTTCAGGCGCTTTAGCGTTAAAAAAAGCGCCTGAAAGAAGCTGCAACTGCAATCCCAATGTAAAAGCCCGAGTGCTTTCACACTGAGGCGCTGCGCTGGAAGAGCGTCAAAAAAAGTCCTGCAAGCAGGTTCTTTGCAGCGCTTTTGGAGCGGTGAATACAACGCTCCTAAAACGCCCCTTCCCATTGAAATCAATGGGAAGCGCTTGTAAAACGCCCGAAAAAGCCTGAAAAACGCTATTGGCAGCAGCGTTTTGTGGGCGCTTTTAACCCTTTATTTGGCCACTAGCAGGGGTTAAAAGCGCCCCATTAACGCTCGAAAAACGCTGGTAAAGCACTGCTAGTTTAAGCGGCGCTTTACGAACGTTTTTCGGACGCTGACATTTCACATTGGGACTGCAGATGAGGCTTCTTTCAAGCGCTTTACAGGCGCTTTTTTTAACGCTAAAGCGCTTGAAAAAACGCCTGAAAAACGCCCCAGTGTGAAAGGGGTCTAAAGGTTATGGTATATGCAAGAAAACAATGTATCCTAATCAGAACAAGTCATCTCACTACACTTAACCTTAGATTAAAATCTTACTACAGTAAAGAATAACGTTATCAATAAAATATACAGAGCACCCCTGCAGTCTCCTCTGCCTGCCTTTAGTAGGCAAATTTCCCTATTCCAATTGCTGAACCGTAAAAAGAAATTTGGTCCCAGCCATCCACATGTTCATCGTCTAAATGCTAGCTTGGCCAAATTGCTAGCACTGCAACTGCTGCCTTTTCAGCTGGTAGACTCTGCCCCCTTTCATGAATTTGTGGAATGTTCTGTACATCAGTGGTAGGTTCCAATATAAAACGAATCAATCAGCGCTGAACACAACACATAAGTGAAAAATTAAACAGTTAATTAAAAAATGCAGCTCGAATACTATAGGTCAAAATACCAAATCCCACATTACAAAGTAAAAGCAACAGTACAGCGCATAAATAAATAATCTAAGTGAAATGAAAAAGTGACACTCTATTAGTGCATCAAAATACAAAAGTCCATATATTTAAAGAACAATAAATGGAGATGTCAGAAAAGAGATCCGCTGGTGCAATGTGCCTTCAATCGACAAAAATAAGTGATGATGTGATTCCTTCACCAATAATCAAGATGGACTCTCACCTCAAAATATGGACCCCTGATTTAACAGACAGGTCAGAAAATGCATGTTCCCATCATGGGTAACTCACAGCATTCAGTAGATATAGCGGTAGTGCTCAAAGATTGAATCCTTTTCAGTATCCTCAATTTAATATGATTCCATAAAAAACATAAGAAAACAAAATCTAGTGCTCTCTGTTTCCACAAATTTATTTAAAACAGAAGTAAAAGAGATACACTCACATTCTGGTGCACTGATCTCCAGTGCTGAGTGCTGGGCATGAAAACAAATGTATCACAACGTCCATGCATGGATCAGTATAGCAGCCCGCGGGTGACGTCACGGCTTAGGTCACGTGGTCCGTACGCGTTGCGTCCCCGAAAGTAGGCGGGACTTCATCAGCGGCGACGGCGTGACGTCGAACGGCCGCTTTTAAGCTGGTATACGGATACTGAGCCAATGAAAAAGAAGGTAGTGTGCAAGGCAATTTCACAGAGATAACACACATCGAGCGTGACTCCGGAAGCCAAATTAACACTTAGATAATTACCAGAGAGAGAGGAAGAGTTATAAAAACTATTGAAACTAATAACACAGAGGAGTGCATATGAATTGAGCCACATCAATGGCAACTTACATACGCACCAACCTGGTGCCCTCAAATGGGGCTTATTAGATAACAACAAGAAAAATTTCTAATTACCTTTAAGAGAGCAGTGTTATAGCACAAATGCGGGGACACATAAATGTATCTCAAACCATCATTGCACCACTAAAAAGATATAAATAAAAAATAATAAATAAAACCACAATGCCGCCGACGCCATCAGCAAGCAATACTGATCCATGCATGGAGACAACAATTTAATACAAATAAGTTACATAATAAAAAGAAATGCCAAAATAAATGACAGAAAGTGAGATATAGATAGAAAATATAATAAATATAAAAATAAAAATAAAAATAAAAATACAAATAAAAATAAAAATAAGAAAATAAAAATAAAAATAAAAAATATAAAATATAAAAATAAAAATAAATAACACATACATAAGTGAAATTAGCAAAACTATCTATCCGAAATGAAGCAATTTAAATCAAAGTCAACGTTCAAGCCACTTGGGGCAAGAACCTTTGTTTCATGTATCCAATGCGACTCACGTCTGCTCAGTTGGCGTATGAAGTTGCCTCCACGCCAATGTTTCGTAACCTTCTCTATCCCCCAGAAACTCAAACTCTTGGGATTCTGAGCATGTACCAATTTAAAATGACGAGACACATTGTGTGTCCTCAGACCCTTCTTAATATTATTCACATGCTCACCAAGCCTCACATGAAGAGGCCTAGACGTCCTGCCAATATATTGGAGGCCACATCCACATTGTAACATATATACCACCCCTACCGTGGAGCAAGTGATCAGTTGATCAATCATGTACTCCCTGTTGTTACTAGTAGCAACGAAGGATTTCCTCTTTTTTATATTACATCTGGAGTGTTTGCAAGCAGTACACCTACCACAAGCATAAAAACCAGACAAAAAAGAAAAAAGCCTGCTTTCAGTTTGTACGGGAGGATCAATGACACTGGGGGCTATCTGATCACGTAACGAGGGAGCCTTTTTATATATAAAAGAGGGACGTGCGGGTAACAAAGGTCCTAATACCCGATCCTGTTTCAATATAAACCAGTTTTTGGCAACAAATTTTTCGAATTTCTTGTACTGGACATTATAGTCCAGAACCATTCTGAAGTTAGTACCTCCATCTGCTGGTTCTTTTATTTTATCTCCTAATAAAAGAGATCTATCTAACTGTTGTACTCGAGCTACTTCATGATCTAGACTAGATCTATCATAGCCGTTTTCCTGAAATTTAGAGGATAGAATTTGAGCCTGAAGGGCAAAATCGTCCACTTTGGAACAATTACGTCTCAATCTTACATACTGTCCTCTGGGGATGTTGCACAGCCAAGACTTATGGTGGCAGCTCCCCAGAGGAATGTATGAATTACGATCGGTGGGTTTAAAATAATTCTTCAAAGACAACCCATCAACATCTTTAACGATCTCCAAATCAAGGAATACCATACGTTCCTGACTAATGTTCCAAGAGAGCTGGATGTTCTTATCATTCGTGTTCATGGTCCCAATGAAATTATCCAAACTAACTCGGTCACCGTCCCATATCATAATCAGGTCGTCAATAAATCTTTTGTAGCAGATTAATTCATGGGGGCGATTGCGAAAGACAACGTCCTCCTCCCAGTGGGCCATAAACAAATTGGCCACACTGGGAGCGAACTTAGCCCCCATGGCGACACCCCTGATCTGTAAATAGAACTGATGATTAAACCAAAAATAATTTCTGGTCAAACAAAACTTTAAACATTTAAGGAGGAATTTTTTATGGCACTCAGAAAGATCAGAAAATGTGGACATAGCCCACTGGACTGAAGCCTGCGCGTCATTGTGCCCAATAATAGTATATAAGGAGCCAACATCAGCAGTCACCAGGAAACAGGAAGCTGAACATTCTAATGATTCAAGGATTTGTATGATATGTTTGGTGTCTTTAAGAAATGCCTTTGTTTTCAACACTAAAGGCTGCAAAAGGGTATCGATATATTGGCCCACTCTAGATGAAATAGAATCAATGCCATTAACTATAGGCCTGCCGGGAGGATTAACACAATCCTTATGTATCTTCGGCAGGCTATATATAATGGGGGTTCTACAGAACAGCGGATCAAGATAGAGTCCCTCTTTTTTATTTAAAACATTCTTATTTTTCCCTTCCTCTATTAGCCAATGTAATTCATCCTTGTATTGTAACATAGGATCTTTGTTTAACACTTGATAAGTATCTATGTCACTCACAAGTCGATTCATTTCGGACATATAATAATTTTTATTTAGGATGACCAACCCACCACCCTTGTCGGCGGGGCGTATAATGATGTCATCCCTATTTTTTAAAGACTCCACACCCAGTTTGATATACTGGGGATCTTTCACTTTACGTATTTTTAATGTATCTAAATCCTTTGTTACGACATTTTTAAAAACCTCCAGGAACTTGTTATCAGTATTGAGAGGGTTAAACGTAGATTTGTTACGGAGATTAGAATGTTGAGTTTCAAAAGTTCTAACCTGTTTAGTCGGATTAGACAAAAAATACTTTTTCATATTCAGATTCCTAATGAACTTCTGAATATTAACATAAGTATGAAATTTATTTAAATTTCGAACGGGAGCAAATTTTAAACCCCTATCTAAAACCTTCAGTTCATTATCACTTAATGTGCATCCACTAAGGTTATAGATACCAGCTCCTACTGGGGTTTTTGTTTTTTGAATTCTCCTACCCCCTCTCCTTCCTCTCTCTCTTTTCTTTTTCGAACCTGACTGCCTGACCGGGGGGTTACGTGGGGTTGCTGTTTCCACCACTCCTGATGGGTAGGTGGTTGTACATGGGGTGGGTTGATGGGTTGATGAATGGGTGGTTGCACATAGGGGCCCCCCCCTGGTCCACCCCGCGCACCCAAAAAACCCCCTCCCTCATTTGATGAGCCATATTGTAGTGGCGCAAATCTGTTGGACACAGGTATAGGGTACCTCACAGGACCCCCATACGAAGCCCCCTGATGGGCAATGTGTTCATGCTGGTAACCTCCCTGTCTATTTGGGGAGTGATAGCTATAATAGTATTGGGAATCATTCCCAGGACCATCCCTAGGACCCCAATTCCTATTAAAATTGCTGTTACCTCTCCCCCTATTTTTCCCGCGATTATTACGGGCACCCCTCCCATACGTACCTCCTCTAGGGGAGTTACTTCCATTACCAATTGATCCAGTTTGAAGGTATTATGGTGCGGGAATGGTTTGGGAGCCTGGAGGGGGTAAGGAGGTTATCACATCAACCTCAATAGGAACATTATTAGGACTATCTCCCTCAGACTGATTCATCTTCTGCCATTTAAACACATTCCCCCCATTAAAATCATCAGAATCCCTCAAGAACTTTTTCTTTTTCTTATTTTGGACCTCAACATCCCATTTAGTGACCTTATCCCTCAATTCAACAGAGAGTCTGGTGAAGTCAGGAGTATCTTTAAATGGTTCAATAGAGCTCCTGATATCATTAATCTGAGTTTCTAAAATAGTCATTTTCCTTTGCTTTCGTTTCAGCAAAAAATCCATCAGTTCCAGACCTTTTTCCAAGAAAAAACCTTCCCATTCCAACATGGAGTCTCTATCGAGAAGCCCATCGTTGGGGGGAACATCCCATCTCAAGCGGCGAGGTATTAGTCTGGCTGAAATATATTGCTGAAAGGAAACAATATCCCACCATGCTTTGACCTTTTTCTCAAAAACATGACCAAGTTTTCTGAAGGCCTGAACAACATCTGGGGTTTGTTCTGAGGAGGGGGTGCGTGAAAAAATATCACTCAACTTAACTTCCCTTTTTTCCAAATATTGGAAAACATCCATGTTAGCAGCTGAAATTGTAGTAAATTGGTGCAAAAAACTATAAAACGAATCAATCAGCGCTGAACACAACACATAAGTGAAAAATTAAACAGTTAATTAAAAAATGCAGCTCGAATACTATAGGTCAAAATACCAAATCCCACATTACAAAGTAAAAGCAACAGTACAGCGCATAAATAAATAATCTAAGTGAAATGAAAAAGTGACACTCTATTAGTGCATCAAAATACAAAAGTCTATATATTTAACCAGTTGCCGACCGCCGCACGACAATGTACGTCGACAGCATGGCACGGGCAGGCATATTGGCGTACATGTACGTCCCTTGCCTCCCGCGGGTCGGGGGCCCGATCGGGCCCCCGCCCGGTGCCTGCGGCGGTCGGTTTTCGTCCGGGAGCGATCCGGGACGAGGGGGCAGCCATTCATTCATGGCCACCCCCACGCGATCGCTCCCGACGAATAGGAATCCCCCGTGACATCACTTCCTCTCCTGTAATGTAAACACAGGAGAGGAAGTGATGTATTCTCTCCTCCGTGTCGGTATTTTTCGTTCCGACACGGAGGAGAGCGGATCGGTGAGTTGCACCAACACTCTACACACACAGTAGAACATGCCAGGCACACTCACACCCCCCCGATCACCCCCCCCCCAATTACCCCTGCCCCCCAGTCACAGTGACACCAATGTCATTTTTTTTTTTTTTTTTTGCATTGGTGTCATTTGTGACTGTAATAACTGTTAGGGCAGTTAGGGTTAGCCCCCTTTAGTTCTAATGTACCCCCCTAACCCCCCCAATAAAGGTTTAACCCCGTGATCACCCCCCGTCGCCAGTGTCACTAAGGCTGGGTTCACATTGCAGCGGTTTATGAGAACGAATGTGATTCGCACCGCACTGCAGTGCAAATCACATCCGATCTCTGTGCGATTCGAGTTCAGCCATTCGCCGCACCCGCCACACCCGCCGCACCCGCCGCAAATTCGCACGGGACCCTTTTTTTGGCCCGCAGCAGAATCGGATCGCATGGGTGTTCACACCATGCGATCCGAGTTTGCAGATCGCACTGCGATATGCGAACTGATCTGGGGGTGTCAGTAACATTTCACTGACACTCCCAGCAGTCCGCATAGGGCAGTGTGAACTGCCGCCGGGAGGCATGCGATGCGGGAACCCGCCGCGGATTCGCGGCGTTTCCGCATCGCTCCAGTGTGAACCCAGCCTAATAAGCGATCATTTTTCTGATCGCCGTATTAGTGTCACAGGTGACGCTAGTTAGGCAGGTAGGTATTTAGGTTCGCCGCAGCTTTTTATAGCGCCAGGGACCCCCATATACTACCGCATAAAGCCCCCTGATTGCCCCCTAGTTAACCCTTTCACCAGTGATCACCATATAACTGTTACAGGTGACGCTGGTTGGTTAGTTATTTTTTTATAGTTTCAGGGCACCCGCCATTTATTACCTAATAAAGGTTTAACCCCCTGATCACCCGGCGGGTGTCATTTGTGACTAATAACTGTTAGGGCAGTTAGGGTTAGCCCCCTTTAGTTCTAAGGTACCCCCCTAACCCCCCCAATAAAGGTTTAACCCCGTGATCACCCCCCGTCGCCAGTGTCACTAAGGCTGGGTTCACATTGCAGCGGTTTATGAGAATGGATGTGATTCGCACCGCACTGCAGTGCAAATCACATCCGATCTCTGTGCGATTCGAGTTCAGCTATACAGATAGTATGGCTGAATTCGTGTCGCACCCGCCGCACCCGCCGCAAACTCGCACGGGACCCTTTTTTTGGTCCGCAGCAGAATCGGATCGCATGGGTGTTCACACCATGCGATCCAAGTTTGCAGATCGCACTGCGATATGCGAACTGATCTGGGGGTGTCATTAACATTTCACTGACACTCCCAGCAGTTCGCATAGGGCAGTGTGAACTGCCGCCGGGAGGCATGCGATGCGGGAACCCGCCGCGCATTCGTGGCGTTCCCGCATCGCTCCAGTGTGAACCCAGCCTAATAAGCGATCGTTTTTCTGATCGCTGTATTAGTGTCACAGGTGACGCTAGTTAGGCAGGTAGGTATTTAGGTTCGCCGCAGCTTTTTATAGCGCCAGGGACCCCCATATACTACCGCATAAAGCCCCCTGATTGCCCCCTAGTTAACCCTTTCACCAGTGATCACCATATAACTGTTACAGGTGACGCTGGTTGGTTAGTTATTTTTTTATAGTTTCAGGGCACCCGCCATTTATTACCTAGTCTCACTAGTGTACCCCTAAATTTAGGGGTGTCTACTTTCCAAAATGGGGTCATTTGGGGGGGGGTTTGTGCCATCTTGGCATTTTATGGCCTTCAAAACTGTAACGCCCTTAGAAAGCCTGAAGGCGGTGCTTGGTTTTCGGGGCCCCGTACGCGGCTAGGCTCCCAAAAAGTCCCACATATGTGGTATCCCCGTACTCAGGAGAAGCAGCAGAATTTATTTTGGGGTGTCATTTCACATATGCCCATGGCATGCGTGAGCAATATATCATTTAGTGACAACTTTGTGAAAAAAAAAAAAAAAGTTTGTAATTTTCCCGCAACTTGTGGCAAAATATAAAATATTCCATGGACTCAACATGCCTCTCAGCAAATAGCTTGGGGTGTCTACTTTCTAAAATGGGGTCATTTGTGGGGGTTTTGTGCCATCTTGGCATTTTATGGCCTTCAAAACTGTAATAGGTAGTGAGAAGTGAACTCAAAAATTTACGCCCTTAGAAAGCCTGAAGGCGGTGCTTGGTTTTCGGGGCCACGTACGCGGCTAGGCTCCCAAAAAGTCCCACATATGTGGTATCCCCGTACTCAGGAGAAGCAGCAGAATTTATTTTGGGGTGTCATTTCACATATGCCCATAGCATGTGTGAGCAATATATCATTTAGTGACAACTTTGTGTAAAAAAAAAAAAAAAAATTTTTTTTTGTCATTATTCAATCGCTTGAGGCAAAAAAATAAAATATTCAATGGGCTCAACATGCCTCTTATCAATTTCCTTAGGGGGTCTACTTTCCAAAATGGGGTCATTTGGGGGGGTTTTGTACTGCCCTGCCAATTTAGCACCTCAAGAAATGAGATAGGCAGTCGTAAACTAAAAGCTGTGTAAATTCCAGAAAACGTACCTTAGTTTGTAGATGTGACAACTTTTGCGCAAACCAATAAATATACAATTATTGACTTTTTTTTTACCAAAGACATGTGGCTGAATACATTTTGGCCTAAATGTATGACTAAAATTGAGTTTATTGGATTTTTCTAATAACAAAAAGTAGAAAATATCATTTTTTTTCAAAATTTGCGGTCTTTTTACGTTTATATCGCAAAAAATAAAAATCGCAGAGGCAATCAAATACCATCAAAAGAAAGCTCTATTTGTGGGAAGAAAAGGACGCAAATTATGTTTGGGTACAACATTGCATGACCGCGCAATTACCAGTTAAAGCAGCGCAGTGCCAAAGTGTAAAAAGACCTCTGGTCATTTACCAGCAAAATGGTCCGGTCTGAAAGTGGTTAAAGAACAATAAATGGAGATGTCAGAAAAGAGATCCGCTGGTGCAATGTGCCTTCAATCGACAAAAATAAGTGATGATGTGATTCCTTCACCAATAATCAAGATGGACTCTCACCTCAAAATATGGATCCCTGATTTAACAGACAGGTCAGAAAACGCATGTTCCCATCATGGGTAACTCACAGCATTCAGTAGATATAGCGGTAGTGCTCAAAGATTGAATCCTTTTCAGTATCCTCAATTTAATATGATTCCATAAAAAACATAAGAAAACAAAATCTAGTGCTCTCTGTTTCCACAAATTTATTTAAAACAGAAGTAAAAGAGATACACTCACATTCTGGTGCACTGATCTCCAGTGCTGAGTGCTGGGCATGAAAACAAATGTATCACAACGTCCATGCATGGATCAGTATAGTAGCCCGCGGGTGACGTCACGGCTTAGGTCACGTGGTCCGTACGCGTTGCGTCCCCGAAAGTAGGCGGGACTTCATCAGCGGCGACGGCGTAACGTCGAACGGCCGCTTTTAAGCTGGTATACTGATACTGAGCCAATGAAAAAGAAGGTAGTGCGCAAGGCAATTTCACAGAGATAACACACATCGAGCGTGACTCCGGAAGCCAAATTAACACTTAGATAATTACCAGAGAGAGAGGAAGAGTTATAAAAACTATTGAAACTAATAACACAGAGGAGTGCATATGAATTGAGCCACATCAATGGCAACTTACATACGCACCAACCTGGTGCCCTCAAATGGGGCTTATTAGATAACAACAAGAAAAATTTCTAATTACCTTTAAAAGAGCAGTGTTATAGCACAAATGCGGGGACACATAAATGTATCTCAAACCATCATTGCACCACTAAAAAGATATAAATAAAAAATAATAAATAAAACCACAATGCCGCCGACGCCATCAGCAAGCAATACTGATCCATGCATGGAGACAACAATTTAATACAAATAAGTTACATAATAAAAAGAAATGCCAAAATAAATGACAGAAAGTGAGATATAGATAGAAAATATAATAAATATAAAAATAAAAATAAAAATAAAAATACAAATAAAAATAAAAATAAGAAAATAAAAATAAAAATAAAAAATCTAAAATATAAAAATAAAAATAAAAATAAATAACACATACATAAGTGAAATTAGCAAAACTACCTTTGTTTCATGTATCCAATGCGACTCACGTCTGCTCAGTTGGCGTATGAAGTTGCCTCCACGCCAATGTTTCGTAACCTTCTCTATCCCCCAGAAACTCAAACTCTTGGGATTCTGAGCATGTACCAATTTAAAATGACGAGACACATTGTGTGTCCTCAGACCCTTCTTAATATTATTCACATGCTCACCAAGCCTCACATGAAGAGGCCTAGACGTCCAGGATACTGAAAAGGATTCAATCTTTGAGCACTACCGCTATATCTACTGAATGCTGTGAGTTACCCATGATGGGAACATGCGTTTTCTGACCTGTCTGTTAAATCAGGGGTCCATATTTTGAGGTGAGAGTCCATCTTGATTATTGGTGAAGGAATCACATCATCACTTATTTTTGTCGATTGAAGGCACATTGCACCAGTGAATCTCTTTTCTGACATCTCCATTTATTGTTCTTTAAATATATGGACTTTTGTATTTTGATGCACTAATAGAGTGTCACTTTTTCATTTCACTTAGATTATTTATTTATGCGCTGTACTGTTGCTTTTACTTTGTAATGTGGGATTTGGTATTTTGACCTATAGTATTCGAGCTGCATTTTTTAATTAACTGTTTAATTTTTCACTTATGTGTTGTGTTCAGCGCTGATTGATTCGTTTTATAGTTTTTTGCACCAATTTACTACAATTTCAGCTGCTAACATGGATGTTTTCCAATATTTGGAAAAAAGGGAAGTTAAGTTGAGTGATATTTTTTCACGCACCCCCTCCTCAGAACAAACCCCAGATGTTGTTCAGGCCTTCAGAAAACTTGGTCATGTTTTTGAGAAAAAGGTCAAAGCATGGTGGGATATTGTTTCCTTTCAGCAATATATTTCAGCCAGACTAATACCTCACCGCTTGAGATGGGATGTTCCCCCCAACGATGGGCTTCTCGATAGAGACTCCATGTTGGAATGGGAAGGTTTTTTCTTGGAAAAAGGTCTGGAACTGATGGATTTATTGCTGAAACGAAAGCAAAGGAAAATGACTATTTTAGAAACTCAGATTAATGATATCAGGAGCTCTATTGAACCATTTAAAGATACTCCTGACTTCACCAGACTCTCTGTTGAATTGAGGGATAAGGTCACTAAATGGGATGTTGAGGTCCAAAATAAGAAAAAGAAAAAGTTCTTGAGGGATTCTGATGATTTTAATGGGGGGAATGTGTTTAAATGGCAGAAGATGAATCAGTCTGAGGGAGATAGTCCTAATAATGTTCCTATTGAGGTTGATGTGATAACCTCCTTACCCCCTCCAGGCTCCCAAACCATTCCCGCACCACAATACCTTCAAACTGGATCAATTGGTAATGGAAGTAACTCCCCTAGAGGAGGTACGTATGGGAGGGGTGCCCGTAATAATCGCGGGAAAAATAGGGGGAGAGGTAACAGCAATTTTAATAGGAATTGGGGTCCTAGGGATGGTCCTGGGAATGATTCCCAATACTATTATAGCTATCACTCCCCAAATAGACAGGGAGGTTACCAGCATGAACACATTGCCCATCAGGGGGCTTCGTATGGGGTCCTGTGAGGTACCCTATACCTGTGTCCAACAGATTTGCGCCACTACAATATGGCTCATCAAATGAGGGAGGGGATTTTTTGGGTGCGCGGGGTGGACCAGGGGGGGGCCCCTATGTGCAACCACCCATTCATCAACCCATCAACCCACCCCATGTACAACCACCTACCCATCAGGAGTGGTGGAAACAGCAACCCCACGTAACCCCCCGGTCAGGCAGTCAGGTTCGAAAAAGAAAAGAGAGAGAGGAAGGAGAGGGGGTAGGAGAATTCAAAAAACAAAAACCCCAGTAGGAGCTGGTATCTATAACCTTAGTGGATGCACATTAAGTGATAATGAACTGAAGGTTTTAGATAGGGGTTTAAAATTTGCTCCCGTTCGAAATTTAAATAAATTTCATACTTATGTTAATATTCAGAAGTTCATTAGGAATCTGAATATGAAAAAGTATTTTTTGTCTAATCCGACTAAACAGGTTAGAACTTTTGAAACTCAACATTCTAATCTCCGTAACAAATCTACGTTTAACCCTCTCAATACTGATAACAAGTTCCTGGAGGTTTTTAAAAATGTCGTAACAAAGGATTTAGATACATTAAAAATACGTAAAGTGAAAGATCCCCAGTATATCAAACTGGGTGTGGAGTCTTTAAAAAATAGGGATGACATCATTATACGCCCCGCCGACAAGGGTGGTGGGTTGGTCATCCTAAATAAAAATTATTATATGTCCGAAATGAATCGACTTGTGAGTGACATAGATACTTATCAAGTGTTAAACAAAGATCCTATGTTACAATACAAGGATGAATTACATTGGCTAATAGAGGAAGGGAAAAATAAGAATGTTTTAAATAAAAAAGAGGGACTCTATCTTGATCCGCTGTTCTGTAGAACCCCCATTATATATAGCCTGCCGAAGATACATAAGGATTGTGTTAATCCTCCCGGCAGGCCTATAGTTAATGGCATTGATTCTATTTCATCTAGAGTGGGCCAATATATCGATACCTTTTTGCAGCCTTTAGTGTTGAAAACAAAGGCATTTCTTAAAGACACCAAACATATCATACAAATCCTTGAATCATTAGAATGTTCAGCTTCCTGTTTCCTGGTGACTGCTGATGTTGGCTCCTTATATACTATTATTGGGCACAATGACGCGCAGGCTTCAGTCCAGTGGGCTATGTCCACATTTTCTGATCTTTCTGAGTGCCATAAAAAATTCCTCCTTAAATGTTTAAAGTTTTTGTTTGACCAGAAATTATTTTTGGTTTAATCATCAGTTCTATTTACAGATCAGGGGTGTCGCCATGGGGGCTAAGTTCGCTCCCAGTGTGGCCAATTTGTTTATGGCCCACTGGGAGGAGGACGTTGTCTTTCGCAATCGCCCCCATGAATTAATCTGCTACAAAAGATTTATTGACGACCTGATTATGATATGGGACGGTGACCGAGTTAGTTTGGATAATTTCATTGGGACCATGAACACGAATGATAAGAACATCCAGCTCTCTTGGAACATTAGTCAGGAACGTATGGTATTCCTTGATTTGGAGATCGTTAAAGATGTTGATGGGTTGTCTTTGAAGAATTATTTTACACCCACCGATCGTAATTCATACATTCCTCTGGGGAGCTGCCACCATAAGTCTTGGCTGTGCAACATCCCCAGAGGACAGTATGTAAGATTGAGACGTAATTGTTCCAAAGTGGACGATTTTGCCCTTCAGGCTCAAATTCTATCCTCTAAATTTCAGGAAAAAGGCTATGATAGATCTAGTCTAGATCATGAAGTAGCTCGAGTACAACAGTTAGATAGATCTCTTTTATTAGGAGATAAAATAAAAGAACCAGCAGATGGAGGTACTAACTTCAGAATGGTTCTGGACTATAATGTCCAGTACAAGAAATTCGAAAAATTAGTTGCCAAAAACTGGTTTATATTGAAACAGGATCGGGTATTAGGACCTTTGTTACCCGCACGTCCCTCTTTTATATATAAAAAGGCTCCCTCATTACGTGATCAGATAGCCCCCAGTGTCATTGATCCTCCCGTACAAACTGAAAGCAGGCTTTTTTCTTTTTTGTCTGGTTTTTATGCTTGTGGTAGGTGTACTGCTTGCAAACACTCCAGATGTAATATAAAAAAGAGGAAATCCTTCGTTGCTACTAGTAACAACAGGGAGTACATGATTGATCAACTGATCACTTGCTCCACGGTAGGGGTGGTATATATGTTACAATGTGGATGCGGCCTCCAATATATTGGCAGGACATCTAGGCCTCTTCATGTGAGGCTTGGTGAGCATGTGAATAATATTAAGAAGGGTCTGAGGACACACAATGTGTCTCGTCATTTTCAATTGGTACATGCTCAGAATCCCAAGAGTTTGAGTTTCTGGGGGATAGAGAAGGTTACGAAACATTGGCGTGGAGGCAACTTCATACGCCAACTGAGCAGACGTGAGTCGCATTGGATACATGAAACAAAGGTTCTTGCCCCAAGTGGCTTGAACGTTGACTTTGATTTAAATTGCTTCATTTCGGATAGATAGTTTTGCTAATTTCACTTATGTATGTGTTGTTTATTTTTATTTTTATTTTTATATTTTATATTTTTTATTTTTATTTTTATTTTCTTATTTTTATTTTTATTTGTATTTTTATTTTTATTTTTATTTTTATTTTTATATTTATTATATTTTCTATCTATATCTCACTTTCTGTCATTTATTTTGGCATTTCTTTTTATTATGTAACTTATTTGTATTAAATTGTTGTCTCCATGCATGGATCAGTATTGCTTGCTGATGGCGTCGGCGGCATTGTGGTTTTATTTATTATTTTTTATTTATATCTTTTTAGTGGTGCAATGATGGTTTGAGATACATTTATGTGTCCCCGCATTTGTGCTATAACACTGCTCTTTTAAAGGTAATTAGAAATTTTTCTTGTTGTTATCTAATAAGCCCCATTTGAGGGCACCAGGTTGGAGCGTATGTAAGTTGCCATTGATGTGGCTCAATTCATATGCACTCCTCTGTGTTATTAGTTTCAATAGTTTTTATAACTCTTCCTCTCTCTCTGGTAATTATCTAAGTGTTAATTTGGCTTCCGGAGTCACGCTCGATGTGTGTTATCTCTGTGAAATTGCCTTGCGCACTACCTTCTTTTTCATTGGCTCAGTATCCGTATACCAGCTTAAAAGCGGCCGTTCGACGTCACGCCGTCGCCGCTGATGAAGTCCCGCCTACTTTCGGGGACGCAACGCGTACGGACCACGTGACCTAAGCCGTGACGTCACCCGCGGGCTGCTATACTGATCCATGCATGGATGTTGTGATACATTTGTTTTCATGCCCAGCACTCAGCACTGGAGATCAGTGCACCAGAATGTGAGTGTATCTCTTTTACTTCTGTTTTAAATAAATTTGTGGAAACAGAGAGCACTAGATTTTGTTTTCTTATGTTTTTTATGGAATCATATTAAATTGAGGATACTGAAAAGGATTCAATCTTTGAGCACTACCGCTATATCTACTGAATGCTGTGAGTTACCCATGATGGGAACATGCGTTTTCTGACCTGTCTGTTAAATCAGGGGTCCATATTTTGAGGTGAGAGTCCATCTTGATTATTGGTGAAGGAATCACATCATCACTTATTTTTGTCGATTGAAGGCACATTGCACCAGCGGATCTCTTTTCTGACATCTCCATTTATTGTTCTTTAAATATATGGACTTTTGTATTTTGATGCACTAATAGAGTGTCACTTTTTCATTTCACTTAGATTATTTATTTATGCGCTGTACTGTTGCTTTTACTTTGTAATGTGGGATTTGGTATTTTGACCTATAGTATTCGAGCTGCATTTTTTAATTAACTGTTTAATTTTTCACTTATGTGTTGTGTTCAGCGCTGATTGATTCGTTTTATAGTTTTTTGCACCAATTTACTACAATTTCAGCTGCTAACATGGATGTTTTCCAATATTTGGAAAAAAGGGAAGTTAAGTTGAGTGATATTTTTTCACGCACCCCCTCCTCAGAACAAACCCCAGATGTTGTTCAGGCCTTCAGAAAACTTGGTCATGTTTTTGAGAAAAAGGTCAAAGCATGGTGGGATATTGTTTCCTTTCAGCAATATATTTCAGCCAGACTAATACCTCACCGCTTGAGATGGGATGTTCCCCCCAACGATGGGCTTCTCGATAGAGACTCCATGTTGGAATGGGAAGGTTTTTTCTTGGAAAAAGGTCTGGAACTGATGGATTTATTGCTGAAACGAAAGCAAAGGAAAATGACTATTTTAGAAACTCAGATTAATGATATCAGGAGCTCTATTGAACCATTTAAAGATACTCCTGACTTCACCAGACTCTCTGTTGAATTGAGGGATAAGGTCACTAAATGGGATGTTGAGGTCCAAAATAAGAAAAAGAAAAAGTTCTTGAGGGATTCTGATGATTTTAATGGGGGGAATGTGTTTAAATGGCAGAAGATGAATCAGTCTGAGGGAGATAGTCCTAATAATGTTCCTATTGAGGTTGATGTGATAACCTCCTTACCCCCTCCAGGCTCCCAAACCATTCCCGCACCACAATACCTTCAAACTGGATCAATTGGTAATGGAAGTAACTCCCCTAGAGGAGGTACGTATGGGAGGGGTGCCCGTAATAATCGCGGGAAAAATAGGGGGAGAGGTAACAGCAATTTTAATAGGAATTGGGGTCCTAGGGATGGTCCTGGGAATGATTCCCAATACTATTATAGCTATCACTCCCCAAATAGACAGGGAGGTTACCAGCATGAACACATTGCCCATCAGGGGGCTTCGTATGGGGGTCCTGTGAGGTACCCTATACCTGTGTCCAACAGATTTGCGCCACTACAATATGGCTCATCAAATGAGGGAGGGGATATTTTGGGTGCGCGGGGTGGACCGGGGGGGGCCCCTATGTGCAACCACCCATTCATCAACCTATCAACCCACCCCATGTACAACCACCTACCCATCAGGAGTGGTGGAAACAGCAACCCCACGTAACCCCCCGGTCAGGCAGTCAGGTTCGAAAAAGAAAAGAGAGAGAGGAAGGAGAGGGGGTAGGAGAATTCAAAAAACAAAAACCCCAGTAGGAGCTGGTATCTATAACCTTAGTGGATGCACATTAAGTGATAATGAACTGAAGGTTTTAGATAGGGGTTTAAAATTTGCTCCCGTTCGAAATTTAAATAAATGTCATACTTATGTTAATATTCAGAAGTTCATTAGGAATCTGAATATGAAAAAGTATTTTTTGTCTAATCCGACTAAACAGGTTAGAACTTTTGAAACTCAACATTCTAATCTCCGTAACAAATCTACGTTTAACCCTCTCAATACTGATAACAAGTTCCTGGAGGTTTTTAAAAATGTCGTAACAAAGGATTTAGATACATTAAAAATACGTAAAGTGAAAGATCCCCAGTATATCAAACTGGGTGTGGAGTCTTTAAAAAATAGGGATGACATCATTATACGCCCCGCCGACAAGGGTGGTGGGTTGGTCATCCTAAATAAAAATTATTATATGTCCGAAATGAATCGACTTGTGAGTGACATAGATACTTATCAAGTGTTAAACAAAGATCCTATGTTACAATACAAGGATGAATTACATTGGCTAATAGAGGAAGGGAAAAATAAGAATGTTTTAAATAAAAAAGAGGGACTCTATCTTGATCCGCTGTTCTGTAGAACCCCCATTATATATAGCCTGCCGAAGATACATAAGGATTGTGTTAATCCTCCCGGCAGGCCTATAGTTAATGGCATTGATTCTATTTCATCTAGAGTGGGCCAATATATCGATACCTTTTTGCAGCCTTTAGTGTTGAAAACAAAGGCATTTCTTAAAGACACCAAACATATCATACAAATCCTTGAATCATTAGAATGTTCAGCTTCCTGTTTCCTGGTGACTGCTGATGTTGGCTCCTTATATACTATTATTGGGCACAATGACGCGCAGGCTTCAGTCCAGTGGGCTATGTCCACATTTTCTGATCTTTCTGAGTGCCATAAAAAATTCCTCCTTAAATGTTTAAAGTTTTGTTTGACCAGAAATTATTTTTGGTTTAATCATCAGTTCTATTTACAGATCAGGGGTGTCGCCATGGGGGCTAAGTTCGCTCCCAGTGTGGCCAATTTGTTTATGGCCCACTGGGAGGAGGACGTTGTCTTTCGCAATCGCCCCCATGAATTAATCTGCTACAAAAGATTTATTGACGACCTGATTATGATATGGGACGGTGACCGAGTTAGTTTGGATAATTTCATTGGGACCATGAACACGAATGATAAGAACATCCAGCTCTCTTGGAACATTAGTCAGGAACGTATGGTATTCCTTGATTTGGAGATCGTTAAAGATGTTGATGGGTTGTCTTTGAAGAATTATTTTAAACCCACCGATCGTAATTCATACATTCCTCTGGGGAGCTGCCACCATAAGTCTTGGCTGTGCAACATCCCCAGAGGACAGTATGTAAGATTGAGACGTAATTGTTCCAAAGTGGACGATTTTGCCCTTCAGGCTCAAATTCTATCCTCTAAATTTCAGGAAAAAGGCTATGATAGATCTAGTCTAGATCATGAAGTAGCTCGAGTACAACAGTTAGATAGATCTCTTTTATTAGGAGATAAAATAAAAGAACCAGCAGATGGAGGTACTAACTTCAGAATGGTTCTGGACTATAATGTCCAGTACAAGAAATTCGAAAAATTAGTTGCCAAAAACTGGTTTATATTGAAACAGGATCGGGTATTAGGACCTTTGTTACCCGCACGTCCCTCTTTTATATATAAAAAGGCTCCCTCGTTACGTGATCAGATAGCCCCCAGTGTCATTGATCCTCCCGTACAAACTGAAAGCAGGCTTTTTTCTTTTTTGTCTGGTTTTTATGCTTGTGGTAGGTGTACTGCTTGCAAACACTCTAGATGTAATATAAAAAAGAGGAAATCCTTCGTTGCTACTAGTAACAACAGGGAGTACATGATTGATCAACTGATCACTTGCTCCACGGTAGGGGTGGTATATATGTTACAATGTGGATGTGGCCTCCAATATATTGGCAGGACATCTAGGCCTCTTCATGTGAGGCTTGGTGAGCATGTGAATAATATTAAGAAGGGTCTGAGGACACGCAATGTGTCTCGTCATTTTAAATTGGTACATGCTCAGAATCCCAAGAGTTTGAGTTTCTGGGGGATAGAGAAGGTTACGAAACATTGGCGTGGAGGCAACTTCATACGCCAACTGAGCAGACGTGAGTCGCATTGGATACATGAAACAAAGGTTCTTGCCCCAAGTGGCTTGAACGTTGACTTTGATTTAAATTGCTTCATTTCGGATAGATAGTTTTGCTAATTTCACTTATGTATGTGTTATTTATTTTTATTTTTATTTTTATATTTTATATTTTTAATTTTTATTTTTATTTTCTTATTTTTATTTTTATTTGTATTTTTATTTTTATTTTTATTTTTATATTTATTATATTTTCTATCTATATCTCACTTTCTGTCATTTATTTTGGCATTTCTTTTTATTATGTAACTTATTTGTATTAAATTGTTGTCTCCATGCATGGATCAGTATTGCTTGCTGATGGCGTCGGCGGCATTGTGGTTTTATTTATTATTTTTTATTTATATCTTTTTAGTGGTGCAATGATGGTTTGAGATACATTTATGTGTCCCCGCATTTGTGCTATAACACTGCTCTTTTAAAGGTAATTAGAAATTTTTCTTGTTGTTATCTAATAAGCCCCATTTGAGGGCACCAGGTTGGTGCGTATGTAAGTTGCCATTGATGTGGCTCAATTCATATGCACTCCTCTGTGTTATTAGTTTCAATAGTTTTTATAACTCTTCCTCTCTCTCTGGTAATTATCTAAGTGTTAATTTGGCTTCCGGAGTCATGCTCGATGTGTGTTATCTCTGTGAAATTGCCTTGCGCACTACCTTCTTTTTCATTGGCTCAGTATCCGTATACCAGCTTAAAAGCGGCCGTTCGACGTCACGCCGTCGCCGCTGATGAAGTCCCGCCTACTTTCGGGGACGCAACGCGTACGGACCACGTGACCTAAGCCGTGACGTCACCCGCGGGCTGCTATACTGATCCATGCATGGACGTTGTGATACATTTGTTTTCATGCCCAGCACTCAGCACTGGAGATCAGTGCACCAGAATGTGAGTGTATCTCTTTTACTTCTGTTTTAAATAAATTTGTGGAAACAGAGAGCACTAGATTTTGTTTTCTTATGTTTTTTATGGAATCATATTAAATTGAGGATACTGAAAAGGATTCAATCTTTGAGCACTACTGCTATATCTACTGAATGCTGTGAGTTACCCATGATGGGAACATGCATTTTCTGACCTGTCTGTTAAATCAGGGGTCCATATTTTGAGGTGAGAGTCCATCTTGATTATTGGTGAAGGAATCACATCATCACTTATTTTTGTCGATTGAAGGCACATTGCACCAGCGGATCTCTTTTCTGACATCTCCATTTATTGTTCTTTAAATATATGGACTTTTGTATTTTGATGCACTAATAGAGTGTCACTTTTTCATTTCACGTAGGTTCCAATATGCCATATCTTTTCACGGAAGGCCATTCAGGCTCTCTACCGGCATGTGGAAAATGTTTTGGCCTTGTTGGACAGGGCAGTCAGCAGTAAGGTTCATATTAGCTGACTCATGGTCCAGCAGGCATGAGTAGGGATGTTACCTTTCCTTCATGGTGCACTGAGTAACTCTGCTGGCAGCTGGGAAGGATGCAAGACAGGGTTCTGTGTTGTTGGAGCTTGTTCCAACACCACACCTCCAAAATGCTAGTGGTGATTCTGCCACAGATCTCTCCTCCACCCCCTCCTCTTCTTCTTCCTTTATGGCTTCTTCTGCAGATTTGTCCACTCAACCAGCAGTGCTCTGTAAGCATTCAAGGGGCTATGCAACCAGTCAGGCTAAAAGATGCCATGTGGTGCTTGAGTTGGTCTGCCTAGGGGACAGGAGCCACACTGTCAGCTCTGCAGGGGCAGGCTCAGAGGTGGTTGAAGCCACACCAGTTTCAGCCAGGAATGGCTGTATGTGAAAATGGCACCAACATTCTCTGCGCTGGCCAACAGGTACACTTGACCCATGTTCCATGTTTGGCACACGTCCTGAATTTGGTAGTGCATATATGGTTCTTGACCAGGTACTTAGGCTTACAAAATCTCCTGAGGCAGGCCAGAAAAGTCTGTGGTCATTTCCACAAGTCATACAATACCAGTGCTCGGCTGGCTGACATTCAAAATGAATGCAACCTGCCCACCAACGGCTTCATTTGTGACATGCCCACCAGGTGGAACTCAACATTGGCAAAGCAAAGCTGCAGTGGCTGCACACACAGCAAAAGGCCATAAATAAATACCTGTGTGAGTATGGCACCAGGACAGGGTCAGTGGAGCTTGGCTTCTTTTCGCTATGCCAGTGGCTACTGATCAAGGATGCATTGTCCTGTCTGCTTAAGGACTGCCTCCTGCAAATTTACATTGGCAGAATGGCTTGGCTGGGCACATCAACGTACAGATACTTTGCTCTTTAAGTGCCCAGCTGCGGGTCACACGCGCGCCGCCGGTGGCATGCTCGTGACCCGTCCTGAGCTCCATGACCATGGCCGCGGGACCCCCAGACCCGATCACTGCTGGTGTCCCGAGATTGGGTAACAGAGCTGAAGAACCGGGAGAGGTATGTGTAAACAAACCTCTCACTGTGCTTCCTAGTGTGGCTGTCACTGATCGTCTGTTCCCTGTTATAGGGAAAGACGATCAGTGATGTCACATGCCAAGCCACACTCCCAACAGTAAAAAAACACACACATGTCACACTTAACCCATCCCAGCCCCCTAATGGTTAACCCCTTCACTGCCAGTGTCATTTACACAGGAATCAGTGCATTTAAATAGCACTGATTGCTGTATAAATGACAATGGTCCCAAAAATGTGTAAAAATGTCCGATGTGTCTGCCATAATGTAGCAGTCACAATAAAAATCGCTGAGCGCCGCCATTAGTAGTAAACAAAAAATATTAATAAAAATGCTAAAAAACGTTCCTCTATTTTGTAAATGCTATAACTTTTGCGCAAACCAATCAATAATGGCTAATTGCATTTTTTTTTACCAAAAATATGTAGGAAAATACATATCGGCCTAAACTGAAGAAAAACAATGTTTTAATATATTTTTTGGGGATATTTATTATAGCAAAAAGTTTAAAAAATAATTTTTTTTTCAAAATTGTAGCTCTATTTTTGTTTATAGCGCAAAAAATAAAATCCGCAGAGGTTATCAAATACCGCCAAAAGCTCTATTTGTGGGAAAAAAGGATGGCAATTTTGTTTGGGAGCCATATTGCACGACCGCGCAATTATCAGTTAAAGTGACGCAGTGCCAAATCGCAAAAAGGGGCCTTGTTCTTTGGCTGCAAATTGGTCCGGGGCTTAAGTGGTAAAGGAAACCACAAGGATGGTGAGTAGTAACAATGCATACATCAATGAAACTGTCCTTCTAGTCTTCCTGCTGGAGCGCATGCTTCATGGAATCATGGACACGGCACTTGTGGCAGAACAGCTGGAAGAAGAGGAGGACTTCCTTTCCTCTCAATGTCCCCTTTATCCAGATAGCATTCCTGCAAGACCATCAAACACATAGGAAGGAGAGGCGGAGGATTGTGTCAGCATAGATGAAGAGGATAACACTCAGCAGCAACCTTCAAGGGATGGTTTTCAGTCCCCAGAAACTCAAGGAGTTGTACGTGGCTGGGAGGAGGTAGTTATTGATAATGTGATCTTTAGGGACCTAGAGGGCTCAGAATCGAATGCCTCTGCAAACTTATACTGCATGGCCTCCCTGATTCTGCAAAGCCTGCAAAAGGACCCTAGGATTCGTGGTATCAAGGAAAGGGATCATTACTGTCTGGAAACCCTTCTTCATCCATATTACAAGGTAAAGTTGCAGAACTCATCTGGCCTTTGCAGAGGAAGCAGAGGATGAAACATCTTCAGGAGGTCTTGAAGAAAAGTTTGTATAACGCATTTTAAGACCCTGGGAGGTTACCATTTCCTGGTGCTGCACAAAGTGTTGCTTAAAGCCTCGTTCAGTCAGGGGAAGAGCGGCAGAGAAGGTGGTCGGCTGGCCTTTAAAAAACATTTCAGTCCTCAGCGCCAAGGTCCGATTGGTTCAAGCAATCATCGCCAGTGTCTGCATTATATGGTGCAGGAATATCTAGGGGCAAGAGTAGACTTGGAGACCTTTCCAATAGAGCATCCACTGAGTTACTGGGTCTTGAGGATGTACCACTGGCCAGAACTTGTTCATTATGCAATTGAGCTACTGGCCTATCCTGCATCCAGTGTGCTTTCTGAAAGCACATTCAGTGTTGCTGGAGGATTTGTAACGGATCAAAGAGAGCGCCTTTCCACGAACTCCGTTGATAGGTTCACATTCATAAAAATGAATCAGTTTTGGATCAGCAGCTATCAAGCACCTGATGCTGATGTAACTGATTGAATTTTCTGTGGATCTGGGATCCCCTGCCTACGCTGACTATCCTATTCCTCCTCAATCTTGATAAAGCTAGCTTTCAACATTATTCACCACCCAAGTCTCAATTTTTCTGCCCCTATTTTTCATTAAATTTTTTATATATTTCACAGTAGGGCCCGTTCCTGTGTCCAACAAGAGTAATGCCGAGTACAAGCGATCGGAATTTCCGACAACCAAACCATGGATTTATTTCCAATGGATGTTGGCTGAAACTTGTGTAGCACACACGGTCGCACAAATATTTTCAGAAATTCTGATCAGCTAGAACCCGCTGACGTACAACACGTACGATGGAACTAGAAAAAGTAAGTTCAAGAGCCAGTGCTCCACCCTTTGGGCTCCTTCTGCTAATCTTGTGTTAGTAGACGTTTGGTGAGAGACGAGTCACACTTTTCAGTCTTGTGCTTTTCCAATCATTACTGCTCTTCAGTTTGTGCTTGTGGGTTCGTATCTGGTTTTCAGTGCGTGTAGTCAATTCGCATCTGGTTTTCAGTGCATGCTATTTCTAGTACATATTTGATTACCAGTGCATTCTTGTCTGCTCGTTTCTGATTTTTAGCTCATTCTATTCAGGTTCTTTCTGATTTTCAGTGCGTTCTGACCAGCCGACCATTTTGAAGCCATGTTGCGGTTACATACTCCTCATAGAGTTCATGCTGTACAGGGGCTTGGTGTTGGGGTTCTTTCTTTGACCCAAGCCCAGTCCATGAACAGGGCATGGAGGAGTTCATGGATGAAGAATTGGTTGCTCCAGCATGACCAATTAACTCATATGCCTTTGTTATGGGAGATCCGTGAGAACAATTCAGATTTTTTCATGAATTATCTCCAGATGACGGACCCCATTTTTCACCGTTTGTTGGCTTTGCTGTCCCCTTATATTATGAAGCTGGACACCTGCATGCGGCAAGCCATCACTCCTGAACAGAGGCTCATCGCCACATTGCGGTACTTGGCGACAGGGAGAAGTCTTCAGGACATCATGTTCTCGACAGGCATCTCCCCCCAGGCTCTGGGGATCATTATTCAAGAGACCTGTTCTGTCATCATTCAGGTCCTGCAGAAGGACTATATTAGGGTAATTTTTCTCCTTTAACATCACATTCTATGTATTTTATGTTTGCTAATGTATTATATTTATTTCATCATTCCATAATTACCATTATTGTAAAATGCTGTGAATGCCCCCTTTAACCTCTACGCCATTTTTTTTAAATGCCACAGGGTTCCCCTTAATATCCATACCAGACCTGAAGGGCCTGGTATGGAATTTGGGGGGACCCCCACGCAATTCTTTAAAAATTTTGGTTCGGGGTTCCCCTTAATATTCATACCAGACCCAAAGGGCCTGGTAATGTACTGGAGGAATCCCATGCCATTTTTTTCAATGACTTTTATCTGTATTGCAGGGACCGACAATTCATCATAGCCACGAGTAATTTTAAATTACTATTCTTGCTTTAGAAATTTAATTTTGTGCAGGGACTGTTCTAAATACAGGAACAATGTGCCACCTTACAGGCATACTATAGACACCCCCCAGGTATGAAATTTAAAGAAATATTTCACTTTTATTGTTTCACTTTAAGCATTATTAAAATCACTTTTCCCCAAAAAACTGACGTTTTTTTAAAAAAAAATTTGCATTGATACATGTCTCTTGGGGCAGGTTCGGGGTCCCTAAACACTTTTTTATGACCATAACTTGCATATAAGCCTTTAGAATTAACACTTTTGATTTTTCATGTTCGTGACCCATAGACTTCAATGGTGTTCGTGTGTTCTACCAAATTTTTTGCCTGTTCGGTATGTTCTGGTGCAAACCAAACCGGGGGGTGTTTGGCCCATCCCTATTCATGATGCCAATCAACATGGCAGAATATAAACTGAACCATATAATACTTGCATGCTGCATTCTACACAACTTTCTCAGGAGAAATGCTACAAACTATGTGGCCTCAGTTGGGCCTGGGGCCGGATTTCCAGAACAAACAACAACCCTGACGGCGCTTGAAGCTGGCCATCCTGGCTTACCCCCCCAAAGTGCCGAGAGGTTCGTCAAAAATACTTTGCGGGTAGGGGGGCCATTGATATGCCAGCAAATGTTTGATAAACATTTTTGAAATAATTTTTTTTGTTAAAATTAAATAATATTTCATTTGATTTACTGCTTGTGTTTCTTTTAGCTGTCTCCTAGGTTCTCCAATTGGCTTTTATTTTTGCCCATTTTCTTCAATAGTGCAAACTTAATTTAGTTGATACATGAGGTGACAATCTCTTCTTCCGTTAACCTTTATTTGTGGGTCTGCTACACACACAAAGTTTTTGTTGTTAATGTATGAAATGCATTTATGATAAAACAAACATCCTTTTCAGCACCATGAATTAATTGTTTTGAGTCTCCAAACTGTCCTGATTGGGGCAAATTTTAGAGCACTGTGGGGGTAATTTACTAAAGGCAAATCCACTTTGTACTACAAGTACACTGCAAGTGCACTTGAATGTGCACTGAAACAGCACTGAAATTGTACTTGTAGTGAAAAGTCGATTCGCCTTTAGTAAATAACCCCCATTGTCACTGTAAACACCAAATTACTACAAAAACTGCTATTGAGTATTGAAAGCAGAAGCCACACTTTGTTCAGTAGAAAACATTTTACTCAAAAAACATTCACATGTGCGTTAGAAAGAGTTTTTGAACAAACCAACATATTTGTTGTATAATATTTTTAGATTTAACAGTACAAATAATAATAATAATAGGAACACATGACCAAATACTTTTTTGCAGAACTCTTTTGATTCTTCTGATCCTGCTCCCTCAATTTGAGGTCTGACCATCATTTCCTCAGTTGATCCTTGGATCACCATACCCCAAAATTCTTCTGCAGACTTTTCACATGTTTAGCCATGATTTTGGCCTTTCTCACATTTGGTTTTGGGTAAGGTCCATGCTTACCATCATAGTCAGCCCTCTTCAAGATGTCCACCATCTCTACAAAGGACATATCTGAGGCCTTAAATCTCCTGGACCGGGACGTTTGTGGCTCTGCGCTTTCGCCGTCCTCCTCCTTGCTGCTCTCCTCTGCATGCACCTGCTCTTTCCTTGCCATGTGCTCTCTCACTGCGCCGAAAGAGAAGGGGCGAGGAATATACAAGAAAGAAGGTCAGGAGCGGGCAGAATTTCACGCATGTGCAGTGTATATAAAGCGTATTACGCACAATCTGTGAGCGGAGGATGAAGTAGCGTAACCGCCGATCGTAATAACGAAGGTACAATTTGAACTTGGAGCATCAGTGGTCTATACTGCTTCTAGAATGAGGCCTATATTGCCTACAAAATTAGGAGAGCTTAGCCTGACATTAGGGTTTGTCTTGTGTTGTGTCTTGCAGATAAAATGGATCAATTCAATGATCATGACTTCCTCCCCCAATTCATTGATATGTACAGGGAGCTGCCCTCTCTGTGGCAGGTAAAACACTGCAGATCACCACGGCAAACATCAACTATTTGAAGGCTAAAATTGGTGGCCTGAGAAGCACATATAATAGGAAGCTCAAGGTCCAGGATTCCATGAGATCAGGAGCAACAGCAGATGACGTTTATGTCCCCAGGCTCTGGTACTACAACTGACTGCGGGTTTTTGTCAGACCAGACTGAAATCAGGCCATTACTCTCAACCCTTCCTTCCACTTTTCCTTCCACCTCAGATGAAGCTTCAGAAGTCCAACCTGGGCCCTTCCACCCAGGAAGAAGATGTGGAGGAGTCAGGTATAGCATTATTTCTCAAAATTGTGTTTGATTGATGAACAATAAACTAAAAATATGTCCCATTTTCATACACAGGAAAGCCTCAGCCAGGAGGAGGCTGTGAAAAGTGGCAGCCAGGAGGTGATGGGGAAAGTGGCAGCCAGGAGGTGGTGGGGAAAGTGGCAGTCAGGAGATGGTGGGGGAAAGTGGCAGCCAGGAGGTGGTGGGGGAAAGTGGCAGCCAGGAGATGGCTGGGCCCAGTAGCCTGACTGAATACCAGGTTCCTCTCCTCCGCCTTCCATCAAAAAGTACCAGGAAGGGGAGGAACATGCAAGAGTGAGCGCTTTCTTTGATTCGAGAGGCTACTGCGGCCCTCAGAACCACCCCCAATCTTCAGGAGGCCTATGTCTGCATGGTAGCCAGTAAAATGCAAGAAATGGAGGTGGGCCAATGCCTCTTTTGTGAGGAAGTGATCTATCTGGCCCTAAATAAGGGGTTGAGGGGTGAACTCACAAGCAAAACCCACATGTGTGAGTTGGACCATCCTCCTCCACCTCCTCTACCTCCTTCACCTTCTGCCACAACTCCAACATCAGAGCCACAGCCCAGAAGCAAGCATGGAAGCAAGTGTGGAAGGAAGACAAGAGAGTGATGGCCTGGGTTTCGTTCTAGTCTGACAAAAGACACAGGCTGTTGTAAGACCATAGCCTCAGGATATAAATGTCATCTTCTGCCGAGTGCCAACCACTTGGAGCCCTAGACCGTATTGTGCTCCCTATTAAATGGACTCTCCAGGCTACCAATTTTGCCTGTCAAATAATTGAAGTCTGCCCTGCGGTACAAAGGCTTTGCCAATTTCACCAGTTTATCCAGCTTTGCATTCCTCTTTATTATTATGACCCCTAATAAATGCCTATTTTATTTTCTCAAATACTTGGCTATGTGTTTTAATTTTAAAAAAAAGACAGTTTGTTTGTGAGTAGCAGGGATGGGCTTTATGTTCGAGTCAAACTCATGTTCGACTTGAACATTGGCTGTTCACCAGTTCACTGAACAGTGAACAATTTTGGGTGTTTATGGTGAATTTGAAAGCCGTGGAACACCCTTAAAAAATCTATGGGAGAAATCAAAAGTGCTAATTTTAAAGGCTTATATGCATGACTTTGTCATAAAAAGTGTTTGGGGACCTGGGTCCTGCCACAGGGGACATGTATCAATGCAATAAAAAGTTTTAAAAACGTCTGTTTTTTTGGGAGCAGTGATTTTAATAATGTTAAAAGTGAAGCAATAAAAGTGTAATATTCCTTTAAATTTCATACCTGGGGGGTGTCTATAGTATGCCTGTAAAGGGGTGCATGTTTCACGTGTTTAGAACAGTCTAACAGAAAAATTAAATTTCTAAAGAAAAAATAAGTCATTTATAATGAATTGTCGGTCTGCAATATACATAAAAGTTTATTGATAAAAACAGCATGGGGATATCCCCACAGGGGAACCTCGAACCAAAATTTTAAAAAAAATGCGTGGGGGGCCCCCCTAAATTCCATACCAGGCCCTTCAGGTCTGGTATGGATATTAACCACTTTCAGACCGGACCATTTTGCTGGTCAATGACCAGAGGTCTTTTTACAATTTGTCACTGCGCTGCTTTAACTCGTAATTGCGCGGTCATGCAATGTTGTACCCAAACAAAATTTGCGTCCTTTTTTTCCCACAAATAGAGCTTTCTTTTAAAGGTATTTGACTGATTCTGCGATTTTTATTTTTTGCGATATAAACGTAAAAAGACCGCAAATTTTGAAAAAAAATTATATTTTCTACTTTTTGTTATTAGAAAAATCCAATAAACTCAATTTTAGTCATACATTTAGGCCAAAATGTATCCAGCCACATGTCTTTGGTAAAAAAAAAGTCAATAACTGTATATTTATTGGTTTGCGCAAAAGTTGTCACATCTACAAACTAAGGTACGTTTTCTGGAATTTACGCAGTTTTTAGTTTATGACTGCCTATCTTATTTCTTGAGGTGCTAAAATGGCAGGGCAGTACAAAACCCCCCCAAATGACCCCATTTTGGAAAGTAGATACCCTAAGGAAATTGAGAAGAGGCATGTTGAGCCCATTGAATATTTTATTTTTTTGCCTCAAGCGATTGAATAATGACAAAATTTTATTTTTATTTTTTTTACACAAAGTTGTCACTAAATGATATATTGCTCACACATGCCATGGTTATATGTGGAATTGTACCCCAAAATACATTCTGCTGCTTCTCCTGAGTATGGGGATACCACATGTGGTCGACTTTTTGGAAGCCTACGGGGCCCCGAAAGCCAAGCACCGCCTTCAGGATTTCTAAGGGCATACATTTGTAATTTCACTCCTCACTACCTATCACAGTTTTGAAGGCCATAAAATGCCAAGATGGCACAAAACCCCCACAAATGACCCCATTTTAGAAAGTAGACACCCCAAGCTATTTGCTGAGAGGCATGTTGAGTCCATGGAATATTTTATATTTGGCACAAGTTGCGGGAAAATTACAAACTTTTATTTATTTATTTATTTTTTTCACAAAGTTGTCACTAAATGATATATTGCTCACACATGCTATGGGCATATGTGAAATAACACCCCAAAATAAGTTCTGCTGCTTCTCCTGAGTACGGGGATACCACATATGTGGGACTTTTTGGGAGCCTGGCCGCGTACGGGGCCCCGAAAACCAAGCACCGCCTTCAGGCTTTCTAAGGGCGTACATTTTTGACTTCACTCCTCACTACCTATTACAGTTTTGAAGGCCATAAAATGCCAAGATGGCACAAAACCCCCACAAATGACCCCATTTTAGAAGGTAGACACCCCAAGCTATTTGCTGAGAGGCATGTTGAGTCCATGGAATATTTTATATTTTGCCACAAGTTGCGGGAAAATTACAAACTTTTTTATTTTATTTTTTTTTTCACAAAGTTGTCACTAAATGATATATTGCTCACGCATGCCATGGGCATATGTGAAATGACACCCCAAAATAAATTCTGCTTCTTCTCCTGAGTACGGGGATACCACATGTGTGGGATTTTTTGGGAGCCTAGCCGCGTACGGGGCCCCGAAAGCCAAGAACCGCCTTCAGGTTTTCTAAGGGCGTAAATTTTTGACTTCACTCCTCACTACCTATTACAGTTTTGAAGGCCATAAAATGCCAAGATGGCACAAAACCCCCACAAATGACCCCATTTTAGAAAGTAGACACCCCAAGCTATTTGCTGAGAGGCATGTTGAGTCCATGGAATATTTTATATTTGGCACAAGTTGCGGGAAAATGACAAACTTTTATTTTATTTTATTTTTTTTTCACAAAGTTGTCACTAAATGATATATTGCTCACGCATGCTATGGGCATATGTGAAATGACACCCCAAAATAAGTTCTGCTGCTTCTCCTGAGTACGGGGATACCACATATGTGGGACTTTTTGGGAGCCTAGCCGCGTACGGGGCCCCGAAACCCAAGCACCGCCTTCAGGCTTTCTAAGGGCGTACATTTTTGACTTCACTCCTCACTACCTATTACAGTTTTGAAGGCCATAAAATGCCAAGATGGCACAAACCCCCCCCCCCCCCCAAATGACCCCATTTTGGAAAGTAGACACCCCTAAATTTAGGGGTACACTAGTGAGACTCACAGGTAAAAAAGCACCTAGGCTGTCAGCGACTGTATCAAAACGCTACAAGAAAAACTGTTAGCGATCGCAGGGATCAGGCCTGACTCTGCAAACGCTGCAGTTATGTGTGTTGTGTTTTGTAAGTGACAGTGATCGATCGATACTGCACTTGGGTGGGCTGGTCTGGGCTTGGCGGAGGGGCTAAACGCAGGTGCTAGCAGGTATCTGGGCTGATCCCGCTAACAATGCGTTTTGGGAAACCTAAACTGCTGGCGACGCTAATATAGATCTGATCAGATACTATATTACTAAGGGAGGTGTATGCTTTGTGCGTGGGTGTTAGTGGTACTGGCACTAACCTGACGCTGCCTGGGGCGACGCAGACCTTATCTGACCCTCAAACTTATATCACCCGCCGGGTGATCAGGGGGTTAAACCTTTATTAGGTAATAAATGGCGTGTGCCCTGAAACTATAAAAAAATAACTAACCAACCAGCGTCACCTGTAACAGTTATATGGTGATCACTGGTGAAAGGGTTAACTAGGGGGCAATCAGGGGGCTTTATGCGGTAGTATATGGGGGTCCCTGGCGCTATAAAAAGCTGCGGTGAACCTAAATACCTATCTGCCTAACTAGCGTTACCTGTGACACTAATACAGCGATCAGAAAAAAGATCGCTTATTAGGCTGGGTTCACACTGGAGCGATGCAGGAACGCCACGAATCCGCGGCGGGTTCCCGCATCGCATGCCTCCCGGCGGCAGTTCACACTGCCCTATGCGAACTGCTGGGAGTGTCAGTGAAATGTTAATGACACCCCCAGATCAGTTCGCATATCGCAGTGCGATCTGCAAACTCGGATCGCATGGTGTGAACACCCATGCGATCCGATTCTGCTGCGGACCAAAAAAAGGGTCCCGTGCGAGTTTGCGGCGGGTGCGGCGGGTGCGACGCGAATTCAGCCATACTATCTGTATGGCTGAACTCGAATCGCACAGAGATTGGATGTGATTTGCACTGCAGTGCGGTGCGAATCACATCCGTTCTCATAAACTGCTGCAATGTGAACCCAGCCTTAGTGACACTGGCGACGGGGGGTGATCACGGGGTTAAACCTTTATTGGGGGGGTTAGGGGGGTACCTTAGAACTAAAGGGGGCTAACCCTAACTGCCCTAACAGTTATTACAGTCACAAATGACACCCGCCGGGTGATCAGGGGGTTAAACCTTTATTAGGTAATAAATGGCGGGTGCCCTGAAACTATAAAAAAATAACTAACCAACCAGCGTCACCTGTAACAGTTATATGGTGATCACTGGTGAAAGGGTTAACTAGGGGGCAATCAGGGTGCTTTATGCGGTAGTATATGGGGGTCCCTGACGCTATAAAAAGCTGCGGCGAACCTAAATACCTACCTGCCTAACTAGCGTCACCTATGACACTAATACAGCGATCAGAAAAATGATCGCTTATAAGGCTGGGTTCACACTGGAGCGATGCAGGAACGCCACGAATCCGCGGCGGGTTCCCGCATCGCATGCCTCCTGGCGGCAGTTCACACTGCCCTATGCGAACTGCTGGGAGTGTCAGTGAAATGTTAATGACACCCCCAGATCAGTTCGCATATCGCAGTGCGATCTGCAAACTCGGATCGCATGGTGTGAACACCCATGCGATCCGATTCTGCTGCGGACCAAAAAAAGGGTCCCGTGCGAACTTGCGGCGGGTGCAGCGGGTGCGACGCAAATTCAGCCATACTATCTGTATGGCTGAACTCGAATCGCACAGAGATCGGATGTGATTTGCACTGCAGTGCGGTGCGAATCAGATCCGTTCTCATAAACCGCTGCAATGTGAACCCAGCCTTAGTGACACTGGCGACAGGGGGTGATCACGGGGTTAAACCTTTATTGGGGGGGTTAGGGGGGTACCTTAAAACTAAAGGGGGCTAACCCTAACTGCTCTAACAGTTATTACAGTCACAAATGACACCAATGCAAAAAAATAAAAAATGCAATTGGTGTCACTGTGACTGGGGGGGCAGGGGTGATTGGGGGGGATGATCGGGGGGTGAAGGGGGGGTGAGAGTGTGCCTGGCATGTTCTACTGTGTAGTGTCGTGTTGGTGCAACTCACCGATCCTCTCTCCTCGGTGCCAGAACGAAAAATACCGACACGGAGGAGAGATTACATCACTTCCTCTGCCTGTGTTTACATTACAGGAGAGGAAGTGATGTCACGCCCCACTTCCATTCGTCAGGAGCTATCGCGAGGGGGTGGCCATGAACGAATGGCCACCCCCTCATCCCGGATCGCTCCTGAACGGATACCGACCGCCGCTGGCACCGGGGGGGGCCCGATCGGGCCCCCCACCCGCGGGAAGGCAGGGACGTACAGGTACGCCCATATGCCTGCCCGTGCCATTCTGTCGATGTATATCGTCGTGCGGCGGTCGGCAAGTGGTTAAGGGAACCCCCTACCAAAATTTTAAAAAAATGGCGCAGGGGTTCCCCTCAAAATCCATATCAGACCCTTCAGGGTTCAGGGCTCCGGCTCCTTCTCCAAGCCGTCCGCACGATCTACCTCTGTGGGAGTCTTCAGCAGTGTGACGCTCCACTTCTTCTGACACTTCTTAAATAATGGAGGGCGGGGCCACCCGGTTACATAATGGGTGACCCCGCCCCCCTCTGACAACACAATATCAGAAGCAAAACAACTTCATTATTCTAGAAAGAAGAAGAGAATGCACTGCATTAAAAGATTAAAAACTTTGCAGCAAGTCCACTAAAAAGAATACAAGATTGCGACTTGTGGACAACAACCTGCTCTTTCTATCCTCACCATTGATGTCCCTGCCTAATCTTATGCCAATCTTAGACCTCTTTCAGCGTATCTCGAATTTGAAAATCAACCTCGCTAAATCGTGTACCCTAAACATTTCACTACCGAATAACCTAGTGAGTCAATGCCAGTCACACTTCACGTTTAAATGGGAGAAAGAGGCCATTTCTTACTTAGGCATTAAACTACCAACCGACCTACAAACGCTGTACACTACGAACTTCCTATCAGAACTAAAACTTATACAACAAGACCTGCTGAAGTGGAATGTGCCCACTCTCTCATGGTTCAGATGGGCCGCAGTCCTAAAGATGACAGTATTGCCTCACTTCCTGTACAAAATGCAGACCATCCCGATACACTTACTCTCCACCTTTTTCACAACATATAGAGGAATGTGCAGGTCCTTTCTATGGGGTGCAAAATCGCCTCGTATCAGTTGGGCAAAGCTAGTGCTACCTAAAGCAAAAGGAGGAATTGGCCTCCCAGACATACAGTGCTATCATTGGGCAATCCACATGACCAGGGTGGTGGACTGGAATGTCCATGACCGGTGCAAAAGTTGGAACCTCGAAAAACTAATAATGGGTACCGAATTGGGCTCGATGTCTTGGGTCTCCAAGCAATCAACACCACCTAAACTACACACACACCCCTTTGTTGAAGCAACTCTTCAAGCCTGTGAGAAGGCGTGTAAGACTCATGCAATGTCGGCAAAAGAATGCCCGATCACCCCATTAGAGGAAACCCAGACTTCCCCCCAGGTCTACCAAAATTCTATCTTCTAAAAGAATGGCCCTACACACGGATACAGGCTAAACACTTCTTCCGCAGAGGCAAGTTTCTAAGGATACAAGATCTAGCAGCATTGTCCAACACTAAATCGTTCCCCTCTTGGTCTTATATGCAAGTCAAACATTTCCTAGATGTGCCAACAAAAATACCTAAATTCACAAACCCCCCTACAGTATTTGAATCTTTATGCTCAAGCTCATCACCCCAAAGTCACGTGATCTCAGCTTTATATGCCTCCATGTTTAGAGAACCATACCCCTCCGTACGCTCAGACCATGCATTTTGGGAATCAGCCTTAGACAGGGAAATAGGAGAGGCGACTGGGACCGTATCCACTTATACATACATAAAGGATCTCTCAATGTTCATACACAGGAAAATGGGTATAAACTTAAAATGAGATGGTACAAGACCCCACAAGTGCTCCATAAGATTTTCTCAATGGTGCCAGACCACTGTTGGCGATGTGAAACAAAGGTGGGTACCCTCCTTCATGTCTGGTGGTCCTGCCCTCTGATCCAGCCATACTGGCGTAAAATACATGAAGTGACTACAGAAATTTCCTCTCTCCTGTTGGAGTACACACCAGGACAATATCTGCTACACTTATCCAAAATCTCCCCAAAAAAATCTCAAATCAATAGCTATGCACCTAATAAACACTGCTAGGCTCTATATACCAGTACATTGGAGGTCCACACAACCGCCTTCACTAAAAGATTGGGCCCTTCGGGTTGACCGCATAGCAATGATGGAGGAACTAATCTTTGCTGCACAAGATAAAATCACTAGCTTCTCAGTTGTCTGGGAGGTGTGGATCACATACAAGAATTCTCAGTCCTATCAGGATTTAATGCAACAAACTTTGTAACCAATTATACTTAAGCAAAGCTTTTGAGGATGGGTCTTTCCGGGGATCCTGATTATCCAGTGGATGTAACAAGTGAACAGTAGATGGAGAGGGTAGCAGGTGGGTTTCCACCCCCTCTTCACATACCCCCCACCCCCCACCCCCCACCTCTCTTTAATCCCCCCCCACACCCCCTACCTCATCTTCTTTTCTTCTTCCTAGCTACAATGTGAACCTTGTAACCGATAGACATGGTGCCTGGTTAGGGTAACAATACCCAAAACCATGCCGCATGTCCCTGACTACAGAGGAGGACAAGTGGGTAAAGATCGAGCTAATATACCTATGCTCTAACAGGTGGTTCCAGAAAACTGTTGAAATAGCAATAAACTATTCTGAAAGGAGTCATAATGCCCTGAGAAATACTTACACCGTAGAGCATTGACTAAATTCTTTCTCTCATGATGCAGATAAGATATATATGGAATTTGTTTGCCTATCGGATAATTACTATACTCCGAACATGTGAATTTTTGTTTTGGAAAACTTCTAATGGAACCTGTTACCCATTTTGTTACATTGTTATATTGTTACACTGTGTTGTAATTATCTTGAAATACATAATAAATTCTTTATCCGCGTAAGGACCACCTCCTGCACATATACGTCGGCAGAATGGCACGGCTGGGCACAATCACGTACCTGTACGTGGCTTTTTAAGTGCCCAGCCGTGGATCGGGAGCGTGCCGCCAGCGACGCGCTGCCGACGCGGTCCTGAGATCCGTGACCGTGGCCACGGGACCAGCGGACCCGATCACCGCTGGTGTCCCACGATTGGGTCTCCCGTGCTTCCTGCTGAGCCTGTCAATGATCGTCTGTTCCCTGCTATAGGGAAAGACGATCAGTAACGTCAGACACCAATCCACGCCCCCCTACAGTTAAAAAAAAAACACACACACACACACTTAACCCCTCCCCGCCCCCTAGTGGTTAACTCCTTCACTGCCAGTGTCATTTACACAGGAATCAGTGCATTTAAATAGTACTGATTGCTGTATAAATGACAATGGTCCCAAAGATGTGTAAAAAATGTCCGATGTGTCCGCCATAATGTCGCAGTCACAAAAAAAAAAAATGCTGATCACCACCATTACTACTAAAAAAAAATATTAATAAAAATGCTATAAAACTATCCCCTATTTTGTAAACGCTACAACTTTTGCGCAAACCAATCAATAATCGCTAATTACAATTTTTTTTACCAAAAATATGTAGAAGAATACGTATCGGCCTAAACTGAGGAAAAAATTTTATTTTTATATATTTTTTGGAGATATTTATTATAGCAAAAAGTAAAAAATATAGCATTTTTTTCAAAACTGTCGCTCTATTTTTGTTTATAGCGCAAAAAATAAAAACCGCAGAGGTGATCAAATAGCACCAAATGAAAGCTCTATTTATGGAAAAAAAAGGATGCCAATTTTGTTTGGGAGCCACGTCGCACGACCGCGCAATTGTCAGTTAAAATGACACAGTGTCGAATCGCAAATTCCTGTTGGTCCTTTGACTGCAAATTGGTCCGGAGCTTAAGTGGTTAAGGAAAAAAAAAAAAACTTTGCAGCATGACGAATGTGCTATCTCCATTATGAGTTCTAGTTTTGCCAGACCGATCGCTTCCATTTTGTACTTGATTCAGAGCATACGTGGAATTTTATACGTTGGAATTGTCTACACACGCTCGGAATTGACAACGGATTTTTTTGTCGGAAAATTTGAGAACAAGCTCTAAAATATTGTTTGTCGGAAATTCCAACAAAAAATGTCTGATGGAGCCACATATGGTCGGAATTTCCGACAACAATCTTACATTGAACATTTGTTGTCGGAAATTCTGATCGTCTGTACGCGGCATAACTGTGAGGGCTTACAGTGTACTGTTGCCACCAAAAGGCCCAATTTTTCTGCCCCTGTTTAACAGAGGCATGTAATAAAATTTTTTTTAAATAATAGTTAAGCAGGGCTGGTTCCTGCGCCCAACAAGAGTAACTGTAAGGGGTTACAGTGTTCTGGTGCCATCAAGACCAAAGGCCCACTTTTTCTGCCCCTGTTTAACAGGGCCATGTAATTACAATTTTTGATATATTATTTAACAGCAGGGTCGTTCCTGGTATGGTTTCGTTGTATGTTTGGGTTCTATGAGATCATAAGGTATGAGCTAGAGTATGACTGCATTTATCACTGTATTCATAGAAAAATTACAGAAAAAGTACTCTCATCTCAGAGATTTCAACCCTGCCTCTCAGTTACTAAAGGCCAAAACACTGGTCCTGCTGGGAAATAACCCTAAATAGCTTACGTTTTTCTGCACTGCCTACCTAAACAAACTAAATGAAAATAAGGTTCAACAGAGAAGAAGTGTGAAATAAAACATATAAAAACAATTAGAAACTGTAGGGCTAGAATAACATATTATATACTATAATTGAAAAAAAAAAAAAATTAAGATATTGTTTAAACCACACGCATTAAAAAAGGGCAAAATGATAAGTAGAAAAAAGTTTGTAAAGTGCAAAGATTATTTAATCTGTGGCTTTTCTTCCTAGTAATTGCCAATCAGTGAAAAAGTCCTCAGAAATTCGTATGATCTTTCAACATAAAACATTCTCCCTTGAATGAAAGTGTCCCAACCTGTTGGAGAGAGCTCTCACATTTCTTTTACGTAAATAATATAGCGCATAATTAGATAATCATCAGCTCCAGTCATCAGCATTGATTATAAAATTGCAATAAACCTTTAAATATGGGTCAGGGAAACTTTATAAAATAGGAAAAAAATCGCCTCCACTCTTTTATTCAACAAACACATGACTTAATCCACTTACACAGTGTGAATGCTTTGCAACACTAGCAATATGAGGCCCAATAAAGACTTGTCTTCCATGCTAAACAACATTCAGTCCTCTCCAACTCCAGGATCATCACAGTAGCTTGGCCAACCCTGTGTCCATGTGCAGCTAGAGAGTTACTAATGGAATATATTGAACACTGGAAATTACAAGGGTGATTTCTGTAACTGCATTGATTAAAGTAAAACTATGGCCTTCCATTGAATATATGTACTGTAACATTTAATTTTAAAGGAGTTGTAAAGGCAGAAGGTTTTTTAGCTTAACCTCTTAAGGACCGCCCCACGTACATATACTGTGGCAGGATGGCCCCCTAAGCACAAAATCATGTACCTGGATCTTCTTCCTCAGCTTGAGGGGGTGCATGCACGAGCTTCCAGATAAAGCGGCAATCATTTATAAAGAGGCAGAGTGTCAGTCTGCCTATGTAAACAAGGCAGACCGCTGTTCTGCAAGCGAGGAAAATTGAGATCATTTGTTTCTAAGCAGAAACACAGATCTCTGCTTTCCATTAGTCAAAGCACTCCCCTACAGTTGTAGTTACATAGTTAAGAAGGTTGAATAAAGACACCAAACCATCCAGTTCAACCTAAGTTTCTACAATTGTCTGTGGGGTGTGGGAGGAAACTGGAGTACCCAGAGGAAACCCACGCAGACACAGGGAGAACATGCAAACTCCAGATAGGTAGAGTCATGGTTGGGATACAAACCAGCGACCCTTTTTACTGCTAGGTGCGAGTGCTAACCACTACACCACTGTGCCGCCCAGTTATAAAGCACTCATAGGGAACACATTTAACCCTTTGATTGCCCCTGATGTTAACCCCTTCCCTGCCAGCGCCATTTATACAGCGACAGTGATTTTTAGCACTGATCACTGTATTGGTGTCACTAGTCCCCAAAAAGTGTCACTTAGTGTTCACCTGCAATGTCGCAGCCCTGCTAAAAAATCACTGATCGCCATCATTACTAGTAAAATATATAAAAATAATATTAAAAGTCCATAAATCTATCCCCTACTTTATAGAGGCTATAACTTTTGATCAAATCAATCAATATAGGCTTATTGGGATTTTCTTTACCAAAAATATGAAGAAATTCGATTTTTTTAATTTTTTTTATTGGATATGTTTTATAGCAGAAAATAAAATATATTGTTTTTTTTTCAAAATTGTCGGGGTTTTTTTTTTTTGTTTATAGTGCAAAAAATAAAAACCGGAGAGCTGATCAAATACCACCAAAAGAAAGCTATATTTGTGGGAAAAAAGTGACATCAATTTTATTTGGGTAAAGTGTCATACGACCGCGCAATTGTCAGTTAAAGCAACGCAGTGCTGTATCGCAAAACATGGCCTTGTCAGGAAGCGGGTAAATCATTCCGGATCTGAAGTGGTAATTCATTCTATGCATTAACATAAAAAGCCTTCTGTGTGTAGCAGCATCCCCAGCACCACCTAATACTTACCTGAGCCCCTTCTCTGTCCAGTGATATCCATGAGTCCCTTTGTCATCTGAAACTCTCTATCCTGATTGGCTAAGACACAGTAGTGGCGCCATTGGCTCCCACTGCTGTCAAAGTCAGTTAACCAATCAAGAGAGAGAGGGGGTAGGCCCGAACAGCAGCTTTGTGTCTGAATGGACACACGGAGCTGCAGCTCGGGTGCCCCTATAGCAAGCTGCTTGCTTTGGGGCACTCAAAAGTAGGGATGAGCCGAACACCCCCCCATTCGGTTCGCACCAGAACATGCGAACAGGAAAAAAATTAGTTCGAACACGCGAACGGCGCTAAAGTCTATGGGAAACGAATATGAATAATTCAAAAGTGCTAATTTTAAAGGCTTATATGTCCTGCCATGTATCAATGCAAAAAAAAGTTTTAAAAATGTCTGTCTTTTTCGGGAGCAGTGATTTTAATAATGCTTAAAGTGAAACAATAAAAGTGTAATATTCCTTTAAATTTCATACCTGGGGTGTGTCTATAGCATTGATATGCAATTAGCGGACCTCCAGCTGTTGCTAAACTACAAGTCCCATCATGCCTCTGCCTCTAGCTGTCATGCTTGTGGCTCTAATGCTGCGTATACACGACCAGACTTTTCGAGGGACTAGGTCCGACAGACTTTCGACGGAGTTCTGACGGAGTTCTGACAGAGTTCTGACGGACTTTCCGAATGAACGGACTTGGCCACACACAATCACACCAAAGTCCAACGGATTCGAACGTGATGACGTACGACCGGACTAGAATAAGGAAGTTCATAGCCAGTAGCCAATAGCTGCCCTAGCGTCAGTTTTTGTCCGTCGGACTAGCATACACATGAGCGGATTTCTCGGTAGGTACTGGGTCCGGCGGAGTTCTGGCGGAAAAATTTGAAACATGTTCCATTTCTAAAGTCTGTCAGACTTTTGCAAACCAAGAGTCCGCTGCAGCCCACACACGATCGAATAGTCTGCCGGAATTGTTCCGTCGGACCTTTGATGTTGAAAAGTCTGGTCGTGTGTACACGGCATAAGAGTCTTGCTATGCCTCATGAGAATTGTAGTGCTGCAACAGCTGGAGGTCCGCTAATTACATATCCCTGGTCTATAGTATGCCTGTAAAGGGGAGCATGTTTCCCGTGTTTAGAACAGTCTGACAGCAAAATGACATTTCTAAAGGAAAGAAAAGTAATTTAAAACTACTCGCAGCTACAATAAATTGTCGGTCCGCAATACACATAAAAGTTCATTGATAAAAAGGGCACGGGGATTTCCCCACAGGGGAACCCTGAACCAAATTTTTTTTTAAAAATGCGTGGGGGTCCCGCTAAATTCCATACCAAGCCCTTCAGGTCTGGTATGGCTTTTAAGGGAAACCTCGAACCAAAAATAAAAAAAAATGACATGAGGTCCCCTCAAAAATCCATACCAGACCCTTATCCGAGCACGCAAAATGGCAGGCCGCAGGAAAAGAGGGGGTACAAGAGAGCACCCACCCTCCTGAACCATACCAGGCCACATGCCCTCAACATTGGGAGGGTGCTTTGAGGTAGCCCCTCAAAGCACCTTGTCCCCATGTTGATGGGGAGAAGGACCTCATCCCCACAACTATTGAACTGTGACCCCATCCCCTCTGAAATCATGAGGAAAGCCATAGGGAAGTCCCCGTCAAGTCCCTGTGCATCAGAGAGGAGTCACCGAGTGGTCCTGCCCTCCATTATATAAGAACTATCAGAAGAAGAGAAGCGTCACACAGCAGGAGTCTCCCATGGATTCGGAGCAGCCCAAGAGCGAAGCAGGGAAGAAGACGCCATGGAGGAAGATGCCGGATGAGAACACCGGAGCAAGAAGCAGAGGATTGGAGGAAGAAGCAGAGGAAGAGGAAGATGGAGGAAGAAACCGAAGGTAGAAGGAAGGAAGAAGACCTGAAGAAGATGGAAAGAAGAAGACTTTAAATAAAGGAATTGTCAAAAACTGTCTCTTGTCATTTTTAACATTTTTGACACTTTTTTTGTAAAATGGTAGGGGTACTTTTGTACCCCATTACCATTTCACACGGGGGGCAGGATCTGGGGGTCCCCTTGTTAAAGGGGGGCTTCCAGATTCTGATAAGCTACCCGCCCGCAGACCCCTACAACCAACGGGCAAGGGTTGTGAGGAGGAGGCCCTTCTCCCCATCAACATGGGGACAAGGTGCTTTGAGGGGCTACCCCAAAGCACCCTCCCAATGTTGAGGGCACGTGGCCTGGTACAGTTCAGGAGGGGGGCGCTCTCTCACCTCCCCTCTTTTCCTGCGGCCTGCAAGGTTGCATGCTCAGATAAAGGTCTGGTGTGGATTTTTCATTTTGGCGAGGGGTTCCCCTTAAGGGTCTTTTATGGATTTTGAGGGGGACCCCCACGCCATATTTTTTTACATTTTGGCACAGGGTTCCCCTTGATATCCATGCCAGACATGAAGAGCCTGGTATGGAATTTAGGGGGACCCCCCATGCATTTTTTTTAATTTTGGTTCGGGGTTCCCCTGTGGGGAAATCCCCATGCCGTTTTTATCAATGAACTTTTATATGTATTGCGGACTGACAATTCATTATAGCCATGAGTAGTTTTAAATGACCTTTTTTTCCTTTAAAAATTTTATTTTGCTGTCAGACTGTTCTAAACACAGGAAACATGCACCCCTTTACAGGCATACTATAGACATTCCCCAGGTACGAAATTAAAAGGAACATTGCACTTTTATTGTTTCACTTTAAGCATTATTAAAATCACTGCTCCTGAAAAAACTGCAGTTTTTAAAACTTTTTTTTGCATTGATACATGTCCCCTGGGGCAGGACCCAGATCCCCAAACACTTTTTATGATAATGCATATAAGCCTTTAAAATTAGAACTTTTGATTTTTCCTGTTCGTGTCCCATAGACCTTAACAGTGTTTGCCTGTTCGCATGTTCTGGATGTGAACCGAATGGTGGGTGTTCGGCTCATCCCTACTCTCAATATGACATCCCTATGGTTTCATGTACCTGAACTGACACTGTCGATGTTTGGGCCTTGCACCTATATGGATGTGAGATTAGGAGCAGTAGCTGTGTCCATGCAGCCATTGCGTCCAAAAAGACATGAACTGAAGCTTCCCGCACAGGGATGCATAAACATCTGTGGTAGCCAGCATATAGGAGGTTAAAACGGTTTATTGCGCTCTTCAGAGAGCACTGCAAGTGTGACTGAACCCTTAATTATTTTAGTTTTATTATTTATTACATTTATCATTTTTTAATGATTAAAAAAAAAAAATTATATTAAAAAAATTAAAGAACAAAGTTTGCTGTCATCAGAGCTGTGTACTATTATTATGGTAGTATTGTACTATGTGCTGCAGTGTCTCTGGTGATATTGCATTAATCTAGTGACACTGACAGATCACTTATCAATTGATTTATTTACTTTTTCAGTGTGTAGTACAGTGCCGAGCACTATATTACACAGTCTAAATCCTCTTCATTGTGAGAGGATAAACTTTACAGGCTTCAGCATCACAGTCTGTGTTTCCATGTGTAATCGCTGTGATTTGTCGCTGGGATCACATGTACAGGCACAATGAAATTGTCCCTCTACCCTGGTCCATTGTGTGCAGGGGACACATCATTCACAGATCATGCTGATGTGTGTTCCTGATGCCATGCACATGTGGCAAGAATGGGAGGACATAACAGTATGTCTATCCGGAACAAGGAAGCTCTCACTTGTCCATTTATGTATAGTGGCTAGGGATGAGCCGAAAACCCCCGGTTCGGTTCGCACCAGAACCTTCGAATGGACCAAAAATTAGTACGAACTTTAGAGTCTATGAAAGTCGAACGTTCGAAATCAAAAGTGCTAATTTTAAAGGCTAATATGTAAGGTATTGTACTAAAAAGGGTTTGAAGACCCGGCTCCTGCCCCAGGGGACATGGATCAATGCAGTTTTGTCTGGAGCACTGATTATAATGACCTTTAAAGTGAAAAAAAAGGTGAAATATTCCTTAAAATATCATGCCGGGCAGGTGTCTATAGTATGCCTGTGAAGTGGCACGTGTTTCCTGTGTTTAGAACAGTCCCTGCACAAAATGACATTTAAAGGAATAAAAGTAATTTAAAACTGCTTTTGAATTTAATGTAATGTCTGGTTTAGGGCAATATGGATGAAAATTCGTGAGAAAAATGCCATGGGTATCCCCCTGCCCATTACCAGCCCTGGAACCCTGTACCCAAATAAAAAAAAAGAAAGGCGTGGGGTCCCCAGGCCCTATATACTTCGAACAGCAGTATACAGGCGGTGCAAACAAGATAGGGACTGTGTAGGTTTGTTGTGTTAAGTACAATCTGTTTGTAATTTTGAAGTGGTACATTTTTAAAGTGTAGCTCTAGTCAAAAAATCTATTTTTAAGCTTTTTGGAAAACATAGGGAAGGGTTATCACACTGTATAATTTTTGTTGGCCGTCTGTCTTTTTTCCTCTCACTTCCTGTTGTCTCCTTCTGTTTGCAAGTAGTCGTTTGTAAGTTGGATGTTTGAAAGTAGAGACCTGCCCTATATGCTCTGAATAAAGTTGCCCCTAAGGTGTTGATGTTGCCCCAAGTTAACACTGTAAGCCCTCAAAGTGACTATTGGTGGGTGCTGGAGCGCCCTGCTGTGAACTATTATATCAAGAAATGTTGCATTACATGCCATTGTTGAACAGTGGTAGAAAAATTGGGCCTTTGGTGGTTGTGGTGGTGGTGGTGCTGATACTACAACAGTGTAATGCCGCGTACACACGGGCTGACTGTATGGCGTACTTAGTCCGTCGAAACACATTTCAGCGGACAGTCCGCTCGTGTGTGGGCTTCAGCGGACTTTTTCAGCGTGCAGTCTGGCGTACTAAGTATTTCGGATTTTTCTAAATTCTGTCCGTCGTACTTTGGTTTCAGCGGACAATACGCTCGTCAGTAGGCTAGTTCGACGGACTAAGAATGGCGCATGCTCAGAAAGGATTTACACGGCGGAAGGGTGCTTTGCTGTGTATTGGACTTCCTATTTCTAGTCCCGTCGTACGTGCTGTACACGTCATCACTCAAGCTTTCGATGGACTGTTTGTGCATCCGTGTGTGGTCAAGTCCGTTCAGTTGAAAGTATGACGGACTGTCCGTCGGATTGTATGACGGACTAAGTACGCCATACAGTCCGCTCGTGTGTACGCGGCAAAAGTCCTCATAGTTACTCTCGGTGGGTGCAGGAACGGGTCCTGCTGTGAAATATTATACATTCACCTGTTAAACAGGGGCTGACAAATTGGCCCTTAGGCACTGGTACCACAACACTGCAACACCTCACAGAAACTCTAGTTGGAGAGCAGGAATGAGCCCTGCTGCAAAGCTTTGCATCAAAAATTGTAATTACATGCCCCTGTTAATTACAGTGTTGAAAAACTGGGCCTTAGGCACTGGTGCTGGTGCCACAACACTGCAACCTCTCCCAGATACTCTAGTAGGAGTGCAGGAATGAGCCCTGCTGCAAAGCATTGCATCAAAAATTGTAATTACATTCCCCTGTTAAACAGGGGCTGAAAAATTGTGCCTTAGGCCCTAGTGGCAGTGCCCAGAACCAAAAATGTTCTTCCAAGCTATCAGCAGGATCATTGAGGAGGAAGAGGATAGTCAGTCAACATAACAGGATAGTAACTCAGCATCAGCATATGCAGTCTTGATGGGGTATGACATTTAAAAAAAAAAAATTCAGTTACATCATCCAAGACTGATTCATCTTTATGAAGGTCAGTCCATCACCCGAGTTGGTGGACAGGTGCACCCTGTGATCGGTTACAAAACTTCCAGCAGCACTGAAAATGCGTTCTGAAAGAACGCTGGATGCAGGACAGGTCAGAAGCTCAATTGCATACTGTGCAAGCTCTGGCCAGTGATCCATCCTCAAGACCCAGTAAGCCAGAGGATTTTCGGTGGGAAAGGTGTCCAGGTCTGACCTTGCCCCTAGGTATTCCTGCACAATGTAAATCAGACGCTGGCGATGGTTGCTGGAACTGATCATACCTTGGGGCTGCGGACTAAAGAATTATCTGAATGCATCGGTCAGACGGCCACATTCTCCACCGCTCCTTCTGTGACTGACCGAAACCTCACCAACACATTGTCCAGGACCAGGAGTTTGTAACCTCTCAGTCTCTGGGAACACATTGCACAGACCATTCTGCAAGGCCTTCCGGAGATGTCTCATCCTCTGCTCCCTCTACGACAGCAGGATAAGGTCCACAACCTTACCCTTGTACCGTGGATCAAGGAGAGTGGCCAGCCAGTAATGTTTCCTCTCCTTGACCAGAAGAATACGAGGATCCTTCCGCAGGCTTTGCAGGATCAGGGAGGCCATGCAGCGTAGGTTAGCTGAGGCATTCATTCCGGAGTCCTCTGGGTCACTAAGGGCGACATGATCCGCAGCCACCTCCTCCCAGCCACGTACAAGTCCACGGGTTTCTTGGGATTGTAAATCATCCCTAAAAGACTGCTGATGCTGATGCTGAGTGCCAGGCTCTACCTTCATGCTGACACAATCCTCCTCCTCCTCTTCCTGTGTGATGGGTGGGACAGCAGGAACGCTGTCTGGATAAAGGGGGCCTTGAGAGGCAAGGGAGCCCTCTTATTCCTGCCTCTGTTCTACCTCAAGTGCCCTGTCCATTATTCCACGCAGAGTATGCTCCAACAGGTGGACAATAGGTACAGTGTCACTGATGCATGCACTGTCACTGCTCACCATCCTTGTGGCCTCCTCAAACGGTGACAGGACAGTGCATGCATCCTTGTTCATGCCCCACTGGCGTGGTGAAAAAACCAAGCTCTCCTGACCCTGTCCTGGTGCCGTAGTCACACAGGTACTCATTGATGGCCCGCTGCTGCATGTGCAGCCATTGCAGCATGGCCAATGTTGAATTCCACCTGGTGGGCATGTCAAATATGAGGCAGTTCTTGGGTAGGTTCAACTCCTTTTGGAGCCCAGCCAGCCGGGCACAGGCATTAATTGATTGGCAGAAATGCACACAGACTTTCCTGGCCTGCCTCAGGACATCCTGTAAGCCCGGGTACCTGCCCAAGAACCGCTGCACCACCAGGTTAAGGACCTGAGCCACACAAGGCACATGGGTAAGTTGTCCCTGTCGGAGGGCGGATAGGAGGTTGGTGCCATTGTCGCAAACCACCATTCCTGGCTTAAGCTGTCGTGGCATCAACCACCTCTCGGCCTTCCCCTGCAGAGCTGACAAAATATCTGCCCCAGTGTGGCTCCTGTCCCCCAAACACACCAGTGCAAGCATGGCATGGCATTGTTTTGCCTGTGTACTTGCGTAGCCCCTTGAACGCCCACGGAGCATCACTGGTTCCGAGGACAAAGCACAGGAAGAGGCCATGGAGGAAGAAGAAGAGGAGGGGTGGAGGAGAGAGGTGTGTCACAAGCAGTAGTAGCATTTTGGAGGCGTGGTGGCGAAACAACCTCCAAAACTACTGCACAGAAGAGTGACCCAATGCGCCGTGAAAGATAGGTAACGTCCTTGTCCATGCCTGCTGGACCATGAGTCCGTGGTAATATGCACCTTACCGCTGACCGCCCTGTCCAGCGAGAGATGGAAATTGCCTTCCAAATGCCGTTAGAGAGCAGGAATCGCCTTCCGTGAGAAAAAGTGGCGTTTGGGGACCTGCCACTGAGGAACCGCACATTGCACAAACTCATGGAAGGGGGCCGAGTCTACCAACTGAAAAGGCAGCAGTTGAGTTTCTAGCAATTTAGCCAAGCTAGCATTCAACCGCTGGGCATGTGGATGGCTGGGAGTGAACTTCTTTCGATGGTCCAGCAGCTGGGGCAGGGGAATTTGCCTGGTACAATCGGACGTCGGTGTACTGCTAGCAGATTGCCCACACATACTTGGCTGTGACACACCTAATTCTACACCTTCATTCCTCTCAGTGCAGGTTTCAGAGAGGACTGAAGGTATAGTGGGGTTGGAGATCCCAGCTGATGAGGAGCAAGGAGAGGTCCGCTTTGTTCTTTGGTGTGGGTCTTTAAGGTACGCTTGCCAACGAGCTGCAAAGAAGGTCAACATATGTCTGGTCAAGCATGTGGTGCCTAAGAGGCTGATATTTTGGCCACGCGAGATACGCTTGAGACATATGTTGTAAATAGCAGCGGTGCAATCTGATGCACTCGTCTCAAAAAAGGCCCACACCAAAGAACTTTTTTAATAAACACGCAGAGGCAGTGCCCTGCACAGGCGGAGCTCTGCGGTGTGATTCATCCTGTCTCATTGGAGATGTGCCTCCTCCTCCTCCTCCTCCTCCTCTCTCCTATCAGGCAACCATATGGAGTCAGTGACCTCATCATCCCCTCCCTCTTCATCAGTGGAGCAAACCTGGCAGTATGCTGCAGCTAGATTACAGACAGGAGGATACAGGTGTTGCTGATGATTTACCCATTGGAGCTCCAGAGATTGGGATTTGGCTATTTTTCCACATTGAGGGTATCTGGACACAGGAGGCTTGATTGGAGTTCTAGTCTTTCTACTTCGATTTAAATATCCCCAAGGCTTTAATTATCTATTTATCTGGTAAGCGCATCACTTATCTGGTGACGGGCACAAGATTTTCCAAGAATTGTGTGTGATCACGGTGGTGACATGTGGAACGCCTGGATTTTCGGATCATCTTAATGAACTTTTATTTATATTAATTTTTAGTTATGTTCACCTTATTGGATATAAGGTCCCCATTGTTCAGAGATTGGTGATACTTTCTCTGTGAACATTACATGTATGGTCATTTATGACTGCCAGATTGCTGTCCTTCTTGAGCATCACGCTACTGCCTTCCTCTAGCTGGATATCATCATCAGAGCCTTCAAAACGCTGGGCATCCTCCTGGAGCATGTACCCAACACTGTGCTCAAACAGTTCAGGGGACTCCTCAGGAGGACATGTGGGTCTAGGGAAGGAGTGACTAATGACACTGAGACGAGGGAAGAGGACGCATTGGCAGCTGCTTTGCCAGTACCCTGAGCCTGGGTGAGAGAGAATGAGAAGGATGGGGAGGGCTTGGTCATCCACTCTACCAAGTCTTTGGCATGTTGAGGCTCAACACATCCATCTGCTGAAAATATGGACAAGCGTGTCCCATGGCCACATGCTGATGACGATGCACCGCGTCCACGACCAGCACTGTTGCCTCTAGACACAGAGCCTGCTTGCCCTCTTTTATTGGCTTGTGACTGTCTGCCTCTCCTTGTTGGCCTTCCAGACATACTAAAGCCTGCAGGGAGATGAGAACACCAGCAATTGGGGGTAGCTTCAGGTGTATACTGTGCAGGAGGCCCAATACACCGACTGTAACTGCTCCAGTTGCCTGTGGTATAGAAACAGAACAACACTAGCAATTGGGGGTAGCTTCATGTGTATACGGTGCAGGAGGCCCAATACACCCACTGTAACTGCTGCAGATGCCTGTGGTATAGGAACAGAAAAACACCAGCAATTGGGGATAGCTTCAGGTGTATACTGTGCAGGAGGCCCAATACACACATTGTAACTGCTGCAACTGCCTGTGGTATAGAAACAGAACAACGCCAGCAATTGGGGGTAGCTTCAGGTGTATACTGTGCAGGTGGCACAATACACTGACTGTAACTGCTCCAGATGCCTGTGGTAAAGAAACAGAACTACACTAGCAATTGGGGGTAGCTTCAGGTGTATATGGTGCAGGAGGCCCAATACACCCACTGTAACTGCTGCAACTGCCTGTGGTATAGAAACAGAACAACGCCAGCAATTGGGGGTAGCTTCAGGTGTATACTGTGCAGGTGGCACAATACACTGACTGTAACTGCTCCAGATGCCTGTGGTATAGAAACGGAACAACACCAGCAATTGAGGGTAGCTTCGTGTGTATACTGTGCAAGTGGCACAATACACTGACTGTAACTGCTCCAGATGCCTGTGGAATAGAAACGGAACAACACCAGCAATTAGGGGTAGCTTCAGGTGTATACTGTGCAGGTGGCACAATACACCGACTGTAACTGCTCCAGATGCCTGTGGTATAGAAACGGAACACCACCAGCAATTGGGGGTAGTTTCAGGTGCATACTGTGCAGCAGGCACAATACACCAACTCTAACTGCTCCAGGTGCCTGTGGTATAGAAACAGAACAACACTAGCAATTGGGGGTAGCTTCAGGTGTATACAGTGCAGGAGGCCCAATACACCCACTGTAACTGCTGCAGATGCCTGTGGTATAGAAACAGAACAACACCAGCAATTGGGGGTAGCTTCAGGTGTATATGGTGCAGGAGGCCCAATACACCCACTGTAACTGCTGCAGATGCCTGTGGTATAGGAACAGAACACCAGCAAATGGGGGAGCTTCAGGTGTATACTGTGAGGAGGTCCGATACACCAACTCTAACTGCTGCAGATGCCTGTGGTATAGAAATAGAACAACACTAGCAATTGGGGAGCTTCAGTTGTATACTGTGGAGGCACAATACACCAACTCTAACTGCTACAGCTGCCTGTGGTATAGTAACATAACAACACTAGCAATTGGTGGTAGCTTCAGGTGTATACTGTGCAGATGGCACAATACACTGACTCTAACTGCTGCAGCGGCCTGTGGTTTAGAAACAGAACAACGCCAGCAATTAGGGGTAGCTTCAGGTGTATACTGTGCAGGTGGCACAATACACTGACTGTAACTGCTCCAGATGCCTGTGGTATAGAAACGGAACAACACCAGCAATTGAGGGTAGCTTCGTGTGTATACTGTGCAAGTGGCACAATACACTGACTGTAACTGCTCCAGATGCCTGTGGTATAGAAACGGAACAACACCAGCAATTAGGGGTAGCTTCAGGTGTATACAGTGCAGGAGGCCCAATACACCCACTGTAACTGCTGCAGATGCCTGTGGTATAGGAACAGAACAACACCAGCAATTGGGGGTAGCTTCAGGTGTATACGGTGCAGGAGGCCCAATACACCCACTGTAACTGCTGCAGATGCCTGTGGTATAGGAACAGAACACCAGCAAATGGGGGAGCTTCAGGTGTATACTGTGAGGAGGTCCGATACACCAACTCTAACTGCTGCAGATGCCTGTGGTATAGAAATAGAACAACACTAGCAATTGGGGAGCTTCAGTTGTATACTGTGGAGGCACAATACACCAACTCTAACTGCTACAGCTGCCTGTGGTATAGTAACATAACAACACTAGCAATTGGTGGTAGCTTCAGGTGTATACTGTGCAGATGGCACAATACACTGACTCTAACTGCTGCAGCTGCCTGTGGTATAGAAACAGAACAACTCCAGCAATTGGGGTAGCTTCAGGTGTATACTGTGGAGGAGGCACAATACACCCACTGTAACTGCTGCAGATGCCTGTGTTATAGAAACAGAACAACACCAGCAATAAGGGGTAGCATCAGGTGTATACTGTGCAGGAGGCACAATACACCCACTGTAACTGCTGCAGATGCCTGTGTTATAGAAACAGAACAACACCAGCAATAAGGGGTAGCTTCAGGTATATACTGTGCACCCACTGTAACTGTGCTTGGTTCACAAGAAAAGATGACACTGTCCCTGCCTATCCTGCTCTCTCCCTGAACGCCGCAACACACTACACAAGGCCACCGCGCTGGCGGCCTTATATAGTGTGGGGCATGTACTAAACCCCCTGAGCTATAATTGGTCACGGGCATCCTGCCTGTGGCCAATTATGGCTCTCCTCGCTGCCGGCGCTGTGATTGGCCAAGCATGCGGGGTCATAGTGCATGCTTGGCCAATCATCAGCCAGCAATGCACTGCGATGGCGCAGTGCATTGTGGGCCATGAGCGCCAATCGAATATGGCACGAATGGCCCATAACGTTTGGAATTCGCCAAACGGGCAAACAGACCTAATAGTGGCAGAGTGGGAAGTAGTTAATCTGCACTTTCCACAGTGTTACTGTGGTGAAATTAGCACAAGAAAATGCTCTTTATTAAAGCTGTGGTCAGTGTGCAGTGGTACTGGTAGTGACACTCTGGCAGTGTGTGACAGGATGATCAACAAAACAATGTCATCACCATGTCATCACAGATTATGAATAGTTTTATTTAAGCGACTTGATTGCCATTTCAGTGCTGACTTGACTTCATTATAAAGAATTTAGGGTTATCAATGAAGCAGCTCCCCCTGGCAGGTAGCGCAGGCTCCCCCGAGGCACAGTGTCTAAGCACTACTTGATCTTTACCAGGGCTCCTGATGATGGAGATGGGTTTTGCTGTGTGGTAGTTAAAGTTCCTGGTCCTCAGGATTGCTCCACCAGTAGGTAAGCAAGCCAGGGTCTGGTAGCAGATGGAGATCAAGCAGAAGCCATGTCAGTAAACAAGCCAAAGGTCAGTGACAAGTGGTTGCAGGTTGGGATAAAGCAAAAGCAGTCAATAAGCAAGCCAAAGGTTGTTAACAAGTAGTAATGAAGATATTGACAGCAGCAGATATTGGCTGGAAGGAGCACAATAACCTGGCAATCAGAGCAAAGGCATGGCCTTAATAGAAAGTTAATTGGAGGAGCAAGGAGTTTAAGGTTCACCAGAAGCAAGATCGAAAGTAAGGTTGTCTGAGGGGCCAGGAACTGGCCAGTATCGTAGGTGAAACAGTAAGAAGAGTTACTGCCTGTCATGAGTCAGACCAAGACAGAATTACAGTTAAATCGCACTTGTTTAATAATAAAATTAAATAGAACAAAGTCAAAACATAGCCAAAGTTCAGTGACTGGAATGGATAGTCAGCCAAGCCAGAAGGGCAGGGATCAGTGTAGTGGAACAGCAAGCAGGATCTGGAGCCAAAAGGGATGTCATCCAAGTAAGTCTTTAACAGGAATGCAGGGGAGATAGTCTCTGTGATGTTGACCAAGGAGAAGGCAGAGATCCTTTGGGCTGGACGCCTTAAATAGGCAGGACTGATGAGCAGGATATAATCAACAGATGTGTAACTGTGGAGAGATAGGAGCTGGAAATTAGCTGACAGCTGAGCGGCCAGCTCAGAGAAGGAAGGGCTGAGCCCAGCCGTGACATTACCAGAAGCAACAGAGGTCCTGGGTTTAGATCCTAGTTCCAATATGTATATAAAATTGCAATGCCTAAATAGATAGAATGTTTTAAAAATTAGATTGTTAACCTCTGGGGGGACGCCCACCCATGCAGGTAGATCAGTGTACCTGTATGTTGCTGCCTGCTCCCAGGTTTAGGATGCGCATGCCCAGACCTCCCCCCTTCCCAGCCGACACCTGTTATGATTGTAGTCAGCGGGAGTCTGTCAGCAGGTCCCGGCTGATGATTCATGGCTAGGACCTGTTAATCGGCTGTGTGCAATCACAGCCCAGAGCCCTGTGTTGACAATTAACACTGTGCTTTGTACAGAGGGAACAATATCTCTGTTTTTATCCCTGCAAAGCACCATGCATTTAACCCCTTGATTGGCCTAGAGGTTAACCCCTTCCCAGCCAGTGTCATTATTACAGACAGTGTATATAATGAGCACTGATTACTGTATTAGTGTCACTGTGGCAAAGTGGCATCTAGTCAGTCCCACCCCCCCCCCCCCACCCAGAATTAGTTAGTGTCAGATTTCCCACCACAGTCCCATTATAAGCTGCTCATCACCACTGTTACTAGTATAAAAATTGGGATTTTGTTTACCGAAAACATGTAGCAGAATAAATTTCCGTCAAAATTGATGAAGACATTTTTTTTTATTTTTTTATTGTTATTGGATATGTTTTATAGCAGAAAAAATATATAGTTTTTTCTTTCCAAAATTTTCAGCCTTTTTTCATTTATATTGAAAAAAAAAAAAAAAACAGTGGTGACCAAATACCACCAAAAGAAAGCTCTATTTGTGTTAAAAAAATGATATCAATTTAATTTGTGTACAGCATTGCATGGCTGATATTTATCTGTTCTCCATATTTGCAGATAGACACAGATACAAAAATGAGAAGAGAGAATTGGGATGTAACAGTTGTCTGCTGCATTCTGGAAAATTATTTTTAGTTGCTAAGGTAATAGATTTCAAGGAAAAATTAGCTGTTATAGCAAAGATTAGTTAAGGTACTTTACAGTACCCTATAGCGTGGAAATATATAACACAAACATCTGGTCAGCATGAAAACTCATTAAAATAAGTAATTTAGAAAAATAACTAAATTGTAAAACATCTTTGCATACTCATATACTGTATTAAGCATATTTTTTCATGTGTCTGCATAGGGGAACAACAGTATACAGGAAGCCTTGGCACTATTTTATTCTTATGGGCATGCTTTATTTATTAAGAATAGAGCAGGCACACCAGTATGTGGTATACCAAAAGCTGTATCTCATGAGTTATATTTTCTGCTAGAATTGCTTTTAGATTTAGCATGTATTATTATTAGAATGAGTGAGTAAATAATGAGCACGCTAAATTAGGCCTAAATTTCAATCAATGTACAAATGAAATCATTTCCAATTAAAAAAAGCCTTGAAAATGTGAACAGAAGGCAAAATAATATGATAATTTAAGGGTTATTCATGCAATGGTTGTTATTATCAGTGTTGCAATTATAGTGCTTTTGAAGCAAGTTTTAAACACTATTAAAGCATAAAAATGTGACCAATTGAATATTTCCATTTAATGGAATTGAGCTTAAATGGACTTAACACATATTTGTTTTTTTTACTTTTATCATATTGATTCATAGAAAGCAACATTTCCAGACATACAGTACATATCAAATATTTTCTGGCACATTTGCTGCAGATTTACTGGAATAACCTAAAACATCTCTGACATTCACTAACATCTGTTCATGAGAAAAGGTGGCTGCTGTAAGACTGGCACTATTTATAATAGGTTGTTACATTTCCTAAAGAAAGAAAGAAGAGAGGGAAGAAAGCGCCAGCTAAGTGTAGCATCCCAGTAAAACGTTTTTAATGGAAACAGATTAAAAACACTCACAATATTAAAATATATAAAAAGCTCATCTGGTCACACTATGTGTGGATGTAGATCCACCTAATACCATCCTGCAGGACCGCTATCATCTGTTCTAGCTGGGCATGGAGATGGCTGGCTCAGGAGCAGTGATGGCTGGTGCCTACTAATTTTGGGGGGGGGTGATACAAGCAACACAACTACCCCAGTTGTGGCAATCTCCCTGCAGCACCCCTCCCCACGTGCAGGAGACATGGAAACGGCCAGTGGCAATCAACCCGCAGCATTCCCCCCAGACATTGACACATCCCCCGGCGAGAGACAGCCAGCAGTGATCACCTTACCTGCTAGCGGAGACAAGGAGGAGACATGAAGGCAGGGAGAAGGAGGAGCCAGGCCGCTCCAGCGAGGATACAGACATTCTCCTTTCCAACCAATTGGAAACCCAGACGTGTGTCCTGAGACACGATTGGCCAGAGAGTCATAAGACTCCCTGGCCAATAGGTGCTTCCTGATTGGCCGGGAGGAGAATGTGGCAGAATAGCAAATATTCTTCTGCCAGTATCACACAACTGGATGGGATCAGGGTGCACTCTCCGTGCCCTGAGTCCACCCTATTTTGAAGCCTATTAAAGCCTCTGGTTCTAATCAGGTGCTTCAAAATACACCCCCTCCGCCTATCCCTGCAATTGTAATTCATGTATCCAGCGTCCAAAAGGGGTCGGGCACATGGATAGGGAGGGCGGCAGTGTTAGGGGGAGTAGCACCCTTTCCGCCCACAATGCACGGGCCACCACTGCTCAGGAGCCTGGAGAAGGCATGTCAGACAATAGACAATATACTCAGTAGAGTAGGTGTAAAATTCTTGGGTAAAGTGGGTCTTACCCTTTATTGTGAAAGATTTCTGGCCATGTTGAACACATTGGCATGTGAGACTTGGCTTTCTTACACTGGTACATACCAGTGAGAGGGAGGGTGTGAGGGACTGGTAAATTTTATGGTCTTAAGATGTTTTACGTTTACTAGGGGGCAGTTTGCTTTTTATAAATCCTGGCCCAACGGTTCAATACCTTAGGATACGTGGTAAGAGAAGATGATGGGAATGGATCCTCTAACTGTATGGACCAATATAGGATCCCCTCCATTTTTTTTGTATTGGGCATGAACTGCGTGGTGAACCAAAGAGGTTGTACTGAATCAGTTCTGGTAGTATTCTTGGATGAAGGTAAAGCTTAAAAGCTTCCCAAACAAGCGGAGCTGGGTTCCCCTTGTCCAGAAATTTTTCAGTAAGGAGATCGCCATGAGTGAGGTAATCTTCATCACGGGTACAATTGTTACGGAGAGAGCAGTACTGACTCCTGGGGATATTGTGAATCCAAAAATTTGGTTTATATTGCGCTGACATATATCTAGTAGCAGCCAGCACAACACTAAGACAAGTGTTAATCAAGGAATAAGTAAAAAGTAAAATGATCTGCAGCGCTCAAAACATTGAAATATATATGTATACAAACTAATGTACACTGTGCAATGACCACACAAACTAATAATAATGAAAATGAGATGTGAATTTCACACCCAAACTAAAGTCCATGTGCCATTGTACAAAAGTTGTTTTAACTACTTGCCAAACATGCATGCCGATGTACGTCCCTACTTTGGGGACTGATATCATTGTTATGGCAGCAGCTAGCTGTCATAACCCCAGTAGTGGCGGATTCGCCGCAAGATCACTTTTATCAGTGGTGGGAGAGGGCCCCACATCTGTCTCCTGTTTACATTCCTTGTAGTAGGAATAAAAGTGGCACTTTTTTTTTAAAACAGTGTACAAATAAAAAATGAAAGGTAAAACAAATAAGAAAAAAATATATATTTTTAAATGCGCCCCATCCCTCCGAGCTCACATGCAGAAGCGAACGCATACGTAAGTAGTGTCTGCATATGAAAACGGTGTTAAAACCACACATGTGAGGTATTGCCGCAATCAGTAGAGCGAGAGCAATAATTCTTGCCCTAGACCTCCTCTCTAACGCTAAACTTGCAACCAGTAGAATTTTTTTAATTTCACCTATGGAGATTATTAAGGATAAATGTTTGTCGCCATTCCACAAGTGTGTGCAATTTTGAAGCGTGACATGTTGGGTATCAATTTACTCAGCGTAACATTATCTTTCACAATCTAAAAAAATTGGGCTAAGTTTACTGTTGTCTTATTTTTTAATTCAAAAAAGTGTATTTTGTTAAAAAAAAGTGACCGCAGCGCAAATACGGTGTAACAGAAAGTATTCCAACAACCGTCATTTTATTTTTTAAGGTGTTAGAAAAAAACAAGTATAATGTTTGGGGGTTCTAAGAAATTTTCTAGCAACATTTTTTATTTTTTGTGCTATAAACAAAAGAAGTGAATATTTAAAAAAACAAAAAACAATATTTTTTACATTTTACTATAAAAAATATCCCCAAAAAATATATAAAAAATCAAATTTTTTCCTCAGTTTAGGCCGATATGTATTCTTGTACATTTTTTTTTTTTTTTACCAAAAATATCGCAATAAGCGTATATTGATTGGTTTGCGCAAAAAGTCTAAAAGATAGGGGATAGTTTTAAGGCATTTTTATTATTCTTTTTTTTTTTAGTAATAGCGGTGATCTGTGATTTTTATCATGACTGTGACATTATGGACACTTTTGACACTATTTTTGCTCCATTGTCATTTAACCACTTACAGACCGGACCATTTTGCTGGTCAAAGACCAGACCACTTTTTGCGATTCGGCACTGCGTCGCTTTAACTGACATGTGGCGTGGCTCCCAAACAAAATTGACGCCCTTTTTTTCCCACAAATAAAGCTTTCTTTTGGTGGTATTTGATCACCCCTGCGGTTTTTATTTTTGCGCTATAAACAAAAATAGAGCGACAATTTTGAAAAAAACACATATTTTTAACTTTTTGTTATAATAAATATTCCCCAAAATATTTATATAAAAAAAAAATTCCCTCAGTTTAGGCTGATACGTATTTTTCTACATATTTTTGGTAAAAAAAATCGCAATTAACAATTATTGATTGGTTTGCACAAAAGTTATAGCGTTTACAAAATAGGGATAGTTTTATGGCATTTTTATTAATAATTTTTTTTATTTTTATTTTTTACTAGTAATAGCGGCGATCAGTGATTTTTATTGTGACTGCAACATTGCGGCGGACACATCGGACATTTTTGACACATTTTTGGGACCATTGTGATTTATACAGTTATCACTGCTATATAAATGCAGTGATTCCTGTGTAGATGACACTGGCAGTGAAGGGGTTAACCAGTGGGTGGCAGTGTAGGGCTTAAGTGTTCCTAGGGGTGTGTTACTAACTGTGGGGGGGACTGAGCTTTCATTTAGTGAACACTGATCTCTGCTCCAATCACATGGATCACTAGTTGCTAGGCAGAATGGGGAAATGCGGTTTACATGGCATTTCCTCCATTCAGCCGCCCCCGTGAGATGATCGCGGGTATGCCCGCGGCGATCGAGTCCGCGGGACCCGCAACCGGACTCATGGGGGTCACGATCGGCACGTGAGCGAGCCGCCGGCGTCACGCTCGTGATGGCAGGGGGGCATTGAAGATTGGACGTACCTGTACGCCAGTATGCCTGCCCATGCCATTCTGCCGATGTACATCGCGTGCGCCGGTCGGGAACCGGTTAAACAGCGATTAGTGCTATAAAAATGCACTGATTACTGTATAAATGACACTGGCAGGGAAGGTGTTAAACACTAGGGGGTGATCAAGGGGTTAAGTGTGTCCTATGAAGTGATTGTAATTGTAGGGGGGATGGGCTACCACTGACTTGACAACGATCACTGCTCCCAATGACAGGGAGCAGTAGATCTCTGTCTTGTCACTAAGCAGAACGGGGAAATGTGGCTCCATGACATGATTGCCGGCGGACATCAACTCCTTCCCTTTTTTTCCCCCCTTTCTGTTTTCTTCTTTCCTTTTTTTCCTTCTTTTTCTTTTCCCTACTTTTTTCCCTCTCTTCACTTTCCTCTAATTTTATTTTTCCTCCTTTTTCCTTTATCCTTTCTTTCCCATTTATTCCTCCCTCTTCTTTCTCCTCCCCTTTTCCCTCCCCCCTCCCTTCCCCTCCCTCTTCCCCACTTTCCCCTTGCTTCCGGTTTTCTTTTTCATCTCCTTCTTTCCTCTTTCTCACTCTTCTTATTCTCTATTCTTCCCTTCCCTTTCCTATCCCTTTCCTTCCCATTTATTTATTTTCTTTATCTTGGCACTTATCCACCTTTAATTTTATCTTGCACACTGGGTGTGTTTTGAACCCACGTCAAACTAATGAACCATACCCATTATATATTTTTTTACTACTAGTCTGTCCCAAATGGCCCCCTTTGTTCGCCCCCAGGGGACTAGCCTATTATAGGGTGTCTCAATTGATGCCGCCTATTGCCACAGGGGTCACTGTTGGTGAGTCATGCAGGATTATGTGTAAATACTCCAAATTAAATGTACCATTAATTGTTCCTTGTTATCATCATAGATATCATGATATTGTAATTATGAAACTGTATTCTTCTATAGATGTTATGGGGGAATGCTCCTGAAGAAGCGGCGCATGCTGTAAGACTTTTCCCACATCACCATGTCTCCACATATCTGTGGGGGCCCTTTAATCATCAATGTTAATGTTTTGTCAAAGTAATAACCTTTCGACAATTACTGAGTTGTTTTTGTTGTGAATTTTGTACTGCTTATCTATTTTGTAATAAATGCTTTAAATTTTATAATTACCTTTTGTTATACATTTGGGTACCGAAATAGTCCTAGGCCTCTTAAATGTTCGAAGGCATTGCTTAGAGTAGCCCTTGATTCATTTCCCTTTCTACACTATACAATTATGGGATGATGGTACCTAACCCTACTCTTTGTATGTATCTATTGAGGCAATGCTCCTTAATGTTAAGGTGAAGACACAGACAATAGAACCAACATCGGTTGGTGAGATGGCTTACCGGAGTGAAAGGACTCAAATGGGCATATGCTCAGTCATGCCACGTACACATCGGAAATTCGGCCAACAAAAGACCAATGAGTGCTCTTGGTCGGAAAATGCAGCCGTGTGTATGCTCCATCGGACTTTTGCTGGCCAAATTTCCGCCAGCAAAAGATTGAGATCATGTTCTCAATATTTCGGTCAGAAAAAGTTCTGGTCGGAAATTCCGATTGTCTTTAGCAATTCCGACGCGCAAAATTCCTACGAATGCGTGGAAGAATTGAACTTAATTTTTTCGGCTTGTCGTAGTGTTTTACGTCACCGCGTTCTTGGTGGTCGAAAGTTCAGTGAACTTTTGTGTGACCGTGTATGTATGCAAGCCAAGCTTGAGCGGAATTCCATTGGAAAAACCATCCAAGATTTTTCTGACGGAAAATCTGCTCATGTGTAAGCAGCATGAGTCAACAAGGCTTATGGTGCAACCATCAAAATATGGGACCTCCACTTCTGGGTTCTAGATCAAGTTGTAAGGCCATCCAATTGGTCAAGAGATGTCACCAAGAAGCAGTCTTCAGAAGCAGCCAACTTCTCAGACCAAATCCTTTCAAGTGTTCAAAATAGCATGACCAAAAAAGAAAATACTCCACATTGTTAATCTGTATAAACGTGAAATTTATTTAAAAAAAATTGGAAACACTCACATTCAGAAAGTGGATCACGGGCTTAAAAATTTAAGTTTGTGGGTAACGCAATGACATCAGAGTTTTGTCTAAAGAGAAATAATCTGGGGTATGAGCCTGCTGCAGTCATCGTGTTTATATATCTTATGAGGCCCAATAGTAAAATTACCAACCTGTGATCATAATTGATGCTTCCTGTATGTGGACACTGCACTTCCTGGTTTAAACAAAATTACGCCGTGGCTTATATTACAAGCCTCACTCTAGATAGAGTTGTAAAATCCATTGGCATGTGAGGAGGCAGGCTTTTGCGAGTCAAGCCTCCCTGTGATCCACATAGGAAGTAACCGGATCAGCTGAAACACAGAGCATCCTATGAGGACATGGACATGAACCAAGCCTCATATACTTATGGAATCAACAGACACATCCATCACATCATCAACAGGAAATGCAATAATCATCTGCATTTGGCTTGCCACCTATAGGAGCAATGCCGTACAGACCTCAATCTGAATAAGCAGAGTGTCACGATCAGGTGTCAGACTTGAAGACCAATTGCTATAGCAGTTGCAGGACTACCACCAAACAGCAGGATAGGTACACAGGCAGTCACTCAGGCAGATGACACAGGCTCACCTGAGGTGCGGAATCTAAGTACTAGCTGGTGTTCACCAGAGCTCGTGATGGTGGAGATGGATTTAGCTGCATGCTAGTACCAGGTCACAATCCTCAGATTTGCTGTACCAAGGTGTGAGCAAGCCGGGTCCAGTAGCGGATGAGCAGATTAAGGATTAAACAGCAGCATGGTCAGTAAACAAGCCAAAAGGTCAGTAACGAGTAGTTGCAGGTTGGGATCAGGCAGTAGAGTAGTCAAGGAACAAGCCAAGGGTCAATTACGAGTGGTAGCAAATACGAACAGCAGCAGGGAAGACAAGAGCAAAGCACTGGCTGAGAAGGCACAATAACCTGGCAAGGAGGAAGTGCTGAGACAAGGCTTATATAGGAAGTTCATGGGAGAAGCAAGGAGGTGCTCAAGGTAGGGTTGTCCAGGGTTGTCCAATGTATCAGATTGGATTGTCAGGCAGGGAGCTGTCCAGCAACCCATATAGCTCAATGGGAAGAATCAATGCCAGACTGAGAAGAGGTCTCAGGTTCAAGCCTGGGTCCTGACACAGGGAGGTCAAAATATTAACTGCAATCTAAACAGGAAGTGTGAATGGCTGTGTGGCACATGTACAGAAGTGTTTAATATCATATAGAGGGTTGGTAATGACTTTATTAAATTGTAGAGTCCTACATCGCCCTTGTGTGTTTATGAATACATACATTGCACTTCTTACATGGAAATTATTTGGAAAAAGAGGAAGCAGCTAATCATATATTAGATGAAAATTAAAATAACATTTTAGCAATTTGATCACAGGACTAGTCTATACATAACCAAATTGAATGAAAAATGAATGTGAATACATTACATAAAATTATTTAAAATTTCTGATTGTATAAAAAAATTGGTTATCTAGAAAAATTCATAAAAACTATGCCTTAGGCTCTATTGATGAATGCATTGATGTCCATTCAATATTTAGGTCCAATGGGGAGTGGTATTGGAGCTCATAAATCCAATACGTTTTGAGGCGTGACACGCCCCTGGTCATGGCCCCACCTCTCCAAGGGGGAATATACCTATCGATAATTAAAAATTCCATACCCATAGGATCTCTTTTGTGAAACTGTTGATATTGTCTTGGGACGGTATGTTTAGTATCACCCTTTTTTATGAGAGCTATGTGTTCACTCTCACTGAAAAGGCCTGAATGGTTCTGCCCACACACTGCTTGCTACGTGGGCAGGTGAGTAAATAAACCACATTTTTTGTGGCAGATGTACAGAAGTGTTTAATATCATATAGAGGGTTGGTAATGACTGATTTAAATTGTAGTCTTACATTGCCCTTGTGTGTTGTGAATACATACATTGCACCTCTTACATAGAAAGTAGCCAACTAAATTGTGGAAAAAAGATGTTCTAACTGGGGAGTTTATGATGTTAGGTTCAATTTTACTCTGTAAAGATTGCAACTAGTGATGGACGAACTTCCGACGGACGTTTCACGAACCGCAAAGGCCCCATTGACTTTAATGGCAGGCGAACCTTAAAAACCTACAGGTCATATTTTCAGCCACAAAATACTTACTAGCTGTGCACATATAGTGCCACAATATGGACACTGACATAACAAAAGTATTAAGTGAATCTGGGATCGACAAGCATTCTTTTTTATCTGTGAAATTTTGAGAATTCAGGAGCGCATGAAGGCCATGGAGGAGAGGCAAGGTCAGGCTATGAAGGGGATGCAGGAGATAATCAGTGCCACAGTCAGGGGAGCGCAGTCCTGTGCCAGTGTCCAGTGTCCCAGTGTGCCAACCTGTGCTTGAGCCCCTCCCTCTGCCCAGCTCTTACCCCTACCTATCCAGGGCTCCACTGCGGTGGTCCAGAGGTGCCAGTCCAGTGCTGATCCTCAGCCATGGTGCTGGCACTGCCTGCTGATTGGCTTCTCCACTGGTATCTCCTTCACTGTCTGAAACCAGCACCGTGATAGAGACTGAGCACTGACACCAGCACCGTGATAGAGACTGAGCATTGACACCAGCACCGAGATAGAGAGCACTGACACCAGCACGGAGATAGAGAGCACTGACACCGGCACCGAGATAGAGAGCACTGACACCAGCACCGTGATAGAGAGCACTGAGACCACACCAGCACCTAGATAGAGAGCACTGACACCACACCAGCACCGAGATAGAGAGAGAGCACTGACACCAGCAGCGAGATAGAGAGCACTGACAACACACCAGCACCGTGATAGAGAGCACTGACACCAGCACCATGATAGAAAACACTGAGACAACACCAGCACCGAGATAGAGAGCACTGACACCACACCAGCCCCAAGATAGAGACCACTGACACCACACCAGCACCGAGATAGAGAGAGAGCACTGACACCAGCACCAAGATAGAGAGAGAGCACTGACACCAGCACCAAGATAGAGAGCACTGACAGCAGCACTGATACCAGCAACTCGCTACGGGACCCAAAAATATGACACCGCTCAACCTCTTCAAACAGGAGGATACGGGCATATAGTACAGTGTGCTTTTTTTGTACAAGGAAGTGAGCCAAAGGTAGAAAAAAGGTCAGTGTGCTCGATTAACTAAATAGTTTATAGAGTTATGCATATACATGGTCTACTGGTCACATGTGTTGAATTCCTCCGAGATCCATGCCTCATTCATTTTTATAAATGCGAGGTAGTCAACACTGTCGTGAGCTAGGCGAGTGCGCTTATCGGTCACGATCCACCCTGCTGCGCTGAACGTCCTTTCAGACAGGACACTGGATGAGGGGCAAGCCAACAGTTCCATTGCAAATTGGGCAAGCTCTGGCCAGGGGTCAAGCCTGCCCACCCAGTAGTCCAGGGGTTCATCACTCCTCAGAGCGTCCACATCGGCCGTTAACCCGATGTAGTCGGACACTAGGGATGAGCTTCGAGTTTGAGTCGAACTCATGTTCTACTCGAACATTGCCTGTTCGCCTGTTCAGCGAACAGTGAACAATTTGGGCTGTTCGCAGCAAATTCGAAAAGCCGGAACACCCTATACAAGTCTATGGGAGAAATCTAAAGTGCTTATTTTAAAGGGTAATATGCAGGTTACTGTCCTAAAAAGTGTTTGGGGACCCGGGTCCTGCCCCAGGGGACATGGATCAATGCAAAAAAAAGTTTTAAAAACGGCAATTTTTTCAGGAGCAGTGATTTTAATAATGATTAAAGTGAAACAATAAAAGTGTAATATTCCTTTAAATTTCGTAGCTGGGGGGTATCTATAGTATGCCTGTGAAGGGGCGCATGTTTCTGGTGCTTAGAACTGTCCCTGCACAAAGTGTCATTTGTGCAGGAAAAAAAGACTTTTAAAATCACTTGCGGCTATTGTCGGGTCCTGTAATACAGAGAACACTCAATGAGTGTTCTCTGCATTAGCCGACAATTCATTTATTCATTGATAAAAAAAAAAAAGCGTGGGGGTTCCCCTAAATTCAATTACCAGGCCCTTCAGGTCTGACATGGATATTAAGGGGAACCCCGTGTCAAGTTTAAAAAAAAATTGATGTGGGGGTCCCCCTAAATATCCATAACCAGACCCTTCAGGTCTGATATGGATATTAAGGGGAACCCCGCATCAAATTTAAAAAAAAATTGACGTGGGGGTCCCCCTAAAAATCCATATCAGACCCTTTATCCGAGCACGCAACCTGGCAGGCCGCAGGAAAAGAGGGGGGGACGAGAGAGCGCCCCCCCCCCTCCCTCCTGAACCGTACCAGGCCACATACCCTCAATATTGGGAGGATGCTTTGGGGGTCTATGACCCCTCAAAGCACCTTGTCCCCATGTTGATGAGGACAAGGCCTCATCCTCACAACCCTGGCCGTTGGTTGTGAGGGTCTGCGGGCGGGGGGCTTATCAGAATCTGGAAGCCCCCTTTAACAAGGGGATTCCCAGATCCCGGCCCCCCCCTGTTTGAAATGGTAAGGGGGTACAAAAGTACCCCTACCATTTCACAAAGAAAGTGTCAAAATGGTTAAATAAGACAAACACACTTTTGAAAAATTCCTTTATTAAAAATAAAAAAAATAAAAAAAATATTCCAGCAGTGCTAATCCACTCTTGCTATCCAGCGACGGGTCTCCGGGGTCCAGCGATGGATGATCATATCCAGCGACGGGGGATCTCTCAGTCCAGCGCTGTCCATACATCCTTCTTCTGTCTCCACTCCGGAGACACTGCAGAGATCCCAGCGCTGACGTTTCTTATATTAGGAGGGCGGGGCCACCCGTCACCTGACCCCGCCCCTCTGACGCTGGAGAGGGAACCCAGGGGTTCCCCAGTGACGTGTGGGTGACCCCGTCCCCTCTGATGTAACGCAGGTTTCCGTTACATCAGAGGGGGCGGGGTCACCCACACGTCACTGGGGAACCCCTGGCTTCCCTCTCCAGCGTCAGAGGGGCGGGGTCAGGTGACGGGTGGCCCCGCCCTCCTAATATAAGAAACGTCAGCGCTGGGATCTCTGCAGTGTCTCCGGAGTGGAGACAGAAGAAGGATGTATGGACAGCGCTGGACTGAGAGATCCCCCGTCGCTGGATATGATCATCCATCGCTGGACCCCGGAGATTCGTCGCTGGATAGCAAGAGTGGATTAGCACCGCTGGAATTTTTTTTTTATTTTTTTTATTTTTAATAAAGGAATTTTTCAAAAGTGTGTTTGTCTTATTTAACCATTTTGACACTTTCTTTGTGAAATGGTTGGGGTACTTTCGTACCCCCTTACCATTTCAAACAGGGGGTGGTGGGATCTGGGGGTCCCCTTGTTAAAGGGGGCTTCCAGATTCTGATAAGCCCCCACCCGCAGACCCTCACAACCAACGGCCAGGGTTGTGAGGATGAGGCCCTTGTCCTCATCAACATGGGGACAAGGTGCTTTGAGGGGTCACAGACCCCCAAAGCATCCTCCCAATGTTGAGGGTATGTGGCCTGGTACGGTTCAGGAGGGAGGGGGGCCGCTCTCTCGTCCCCCCCTCTTTTCCTGCAGCCTGCCAGGTTGCGTGCTCGGATAAAGGGTCTGATATGGATTTTTAGGGGGACCCCCACGTCAATTTTTTTTTAAATTTGATGCGGGGTTCCCCCTAATATCCATATCAGACCTGAAGGGTCTGGTTATGGATATTTAGGGGGGCCCCCACGTCAATTTTTTTTTTTATTTGACACGGGGTTCCCCTTAATATCCATGTCAGACCTGAAGGGCCTGGAAATTGAATTTAGGGGAACCCCCACGCTTTTTTTTTTTTTTTTTTTATCAATGAATGAATGAATTGTCGGCTAATGCAGAGAACACTCATTGAGTGTTCTCTGTTTTACGGGACCCGACAATAGCCGCAAGTGATTTTAAAAGACTTTTTTTCCTGCACAAATGACACTTTGTGCAGGGACAGTTCTAAGCATCAGAAAAATGCGCCCTTTCACAGGCATACTATAGATACCCCCCAGCTACAAAATTGAAAGTAATATTACACTTTTATTGTTTCACTTTAATCATTATTAAAATCACTGCTCCTGAAAAAACGTCCGTTTTTAAAACTTTTTTTTGCATTGATCCATGTCCCCTGGGGCAGGACCCGGGTCCCCAAACACTTTTTAGGACAGTAACCTGCATATTACCCTTTAAAATGAGCACTTTAGATTGTGAACGTTCGAGTCCCATAGACTTTAATAGGGTTCTAAAGTTCACACGAAGTTTAGGTCTGTTCGCACTTTCTGGTGCGAACCGAACAGGGGGGTGTTCGGCTCATCCCTATCAGACACCTGTCGGTCCAGGCGTTCCCTGATGCTGGATCCGGATGAGACCTGTCGATGGGTCGGCTGAAAGAATGACCTCATATCAGAAGTCACCAACACATCTTCAAACCACCCTCTTCTTGCAGGCGCTGTTGGATTGGTACCCGCAAATCTTTCTCTGGGAGTGGGCATTCCTCCTTTGACAGCGCATGCAAAATCAGAATGTAGCGTTTCTCGAAGCAAGGCCTGGAAGTGCTCCATTCTGACAGCCCTCTGTGACGGTGGTGTTTGTGTTTGTACCGGGGGTCTAAGTACGTTGTTACCCAGTACTGGTCCTTGACCTTTATGCTTTTTATACGGGGTCCCTGTTAAAACACTGGAGCATGAAGGCCCCCATTTGCACTAAACTAAAAGCGGTGTGGTGGCCTGGCTCCTGCTCATCATCCAGGATAATGTCGCCCTCCTCGTTCTCCTCTCCCCATCCACGCACAACAACAGGGATCCCAGAAAGGTTTAAAGCATGCTTTTCTTGCTCCTCCTCATCCACCCCAGCACCATCCTCCTTTGACTCCTCTTCAGACTCCTGTTGTTGACTTGGCTGAGATAGAGTAGCCCCCCCCTGCAAATTCATCCAGCATTGTGACTTCCTCATCTTCCTGCTCCTGCTCCTCCATTGCTTGATCAATGACACAATGCAATGCACGCTCCATAACGAAGGCATAAGGTGCCATGTCACTGATGGTGCCATGGCTGCGACTGACCAGTTTGGTGATCTCATCCAATGGCCGCAGAAGTCTGCATGCATCCCGGATGAGCAGCCACTGGCACAGTGAAAAAAAAACAAGCTCCCCAGAACCTGTTCTGCTGCAGAGTTCGTACAGGTAGTCGTTAACTGCACGTTTCTGCTGGAGCAGCCTATCAAGCATATAGAAGGTTGAGTTCCATCACGTCGGGCAATCGCAAATAAGACGTCTGACCGGCAGATTGTGTCGCTGCTGAATGTCAGCAAGGCGAGCCATGGCAGTGTAAGATCTTCTGAAATGGGCCTAGATTTTCCTTGCCTGCTGCAAGATGTCCTGGATCCCAGGGTATTGGACAACGAATCGCTGCTAGACCAAGTTTAAGATGTGTGCCATGCATGGCACGTGTGTCATTTTGCCCTGTTTCAATGAACTAAGCAGA